>NC_080832.1:76316015-76941015 GCF_030435755.1 Ochotona princeps
AACATCTTGTATTAGATTATTAACATTTCAAAAACAATTTTAGTTTTCAGATTAGATAAATGATGTTACATGATACTCTGAATAATTATTCCTTTAGAAATTTTTATCTGAATATTTTAAGTTCAATAAGAGCTGTTTTGGAATTCTAGACTAGAAAGGAAATAAATAATTTATTGGAGTTATTTATTTTGTTATGCTTTCGTTGTAGATTATGTTATGATGAAATAATTAAAGTATAAGTTGAAAAGAAATACAAATACTGGTTTTTGTGTTGATGTCCTAGTATCTTGAGTCATGTGCACATTTTGGAAAAAGCAGCTAGCAAGGGTAAATAACATTGCCATGAACAACTTGGAATTAGTTAACTGAGATAGAATGGGAGTTTGAACGTTAATAACAAATGATACTGCCCTTCCTATATATTGGCCTTAGACAAATGTAGCACCTTTTGTGACTAGTTAAGATTTTTCACATTTCACAGGTGAGATGAAATGTGTAGAGGTGATAAGAATATATGTAGACAGTCTATGTACAGTTGTGTGAGTGCATATTTTTATATATGTGAATTTATAGAATTGGCATTGATTAGGTGTGTACCACATGCCAGGATAAACACTCCTAATATCTAAAGAATAGTTCCTATTATTGTCCATATTTTTATAGTTGAGGAATATGACTCAGGAAGTTAAATGATTTTCTGTTTTTCAAGTGCTTGCAGATCTCTTCACTGCTCTGGCCAGTTTCAATTAAACAGTCAGAATGGGAATACCATCCACAGGCTGATGCTCACCCAAAATCTGGTGTAATGCTGTCTCAACTTCAAAGATTGTTATGAGATTCATTTTTTTTCCTCAGGAAAAAACAACTCTTCCCAGCACTGTGCAAGGTAAAATACTGTGTAAGTCCTACTGCTTTTACCCAGAATGTACACACATATTTGTTTATTCAATGCACCTAGAAACTCTACGACTAGAAATCTTAATTGAAAGATGTTGCTTTCTAGTTATCCACATTATTCTACACCATTAAGGTCTTCCAAGCTCTCTGGTACAGCCAGCTCATGTTTTCACATGCTGGGATTTTATTGGCCCTGAAAGAACTTACCTCTTACAAATCATGACCCACTAAGCTCACCCACTAAGCACTCCTTTTAAACACAGTCTACCTAATCCAGAACCCATATCATGAAGCATCTTCTTTTGGGGACTCTTACAACACCCTGCACCAGTACTCACTGGCCCTAATCACCGAGCACCAGGTGTCAGGTGGCCAAGGACAGTGCTTATGCTCCAGAGGCTGCTGAATATCATGAGAGCAGACAGTGTTGAGTTGGCATTGTCCATCCCTTCTCATGGAGGCCACATAAAGACCTTTGCCCCTGTATCTCCTTCTCTCCTTAAACTTCTGAATGATTCTGACACTTCCTGGTTAGAGTCCCTCAGTCCCTCAGCCCAGGTGTCTCATGCCTCTTCTCCCAGGAGTACTGAGTATAATCATCTGTCTTTTCAATGGATGCCATCTAATCTGTCTTCTGTGTCACACCTAAACAGTAACATCTACATTTGAAGACACCCATATTGTTTTTTAAGTGGTATTATTTTTATTTGAAAGGGAGATTTACAGAGAGGAGAGACAGAAAAATCCTCCATCTGCTGGCTCACTCACCAAATGGCCACAATGGTTGGAACTGAGCTGAGCAGAAGCCAGGAGCCAGGAGCCAGGAGCTGTTCCCAAGTTTCCATGTAGGTCAGGACCCCAAGGACTTGGATCATCCTCTGCTGCTTTCCCAAACCACAAGTAGGGAACTGGATTGGAAGTGGACAAACCCGGAACCTAAATCAGTGGCCGTATGGGATGCTGGTGCTTGCAGGTTGAGTACTAGCCAGTTGAGCCATCATATGGCCCCAATACACCTTGTGTATTAATAGAGTAAAGGTTAGACACTCTTGAGAAGAATCAAGATGGAATAGGGTAAGGACACATTTTAACAGATGGAGAAATATCCAGTGTGAAGCAGAGAGGGCACATTCCAGTAAACAGAAGAGGACAGAACAACAGCAGAGGGATACTTGGAGACTGACAAACATAATAAAGCAGTGGACCCAACCATGTGGTGCTACAGTGACTTAATCCCCAGTGGCATTCAGCTAGTGGTGATTCGAGTGGCACCAGTAGCTGAAACTACACCAGCAAACAAGTGGAAAGGGACCTCTACTGTGAGCTCAGGAGATGAACCCAGACAAAGAACTGTCAATACTGTTTGTCTGTTTGATTTGACCAGGAGCAGAGTCAGAGCAGCAGATTCTAGGCGAGTAGTGTGGGAACAGGGAGGATTTCAAAACCCAGTCCACCCCTAGAGCCATATCATGTGCCATTTTGTTTAAGGAGGCAAGGGCTATGGACAGCACTGTGCATGCATTGAGCTGGGAGTGAACTCATTTCCTGCTCAGCAAATTTTAACAACGTGGCATCCTACAGGTTCGGGTAGCCCTCAGACTTGACTGCCAGTAAATAAAGAATTCAGTAGTGGCATATCAGGCACCATTTCTTACAGTGTGGCAAAGGATTTAAGACTGCAAGGTCAACAGTCCATGCACTGAGCTTGGTGAGAACTCACTGAGCTCAGTGCATTGCACTGGTCCCACAGGAAAACAATTTCCACTATGGCATCATATGATCAAAATAGGTCCATGTGACCCTCAGACCTAATGACCAACATGTTCCAGCAAGCTCAGTGCCACCAACAAGCTAGCTATATAGGACATCTGGTGTCTCTCTAATCCTGGGACCTGCTTGAACTGGAAGTGGGAGAAAGATTGTACAGACAATGCTGCAGCCTCAGCATAGTATCATAGGAGGTGGGGCTACAGAGACCATGGTGGAAATCTAACATCAGAACTCAGACGTGGAACTTGCTGGAGGGAGTGGCACAGCTGACTGCAAACAAAGAGCTTTGTACTGACTGCAGTAAGTAAAATCGAACTGTGGATCTATGGGTGACAGAGCTTAGAAATCTGTCCCAAGGATAAGAATCTGATAACCAGGAGTACAATGAACAAGAGCAAAAGAAGAGACAGAGGCACAATGAATATTACTGAATACTCCCCTGCAAAGGAACAAAACCTTATGCCAACTTGAGTTAACTGAGGAAGACATAAAAAAAATGGGGGATACAGAATTCAAAACACTTGTTATAAAACTTCTTATCAACAATGAGAAGCACATAAAGCAGGCATTCAAGGAATTCAAGGAATATGTCACTCTAGAAATGAATCAAATGAAAATTATATATCAGAAATGAAGAATACAGTGGAGCAAATTGAAAGTACAGAGGAGAGTCTCCAAAATAGAATGAAGGAAGCAGAAGAAAGAATCTCAAAATTAGAAGATATTTCATATAACCATGAGGAAACAAATAAAAAGCTGGAAGCATAGCTGAATCAGGCTAAAGAAAGTATTCAAGAATTGGAAGACATTATGAGAAGGCCAAATATATGAGTTATGGGAGTCTCAGAAGGTGCAGAAAGAGAAGCTGGGTTTACAAATGTATTTAATGAAATAATCAGGGAAAATTTCCCTAATCTAGAGAAAAAAATTGGGAAACAAGATCCAGAAGGGGCACTGAACTCCCAAAAGGCTTGATCAAAAATGATCTTCACCAAGACACATGATCATCAAGCTCTCTTCAATCGAACATAAGGAAAAGATCCTTAAGTGTGCACATGAAAAAAATCAGCTGACATATAAAGTATAAAGGAATGCCAGTTAAACTCACAGGAGACCCTCACAGGAAACTCTACAGACAAGAAGAGAATGGAATGGCATATTCCAGATTCTAAAAGAAAAAATTGTCAGCCTAGGATAAAGTGCCCAGCAAAACTTTCCTTTATCTTTGAAAATGAAATAAAATTCTTCCAAAGTAAAGAAAAGTTAAAAGAATATGTCTCTTCCAAACCTGCCCTACAAGTGATACTTAAAGATGTTTTTTTGACAGACAAAAGGAATAGTGCCCACCAAAACCAAAGGCAAATACAAAGAACATTCCAGTAAAATAACAACAGAAGACCAAATCAATGAACAACCCATTGCTAAAAATGACAGGACCAAAT
Organism: Ochotona princeps; assembly: GCF_030435755.1. NCBI lineage: Eukaryota > Metazoa > Chordata > Mammalia > Lagomorpha > Ochotonidae > Ochotona > Ochotona princeps. Next base: position 76,320,125 of record NC_080832.1, read on the forward strand.
TACCACACATTCATATCAACCCTGAGTGTAAAATGGATTAAACTCATCAATCAAACATCATAGACTAGCAGACTGGATTAAAAAGCAAAACCATCTAATTGTTGCCTACAGGAGACACATTTAACTAACAAAGATCAATGGAAACTATATCTCATGGATTTAATTTTTTTGTTAGTTTCACCTCTTCAAAACACTTTCTTCTCATTAAATTCTTCAATGACTCTTAGATCATACAGTAGCATCATTTTCTTCAAGAAGGATCTTGGTTTTTGTATTTCATTTCTTCAATGACACATCAGTCATTCAGTACCATGTTATCTAATTTCATAGTGTTGTTAATTTATTTTTTTCTTCCTGTTGTTGATTTTGTTTTGTGGCTTTTCATTTAAAGGCATATATAGTAACAGTGTAATGGAGACTATTATATCCAACTGTGAGGATACAATGCAGTATGCATCTCTACTTCCAGACAAAGATGGACTCCCAATGAAACTATTTACTATATCTTGACAATAGCGTGCTGGACTCTGTGCCATTGTCCATGCCCGCAATGATGGACATATGACTGTGTATGAGGAACTGTATTGTAGTAATGATATAGGGGAATTCAGTGAGTGGGGAGGGAATTTGGGAGGGAAAAAGGGAAATCCCAGGACCTGTGGAAGTGTATCATAAAATGATAATAATGATAAAAAATAAATATACCTTGAAAAAAAGGTTAAACACTCTCTTAGGGAAATTAATATCATTAGTATTTTATGGAGAATTTTTAAAAAATAGAGTGTTATATGTCATGTATTAGATATAATAAAAATAATGAGACTAATAAGGAAAGGGTAATTTTGTGTATTTCCACAATATTAACTTCAGATTTACCTACTCATTGGATGAGTCTGATAGCCTATTGTACATAGAATAATAATACATAAATGGAACTGAAGACAAGTCAATGGCAAGTATACAATTGAGAGCCCAGCATTGTGGCATAGCAGATAAAGCTGCAGCCTTCAATGTTGCATTCCAAATAGGCATGGGTTTATGTCCTGGCTGCTCTACATCTAATTTTTCTAATTTTTCTTCCTGAGAATGTGCCTGAGAAAACAGCAGATGAAAGCATAAGTGTTTGGGTCCCTGCCTTGTCTTGGGAGACCTGGAGGAAGCTTTTGGCTCCTGGTTTTTGCCTGTAGTAACCCTAGACATTGTAACCATTTTAGTAGTGAATCAGTAAAAACAAAACCTCTCTTTCTGTGTCTCCCCTCTCCCCTCTAATTCTGCTCTTCAAATAAATAAAATGAATTTTAGGGAAAAAATGTATAATTGAAAAAAGACAATATACACTGAATTGCAGAAAATAAGAGTAATTGAGCAACCAGAACTGAGTCTAAGAGTTGTGATGGTATAGATTAGTAAGCATGTAACTGGAATCCCAGAGTAGGGGTAGGGGTAGATCGGAAGAACATAATGTCTAAAAAGTTAGTGACTGAAAACTGTTCCATACTGATGGCTCATCATTGAGACTCAGCAACAAACATGTTTATTAGTAGGGGAATGAATGCAATTAATTTTGGTACATTAATATGACAATGAAAATACTAAACTATGCTATATATGATGCTGACCTGTACATGTATAATGAGTAAAATTTACCCCAAATTCTCTTTCCACACAGCTCAAGAGTAGCCAAAATTATTATGATAGAGATCAGATATTAATTTATTTTGGGGGAATATTGAGGATGAAGGGGAATGAGACATCATTCTTGGGAGTTGGAAGTATTCCAAATCTTGATCTGGATGAATCAATAAAAATGAAAACTAAAAATATATTGTGTGTGTTGAATGGATGTGGTGGGCAAACAACTGAGAACAAAATGTGTTCTTACTGAAAACAGAGGGCATGTTGAATGAATGTGATGCTTTATATAAACGGAAGATATTGAAATGAGCTAATTTCAAAACAACTTCCAGAGATGAACTAGGCATAACTTCTTTTCCAAGGAGTCTCACTTTAAGAAATCTTTGTTTTTATGTTCTTGAAAGACAGAGAGAGAGAGAGAAAGAGAGAAATCATCCACCCATTCTTTACTTTCCCCATATCTCTGACAAAGCTGGGAAGTCAGAATGCCCTGAGGCTCTCCCACATGGTGGCAGGGGCTAGTATACTTGAGCCATCATCTCCTGCTTTCCAATTAATTATGAATAATTTTGACATGATCACAATGAGATATTTTTTTGTTTGAGAGATAAGCAATAATGTTAGCCATTGTACAACCATTCTTGTTTTAAATGTATAGAAAAAACAGCATCCATAGCTTTACACAGTGCTGCTAAAGATTCAAAGTGAAAAATAGGTTGGGCTAGGAGGCTGAGAATAAAACACTATATATTTTGGCAAATGGCTGGCAAGTGGTTTTATGTGTGGTGTTGAAAGAATTTGTTTCTATAAAGGTAATCCAAGAGAATCTTTAAAAGTTTGTGGAGTACTGAACTGGAGGATATTTTAAAACCCAAGTGTTAGCAAGTATAACCAGAAAAGGCCAAATATCACAGTTAATCAGTTGGTTTCCTCAATGAATAGTTTAGCCAAGCGCAGTCAATTTCTTTTGCTTTTTATTTTTTTGAAAATTGCTGGCATTCATCTGTACTGATTGACACTTGCTGAACTCTGACACAAATAATCTAAGAGTTAGTTCTGTCTTTGCTTTTATTTCAGAAATACATTTTGTTTAAACTCTTTAATATGTGGAGCCAGCACAGAAGTCACCATGCAAGGTCCATTGTTAAAAAATTAAAATGTTCAGGTTTTATTATAGAACATGAAACCAAGGATGAAGCTCTTGTAAAAATAGAACCTGTGCAGCTGTGTGGATTTCATGCACATGGAGCCAGCTTTGTGTCTCAGAGTGCACTTGAGCCTTTGAGACAATAGTCCTGGCAAACTATGGAGCCTCAACAACTAGCTCCTTTCCACATGCTCTGTCTTTACCATTTGATTGCAATTCCCAAGGCACTTTGTGTGGCTCATGTACCTCGCCTTTATGTGTATGGATCATTTTTTAAAATATTTTCAGCACCTGTTTTATTTTTTTCTTGTTCACTAGCTTCTTTGAAAAATGATGCATTCATTTTTGAATCATCTCTTCCCTTGTGAAGTTTCTATTATTCCTCTTTACGTATTTTCTTATCATTTTGTTAATTTGTCTTTTCTTCTGCAATGTGATTTCTTGCATCTAGGGCTTGTGCTTTATTTATATAATTTCATTTTATGAAATTATATTTATTAAAACATTTACTTGTTAATAGCGTAGAGTGAGTCTGAAGCTACAACATAAAGGAATTTCAGCTACATCTTTGACAATAAATGCAAAAATGTTTTAAAGTGAAATAAGCATTTTATACTTAAAAAGTAAGTGCTGGGCCCGGCACCGTGGCCTAGCGGCTTAAGTCCTCACCTTGAATGCGCCGGGATCCCATATGGGCGTCAGTTCTAGTCCCGGCTGCTCCACTTCCCATCCAGCTCTCTGCTTGTGGCCTGGGAAAGCAGTTGAGGACGGCCCAAAGCTTTGGGACCCTGCGCCTTCGTGGGAGACCTGGAGGAGGTTCCTGGTTCCCGGCTTCGGATCGGCACAGGACCGGCCATTGCGGTCACTTGGGGAGTGAATCATTGGACAGAAGATCTTCCTCTCTGTCTCTCCTCCTCTCTGTATATCTGACTTTGTAATAAAAATAAATAAATCTTTAAAAAAAAACAAAGTAAGTGCCAGGGTAGACATTTAGGCTAGGGGTTTAGATCCTGGTTTCATAGAATATAAAAATAACAAAAATGAAATGGACATTTTTCAGATATAATTATCATTTTTAGTCCATGTTTATACTCCTGTGGAACTGTGGTCTTCCTATTTCTTGCTTGTGGAGTATTAGTAGCAAGCCAAGTCTGAGACTACAGAGTGGGTTAAAGTTATCTTTTTAGAAAAACTGATGAGAGGAGATAAAGGAAAGTTGATTGGGGTAATGAACAACGTGGAAAAGTAATTATGGTTGTCATCTTAAAATTATACTATGGAATGCATGAAAATTGTTCTCTTTATATTAATACTTTTTTGTTGTTGTTTTAGAAAGTTCATGTAGCAAATCAGAGCTTTTGAGTTGTACACACAGCTCACGCTCCTAATCCCTATTTCCTGTTATTGTAGATCCTGGATGGCATCAGTGATGGTTTAAGTGAGTGGATTCCTGCCTCTCATGTAGAAGATTTAGATTGTATTCCTGGTTTCAATTTCAGTTTGGTGCAGTCTTAGCATAATCCTAGTTAATATAAGCCTTTGGGGGGAGCAAGCTGGTGTTGGGGACTTTTTGTCTCTCAAATACATGTTTTTTAAACTTCCAAGAACATCAGAATTGGGACAGGACGCAGTCTTTTAAATTTTTCTTATGCCCCATTTAATTGCTCTTTCAGTATTTTGATATTCAAATTGATAAAACTGACCTCTTTCCTACACTCTGCTTTAACCTATTTTTATTTCACAATTTTGTCTTTGATGTGAGGATTAGTAAGCCTCTTTTGTAAATAAGATGTGAAAATGGCATTAGGGGTAATGTTTTGGAATAAGCTTTTCCCAAAGAGATCATTGTATTCTGAGTGAGTAAATGAACAGACAGTGAGTGTTACTAGTAGTTGGACTAGTAATAATTGATTTCCTGACATTTAAATATTCAGAATAGTTTTTTGTATTGTTATTTCCATACACCATAGCCAAATTATTTCTTGTTCCTTCATAAGAGTTTCCACCAACTGCTGGAATGTTAACAGTTACGAGCCGAAATATAAACGGCAGTCTCTCTAGAGTTTTGTGTTGCTTTTTCACTCAATGAGACATTAATTTCCAGCCCCAAGGGTCAACTTCATGAATCATTTCTTTTTTTTTCCTTCTTTAAAAAAAGTAATTCCTCTGAGAAGGCTGACATACCCACAGTATATGGGAAGCTCTGTTTAGTAGCAGGCAGTGTGGAGGGACTGCCTCAGCTGTGTGACTGGCAGTCTGAGGAGCTTTCTGGCCCTGAGTGTGGTCTGGAAGGAAACAGAGAAACAGAAGCAAGTGGAGCTGTAATGAGCAGCGAGCACCATCCAGACACTGGTGAGCAGGAATAAGGAGAGTCAAGAAGCCAGCCCTCCCAGCAAAGATATGTTGAATAATGCTTGCTGGACATTCACAACTGCGGAAGATCTGGTCTCAGACATGAGGTCTTTCCCCATTGATCTAATCCGTTTTTTGTGAGGTGGAGGGTTTTATTGGTTATGATTACAGTGAATGGGAAAATATTGCTGTTTTTAACTCAAGCAGAGTAAACTTCATGAGAGAGTTGAGATGGCTTTTGAGGAGAGAGAGGCATAGGAGAATTCTGTGAAGCACAGGGAATGGAATGAGAAAACAAGAGTTCAGGAAGAATGAGGCAGGGTTATTTTATTGAAGTTAATATATACTTATATTTGTTCTGTGAATAATTTAAAGGCTTTTCACATGTAAGCCAATGTTTGAAAAAAAAAATGGACAGAACAGAAAAGAGCATCAGTTAAAGGAAGTAGCTTGAAAAGAAACTAGGATGAGTAATTTTCATTCATTCATTCATTCATGTGGTTGCCTAATGTTTTCCAAGCAAAATGATAGATACTCTGCTTGCTATGGTTTTTTTTTTTTTCAGTAAGAAACTAGGGCTGTGAGGATACTTAGCCTCAGTTCTACAGTTACCAACTGGTTGCCGTTCCTTAGCTTATTTACATCCCCTGGTTGAGTCAAGTCCCATAAAATCTGTAGGTTGGCAAAAAATATTTAGAACCATGTATGTGATTAAAGACGTAAAGAGATAAAGATTATGGTATTGCTTCATATTTGTAATAAATAACATGCAATTAAACATAAAATTAAACTTATATGTGTAGTAAGAAACAGAGCAAAACATCCAATTATTTTCATGAAGTTTTCTATGTCACGCATATGTCTAATGGTTAATTTCCTATAAGATTAAGAAATCTATTTTAAAGATAAAGAAGGTTTGTATCTGTATCTGTGTGTAACATACCCATTACTGATATATTGATATTAATCATGGTAGCTAACCCATATTATGCACTTGCTATATTCAGAAATTACTGAAAATACTTTTTAAAAAGAGACATACAAATTATATATATAAATCTATATAAAATACGTATTTTTCAGTACTATTTGACATTTAATGCATAAATGTTAAAATCAGGACAAGTATGTCTAACTATTTTTTGTGTGTGGTCAAAACAGTCCCATTGCTTTCTACTAGTTTTTTAAAATTGTCCAGTGCATATCTATAGTGATTTATTATGCAATAAAATGGGACAACTCATTACTTCTATTTGACTGTAACTTTGTACTCATTAACCAACCTGTTTTCATCTTTCTCTAAATACATTAAATGGATTAATTAACACAATTTGTGCAACATTAAGAAGGAGGTGCTCTTCCCTGAGTATTTTCTAGATGAGGAAACTGAGTTTACAATGGTTAAGCCACGTGCCGTGGTGACTCCGGCAGAGGTGAACTGTATTTGAATAGTCTTGGCTGGTTGGAGAACCACTTCCTGCACTCTCACATTTCACTGCCCATGCATTGATACAGCAGCAATATTTAAAAACAGGCCACTTTCCCAAGGTGTGATGCCACTTCATAGCAATTTATTAGTAGTTGATTCAGGGCGAACAGAGGCCACTTCTGATTATTGCACAAAAAATTGGAAAAAGGAAAAGCTTTTACATTCATCTTTCAACCCCAGTTATTTAGGAATTTTACCATTTCCTTCGCTGGCCTGAGCATCATTGTTATTTTTCATACTTAGCATTCACATTCCCAGAGGAATGATACTAAGAGGTTTTGCTTTTCTCTGGTAGATAGCCAGACAGCTGACAGGAAATGCTAGAAGGAAATCTAAGAATCTGAAGAAATACTTTTCCAAGTAACCTACCATCTCATTCACTTAATTTACTTTTTCTCTTAGCAATTCCTTCTCCTTCTTCTCCCTGTGTCCTTTCCACTCTTTCCCTCTCTGTTCCTTCCTCTTTCAATTGAAGACTTGCGATGTGAGACGTCTTCTCATTTTATTATTCACTCTCTTAGACTCATATCTTTAGTTTATTCTTTTTCAAAGATTTATTTATTTTTTATTGGAAAGTCAGATATACAGAGAGGAGGAGAGACAGAGAAGAAGATCTTCGGTCCGATGAGTCACTCCCCAAGTGAGCCACGATGGCTGGTGCTATGCTGATCCGAAGCCAGGAGCCAGGAACTTCTTCCAGGTCTCCCACGCGGGTGCAGGGTCCCAAGGCTTTGGGCCGTCCTCGGCTGCTTTCCCAGGCCACAAGCAGGGAGCTGGATGGGAAGTGGAGCTGCCGGGACTAGAACTGACGCCCATATGGGATCCCGGCGCGTTCAAGGAGAGGATTTAAGCCACTAGGCTACGCTGCCGGGCCCGTAGTTTATTCTTAATACTTTATTTCTCTTGCTGTGAAGGAAGTAAGAACATACTCTGTGTAGTATAGATGCCATGGAAAGATTTGTTTCAAACATCAAATGAGTTTGGGAGACAATGAAAGAACTGTAACGTGTATGCTACTTTAGTTGTACCGATGGTGATGGACTACAGCCGGTTGATTGCCAAGGAGCCTGGAAAGTCTAACCAGCACCTCCAACCAATAGGTAGGATGGTGGAGTGGGTATGCCAGTAGGAGGTTGCTGCTTCTGTAGCAATCACACTTACCTCCCACAGGGCACATTGTCTCAGGGAAAATCATGAATCTTATTCACTATACTCAAATAATCAGTTCTTTATTGTTCCATTAGGCTGTGAGTTTTCCTGTGGTATTTTTACTTGCACAACAGTATTATCCACTTCCATACCTAACTTACCTCCTTCTCTGCTAATTCTTCTGTAAGCTGGCACTGTGGCCCCAAAATAGGAAAATCCTGTAGCAGACTTTCATTGATACTTCTCGTGCAAGAGAAAAGATTTACAGGACAGCTGCTGCAGGTTGGTGACTTGTTCTGACACAGCTGTGCAAATAGAGCCCCTAGCTAAGACAGAGATGGGTATGTCAAACGTCCTCTGAACACAGATGGAAAGAACTGACTTAGATGTTACTCCAAAAGGAGTTTGGGGCTGTATGTCAGAGGATTTCTCAATTCTTAAATGCTGTTTTTATTGCTTCAAACCTCATTTATTGCCGACTTTTCAATCGAATGAGTTTATTTCCAAGCCGATTTAAAAGAAGCAATGTTTGCTGCTAATTTTACCTAAGACTGCTTTAGTTGCTTATTCATAAGTTTTATGTCTCTGGTAGAGCTGTATATTCTCTCTCTGTCGTGTGTGTGTGTGTGTGTGTGTGTGTGTGTGCTGTCAGTGCCATGGGCCTGGGTCACAGATTCTGAGTGCACTAATTTTAACATAGTGTGCAAGGAGTCATGGCTGTGGAATGATCTCATTTATGATGTGGATGGGAAATGGAAATTCCAGTTCTGTTTTTGCTTCAGAGTATTTCTGTTTTCTGGCTTCCATTTAAATACTAAAATATTTAAATGAAAAACACAAGCGATTTTTCCAACATACATTATGTAATACTTAGCCATTTGCTGCTTAGTTGACTTTACTCAGTAGTCACATGTAATTGGACAAAGAGGCTGTTTGATGAACTTGGCTAATGCTTTATATATGATGATCTTTCAACCCTGGTCAGGTCAGTAGTTTTAAACTTAGCAATGAGAATAACATTTTCCTATTTGATTTGCTTGTGGTTGGCTTGAAAAAGATTGATTCTTGTCAGTGAAATGTTATGCAAAGCTTAGCTATTTTTTCTCTAGAGGATTTAGAAAGTTCTTAAATATCTATTTTTAGGAAGGTTGTCATGTAACATCTGGGTAGTTGTGTAGCAGCTGGGTAATGGCATATAAGGAACCCAACTCAAAATCTTAGAACACTAATTGAGAAAGAGCTTGGTGTTTGGCTCCAAAGCCAAGGGGAAAGCAATGTGGGTGGTAATTATCTAATTTGGGATATTGCTTGGTTAAAAGAGTTACTGTGTTAATAAAAAATATAACGAGGACAAGTTCCCTGGGGTTGCTCTTTATTTTTGCATAGCTTCCCCAGGAGAGGTCTCCAGGTGCAGGGATGGTTCAATGAAACCATATATTACCCTCAGAATTGCCTCAACTAGAGGGTGGGTGTCGACTTCCTGAAAAACACTGAATTCAATGCTGACATGACCCTGAGAAACTAAACGATGTATGAGAGTTACTGGATAATCTTCCTGTTACTCTTGGCGCTGGTGAGGCTCTTATGTCCTATTTCAATTTTAAGAGATTAGTGATAGGGAAGAATAAGAGAATGAAAATAATCAAAGCTTTTGTAATGGAAAATATGATGGCAGATTAAAAAGCACAGTAAGTGGATCCAGGAAGATCATGTACACTTGCAGCAGTAAACTTGGAATGAAAATAGTCTATGAATCAGATGGGAATCATATTCAAAGACAAGAGACATCAATAAAAAATTACAGAACTTCTACTTTTTGAAAACTTGAACAAATAAGGCAACTTTAAAAGTGAAAGGTATTTTTAGTATAGGAAATAAAGAATGGGATTGTATTTTTGGTCCATCTCAAATATTCTTTTTTCTCTGGGGGTGACTTGAATATCAGTGGGTAGTCTTCCGTCCCTCAGGTTTTTGATAATACAAATTTAACATTATTTCTGTTGAATTTCTTCCACATTTCTAGTTTGCCCTCTGGGAGTCCCACCAGTCGTTTGCTCTTACCACACCTAAAGTTTCCAGATTGGACCCACCATTAAATAGCTTTCCCTCATCCCCTGGTGCTCCTCTCTTCTTTGCTTACCAACTTCTATTCCAGGGTTCATGGCTACACTTTGTACACCTTTACCTCTGTCGTTTTGTGGAACTATTAACAGACAGAATTCATTGGAGGAAGTACTGAATTGCGTTAACTATGATCATTTCAAATTTATTACCACTAGCAGAAATCAAATGTGCTTTGAGTGATGCTGGATTGGGTTCAACTGTTGTGATTACTTGAGGAGTGAAGCAACGAACAGAAGATCTTTGTTTCTCCTATCTGTAAATCTCACTTTCCAATAAATAAATAAATAAATACATACATACATAAAATGTGTGAGTTAGGTCATGTCACTTCTCTTTGTGATCCTACAGTGGTTCCCACTTTGAGAAACAAAGTTTACACAATATTATACTGGGCTGATTTTAGTTTCCTAGGGATGTGTGAATGTCTATATATTCATTGATACAAGCAACTCTTATATTTTATACGTAAAGATGTATTTGATTGTAAAATATTAAACACCTAAAGTTGTACACACACAAACACATATTTAAACTGTGTGACTGAGCTCAACTGATCCACAGTTTTAGATTTATCAAAAAGTATATTTGTTCCCTGGAATTCCAACCCTTTTGTACAGAACATGCTCTGGGTTGTGCACCTCATCTTTGCAGGGCCTCATCCCCATACTTGATGTCCTTTGCCATTTCACCTTATGTTCTAGAACAGAGTTCATAGCCAGAAGTCTGAAGCTTGCATGAGGTCCACATACGTGTATTGTTGAGCTTGTTAGGGGTGAAAATTATTTCAATCAATTGTCAACATTTAAAAATCTCGAGAATTTTCCTAAGTAACTAACTTTCCTTTCACCTTCTGTTGCAAAATCTCACACTATCTTCAACATTAGATTGACATCCCCATGTGGTTTTGATATTCTGGGGCAGGGGCTGGGCCATTAGATGAGTGGATGAAACACCTGCCCTCCTGGTCACCAGCAGTGCCACTGGGCTTATCTTGTCCATTCCCTTTTCTACTAGACTCCAGATGGGAAGAGTTTACAGATTTACAGCTCCTGCTTTTATTTGAGACTGCCCCTCTCCATCCCCTTTGCATTTCTGCAGGCAGGAATTTGATATTGATGTAAGCTGCTGGGAAGAGGTAAATTGATCACATGATCAGTAGATAACGTGATAACACTGATCCATAACTACCCACACACTTTACATTTAGGGTTCAACTCATATGTAAATAAATAATTTCTTTTCCATGGGGAACTGAGAGGTAGCATTAAAAGCAAACTTTGCAGTCCCTTACCTACCACTCAATGCAATCTGCTCCTTAGCTAAATCATCTTAGAGTCTTATTAATTTTTTTAAGAAAATGTGATATTAGCAAATAAAAGCCCAGCATGTTATCAAACACCTTCCTGAGGGATTTTCTTTTTTGAAAGACAAGCTTATCTCTTGAGCTTGTCCATGCTTGTCTACTGTATAAATATGTCTTTCTGCCTTTGAACTAATCCCTAGATATGTCACTTTGGGCAAAGTAACACCGCAGGTCTCCCTCTTCTTTTATCACAAGGAGGGGTTTTTATCTGATAACAGAGGGGCACAGATGTAGCCAGCATCCTTGCTCAGAACCAAATACAAACCTTTTCAAGGAAAGCAGTCACCTCAATGATAGTAGAGGGGAAAATATCACTGCTTTTTCCCTCTCCTTCCTCTTACCCCGTTCTTTTGTTTTTCTTTCATACTCCTTTAAATTATAAAGCTGCCCATGATGCTTAAATTGTGTGAGGTAGTAATGAGCCATTTGTAAAAATGTGTGGGTGTAACTGAATTTTCATTGATCTGAAACAACATTTCTAAGTGATTAATTAAACTCTTGCCAGTAATTCCTTCATTATGGTTTAAATAACTCAGGGCTTAGTAAAGGGTAGGCAGTTTAAATGGAAAACAAATCTCTCAAAATATTGGACAACAATAAAGAACACACAACTATGCAGTAAGCCAGTTGCTGGGATGAGTGCTGTAGTCTTTGGGAAAACAAGAGTCCTAGGATCAGGCTGCATCAAAATTAGAGGAAAATGTCATTGACTCCTCATAGCCCCAAACATACCTTTTAAAGGTATACCCTTTAACCTAAAGACAGGTTAAGCCTTTGCTTAGGATGTCCGCATTCCATGTAAGAGTCACAGTTGGGGGCCCAGCAGCGTGGCCTAGCGGCTAAAGTCTTTGCCTTGAAAGCCCCGGGATCCCATATGGGCACCGGTTCTAGTCCCGGCAGCTCCACTTCCCATCCAGCTCTCTGCTTGTGGCCTGGGAAAGCAGTCAAGGACGGCCCAATGCATTGGGACACTGCACCCGCGTGGGAGACCCGGAAGAGGTTCCAGGTTCCCGGCTCTGGATCAGCGCGCACCGGCCATTGTGGCTCACTTGGGGAGTGAATCATCAGACGGAAGATCTTCCTCTCTGTCTCTCCTCCTCTGTGTATATCTGGCTTTCCAATAATAATAAAAATCTTTAAAAAAAAAAGAGTCACAGTTGGGGTCTCAATTACTCTACTTCTAATCCAGCTTCCAATGTATGTGCCTAGGAAGACAACGGATAGTAGCTTAGGCACCGAGGTTCCATCCAACCATGTAGAAAACTAGAGTTGTGGGCTCCTGGCTTGGCTTGGAATACTCCTGGCTATCAGCACAAGGCTAGGGCTTTTAGGCATCAATATTGGCAAATACAGGCATTTGGGAAGGGAACCAGCAAATGGAGTGCCTTTTGTATTTCTCTGCAGTTCAAAATACCTTTGGTTTAAAAAGTTGCTTATGGGGAGTTTTGATCTGATGGGTTTGTTCAAGTGTCCAGAAAATGCTCATGAACAGATGGGCACAGCAGCCTAGGGACTGGGACATAGAGTTAGTGGCTAAAGAGGGGAACCATTGGTAAGAGCTTGGCTGGGTATTAGGTTTTTGGTGAGGAGTTTGGGTTGAGTAGGGTTTGAATAAGAATCAAAGGCACAAATCTGGAACCTGAAACAGCCTTCCAGTATTGTGGATTGCACTAATTTAATATGGCTGGGAAGGTTATGGCCCCAGATATTTAATCCAAGGCTTGACCTGGCCACCACAGAACATAACAGCAAAATGAGTTACACACACACACACACACACACACACACACACACACACACACACACGTAACCCTTGTATTACTTCATTGCAAGATATATGCTAAAATGTTAACAGTAATGATGATTAGAGATAGAGTTATAAATGTGTTCTTTGTTACCGTTTAGTGTGCCCTTTAGCAGTACTATGAAAATAACGATATACTGAAATTTGGTAATAACAAGGAGACTCTTAAAATATGCAATAATATATTCTTCAATTTACTTGAATTTATATTTTGAAAGATTAGCTTATTTATATGAAAGTCAGAATTACAGAGAGGGAGGGAGAAACAGACCAATCTTTATTCTGATGGTTCATTTTCCAGAAGTCCACAACAGCTAGGGATGAGGCAGGCTTAAAACAGGAGCCAAGAACTTGAGGTCTCTCACATGAGCAGCAGGGGCTCAAGTGTTTAGATCATCTTGCACTGCTTTCCTCAGCTGTCCTCCGGGACCTGGATTGGAAGTGGAGCAGTTAGAACTGTAACACGTGACCATATGCAATGCTGTCATTTCAGGTGAGCGTTTTACTTGCTATGCCACAATGCTGGTCCCTTGTATTATTATTATATTTACAGCAGGTTTATAAGTGGCCCACATGAATACAAAAGTAAAAAATGAGTGGAGAAGGTTCATTGTTTTCATGATCTACTCAGAATCACACTGTCACTTTCAAGCCCTTTATTTTTTCCTTGGTGAATGTAGTAGAGGTAAGGCTAAAAGATGAGAGATCGCACAAAGTCTTTTCTGAATATTATTCTGGGGTGACCTTTAAATACCAAATTGAGGAATTAACTCAAACTGTCTAAATAGAAATTAGAGTATTTGTATGTGGATTAGGAATACATTTGTATCATTTAATGTTTTACTTTCTACTTCCAAGAATATGTGTAATAATATTCACTTTATTAATGTGTATGTTCTTAAATATTTCTTGTTAGAAAATGAGTCTCCTGGTGACATGTTAGCAATATGATATTCTGCTTTTGGGAAATACTGGTCTGTGCTTATTTACTGACTTAAAAATCTGATGGAAACAGAGTCACAAAAGCCATATTTCATGGAGTCTAAAGCCCATTTTCCTCTCGTAACACTTTTCTTGATAGACTTGCAGTACAAGCATAGAAATCGCAACAGTTGTTCAAATGTTGTCCTTGTATGCAACTAATTATTTCCGGTAGTATTAGCAAAGCACAGAATCAGCTCAATGTCAAGACTGTCTTTCTGATTTACTTGTCTTTCAGTTTATTTGTCTAGGTTAGAGATTGAATGATAGAAGAATCACACAGCTCCTTCAAAAAAAGAGTGATCTGTCTTGTACTTTAGAGTAAGTATAACTCCAGGTAAATGGTTCCATCTAAGTTCAGAACATTTTGTAGCGAGACAGTGCTGAGAATAAAATGATGGGTCGTGTCAACAAGATACACAAGGTCCAGCATGAACCAAATCTGTAATCACTCTGATGCGGTGCTGATGTACAAGCAGTGGCTGACTCTGATGCAGCACGATGCTGGCTGCTCTTCTGCTCCCCCTACTCCTCTTCCTTTTCCTTCTCCCTCTCCTTCCTGTTCTTTAACACATACAAATGACATTTGACTGTTCAACACACACTAGCATATACTGAGAAAGACACAGAAAGGATCAAGACAGCATCAGATTAGAACATAGTCATAAACTGCTGTGTGATGAAGAAAAACAAAAACATATACAAAGTAAAATTGGGTTACAAGGATACCTGCCCTGAGGTATTATGATTACGTTCTGTGTAGAATTTAAGTAAGTAGAAAAACGAGAAATATAAGAAGACACTGTGGCCACAGAAAAGGATAGCTTTTTAAAAAGAGATGGAAAGCATGGCAACAGAATGTGAGAATGAAGATGGGTGTGTCCTAGAGGGGTCTGGAAAGGGAGTTCTGTAGGAGCTGAAGGCTGCATTTAGGATTTTAGTCTTAAAAGAAATGGCAAAACTGTAAGCAGGAGAACTGACATGCTTCTTGATGAGTTTACATTGAAGATAAGCCTCTGAGGAAGAAAGAGGGTGTAAGAAGATCATTACAGTGATCCAGGTGAGAAATGATTGCTTGTACAGGTGTGACATGAGGACCAGGGAGAAGTAGCCAAAGGGAAATGCCGAATGTGCCATGGAGAGTTTAAACAAACACCACTAAATGACTGAGCTGCTGCGCACAAGGCAGGAACGCCATTATGTGACAACATTTGTACAAATTTTTAAGTTCTGTTTTGAAGACATTGGATTTGCAGAACTTCTGAGAATGTCAAGCTAGCATGCCTTTAAAGCTCAAATGGAGGTTGGAGCCAGGTGGATTACATACGTCGCAGAATTTAGGCTGAGAGATGGAAACCAAAGCTGCAGTATGGGGGAGATGGCCTCAGATGCAGAGCAGCCTCTAGGAAGGTGACACCAGTTCGTTTGGAGTCAGCGAAGGAAGAGCACCTGTTTCTGCAGACCTGGGAGGCAGTTGGCATCACCGAAGCTGTTTACCTTGTCAAAACTGACAGATGCAGTGTATCACATCCCTATTCCTTTGGCATTGTTTTTTAAAAAGTGTGACTGAGCGTTATCTATCTATAAAGTGTTAAATTTTCTTCTTTGACTCAGGGTAATGTGAAGGAACATTTTTTTTCAGAATCTTCATGAACTCATCAGTTTTCAAATTGACCCTCCAATAGCTGAGCAACATTAAGATAAATTTAGCTTGTTTTATTTGTTCACACGCAAAACTTCAAATATTTAAATTTCACTACCACAATGCCCTTATGCCATCTTTTTCATAGCTTATATGGTGGCAGTTCATCAAACCTTGTGGAGGCTGTCTGGAGCGAACCTTCTGAAGTGTGACTGGAACCACACTGCCTCGGCCTGGGAACCTGCAGCAAAGATTAGCATACATCTAAAGAGTTCACGGTACGCTTTTTTGTTTGTTTGTTTGTTTTGTTTTGCATTTAAACTCTCCCTGCTTCTGAATTTCTCTTTGCAAATCAAGGAAGGTCTGATGACATATTCATTAAACCATGATGGACACTTACTGCCTTGAATCAATTTTAAGGACGTTGTTTGCCAAATATTTCTTTCTAATCACAGAAAGCAGCATCAGCATATGTCATGCAGGACACTCGGAAAGTAAACGTGACATTCAGAATGTTCAGAATTGACTGTTTATTGACTAACATTCCTAGGGCTGCCACTAGGGGGAGTGTAAGACAAATTTTTCACTTAGCAGATATTGAAGGAGGTTCTGGAAAAACGGTCTTAGAAAACATTAACGTCAGAGTAGAATTGGTGGAGTTGTGTCCTTTCTTTTATATCAAATGTGGTTCTGGACCTGCTAGAAGCATAACTCTTGGCAGAGGATAAATCTGCAGCCAGTGATCTGGACAGGGCCTGAGAGTAGAGGCCAAGGAAATAGAGGGGAAGGCAAAACTCCCTGCCATCCAAAGGGCATGTGGCTCAAATAGGTGGTAGGATCTCACATAAATACTTTCGGTACTTTCGGTATGTGCTTACCGTGCTGATTTTGCTTTGACAATTAATGCTATTGCACTTTTTTTTTTAACCCCATGTACCATTTGGCAGCTAGTGGTCAGGAAAGGAAGATATCCAAAACATGAATCCAGGCACCATAATATCAGAAAGTCAGGTTTTTTTGTTTGTTTGTTTGTTTGTTTGTTTTTGGTACAACCCACAGTTTCTGAAAAGATGTCAACTTTTAAGAGATTTTTGTTGTATGGGTGGAAGTCTGAGAATCACTACACAGCTTCTATTATAATTAAAACAGTGTATGTGTCCTCGGCCTCCTAAGCAGTGTTTCAACTGTCAAGTAAAAATGTCTGATTACAGTCATCCTGTTTGCTCTATTGCTATCCATGAATTTCCTTTTCTTTTTGCTCCTGAGTTAAACACTTATGAAAATAAAGCCCTGTCAGAGTTTAGGCCTTTCAAAGTTATTTTGCTCTGAGATGTGATGATTTAGAAGAAGTATGCTTTTTGCTCTTTTAATAATGATCAATTTTGGGGACACTTTTTTCTTGCATTGATAAAATACTATGCATGGAAATGGCTTATAATTTACTTGTTTATTTGAGTGTCAAGTCTGGAGCACATTTCTTCACAATGGATGTCTCTCATTGCCCCAGCTCATCTTTGAGTGAAATTGACTTCCACTTCATTTCTTAAACAGCATCTATTCCAGCACAGAGAAAACAACAGTCCTACAGTCCCGGCCATCATCAGGCTTGGTTACTCTTCACAGTATAGGCAACAACTAACCACAGGCCTTAAAAGCACAGGACGTAGTTCAGTCATTGAGTAAAATTGATCATTATTCGTGATTCTGCAATCCTCTAATTTAAAATACTTTTAAAATATTTGTATTTACAAAATATTTAACATATTATAGGAGAAAAGCTATTTTCTAAGAATTCACTTTGAGGGCTAGTGAGGTGGTTATAGCAGGCTACTCCTCAGCCTGCAACATCAGCATCCCAAATGGGCACCATTTGAAGTCCTGGCTGCTCCACTTCCAATCCAACTTATGGTCTGGAGAGCAATGGAGCCTTGGGGGAATTTCTTGCCTCCAGGCCCTGAGACCACCGAAGGCTGAGGTGATGGTGTTCTTTGGCCGCAGAACCACCAGAGACAGTCTTGTTGAGGATCCATTTATTGTAAAATGAGTGTAAACCTATACAGACTAGGCAAAAGGGTGGTCCCCAACAGCCCTCCCACCCAACAATGACACTGTAATTGATACAGGCATGTCTATCGCTTTAGACCCTCCAGTAATGTCACAGGTCACATTCTGGATCCACAGCTGGAAGCTGTGCCTCAGGTCATAGATAGGTAAGCTGTGAGTCATGCCCGCCAGGTAGCAAGATGAGATTCAGGGGCAATCTCCCACATGGAGGATGGCTCAAGTCCTTGGGACCCTGAACCATGTGTAAGACCAAGCAGTTCCTGGCTTCAGAACAGCTCAGCTCTAGCTATTGAGGGCATTTGAGAAGCAAACCAGCAGATGGAAAACCTCTCTTCTGGTCTTTCCTTTGTTTTCTGTAAAATTCTGTCTTTTAAGTGAAATAAATAAACTTAAAAATAAATAAAGAAATAAACAAATAAACACACACATACATACATAAATATTTTTTAAAAAAGAATTCAGTTTTATTGCACAAGTTTATTCATTACCCAAATGGTTCTCACTGGAGGATTTTAGGAAATGATTGAGTCATGGAGGTGGAGGGAACTGATTTAAGGACTGGAGGAAACTCATTCTTTCTTTTATTCCCATTTGGTCTGCCGCCATGTGCGAATGCCAATAGGAGAAGATACCTTGATGGAGCAGCCTCTCACCACACACCACAATTTCAGATGTCTTCATCTGAGAAAGCACAACCTCTAGAATTATGAGAAATAACTTTCGGTTTTGCTATATTACTTAGTCCTAGGTATTTTGTTGTAGCTGCAGAAGCAGACTGAATATTCCAAACCAACTTTTGGGTTAAATGGTGTCAAATAAAATAGTAACACAAAATTTGCCAACTGATGGCATTTTCTTATATAGGACATTAGTGTCTTGCAAATCCATGTGTTTCTGGGTTGTGAATATGGGTAAGTTCAATTAGCTTTATGTGATACTCATATTGAATTTCAATTTTAGTCATCCAAGACAGTTACTATAAACTTGCTCAATAAATGTTTGAAAAAAAATTTTAAATAAAAATTAACATTTATTTATGAGAATATTATTTCTGGAGTCTGAAGGATTCAAAGTGGCCTCCCAGTGTAGCTGACTCAAGAAAGATGGGGGAAAACTTCAGGCTGTTGAAATGAGTGACGAAGAAACAGTTATTCAACCAACAAATCTGGCTGAATAGGGACTACAAGTGCCAAAGAAGAAAGTTATGAAGGGCACTAGGGACTGGTCTGTTTGTCTGAATTTGAATAAATAGAGGAGTGAAAATTCCCCCGAAATCATATGTGGTCCCAGATAATGTTCTGGATAAATATTAGAACACAGTGGTGTCAATTTCTTAGTTATATTATATAGTTTTGTTTAAGAATTAATGTAAGAACGAGTACAATAGTATGTGAGATTTTTTCTTATCAAATTAATCACATCTAAAAGTTTTTCGATAAATGTGTTCGCTTTGTTTCTTTGAAACATTCATGTATATGGAGCTCCTGAAGAGTTCTGTGTATACTTTGAGCTTTGTTGCTTTACTATGCATGAATTATGCTGCATATGTCCTTCTGTGCATTTTCCCAAAACTCACAACTGTGGTCTTGAACATTCCCTTGGGACTTGAAATAAGAGGGTGTCCTAAGTGGGCAATGGCGTGCTGATGCATGCTGCTGTGGGAAGAGGCCAGGAGAAGCGAGGTGTAATTGCGGTGGTCTGGGAGACAAAGGCTGTCTCTTGTGGGAGGGCCACAAGTGGCATCTCTCCAGAAGAACAACGCTATCCCAGTTCAAAGCTACACATTCTTCCAAAATCATGTGGGAACGCTAAGGTTTACTCTAACCTGTGTCACTGACGCTGTGTTCTGTACTGGCACTTTTATTCATTAAGAGTCCCATCATTGCTTGCTGCAGTATTGTGTCCCAACGAAAGGCTATCAATGAAGGTCTTTCTATACAATTGCTAGCCTCTTCAGTAGTTTCGCTGGGAGATTCTTTTGATTACCTAAGAATAATGCATTTCTCAAGTCTTTCTTGTCGGTGCTTTTGAGGGCTTCAGAAGTTAAAACAACTATATACTTTTATATTATGTACATTATGTGCACATATGATGCTTTTATATACAAGACCATTTCAAAAGTCCATGAAAATGTGTATTACAAAA
Source organism: Ochotona princeps (assembly GCF_030435755.1). Classification (NCBI taxonomy): domain Eukaryota; kingdom Metazoa; phylum Chordata; class Mammalia; order Lagomorpha; family Ochotonidae; genus Ochotona; species Ochotona princeps. Next base: position 76,340,020 of record NC_080832.1, read on the forward strand.
AACATTGTTTCATTTTTTTACACAAAATAATTGTGCTTTATCATGAACTTTTTGAAATATCCATGATTAAAGTAACATGCAAGGGGATAGAACTTTTTATTCCAATCAGTCAGTCTCGGCTTTGGATAATTAATCTACTCAGAACTTAAAATATGATATCAGGGTCTTCTATATTTTATTAGTAAGTAGGCCTAAACACAAAGGAAGTGTGTTTCGTAGCTGCCTCATTCCAGGGCAGTCAGTGGGTCAGAAGCTCACGAGACCCTATAAAACGAAGATGGGCTCTGCGTCCAGTCCTCCCCCAGCTGCACAAAGACCAGTGTAATTCTAAACCCAGGTATGTGGAAGCTGTGTACCTCACTCCCAAGAAACCTGTGGATGCTATTTCAGAGTGTTTGATTAAAAAAAAATTGGTTTCTTTCCATGTGTGGTTGTGGGTTTCTTTTTTTTAAAAAAAAATATACGGTACTTTACTGCTTAGGTTTAGTAGAAGAAAAGAAAAAATAAAGGTGAATACATGTAATTAAAATAAAACTAGGGCCACAGGAGACCATTTTTAGAACACTAAAATGTTTTACAGAAAAAAGGAAAAAAATAAGAAAATCTTATCCACTAAAGGATAAGTTGCTTATTTTTCTTGCATATGATTTATTCTATGCCAAAGTTGTGTCACTCCGACCTTGGAGCATCCAGAGGCAGAACTAAGCTACCTACCCAATGCTCAGGCATGCTGCTCTGTTCCCAGCCTTTGATAGTCTCACCTGACTGAGATAGCTTTATTTCTCCTTGCCGTTTGGTAAAGAGAATCATTCTTAGCTGAGGCCATGGGAGATTGAACTGGGATTCCAGGAACTTGTCACTGCAAGTGTTATGAAGTCTAGTGGTTAGAAGAGTGGGCTACAAGCCACACAAACAGTAAATGCCATTACTCTCATCTCCCCATTCTACCTATGCATGATCTGATCACCTGAATCCTGAGGTGATGAGAAGGGGCTAAAAAGAGTGGTAATAAAACACCCAAGTGCAACTAGTCAAAAGATAATGACATATTTTATCACTGTATCACTGGGGAGTCTATTTCCCTAAATGCAATTCATCCAGGATTTAGAGCCAATAAAAGCCTGTTCTTCTGGAAAGTATTTATGTCCATCATTAACCAATTTAGTGGAGGTTATTTTTGCAGGGTCTTAGAAAGGCCACCCAAGCTTTTTTGTTATTTTCTAGTCATTTCTTAAGCTGTCCAGACTATCTTTCCTTTCTCCTCTCATTCCTGACTCCTCATGCCACATCACCCAAAACTTTTTCTGTGCTTTCTCAGTCTAGAGCAAAACTTACTTCTTCCAAAACATACCAGACTTTTTGACCTCACATACCACCAATGGATCCTGAGAAGCATTTTCTGTAAACAACAGGCTATACTGACAACTCATCTGTACTGCATACTCCAAACTGGTCATCAAATCTATGTTTTAAAAAGGTTGTATGAAGTTCTAAACACTGAGGGCATTTTTGAGACACTTAAAAATTTCCAGTGTGTTCCCCATGTGTCACCCACCTTCATAAAACTGCTTTCTCTCCAATATCAAGAGATGAGTCAGAGATAGTGATAGTGAGAGCTGGTATAAGCAGCCTCATGGGAGACTTGGCAGTAAAAGTCTGTCTTCAAACAAGTGGCTCATGGAAAAGTTCTTTCTCAAGATTAACAAATCTAATAATAATGGAAGGCAACTTTGGATTGGTTATTGCTACCCAAAATTGTTAGCCTGCCAATGTGTGACTTTTGCAAATACTGTTTACACAGTCTGTTTTTCTTCTCATCAGGCTTATTGACATACACTATGGCAACTCTGTGGCCTTCTGAACTAGAGCATGTTAAACATTAGTCAAACTTATTGCTATGTCTGCGCCACATTCCTTTTAGTCTGACCCGCTATTTTTTAATTCACAGTTAATTTTACTTAAAAATCTTAAAATATTTATTTGTTTGTTTATATGAGAGAGAGAAGCTGGAGTCAGTAGACAATGTCAAGAATCAAACCCTGACATCCTGACACGGATTGATACAGAAGTCTTAACAAGTAGACCAGATGCTTGCTTCTTCATTTGTTTTTAGAGTAAAGTATACCTTTACTTATTTTGGCGAGATAGTAATGCAAATTGATGCAATTTTGGCGAGATGTATTTGATGTATTTTGGCGAGATAATAACGCAATAATGTGTAATGGTCATGGTAGTCCGTGTTTCTATCTCCTCAGATATGATTGTGCAGTTGCTATCACCTTTCAGAGTATTTCATCCACACTAAGTGCAGATGGGAATGAAGAGCAGTGTGGAGGACCTGGCACTCCACAGAAGGGAAGAAAAGTCCTATGCATGCATGCACAATTTTATCTGAAGTACAAGACTCTATGCAATAAACACTGAGTCTGACTCATGGAAGAGAAAACCTCTTCTGTTTTACTGCTGAGTTTGTCTTTTATGCTCCTATTCTTTGAATTTTATTCACACACACAAAACATTTGGATAACTGGTGTCTGATTAGATGATACCTTTTACAGCATTGTAAGCAAGTCTAAAATGCTATAGTAAACAATAGGTTTTCAGAACACCAGATGGTGCCTGATTTTATTCTAAGGAAAATATAATTCCCTTTCATCACGTTAAAGGTATGTTTAATGAATAAAACACAGGTATTGCTCTTTTAAATTCTCTACGAATTAGCTTTTCAAGCATGCAGGGATCACAAAGGAATACGATGATATAAAGGTGGGTTTCATGCCTTCTGGGCAGCTCAAATTTGACAGTGATCCAAACTGGGGCCCCAAATGTCTTTTACATTTTATGTGGTTCTTCTGAGTGGCTCTACAGCACATCTGAAGTGCTTTATTGATTAACAATGCCACCAGTTCTCTTTCTAAAGCCCTGGGGCCTTACAATGTATACATTAGCAGTAAGATAGAATTGGGAGTAGAATGAGTACTCAAAGCCAGACACTTCAATATAGAGATAAAGAGATGTGAGTTTCTCACATGGCATCTTTTTTTAACAATAATTAAAATAACCCTTTAATATGATCTAATGCGATTTATGTCTATAAACATAGGTAGTATAACGTATACATTTATATTTATATAAATTTCTTAACAATAAAAAGATTAAAAATCTTATAATCAGCTCAAAATACACAGAAAAATCATTTGACACAATTTCAAACCTCTCATAACAAAAAAATAACTTCTAGTGAATTTAGCTATCAAGCGAAAGCACTTCAACACAGTCGAGGCTATACCAACCAATCTGTAGTTATTTAGGTCCCTATTAGAGCCTCAGTTGCTGGACACTCCATGGGGAGGGCTCACATGGCATCTAAACTAGTGGGCCAACTGCCTATTTTTATGCCTATCCTTTAATTCCATTTTCCATGACTTGCCTGAAGCGTCTTCAAAGTAGTTATTAATTACATGTTGAAGGTCCAGTGCAGTAACCTTAATGTCCTCACCTTGCATGCATTAGGATCCCATATGGACACCAGTTCTTGTTCCAGCAGCCCCGTTTCCCATACAGCTCTCTGGCTGTGGCTGGGGAAAGCAGTCGAGGATGGCCCAAAGCCGTGGGACCCTGCATGCGCATGGGAGATGCAGAAGAAGCTCCTGGCTCCTGGCTTCGGCTTGGCTCTGCTCAGCTCCAACTGTTACTGCCACTTGGGGAGTGAATCAGTGGATAGAAATCTTCCTGTCTGTCTTTCCTCCTCTCTGTATATCTACCTTTTCAATAAGAATACAGTATAAAAACACATGTGTTGAATTGCAAGTACCTGAATACTTAATCCTAAATAATGTTACACTGGGAGGTCACATGATTTAGACCTGGATATTGAACAGGTAGCCTCAATCTTACGAACAGATTTAATTCTAAGACCATATCAGGCATGGTACTGGGATGAGTGCATCTATAGAAATAATTATTACGAGGTGCTTAAAAGATAGTATTAATTTTGTTAGTAATGAAAAACTAATGTTTGATGCATGATATTTAAGATACTCACCTCTTTCATTGAGTTTTTTTCATGAGACTCAGACAACCTTAGTATGTAGTCATTCAGCTTATTTATAAGACCCGTTCGTGGTATCTGTTTCTATTAATTTTTTAAAATTTTAATTTCATTTTATGACACAGTTTCATAGGTTCTGGGATTCCCCCAACCCCTCCCCATGCCGCTCCATGTCAGATTCCTTCACATTGTTGCAGTAGCACAATTCAAATCCAGTCATGATTCCTTCATTGCAAGCATGTACCTGCATAGAGACCAGTGTCTTATTGTCCAGATAAATTCAACGGTTTCTTGGGGAGACCATCTCTGGTCTAAAAGCAGAGCTAACAGAATATCATCCCAACCAATTAAAAGCCACTACATAACAGCAACAACAGTTTACAACAATATGGAGTTAATTGACATGGTATTGAGTGACCAATATGTTAGAAAATGCAAGTTCTTAATGACATCCTGTGACTACTTCATTGACTCTTTTTTTTGAATTTTTTATTTTATTTATTTTTTTTATTAATCACATTGCATTACGTGACACAATTTCATAAGCTCTGGGATTCCCCCAACCCCTCCCCGTACCCTTCCCCTATGGTGGATTCCTCCACATTGTTGCAGTATTACAGTTCAAATTCAGTCAAGATTCTTTCATTGCAAGCATATACCAGCATAGAGTCCAGCATCTTATTGTCCAGATAAATTCAACGGTTTCTTGGGGAGACCATCTCTGGTCTGTAGGCAGAGCTGGCAGAATATCACCCCAATCAATTAAAAGCCACAACATAACATCAACAACCATTTACAACATTATGCAATTATTTGACATGGTATTGAGTAACCAATATGTTAAAAAAAATGCAAGTTCTTTTTTTTTGTGTGTGTGTGTTTTTAACAGAATCTTTTTTTTTTTCTCCATTAATTACAATGTAGTACGTAACACAATTCATAGGTACTGGGATTCTCCCCCCTTCACCCCAAACCCTCCCCCCCCCCCCCCCGTGGATTCTTCCATCCTGTTGCATAGCCACAGCTCAAGTTGTTCTGGGATTCCCTCATTGCAAGCATACACCATACATAGAGTCCAGCATCCCATTGACCAAATTCAACGACCTCTTAGGGAGGCCCTCTCAGGTCCGAGGGCAGAGCCAGCAGAGCATCACCTCGATCAATTAGAAGCTCCAACATATCACCAGCAATAATCCAGGTACGATGAGACTGGTGCAGAGTCCACTGATTGACATAGTCCATCTTAGAGTTTCCCCTTGTCCAGTTTTCCGCTGCAAACATATAGCTGAGGTGGTTGATTGATCTACTCCATCTTCCATCTTTTCTTGGTTAATGTTTTGATTCCTCCATTTTGATCAAGGGAATCCCCAAAGAAACTTTGAGGTGTTCCCAGTCCAGGCTCCTACATGCACTACTAGTAAGCACAGGGCCCACCACAGTCCATCACTCTGATCGGCTGGTGGTTGCAACTGCTGGGTTGGTTCTATTCTGAGCCCCGACCTCCACTAGAACCAATGAGTACTGCAGCCCATCCTGGTTCTGGCCATCACGCACTCATGCTTCACTTAAACCAGTGGGAGGTGTGCTGGTTGGGTGCTGCACTCCTGACCAGCACAGGCAGCCTTGCCTTGGCATTTTGTATTGTATACCTTTTTTTTTTTTAATCGCAACCGAACCTGGCCAGACCCCCGCATAGCTCCAGCGCACAGACTTGCCAGTGGATAACGCAAGCTAACTCAGCCCGGTTCGCCCCCACCCTGAGCCAATATATGTAAGTGGGTTACTTTCCAACGCCTCTTCTGGGTTGTTAACCTCCTTGCTTCCTGCGTTTATTTGTAGGGTCAGTGTCCTGTCAGAGAAACTTTTCAGGTTCCTCCACCAGACCCGTTCCTGGTGTCAGGCTTCACGCATATCAGCAGTTCCTTGGGCCAGCTCTGCTCTTCAACCCATTCTGGTTCCTGCTGTTGGAAGTTGGAGCCCAGCCACAGCTCGTTCATACCCACATATAGCTCTTACATGGCTCAGTTGAGTTGAAACCTAGCCGAGTCCGTCCCACGTCTGCCTTGGTCCTCCAGAGCACCAAACTGTGCTGCGGTCTAAGCTGGCACGGTGCGTCAAGTCCCAATCCATATTTATGCCAAAGGACTACAACTGTGACCCGATCAGAATTCAGCCCCCATCCAGTTCCTGCATTCCTTAGTGATAGACTCCACCCAGCCAAGGCCTCCCCCAAGCTCCACAACCAGGCTTGTTCCCAGCCAGTATTAAGTATACCAGTAGTTGCTCTGCATCAGCTCAGCACGCCCCATAGACTGTTATACCTCCTGCATTGTCTCCATCGGCCCTCCTAAACCATCCAGTGGGGTCAGAATTTCCACGGGGACTGGCCCACACACCCCGACACATTCTAACCCAGGGTATGGACTCGAATGCCAGTCAGCGTCATGGTCTTGCCTACTGTGACCCCTCTGCTAATTCATCGTCCTATTAGGCAATGGGAACATCCTGCTGGACAAGCTCGTAATTTTGCCTTTAATTGAACTGGTGATTGGCAATCTGCACTTTAAAGTGAGTACAGGATCGTCAGAGGAAGATTTACTGCCATTGAGAATCTATAGGATTGACACACGTCCCCAGAGCACTGTGGGTTCATCCTGGAACCATTCCTGCAGTATATCAAAGAACCCAAATTCCAGAACTCCCTGACCGGGCGGCCAGCAGGCAAAGCCTGTCACCAAATGGCGCACTGGCCGCCCAGGGGTCGCTCAGCCCATGTTCCTGGGTATGCCTTGCTGGAGATGGGGCGACCGAGCCCCGAGCAGCATGGCTGCCCGGGGTGAGGTGCTCTACTTCATTGACTTTTGAATCTTAGTTTATACACAACCGGTTGCTGTACACCTTAAAATGGCTATAGGGTACTATTCAGCTGTCCCGTGTCTATTTTCCTTTTTACATTTAGCAGTTTATAGTATTGAAGCATATTTATTACCTAACTTGGCAAATTTTAGGATAGTCCAAACTGGTTTATTACTTCAACAAGGCATATGTTAACAATTGAGGCATAGAACAGTTTTAGCAGGGGTGTGCAGAGAAATCTTCAACATCTTAGTGAGGAGTAATTAATCTTTGTGTCCTACCTAGTAAGGTATATGTGAGTCCATGCTGACAGTTTCCTGTCTGGTTCTAAGCTTTCCTTATTGGTCTCTCTCTATCTGATCTGATTTTTGAGGGGGGAGCTCCGGCGTGACCCTGATGGTCACAGATCCCCACTCTCTCTATTAGTATTTATTCCACTGTTCAGTTCTGCTGTTTTAAATAATCATACTGCCTATTGCTTTTGTCTGTTTTATTTATTTGTTTGTTTTTGCTGTTGTTTAGCATTTAGCTATTTGAAAAGCTGAGTGACAGAGTGAGAGACAAAGGGATAGTGATTTTCCATCCTCTCGTTCATTCCCCAAATGACTGCAAGAGCCAGGTCTGGGCAAAGCTGAAGCCAGGAGCTGGAACTCAAATTGAGTCTCCTTTTTGGGTATCAGGGGTCCAAGCACTTGGGACACCTTCTGCTGACTTTCCAGGCACTTTAGCAGAAGGTTGCATTGGAAAAAGAGCAACTGAGACTTAAACTGGCACTCTAATACAGAAAGACAGTATCACAAGTGGCCATGCAACCTGCCACAAAATCAACCCCACTTCTTTCATGGTGTTAGGGTATTTCCTCACTAACTAAGGGTAGTTATTAGAATCACAATTTTACAACTGGATGAACTTGTTGATATAGCATTTAATCATTTTTTCTAATTTAATAATTAAAAAGCAGAAGCAGAGAGTTTTATGAAATTCCTTCAGTTGGTGCACTGAGTCCAGCCTTATCTTATGACCTACTCCAAACCAGGTGTCCTTTCCACTACCTGTGTGATTTTGTATTTGTCCATCTCCACTAGATCTTTTCCTGTCTCCATTCCTCTCTCAGAGAAATCAGCTCATTTCACCAGATTAGCAACTATTCTTCCTATTGCCTCTTTGTTCCTGAGTATTGGGATTGGCCAACTGCTAGTCTTTACTGAAAATCCTATTTCATTTTCTAGGTTTTGTTTTTCATATTACCTCTATAACAACTACAATGTTCTTTTTATTTCAGAATTTTCATGCCTTTGATAAGTTTGTTGTTTAATTTTGTGGTTTTTTGTTTCATTTTTGACAATGCTTCATGTTCATCTAGACAATCTATTTTTAAGGGTTAAACTATGTGATTATTCTCTTTTTTCTTGAACCCATACTTTCTTTAAAGGGAAAAATCCATAATTTTGGTTAGAGCATTCAAATTCCTTATAAGCTGTTGTTGGCTACTTTGTGTGAGCTTTAATATCCTTTACTCAAAAGAAGAAAGAACTCCTGTAACAGAATTGTTGAATGTCGTGGTCAGAGGGCTCATGATCTCAGCTATTTTCCAATGCTTACATTTCTCTCTGTTGATCTTTGCTTAAGAAATCCAAAGACAGAAAATTCAGTATTTTGCATGCACTTCCAATTACCTCTGGATACTCTGTCTTTTTTAATCTTTTTTTTTCATTCAACTTCTTACCACTGTAATCCTGACTTCAGGCTCATAAAAATAAAAACCAAAACTCTAGTTCTAACTTTCAGCCAACTGGTCATGTACTTGAGATAGCTTTTATTTACCCCGGTGTCTACTGTTCCTCAGGCAAGACTTTCTTATTTCCTCCAAACCTGCACCAATAATTTGGTTTTAAGTTCCCTCCTCATCCTGGTCTCTTTCTGCATGTGCCTATCACAGGCTCAGAGCGGGATGCAGCTCCCCAGATGTATTCTTTCTAGAAAGGCAGGGCTCAACCCTTATTCCTAGTCTGCATTGTGATGTTTTTTTATGATAGAGATTCATAACTGTTCATCCACATTGAACTCTTTATAATAGGTTGAATTATGTCTTTCTAAAACAGTATGTTGAAATCTAACTCCCATGATCTCAATGTGACTATTTAAATCAGGGTCTTTATAGAGTAATCAAGGGCAATGAGGTCATTAGGGTGAGCTCTAATTAATATTGATTGTGATTTTAAGAAAAGGTGAGATCAGGACAAGTGGCAGTCATGCACAGAAGGAGATGGTATGAACACACAGGGAGAAGACAGTCATGTGACTGAAGCGAGGCCTCTGCAAGGAATGCACGCATTACTGGCAAACACCAGAAGCATGGAAAGAAAGGAACGAGATTCTCCCTTGGAACTACCAGAGAAAGAGAGAGCACGATCTTGATGACCCCTTAACTTTGAACTCTGGCTGCCAGAGCTGTGTGCAATAATAAATTTCTGTTGTTTCAAGACACCACATTTTTGGTGCTTTGTTATGGAAACCCTGGGAAACCAATATTGTTCTTTCACCAAAATCCCACTTTCTCTAATCTTTCCCCTTTTGTAACAGTGATCTGGTTCTACCAATCCATGTGAAAGGCTCTATTTCTTTTAAGTTTCACTTTTGTTTAACTTGGCTCATTACTGAAGCCAATTGGGATTACTTATGTCCTGTTTCCATCCTGTGGCTACTTGCTATCTGTTTCACCACAGCGCTCTCTCAGACGTGATGAAGATATTCCTCTAAAATGTAGATTTGAGTATTAAGTGGATAGGATGGATTCTCTTAGGATTTCCTCATGGTGACACTATTTTTTCACTGCAGGTGTTGAACCCATTTTACCTGAACTAATTTCCATGACCCAGTTTATGATCTTTTATGTTGAATATAGGTAGAATGTTAAAAAGTCTCTGTCTTGGGTCCGGCGCAATAGCATAATGGCTCAGGTCCTTACCTTGAATGCGCCGAGATCCCATATGGGCACTGGTTCTAATCTCGGCAGCCCCGCTTCCCATTCGGCTCTCTGCTTGTGGCCTGAGAAAGCAGTCGAAGATGGCCCAAAGCCTTGAGACCCTGCACCTGCGTGGGAGACCCGGAAAGAAGTTCCTGGCTCCTGGCTTTGGATCGGTACAGCATTGGCCGTTGCGCTCACTTGGGGAGTGAATTATCGATTGGAAAATCTTCCTCTCTGTCTCTTCTCCTCTCTGTATATCTGCCTTTCCAATAAAAATAAACAAATCTTTAAAAAAAGTTTCTATCTTGCTGTAGTCATGATACGTCCTGTTTATGTCAACACTTTTTTTTGCCAATTTAGTAACCTTACAGTTTTTTTAATCTTCAATGATATGTTCTTTATTATCTATTTCTTTTCATGTATTATAAACCAAAATTTTAATAGTGCAGTCAAGAATCTAATCCAAAACACATATCAAATCTTCTGGTTTGTAATTCGAGGAATCTGTCTCTCCTATGGAAATATGAACCACAATGGCACTTTTTCTGTTTTCTCTGGATCCTCAAAGATTCATTTCAGAGAACTCCCCCCTTCATCCTGAAATGCTCATGTATGTGTGTTCTTTTTTTCCCAGACTGTGAGACTTCAACTCTTTTAGAAGGCTTCTTATAGTGTCTCTGCTGACCTTGGACTTTGGTTTCATTTAGTCATTATTTCTTTTAATCATTCCGGGATGAAATATTCTTTTTGATCAAGCAGATCGAAGGATGAGTTAAACTAAAGCCTCCAACACATGTATATATCTGATAATAATTACATCCTAAAGCTTTTACAAATTTTGCAAAATTGTAACAGCATTATAGCATTTCTGAAACATGCTGTCAGATGGGGAGCTTTGCTGTTACATACACCTTTCTTCTTTTTAAATGTTACTTGACACAGAGGTCAACTACTGAATATTCCTCTGAGCAGTCTTTGCTTAAGGGTTGACTATAATTTCCATTGCCAAGAAATAAAGGTTTATGATTTTGATGTATTTCAGAATGTCTTGGAATAATCTGCCACATTTTACTAAAACATTTTAGAATATGGTAGAATCTAAGTGCATACCAACATGTAAGATAGATATATTCGTTGTGGAACTCTACAATGCCATATTAGGCAAAATAATTTATTAACAAAAACCTAGGACTTAGTTGTTTAAAAGATAAAATTTAAAATTTAAGTGAACTGGGAAATAAAATTCATAATAGGTTTCTGAAATATTGAGGCACCCGTAACAGGTATTAGACCTAGGAGTATTTTTTTTTCTTTCCAGATTTTGGAAACTATAAGCTAGACCTAGTTTTTGCTTACTTTAAGATGTGAAAATTGAAGGATTAAGACCCAATAGCGGAGCTGGAGTTGTGATACAGCAGGTAATGCCTAAGCCTGCAATTCCAATATATCAAATGCATGCAAATTTGAGTCCTGGCTGATTCAGTTCCCATCCAACTCCCTACTAATGGCCTGGGAAAAACAATGGACGATGGTTCAAATACTTGAGATAGTGATATCCGCATGGGAAATCTGGAAGAAGCTTCTGGGTTCTCACTCTGTCTTGGCCCAGACCCTGCTGCCATGGCCATTAGGAGAGTCAATCAGCAGAGGGAAGATCTCAATCTCTCTCTCTCTCTCTCTCTCTCTCTCTGTCTCTCTCTCTCTCCCTCTCATGCTGTAATCCCAATTTTCAGATAAATAAATATGGTTAAAAAATGATCCGATACCAAGTCTTTCACATTGGATGACTGCCTTATTGGCAGCAGAACTGTAGCTGAGCTACATGGCAGATCTATTTTCAGATCTCTGAGAAATTCATTCTAACTGCAATGAGACGAAGCCTCAAGGTGGTTTCCATTTGTGTTTCACTGATGGCTAGTGATCCTGAACATTTTTTCATATGTCTGTTGTTCATTGTATTTCTTCCTTCAAAAATTGACTGTTCCTGTCCTTTAACCTTTTCTTAACTGGATTATTTGGTTTCTGTTGAGTTCTTGAGCTTCTTATGGGTTCAGGATTTTAATTCCTTCTCAGGCACATCCTTTGTCAATTTTCTCCCATTCTGTTGGTTGTCTCTTTGTCAATGGTTTTCTTTTCAGTGGAGAACTTTTTTACTTTGATGTAATTCCGTTTATCTAGTTTTTTTTTTCTATTGCCAGTTCTTCTGTTTCTTTTTCAAGAAGTCTCTGCTTATGGTTATGTCTATCCAACTTTCTCTGATGTTTTACTCTAGTAAATTTATGATATCAGGTCATAAATTTAGATTCTTGATTTATTTTGATTTGCTTTTCTTGTGTTAGGTAAAAGGTAGAAATCTTGTTTCATATTCTGCACTTGGAGATCCAATTTATCCAGCACCATTTGCCTAAGGTTTTCCTTCATCATGAAATCAGTTATATTTCATCAAATTCTTTCTCTAACTCACTTGAGGTAATCATATGGTTTTTATTCTTGAATTTGATGATGCAGCGTGTCACATTTACTGATTTGCATATATCGAATGATCCCTGCATGTTAAGGACAATGACAGTTCTGAGATCTTGTCAAATTGGATTAGCTAGCATTTTGTTGAGGATTTTTTGCATCATCTTCATCAGGGATATTGATCTATTGTTCTTTTTTTTCCCTTGTCGTATCTTTTTTTTCCTGCTTTTTCAACTGTGGTGTTGCTGACGCATGTAAAGAATTTGGAAGAATTGTCTCTCTTTCAATAGTTTTGAATAATTTGAAAAGAATTGGAATTAGTTCTTATTTAAAGGTTTGGCAGTACTCTTAGACCCTTTTCCAGTTAACCAAGATCCTTTCTGTCCTCAACAAAGCCCTGAATGTCAGTACGCCTTCTGAGAATTTCGATGTTTCCCTTTCATTGTCACAAATCCAGTAAACGACATTTCACAAAAATGATGGCATCTATGTGTTGAGGTATCCCTTTGTACATGATGCCTTCTCATTTGAAAAACAATGTTTTTTCTGAGGAATTGTTTGTGAGCATATTTGATCAGCAGCAATACATTTTATATAATAGTAAGGATCATTGCAGTTACAATTATACATTACAAAAGTGAAAGATCAGGTGACATAGGTTTATTTTTGAATGTTTCCTTGGTAATGATAGTAACTTCTGCAATTTTTTAACTTGATTAACAGACTTTTTGGGTAATCTGTTACTGCTATCAGAAACAGACTTCCCATCTGTGGCAGCATATGCACAGTCCTTAGGAATCAAGATGGGAGAGATATCTTTGCAGGGCTGGGGGTGACATTTTATAGCACCTTCACAATTGTCAAACTTTGATCAACACTAATCCTAATAAAGTCAAATACTGATAAGATCAATACTGATTCTACTAATTTTGTCATGACTAAATTTCATAATTTTGCTTTACAGTTCTGCACATTTAAACCTCAATAATACTTCATCCAAGCAGCATATCATCCATTCAATATTGGGTCCTCAAGTCACAAAGATAGATGTTCATGGTGGGCAAATTGGCTGTTCATGTATAAAATCTCATTTTCAGGTTTATTCTGTTTGACTATCAAAGTTTCGCAAACAGCATACATCAATGCCTTCAGGTAGTCAGTCATACAATCTTTAATTCCTGTGACAACCTTTCTTCATTCATATAGATGTATTGCTGCTTTGTTTATAAACAATTCAAATTTATGAGATTGAATCTTGTGAGTGTATTAAACTGTTAAGGAATCACTCAAACAATATCTTAAGGTATGTTAATCTAATTCTATTTCCAATATCAGAGGTCTTATCATGTTGTAAAGCAAAGTATTTTATTTATAAAGAACTCTTTGAAGATGAATTTGCTACTTAACAGTTAACAGAGAATAATCTTGCTTTTTTTCCTTGGATTTCTTAAATAATTTAAGTGATGAGACCTTCTGTTTCAACTTTTATTTCCCATTTAGGCAGTTTCTAACCATTATAAGTTTTTTTGATTTCTTTCATATTTCTGTTATCAGAATCATGATAAATTATAGACGTAGTCCAATAAACATCAGGTACCATAGACTTATGTCTTCAATTTTTGCTATAATAAATTTATTTTGTTTTTTGATGACATTTACATAGTGCAGAAGGATGTATGCCCATATGGATCACCAATTAGGGTGGGAGGGACCAAGGAATGGGGGAAAGTGAATGAGACAATCGTTTCTATTTTTTTTCTTCCTGTATCTGAAGGGAGAGAGGGGGAAGAAAGGGGAGAACGGTGTCCCCAGCAACCTAACCACACCAGTACCCAGGGATGGGGGACAGTCACTTGATGACTTGATGTCATCCTAGGGTTCCCAATGTTGAACATGTTTGGAGGGTATTGCTTAAACAGTTTTGATAGTTCTGAGATGCTGTTGAATAGTTGATCCAAGGTTAAGAAGTTCTGCCAAGATCCATTGGCTGACATAGTCCACCTTAGAGTCTCCACTTACCTAGGTACTTGCTATCTATGCTTGGCTGGGAGAGCTGTCTAATTCATTCTGCCCTCCATGGTACTAGTCATCCTCTGCAGGCTTCAATGATCTGTCAGGTCTCCCATGTGCACCACTGCACCACCTTCAACAACTGAGGTTCAGACACATGCACTCCACAGTCAGACCAAAGATCCTGTGATTTTCCCAATAGTTGGGAGTTTTTTGATTTCAGTGGTCCAGTTGGGGGTTTCCCAAATAACTGACTTTTATGTATGCCAACCAATGTGGGGTCAAGTTCCGTCCGTCAACCCACATCAACCTACAAACACAGTGATGGCTGCCATTGCTTGGTCAGTTCTGTCCCCAGCCCCATCTCATATGCACACAAATGGATGCTATGGCTTAGCCCAACTCTGATCACCACACACTTGGCCCTCATGTATACCATCGGGAGCTACAGCCCTGTTAGACTGACTCTCAATAACCCTGGACAGGCATGCCTCCAGCGCTGGTTCCTAAGCATGCTGGTATGTGCAGCAGACTGATTCAATCCATCCCACATCCCATTTGGCTCTCACACACATCAGTGGGTGCAATAGTCTATTCAGCCAGACCAACTTCTTTATCCACACCTCACTCATGCTGGCAGGTGCTATTGCTTGTGCAGTCAGGTCCATCCCTAGCTCTGGTTCTTATGCTTACCAGTGAGACTTACAGCCTATCAGAGGAGTGTCCATAGTTTCCCTACCACACTCACTCCTGGCCCTGGGTCTTAAACCTTCCAGTTGGTACTGTGGTCTAGCTGGACAAGACCTGTCCCAGTCCCAGTTTTTTCCAGCTGACACTGAAGCAAAGCCCAGTCTGCACTTACTCTGGCGCATGCATTCACTACCAGATGTGGTCACTTAGCCCAGTCTTGCTCTCCTCCAACTCAGCTCACCTGCAGGCCAACAGGTTTTGTAACCCTACCCAGAAGAGCAGACTATTAGATATTACAATTCCCACATATCCCACACAGAATCTGCCCCCAGATCCAGCTCTTTCACGTGCTAGTTAGTGTCATGGCCCAGCCTAACATTACCTTTCCCCTGTTCCAACATGCATTGGTACATGCTATGGTTTAGTCTTGTCAGTTAGACTCTCTCAGCAGTGCCTGTTACCACACATTCCCTAACCCCTTCCCTGAGCAATCCATAGCCTCTGTGCCCACAAGTGCATGGATTTCCCAGGCTGGTGTTCCTTCATCTGTTGTGCTGGCCTGGAACCAGTCTACTCACTCAGGGCCCAAGCGCATGTTTCGGTCCCCACACATTATCCTCTGCACACATGCTGGCTTGGGCCCCTACCCTTCTGCCCACACAGGACCCAAGCATGTGCATGAGTCCCTAAGTCCACCAGCACATCACACCACCATGCCAGCCTGGGGCGTTACACATCCTGTGCTCACCCACCCATCTGCCCAGGACCCAAGTATATGTGGGATTCCCCAGCTCACTCTGTTAGCCCCCAGCATGAATCTGAGGCCCAAGACTTTTCTAATATTTTATAATATTGCCCTAATATGTGATTTTAAAATCAGAGGGAGAGAATATATACAAAATTCATAGAAGTAATAGGCCCTTGGTGCAGTGGTTAAGACACTGTTTGGGCTGTTTGTTTTCCATATCAGAGTGCCTGGATAGGAGTCCTGGGTCTACTCTGCACATCCTGGTGGAACAGTAAGTGATGGCTCAAATATTTGAGCCCCTGTTATACACATGGGAAATCTGGATTGGGTGTCCAGTTCCTGACCTCAGCATACCTACCATCAACTCTTGTGGCCATTTCAGGAGCAAATCAGCACAAAAGGGAATCTCTCTGCCTAGCTTTCAACATTGGGAAAGCTATTGAGTAGATTTTTTCAAAGAAGATATGCAAATGCACAATAAGCATATAAAATATTCAGCATCACTAGTCATTAATGAAATACAACTCAAAACTGAAAGGTAATATTATTTACACCCATAAATGATTATTATCCCCAAAGCAGAAAGTAATTCACATTGGAAAAATCAGAATTCATGTGCTTACTAGTCAGAATCTAAAATGAAACAGCTGATGCGAAAGAAGTTTGGTATTCCTATGGCATTACTTATAGAATTATCATATAACACAACACATCTGTGTCAAATGAGAAATTCAAATAGATACTTGTACACTGGTGTTCACAGAAGCACTAACAACAAAAGCCAAAACATAAAAATGACCTAACATTCCATCAATAATTGGTTAGATGAACAGAATATATTGAATACATGCAATGAATTATTTTTTAGTCTTTAACTATAATGATGTATTGATAGATGCTACAGTATGAGTGTGCATTTAAAAATATTTTATTCTTATTTTAAACTTACACAAAATGAGTAGATTTCACCTCTTCCCCGATATCAACTTGGAAGCATAAGGTTCCATTTTTCCCCCTCTCCCTTCTTCATTCCGGTCATCCCCTTGTTATTTTTCCCAAATTATAATAGCATATTCATCCACTTGACAGTAACAACTTAAGTTTCCAATATTCAAACATAGCAGGTAGAGGAACAAGACAAAAAAATAAGAGGGCATATAACAAAAAGCAAACTAAAATGAAAATGGCAATCTTGCTACACACAGCAGTTAATTCCCAGTATGCTAATCTCACTTATTGAGATTACGTTTACGCTGATCTGTGTATTAGTCATAATGGATCAGGTAGAAAACACATTTGTTTTGGGGGAACTGATTTATTTCTTCAAGCACAATGGCACCTATCTGGGTCCATTTTGTTGGAAATGATAAGATTCCATTCTTTTTATGGCTGAGTAGTATTCCATAGTGTATTTGTGTCACATTTTCTTTATTAAGTCATCAATCACTAGACATCTGGATTAGATCCATATCCTAGCTACTATGTGATTGCTGTAATTGGAGTTAGATGGAACCTCATTGTAGTTTTTATACGAACTTCACTGGTAGCTAGAGAATCTGAGCATTTTTCATAGTCTGTTATCCATTTGGATTTCATCTTTTGAAAAGTGCATGTTCATGTCCTTTGAAAGGTACATTGACAATATTATTGTGGAGTGTGCATTTAGTGCAGCAGTTAAGACACCACTTGAAACCCTGTATTGGAATGCCCGAGTTCCAGTCTTGCTTCCTACCAATGCAGATCCTGAGAGACAACAATGGCCACTGAAGCAGTTGGCACCCTGCTACCAAGTGGGTGTCCTGGATGAGTTTCTGATTCCTGTTTTAACTCAGTCGGATCCTAACAATTGTTGATAGCAGTAGATAGAAGCCCTGTTTATTTCTTCTCTTCACAAATAAACAAAATAGGTAAATAAACATTGAAGATGAAAGATAGTGTTATTTTCAATAAAGTAAATCATATACAAAAGGATAAATGTTGTTTATCTTCACTTACATAGGAGACCTACAGTAGTAAGCTTTGGGGCAGAAAATGGAACAGAGGTTACTAGGGGCTGAACGGAGATGTGATTGGAGAGTCATTATCCAATAAGAATAGAGTTTCTGCTTGTGATGATAGAAAAGTTCTGGAAAAGGAGAGTGGTGATGTTGCACAACATTGTGACAACACTTTATTCCACAGACATGCTCAGTTAAAATGATTACAATGGTAATATAAGTGTGTATATGGTTACATGTACAAGCACTCCAATACAGCATGTGGGCATGCCAAGCAGTACCATAACCACCATGCACATTGCATAATAAATGCATTTTAAAAATACAAAATGCATTTTATGCAAAAATATCATTGTATATTAAGATGTCATAAGTGAATTTTTCTCAGTGCTCAGTGATTTCAAGGTGTGAGAGCTGGAACAATTGTTTTATAGTCTGCTGTGGGGAAAATGGGAAACAAGGAAACAGAATAATTTAGCCTCCATTGGAAGAAGTCTGTTTTTGAAGAGAATTGGGAGAATGGCAGTTTGTGGGAGCTGTATGGAAATATATGAATCCGCATTGTGCTGAAGAGAAGCCAAGTGTAAAAAGGGAAGAATTGACTGTAGAACAAAAAAGGGCTTGCTAAGACCAACAGGAAAAAAGGATGGCAGGAAGTAAGCTTCAGTGGAAGGGAGTATAATTTAGCAGATTGAATAGAAGGTTGATGAAATTTACACTAAAGCATTTATTTTCAGATGAGGCTATGCAAGGGAATGAGTCATGTGAAGTGGAGGAAGGGCTGAAGGTTAAGAACATCTACAAAGAATTTGGAGATAGCATTAACCCAGAGTAAGCAAAAGAAATGTTCAACGTGGAGAGTGAGGGAAAGAGAACCCCACTTTAAGGGTTACTTGTTATTTACAGAGATTTACAGATTTTCCACTTATTGGTTCAGTCCGTGAATGCACACCGTAACCGGGAATGGACAAGTTAGAAACTCAAATCCCAGAACCCCAAGGTCTGACTAGCAAGTGGATGGCAGGGATGCAAGTGCTTGAACCATTCTCTGCTGTCCCTCAGAGCATAACTGATAGAAGCAGAGTCAAGATTTGAAATTAGACACACTGATATGAAATGTACTTATCTTATGTGTGTTCTTAACCAGTAAGCCAAATGCCTCAGTTTTGGGGGGGACCCACCTCAGATTCCATTTCTGATATTCTGAGACAACAAGTCAAGTAAATAATTTGATTAGTAACTTTCTCTGGTCTCTGGAATGGGAAACCCTTTTATGTGAACTTTTTCTTAACATAAAGTAGTTCTTTTGTCCTATACAGTGACAGAGGAGGATATAATTCATAGTGAGCTAATAATAGAAGAACATTAGCGTTAAAGTGTCCAAGACATTGGATTCCTCTTCTGCTGCTAGTGTTGCTGTTGTATGAGTCACTGTAGAAATAGATCTGCCTTCACTGGGGCATAGACCTGCATCCTGCTATTCTCTTTCCCTTGTTTCTCATCATCTTGCTACTTGGCAGGAGTTCGTCCTTTGGCATGTTGTGGAATGAATCAGAGGATACTGGTTAAGGGTTCTGAGAATTACCCTAGATCTGTGCTAGGACCCTGGGAATTCAGGACAGTTGTATGACAGCTGCTTCATCTTGGTTGGAGAGATAACATCTGAGTACATGAAATATTAATGAACAACATATGATGTTCGAATCATGTGCCAGTCTGCAAATTAAAGACAAATATTCCAGCAGTAACAAGTCATCACAGCCCTAAGGATGAAGTAGAATTTGAACTAAGCTCTGAGTGCTGGATAGAATTTGGGAAGAAAGTTTTATTGACTGTGACTTGGCAGAATCCATTTGGCAGTGAGAAAGAATTTTCTTTGTTCTTGTTAGTTTCTTTGTTTTTTTGGGAGATGGTAGTGGTGGTGAATTTTCAAGTAACTGTCAGATGTTTCTCATTTCTATGCGTCTAGTTTCTTCCCATGTATATGTAGTTCTTCATACTTTATACAAATATCTGGTCGGGTCTTTAAGTAAGGTTGTGAAGTTAGCTTCTCAGATTGCCAAGCCACCTGCACCGTCAGATCTGCCAGATACTCTCAGAGATTTACCATGTCATTTTAAAACAGCTTCATGCAGTCTTTATTGCACACCTGTTACACATTGACAAACATTCACGCCAAAATAGAATTTCCTTCACCCATACTTTCCCCATGTGGCACATAAAAGCATAATGCAAGAAGATAAAACTATATGACTTACAAGCAGTGGGAATACATTTTCATCGTGCCATTGTGAACTTGGATTTCAAGTCGGATTATGCTTCATTGAACAGACAAAATCCTCCTGAAAAGTGACTGTAGGTGAATCCAAAATTAAAGAAGATGTGACGCATATGACTTTTATTAGGGAGTAAACTGAGAATTCTCAGGATAAATTAGATTAGCTCTATGCTGTGACCTTGGGATTTGTAACATACAGAACCATGTGCTGGGATGATCATCACTTGGCTGCTTATGTATTCACTGATTTGTAATTTCCTTAAAATGTAGAATGTTTCAGAGGGAGATTGGCCTGTAAAGCACTCCTTGAGATACTTCTTAGAACAGAAAAGAATGTGCAGCTACAATGTTTATGAAATCAATGGTAAATAAATGTACATTAGCATTTGTAACTGGCTTAATAAAACTTGTGAGGTGTATAAATTTTAAAAATATTGTAGTTCTGAAAATGTTTTGAGCACTTACTATATCCTATGTGTTAGGTTCACAGAGCTCCAGCAGGTATAGTGATAACAGAAGAAAATTAATTTGTGAATTTGGACTTGGCATGATATGATATCTTAATGGGTTCCATCTTTCCACCTGCTTTTTACATATATTCAGCCTTCAGTTGTAAGTACACCTCTTACTATCTCAGAGAAGACCTTCTCAACAGCAAGGACTATACCAGCAGGCACTTTAAATTAATTAAAATTTAATATATGGACTTTTCTTCAGTTGAATTACCTAAATTGTAAGTACTTCCTACACTGTCTGGTATCTAATGCAAATAATATTTTGGACAATTTTTCAATGCATAGGAATATATTTATAACTCTGTGGATGAGTCACATGATGTCTCCCTAAAGAGATAATTTGGAATGGATTTTGAAGGACAAATATGAGTTTGCCACATTGAAAAGGGAACAGGTATACAAAAACATAGCTCAGCACATTCAGAGACAGGAAAAGATCAAATGAGATCATGGTGGCTGGATAAGAGTTGGTATGTGTGGGATGGAATAGGGGTAATTGTGCATAGGTTTAGGTAAAATGATTATGACTGAAAATATTGTTTTTTTGTTGATCGTGATCGCTTACATGTTTATTCATTTATTTTAGGATGCAATTATGGAAGCAATGAAGAAGACAGATTAAACAGGAAAGAGTCAGGTGCCAAAAACCAAGCCATTTAGAGTCAACAGAAAGAACTGAAATCAGGGAACAGTCTCGAGGAAGAATGGGAAGGATTTGGTGGAATTCTTGTGATAAAGCTGCTGACAAAATGAATAGAGCTAAACCACACAGGATAGGAAGCACATCAGGAGAAGAGAATAATTGATTTGATGGGCACAAAGATAACTCAGTGGATTTTGGAAATGGACAGCATAGATGTGAACCCAGGAAATCAAAGCAGAAGGTACATGATATGATATGATTTGTCAGCTTTCAGTTCCTGTGGAGGCACAAACGAATCTCATGAGGGAACTGGTGGTGTAAGAAAAGGTGGGAATGACAGTTGGTTGCAAAAGAACACTAAATCTTACAGAATTAAAACAGGAGAAAGTGAGGAAGGTAGTTGAGAATTGGTCATCACAGAAGCAAATCAAGTTTTATGATGTGGAAAGGGTCTGGTAGAAATAATGGAAAAGCAATTGTCCATCATGAACACATTCTTCTCAGATCCTTTATCAAAGCAAGCATTGTTACTGAATCAATCAAGATAAACATTTTTTCAGCTCCAGTGAGCTTTCTTTCTTATTTTCTTTGGCTGGAAACAATTCTGTTCTCTTTCAAGGAAAGGAAAGAGCTTACAACTCATGTCAGGAAGGTGTACTTAGTTGATAGGACTTCAAATTACGTTCCTCCTAGTGGTATTTCATGAGGCTCATAGCTTTCCAAAATACAAATCTAAAATTGCAATTTTGGCTTTAATCTGAATTGGCAATCATAGAATTGGAAAGTCTAAGCTTCCAACATCATTCAATGTTTATTTAAATATTTAGCTTCTGATTTTAGAAACACTATTGGACCTTGGGTAGAGTATCAGGAAAGCCATTAGGATGCACTTAAAGCTGTAAGCAATGTTACAGTTTGAAAGATCTGGAATCATAAGCTTGACATCTAAGGAAGATGTCATGGATTATCTGAAGACAGTGGAAGGATGCTAATAGCTTGGCAGAGTGAACTTACTGTGCAACACCTTAAATGAAAGATTCAGACACTAAGGGTGAAATAATAATAAAAGGAACCTCTAACCTTGGGCTGTGTGTATGGAAAGAAGGATATTTTAACATCTTTGCAAATGCAACACCGGACAATAAATGACTTATAGAGAAGAAATTGTTGTTCTGGTAAATTGAGCTGTTGATGTAATTAAATAATTTACCTTGTAAGCTCATGTGCTGAATGTCATTGGAAATAGTTGAACAGGGGTTATGTACCTCGAGTAAAAAGTGTGTTAGACTAGTCCATGTCTGGGAGAAGATTGGAAGCGACATCATGTTAATTTTTTATTCTGCTATGCTGCGATCATATGCATGAAGACTCTTGGTGGCTAGAAAGTTGAACTTAAAAGCAGTCTGTGTAAAGGAATAAGGGGGAGCGAAGAAAAAGCATTTTCTAGAGATCTGGCATTCATATTCTTCTGTCATTAAGGGATCTGATGCAAAAATCCCACCATAACATAACAATGTTAAATAATTATCTGTAGAGCATACTGCATTTCTCACTCAGTTCTGTTCCCTGTTTGTATCCTCCAGTTTTAGAATCCAATCCCTGCCATGGAATGTGCCCTTTTAGGGTCTCCAACAAAAGTAGGTTAGTTGGGTTCTAATATAATTTAAACTTCTAGTAGAGGTTGATTCAAAAACTAGGGACTGTATATGGACAGCATATTTCAGAAACTAAGCCATAAACTCATAAATTGAAGTCTGCTAATTTGCTGTTTTACTTCAGCGGAGGTTGAATCAGCTGTAAAGAATCTGGAGGTGTGATAACATTGGTAACTGACAAACCTGTCAGGATGCTGGTGGCTTAGAAATTCTGTCCATTCCAATTTGGTAAAGATTAGAAAGGAAAAACTGCAAATTGAGTCTTACTCTTCCTTTGACACCCAGAGGATTGGTTGGGCTTTGCTGCAGCATCACCTGGCAGAGGCTGGCACTGGGGACTAAATCTGTCAAGTCAAACTCCAGAACCACCTGGAAAGTGCGTAATCCGGAAGTTGGAGTGGCCTAGTAGGGCAACCCCCTCTTGGGTTACCACTCCCATTGGAGAGCATGAAAACCAGGACTGGGGCAGGAGTGGCTAGATACAAAGGCCAGTATGTTTGTGGAATGGATAGTGGAGCTGCTTGGGTTGAACTAGGCTTCAGTGCCCATTGACATGTACAAGAGTTAAATGGGGTGTGGGACAGACTGAACAAATCTGCGGTACATAGTGGCAAGCATGGGAACCAGGGTAGGGAGCAGGCCTGGTGGGGGTTGGGGAGAGTTGCCCCAACTAGGCTGCAGCTCCCATTGGTTTGCATGAAGGCAGAGTATGAAGTGGGCAGGATTGGGCTGGACTGCAACAACCATTGGTTCGCATGGAAGACAGGGTTGGAAACAGAACCGAACCAGCAGTTGCAACGACCAGCATGTGCATAAGCTGATTGAGGCGAAGGACTGTGCCGGACCCTGTAATGGCAAGCACATGCAAGAAGCAGATCTGGGATCACCTCAGACGAAGTTTCTTTGGAGATTCCCTCCAACTGAACTGCTGATCTCAGAACCCCAACCATGAACAGACTGTGTCAGCCAGTGGATTCTGAATAGACTTCATCATGCTTGGAACAGCGAGATTGGTAGCAATTCTGACCTGCTGAACTATCAAAACCACTTGAGCAGGACCCTCGGCGCATGCCCTACATCGGGGACCTGGGATGGGTGGGAGGCTGGGTAGGGCTTCTCCCTTTTTTTTCTCCCCTTACCCCAGATACAGAAAAAAAAAATGATATTAGTGTGGAAACAGTGTCTTACTCACTTTCCTGTAACCCTTGACCCTTTGTGCCCTAATCAACTATGTAGGATTATCAAAATTAAAAGAATATATTTAAAAAATAAAGCATACCTCTGAGGGGGATAAAAAGATTTATCAGTGTTCTAGTACTAAACAGTACTAAACAGTACTAAACAGTACTGAATTACTAAAAGGTTGATTCTAGTGATTGTCAACTTATTGTTGATTGGGATCCAGCTTCCTGGATTTTGAAAGTTGTTAATCCCCTCTCCAAACTTGATTTATAAAATGGGATTCATAATTTATTTTTAAGCATATTTTTGTATTTTTATTTGAAAGGCAGATTTCACAGAGAAAGAAGGAGGGCTAAGGAGAAGTTCTCCTTCTCTCCTAGTTCACTGTCCAAATGGCCACAATACCCAGAGCTGAACTGATACAAAGCTGAGAGCAAGATCTTCTTGCAGGTCTCCCACATTTGTGCAGGATCCCAAGGACTTGGGTCAGCCTCCATTGCTTTTCCAGTTCATAAGCAGGGAGCTTGAAGTGGAGCAGCTGGGATACAAATTGGTGCCCTTATGGGACACTAGCACCATGGGTAGAGGATTAGTTTGCTATGCCACGATCATGGTCCTCAAATTCCTAATTCTGTATTGTACAGTTGCTGTGAAAATTGTCAGTTTTTATTATTTTATACAAAAATATGTGTTTAACTTGATTCTTCAAAACGCTGTTTTTGAACACCCAACGTGATCATTTTCATGAGAATTGTGTACATTAACTATCTGCGTGAGAATAAAATTATTCTGCCACATTCACATGGGAGGCTGAATTTCAGACGGAAAATCTGAAGTCTTTACAATGATTTGAGCTTCCTGCCTGGAAGCTTTGTCTCCCGCTCTCGTTGCCTGTGAAGATGACCAGGAGAACTTATTAACAAGTAAGTGCTTAACTCCCCTGGGATTGATGAATCAGAGTGGGCAGAGCTCAGAGAGAAATCTGCTAAGCCTTCCTCTTTCCAGGTGGTGACTGACTCCTGCCCGGTTTTGTATTGTTTCACCATGGAGACAAATGGTCTCAGAAGGGAAGCAGGACTTGTTGGGTTTGTTTATTGCTGCAATAACATGTGACAGGTGTTATACAGATACCTCCTCTGCAGCTGCCCTCTTATCTCCAGTTCCTTGGAATAAATCTAGACAATTCCGGCCCCCAAACAGTATTTGTACTCTGGAAAGAAATTCCCTCCAAAGCTGGCCATTGTTTGCCATCTGTGATAAAACTGACATATCTCAGTGAGACTCTCTTGTTTGATGTTATTACTTGGTCTTGGCATCAGACTCAATCAAGGTTTCTATCTCAGCACTTGATACCTACCTACCCTTTTATTTTTTTTTAAAGATTTATTTGCTTTTACTGCAAAGTTAGATATACAGAGAGGAGGAAAGATAGAGATGAAGATCTTCCATCTGATGGTTTAGTGCCCAAGCGGCCGCAAAGACTGGAGCTGAGCCAATTCAAAGCCAGGAGCCAGGAACCTCTTCCGGGTCTTCCATGTGGGTGCAGGGTTCCAAGGCTTTGGGTCGTCCTCGACTGTTTTCCCAGGCCAAAAGCAGGAAGGTGGATGGGAAGTGGAGCTGCCGGGATTAGAACCAGCGCCCATATGGGATCCCGGCCCATTCAAGGCGAGGACTTGAACCACTACGCTATTGTGCCGGGCCCCCTTCGTAACTTCTCTTATTCACAGTTTTTCATCTATAAAGCCAGAATCTTAATACCTCTTGTTTGTGGAAATTAGATGAGTTGGTGGTCTTGCACTATGCATTTCATATATATCAGTTGCTAAGATTATTGTTTTAATATACTCTGGAACTTTGAATTTATTTTTGTTATAACTCACTGTGGATTCCAAACAATCTAGTAAATATATAAACTCCGAAAAGTACTGGCTCAGTTTTATTTGTGTCTCAGCTAATAAGCAACATGATTTGACTTAATGACTATATCAGTTCTTTCTTGCTATATTTATCATTTTTTTTTGTCGGTGAGCTGCCTAGGCAATCCTGTTTAAAAATTGTTCTCTGCTGATTTCTGCTAAGTTCACCGAAGCATCTTATTTTTGCTGCTGAGTTTGAGAAGGACATGGCTTGGCAGTTTGTGTGATGTGGAAGAAGGTATTCTGTGGTAGATGGGTTCCAAGGACTTCCAGCATGAAAGTCTTCTTGATTGGTATGCCACCACTTCTACGTCATTCTATAGCACAAATAAGTCACAAAGCCAGCCCAGATTTGAGAGGTGGAAAAATAAACGTTGTCTAGTAAAGGGAAGATCTGTAAAGGCATATTGCAAAGGTACTGGTACAGAGAGTGATGAAATTTGCTACTACATGGGGAAAATCTGTTGCGGGGTGAGAATTTGATACGGGGGTTCTAGTTTCTATGAAATTATAGCATAAAATTCAAGAATTCAAAATGAAAATTTAACAAAAAAACAAAAAAAAAATATTTACTACTATCAGTCTCCCACAAGCTCATCCTGATTTAGTCTTTAGCCCTAAGTACCAATATTCTTTATTCAGTAGATTGTACACAAAGCTGAGCAAATAATCCAGCATGTTTCATTAAAAGAGCGGAAATTATTGGCTTCTTACAGCATTTCAGAAACATATCCTAGTGTGTATGGAAAAGAAGATAAACCGACAGTTTGGAGTGGGTCAGAATTCATCAAGTTATCTTCTGTACTATGCATCATTTTTTTCCCACTGTCTTCTCTTACAAAATTGTTTTTCTAATACAGGGGATCTTGCTTACTCTGACAAAATAGAGCGAATATAGACATTGGTATGGACAAATGTAAAGATAAAATTCAAGCTCCTAGAGTTCTATGTTTTGTTTTCTTACTCCATTATTGAAATAATGAATTGCACATGATAATCGATTTTTTAATTGAAAAATGTTTCTGCTTTCTTCCTCTCTATTCACATCTATTTTAATATATTTCCTTTTTAACCATTATCTGATTACTGAAAATTTTTTTCCTGCTATGAGAATATTTCTAGTCTACACTTAGCCAAAGCCAAGGAGCAAGCTATGTCTAGTCTTCCTTTAGTACATAGCCCACCATGGATAGTGTCTCAAGGCTTGTTCTCCATTGGTCATGTGTGAATGCAATCAGTGAATGCCATTTAGGTTTCTGGAAATGCAAAGTAGAGTAAGGAGGAAGAGAAAAACAGTGCAAAACCATCAAGAAGACATGGGGTGTCTGTCAGTCATGGGGAGCAATGTTCAAAGACCAGTGAAATGAAAACAATTATGTTAAAAGAAGGGTCTGGAACAAATGTGAATATCAAAGAATTAATATTAGAAAGTGACATGAAATGCCAGAAACCGGGTACCTGCAGTAAAAGACTTTACAGTCTGGCCATTGGGACATATGCTGACAGAATATCAGACAATGATGTAAACATAGACATCAATAAGGGTACAATGAGAAAGAAAGGGCTGTAAAGAACAAAGAATTACAGGATGCCTTAAAGTCGTTAAGAAAGACTGACAAATTCTGGTAAGTGGAAAATATAGGTTATTTTCTGAGGTGACTCAGAATGGTGAAAGAGGGGACAAAGAAGTCAAGGAGACTGTGTTTTCTTAATTGTTTTTACAGTTTGCTGAGTCACAAACCGATTGAGCTTCAGGATTGGAGCAGACCATAGATATTATACAAAAATCTGCTTTTCCGCCATTCAACATTTGAAAACTTTGAAAGCTTACTTGCTTGAACAAGTGGCAGCACTCTAAACCTTACTGTATGGTCACTGCCTGCTCATACACCCTGAGATAGGCAGAACTGCAGGCTCTCAGCAAGAAAACAGTTCATTTCATCAAGTCGACACTGACCCATCACCTCAGACCCAAAGCTTTCATTTCACATCCCAATCAAAGGACAGACTAAACGCAGAACATAGCCCTTCCCTTCTTTTCCTCTGTCAAAGTGAAAAATGGCTGGGTGGGAGCTCTAATTATGTGGAACATGCTGGGCACTGTTTTCATGTCCAAGAAAATTGGTGTAACCACTGTCCTTGAAGCAAACGAAGTGATACTATGGTGACCAGGGAGATGAGTTGATTGGCTTAGCACTTGCAGCAGAACATAGTGTTTACATGAAGTTGTATCAGTTTCAGGAAGATTTAAATACACTTTAAAGAAATCTTTTTCAATTCAGTACCCGAGATTCAGCAGCTATTGTTGTTCATAGACTTTGAGAGACTGAATAACTTCAAATAAATGCTAGTAATCAAGATCCAGATTATAGATTTTGTTCTTAGCTCTCAGTTCAAGGTTTTTTGTTTTAGAGATTTGCTTATATATTTATTTATTTAGAAAGGTATAATTCATGAACAAAGAGAGGTAGAGACAAGAGACCTTCCATTTGCTGATTTACTTCCTAAATGGCCACAACAGTGGGAACTGGGCCAGTGTAAAGCCAGGAGCCAAGATCTTCCAAGTTTCCAACATGAGTTTGAGGATCCAAGGACTTAGGCCACCTCCGGCTACTTTCGTAGGCACTTTAGCAGAGTGTTGGATTGGAAGTGGAGCAGCTGGAATTTGAACTGGCAGCCATAAGTAATGTTAATGTCACAGGCAGTGGCTTTAACCTGCCATAATGCCAGCCCTGGCTCAGTGTTATTTTCAATATAATGTGTTTTCTTTTTTCATAACTTATTCTATGATTTTTACTCATTTGGCAAATATTTTCTATAAAAATGCACTTCAAATAAGTCAATGTCATCGGAATTTTGTCTTTTTTTTTTTTTTAAATAAGAGAACCTAAAATACTTCAAAAATTTGCCCCCAAGCCCAACTATAACATTGCCTTTGTAAGTTGTCTAAGGCTCTGTTCTCTGTTATCCACTGAGGATTTGTAAGATGTGCCAAATAGATCCATGGGAGGGAAAAAATAATATTTTAAAATTTAAGCAATTTTCTTCCTTTCTACTCTAAAAATATGGGTTTATTACTTGTTAATGCTGACAACATCCCAGTGAGGTAAGGAGGTCAGGAACACTATTATCTGTCTGTTTTTAAAAGTGGGTACACACAGAGGAAAGAACTTGCCCAAGGACATGGTGACTCAGTCAGTAGAGGAGCCAGGATGAAAACAGCCCTAATTTTTGACTTTCAGTACACACCAAGACCATGATCCACATGGGTTACAGGATTATAGCCCTTCACAAACAAGCGCATATTAGTCAGACGTGGAAATAATTATGTCCCTTTCACATTCTGAACAGAAAGTTGAACTCTCAGAGATATTGGCAAAGGGGAAGCCAAAGATTCCCTCAAGACTTTTTCTTCAATTTTATTTTTCTTTTGCTTTTTATATTGAAGTTGCAGATGACCAGTCTGAAAATGGGAGAAAACTCTTCTGTTAGGCCTGGCCTCACATAACACCCCCCTACCACACCCCTATGGGAAGACAAATTACTTCCAACTACTCCCCAGGGTAGATTTTGTTCTTTTAAAACAAACAAACACTTGAAAACTTTTTTCTTCTAATATTAGCTTTGGTCTTGAACCAAAATTGATTTGGCATTGAGGACCGGAGAGGATAAAGAGTTTCTTCTCTGAGTGATGCAAGAGATGCTCCTTGGAGACCGTCTGCTAGGATCGTCATTCAGGACAGGGTACCACCAGTGAGACTGCTTCTGCCTGGGAGAGCGCCACTCTTTGTGCCCACTGACTGGAGTTCTCCAAGGATGCCAAATGGGGCTATATTCCTATCTCCCCCAGGCTGGATTGATCCTTTAGATGAGACTGATTGTACAATAATAAAATAACTTCCTTTTTAACTTGAGGAAGGGTTGCATTTTGTAACTTTCACAAAGATTCTATACATTGTTTAGTCTGCTTCTTCATGTGTTGCTGGCAAAGATAGATTAAATAGGAAGTTAGTTGCCTGTTGGAACGCTCATTGGTATTTAATCTTCTTTCTGTAATATGCATATTTTTCTTACAAATAATCTGTTATGAAAATGATATTTGCGGAAGACACATGAGGACTAATGTGGTGATGGAATTTTTGCTATTCGTTAATTCAGAAAATATAATTATTAAGAGACAATATGAATAGGCGAAGCTTGATGTGAATATCCCTGTCCTAATATGCTTGGGCTGATGTGGCAAAAGACCATAACTTGGGTGACTTAAACATGGGAAATTTGTTTCTCTTACTTTTGAAGGCTAGGTCGTACATGATGAAGGTACTGACAAGGTAGATCTCATTCTGAGGTCTCTTCGCCTATGGGTGGCTACCATCTTATTGCATGTTCTCATTAACTTGCTTGTGAGGGAAGGGGGAAGAGAAGGAGGAGGGAAGAGAAGAGAGAGGAAGAAAGAGGGAAAGCGTGCACTCTGCTGCTTTTCATAGTGCCACTAATCCTGTTAGATTAGGGACCCGCATGATCAGATTCAACCTTCATTACTTTTGCAGAGGCCTTATTTTAGCTTAAGAAATTGCTTGAAACATGATTCAGTGTGAGAACTGAATATGTAAGGGCAATTTAAAAATTTAGGGAAAAGTAGAATTTAAAAATAAGTTTATTTATTTACTTATTCCTTTTTCTTTTTTTAATTATTAATTTTTAATTTTAGTTAATCAGGGTGGGAAGGATCCAGGGTTAGGGAAAAGTGGGTGTGATCATTGTTTCTATTTCTTCTTCCCATTCCCGGGGTGAGGGGGGAAATAAAGGGAAAAGCCATACCCAGCCTCCCAAACATCCCAGTACCTGAGGATGGGGAACGGCCACCCAGGTGGATGTAGTAGTTCTGAAATGCTGTTGATCTTGAAGATCTATGGATGAGAAAATCCTTCCAATGTTCATTGGCTGACACAGTCAACCTTAGTCTCCATTGGCCCAGATATTTGCTGTCATTATTTGGCTGGGGTAGTTGTCCATATATTCTGTTCTCCAATCTCTGCTATGGTACCAAGTGTCCTCTGTGGCCCTCAATGGGCTACCATATCCTCTATGTACACCCATGGCTTCCTGTTGTCCAGCACTCTGTCCTTTACACTGAGGAGGAACACTTGTTACAGGTGGGCCTATGGACCCGAGGCAGATGACCTGGGCTCCACTGGACCCTCAACCCTGGGGCTCGTGGAGTTGGCCCTCACCATGCAGGTGGACTCTAGGATCTGCTCCAGGTGACCCAGGCCCTGCAAAAACCACCACCCCTGGGGCTCATGGATCCAGCACCCACTGTGTAGGCGGGCCCAAGGCCCCAGGCCAGGAGACCTGGACCTCACCAGAACCCCCAACATTGGGGTTCTCAGACCCAGCATTGACCATGCAGTTGGGCTCAAAGACCCTGGACCAGCTGACCTTGGACCCACCAAACCCCTCCTCCTGGGCTCATGGATCCAGCATCCACCACATGGGTGGGCCCAAGGACTTGCACCGGCTGTCCCATACCTGGACAGAGATGCCACTCCTGGAGCTCACAAACCCAGCACCCACCGCACAGGCATAACAAAGGTCCTGGGCCAGGTGGCCCAGGACTCACAGGCCCCCAGCTCCCAGAATTCACGGATTTGGCACACACTGTACAGGCAGACCCAGGCCAGGTGGCATGAACCCTGCTGGCCCTCACCCTTGGGGCTTATGGACCAAGTATGTGCCCTGGAAGACAAGTAACTCAGGCCCCACTGGACCTGCTGTCCCTGGCATGAATGGACCTGACACCCAGTGTGCAGGCAGGTTCAAGTACCTTTGCCAGATTATCCAGGTCCTATCTAATCCCTTACCACTGGGGCTCACAGACTCAGCACCCACCTTGCAGATGGGCCAAAGTGCTTGGGCCAGCTAACTCAGGGCACACCAGAATCTTCCACCCCCAGGGCTCATGGTTCCAGACTGGCATGGCTCATCTCACCTCGACATCAACCAGTGGATACTGTTGGGTGTTACAACCCAGCTACACCTGGTCCACACTCATATGTGTTTAATTAGATGCCGGAGCCTATTCCTACTTGTCCTACACTTATCCTGGCTTTACGAACCCCAGTGGGTGCTGGAGTCTAGCCGAGTCTGTCACATCCCAGACCCAGTCCATACCCATGCTGAGTGACACTGTAGTCATGTCCAGCCAATTCTAATGCCCCTATTCCAGCTCTCACACTCACCATTGGGAACCACAATCCTGCTGAGACATCTAAGCTCCTCAACCAGGTCTGTTCCCAGCCATAGATCTTGCACATGCCATTGTTTGCTCTGATCCAGCCTGACATAATCCATTCCTTGTCTTGGCCTTTACCATCAGATGCTGCAGCTTGGCCTGTTCCCACCTGCCCCGTCTCAGCTCCCACTGATGGGTACTGCAGCCTAGCCCTGCCCAGTCTGATCCCATCCCCAGCTAAGTAATTCTTCTGTTCTCTCTCTGAACATTCTGAGATTCTTCTGTATCTACCTGTCCATTTGATAGTCTTCTATAGGTTATCCTTAAACTTTTTTATTTTTTTGGTTTTGACTGGATAGCTTCAATTATCTGCCTTTGAATATGCTCATTATTTATTTATTCTTCCGTTGAAATTCTCAATTGAAATTTGTATTTCAGATATCATATTTTTATTTCTAGAACTTCATTCTTACTCTTTTATATGATAATCCTCTTTGTTTAACTTATAATTTTGTTTGGGTGTTGTTATGTGATTCAGTTTTCTATGTTCCTGTAATTCATTGACCTTCTTTAACATGAATTCATTGGAAGACAGAAAATAGATTTTCATTTCTTTAGGATCAGACCCCAGAAGTTTATAATTATGGTGGTGTCATATTTCCTTGATTTTTTTATGTTCATTGAAGTCTTGTGGTATTGTTTTTGCATTTGAAGAAGCAGCCATCTCCTCCATTTTTTTATTGCATAACTTGATAAGAGAAAGACTTGCTAATGGATTTCTGGGCTCTCTCAGACCTCTTCACTTTTATTCACCTGAAGAAATAAGTTTTAGAGATTGGATGCCTTTTCTTTATGCCATAAAGCAAACTCTTATTTTTTCTGGGATAATGCTGTAAAGTGTGAAAAGTTGTGAACTTGAATTGAGCTGATTGATGTAATATGTACCATCTATTGTCATCTTTGTGCTGTTTCTGGAAGTTCATGATGACTCTTGCACAGGTATATACAGAGTTTTGCCTAGGGGGAAATCATGTGAAATTTTTAGCTTTATGTATTTGGCAGTGAGTAAAAAGAAACTGAAAGACTGTCAACAACCTTTGTGTCACAGCTTTATAGTGTCTAAAACCCAGCCTCATCCACTTCTCTAAATATCTCTGAATTTTTCTCTTATACTAGACAAAAATGCAGAATAACTAAGCGTCCCATTCTCCGCAATGTAAGGTGGTCAACCAGCCAGATAGGAGGGAGCAGAAACTAGTTTCATGCAAAGGTTAGTTGATGAGTGTATTTTGACTTTGATCTCTCTTTGATCTCTCTCTTACATATAAAGACTTTTGTTTCTATCAATATCCATCCATCTTAATTTTTCTTTTTTTTTCCCTCAATCCTAATGTTTGCATGGGACTTTGAAATGCTGAATTTTCAGACATATCTGTTGTTCTTGAGTAAATGAGTGTCAGCACTTATTCTGTAGACATGAGGCAAGCTGGGTGGGAGGGAAGAATAGCCACCATTTGGCATGTCCTAACAAACATAGAGAAAGAGGAAAGAAAGAGATATAAACCACACACCCACTGGATCCTTCCTTCCAAGTTTATGATGCTAGACCTCCTATCGCTAACTTAACTAGAGTAGCAGGAAAAGATGGATTTCAGCCTCCTAGCTGAGGGTGTAGGGGGAGTGTATGAGTATGGCTGCAGATAGTGAGCACAGGCATTGATGAGCTTCCTGGCTGTGGGCTGATTTGTGAATCTAAGGCCACTGCCCTCCCTCTTTGCTAGCAAGACCTTGCCACTTTATTCTCTCTTCCTCTATGCTTGTCCTCTGGGGAAGGTGAAAATGAGGGTACAAGATTGAGCCTCCATGCATTGGAAAGTTCTGAACTAGACTCCCAGACGGAATTGTGGAAGTGGGGTTCAGGCAGCCAGATTCTGAATTCAACATCTGTAGGCTTGAATTGGGATGAGGTATCTAACTTCTCATTCAGCTGGGAGCTATGTGACTACTGTGCCCAATACTGGAACTGAGGCAGTCTATTACATTAATAGACCTGTCTAGAATGCACATTAGCATACTTCCCAAGCCATATCAGCTGGCTGAAACCTGCTCAGCATCTGTGTGAGCTGGCTGGCTCCAGTATGCATTCCATGGCTGTAATGTGGCAGATACAGCCAGGGATCTTGTGGGAGATCAGGTCCATGGCTAGTTAAGCCAGGCCACTGCACCCATGCTGGTGTGATTGTAGTTTCCAGGACCATGGAGACAGGGCCAGGCACCCAGCTTCCTGTTTTGAGCAATTCATTACATAGCTGACAGCAGAGGCCACTGAAGATGATTTCCTTCATTACCATTCTGTTTTCAGTTTCTGTCTTTTCCTGACTTATCTGTCATTCAATTTGAATTACAATTTTCAGGAACAAGAGAATGGGTAAATCAAGATACTACCAGCTAGACAACAGGCACTAAGCAGGCTATTGCTTTGCCAAAGCGTTAAGTCAGAATAATGGAATACATATTGTTCAGAATTTCCTAACCCATGAAAGCTCCAAGATCTGAAGCCTGGGTTCTGTGGAATCCTGATATTAACCAGGCCCTGACTACACTGAGATTTCAGGATTTGAGACAAACTTTGAATTGTAGCAAAAGCATTAAGGCTGAAGGTGAAGGCTGTGGTGTGGTCAATGTTCTGAGGACACTTGACCAACATAAGTAATATTTGAAATTTGGGATGTTAGGCCTGAAGGGATCAATAAGAGTGACCAGTGGAAGGTCAACATCTTGGGATATTGGATTTGACAAAAGTCCTCAAAAGCCCCAAGAATTGATATGAATGCCTGAGTGTGACTTGTGCATCTCTTAGAGTCTTACTGCCCTTTGACCTTTGCAGATCATAAACAGATTTTTGCAGCCATGTAACTGTATATCTGTTCCCATTGACTCACCCCCATGGTGCCTACTCAACAACTGGGAAACTCTGAGACTAGATGTTGTAAACAAGAAGCAGCTTATTTTCTTTTGCAACACTGTCTGACCACAACAGAAATTAGGGAATGGAAAGACTTGGCCACCAACTGGGACTCTTTAATATTATCTTACAGTTTGACCTCTTCTGTAAGAGGGAGCAAAGATGATCAGATATTCCTCAAATTCAGGTTTTTACAACACACTTTCAGAATCTGATGCTTAGAAAGATTGGGACGCCTTGTTACATACTTGTTCTTCCAAAGAAAAGATACTAAGGAACCACAGATATGGTGGATGAATCACTATTCAGTGGTCCTACAGTATCTGGGCACAGTGTTTCCCATTGCTGAAATCATTCCCAGGGCAAATTATGTTGTTTTCCTTCCTCTTGGAGTCTGCTTTTCCCCTCATTAGACCATAGCCTCCACTCTGTAACTCCTCCTGTCTCCTTCCTTCTACAGTGAACAGTATTGCGAGAATCATAGTGGGGCTTGCTACCATCAGGCACAAGTAAACTGTAGCCCTTGAGAAAGGTGATGAATGGATATGCTGAGACATCTAAAATACATGTGCCCTTAAGTACATGTCAATTTTCTCATATTTAATTTATTTTTTATTTTTATTTTTTTACATTTTATTATTATTATCATTTTATGATGCAGTTCCATATTCCCTTATCCCCTCCCATCTTCCCTCCCCCCCACCCTAGTTCCTCTATATCATTACTAAAGTATAGTCCTTCATACACAGTCATATGTCCATCACTGCAGGCATGGACAATGGCAGAGTCCAGAATTCTATTGTCAAGATATAGTAAACAGTTTCATTGTAAGTCCACCTTTGTCTGGAAACAGAAATGCATACTACACTGCATCCTCACATCTGGATGTTAGTCTGCATTTCACAGCTACTGTACATCCCCTTAAATGAAAAATCATAATACAAAATCAATAATGGAAAGAAAAGATAGAAATTTACAATGCCATTAAGTTAAAGGACATGTTACTAAATATGACAGTCCCTATTACACAGCTACTATACATCCCTGTAAATGAAGAGCCACAAAACAAAATCAACATCAGGGAGAAAAAAGAAATTAACAACACCAAGAAGTTAAATAACATGCTATTAAATGACTAACATGTATGTAGCTGAAGAAATGAAAATCAAG
This sequence comes from Ochotona princeps, assembly GCF_030435755.1. Taxonomy (NCBI): domain Eukaryota; kingdom Metazoa; phylum Chordata; class Mammalia; order Lagomorpha; family Ochotonidae; genus Ochotona; species Ochotona princeps. The sequence goes on from NC_080832.1 coordinate 76,376,362, forward strand.
AACTTTCTTGAAGAAAGTGATTCCACTGCATGATCTACGAATCATTGAATGATTTAATCAGAAGAAAGTGTTTTGAAGAGATGAAACCAACAGAAAACAACAAAACCCATGCAATATAGTTTCCGCTGATCTTTGTTGGTGAAGTGTGTCTCCTCCAGACAATAAATAGATGGGTTTTGTTTTTTAATTTAGTCTACTGATCTATGATGTTTCATTGAGCTTAAGCCATTTACATTCAGAGTTTAATATGTATTGGTGATACTTTGGTCCTGTCATTTTAGGAATGGGTTGTTCATTGGCTTAGTCTTCTGTTGTCGTTTTACTGACATGTTCTTCCCATTTGCCTTTGGTTTTGGTAGGTGCTATTCCTCTTCTCTGTCAAGAGAACATCTTCAAGTATCATTTATAGGGCAGGTTTGGAAGAGGCAAATTCTTTTAACTTTTCTTTACTGTGGAAGAATTTTATTCCATTTTCAAAGACAAAAGAAAGCTTTGCTGGATATGTTATCCTAGGCCGGCAATTTTTTTCTTTTAGAATCTGGAATATGTCACTCCATTCTCTTCTTGCCTATAGAGCTTCCTGTGAGTTTAATTGCATTCCTTTATATGTCAATTGATTTTTTTCACGTGCACATTTAAGGATCTTTTCCTTATGTTTGATTGAAGAGAGCTTGATGATCATGTGTCTTGGTGAAGATCACTTTTGATTAAGCCTGTTGGGGGTTCCGTGCCCCTCTTGGATCTTGTTTCCCAATTCTTCCTCCAGATGAGGGAAATTTTCCTTTATTAATTCATTAAATACATTTGAAAATTCAGCTTCTCTTTCTGCACCTTTTGGGACTCCCATAACTCTTATATTTGGCCTCTTAAGAGTGTCTTTCAATTCTTGTTGACTTTTTTTGGGCCTGATCCAGCTCTGCTTCCAGCTTTTTGCTTCTCCCTGATGACAGGAAATACCTTCCAATTCTGAGATTCTTTCTTCTGCTTGTTTCAGTTCTATTTTGGCAACTCTCCATTGTACTTTTAATTTGCTCTGTTGTGTTCTTAATTTCTGATATATCAGCCTATTTGCTTTATTGCTTCCTTAAATTCTTTGAACTCTTGCATGAGCTTCTCATTTTTGATCAGAATCTTTAAAATAAGTCTTATGAATTCTGTATCCCCCATTTTCTCGATGTCTTCCTCAGTTAATTCTGAGGTTAGCATAGGGTTTTGTTCCTTTGCAGGGGAGTTTTCAGTAATATTCACTGTGCCTTTGTCTCTTCTTTTGCTCTTGATCATTGTACTTCTGGTTAGCAGAGTCTTCTCCTTGGGGCAGGTTTCTAAGCTGTGTCACCCACAGGTCTAGAGCTTGTTTTACTTATTGCACTTGGTACACAACTTTTTGCTTGCAGCCACTTGTGCCACAACCTCCAGCGAGTTCCAGGTCTGGGTTCTCATGCTAGATTTCCACAAAGAACTCCATAACCCCAACTTCTGGCTCACCACTCTCCATCTCTTGTGATACCGTGCTGAGGCTGCACCGTTGTCTCTGCAACCTTTCCCCCACTTTCGGTTGGAGCAGGTCCCAGGATTAGAGAGACACCAGGTGTCCTACATAGTTAGGTTGTTGGTGGCGCTGATCTTGCCAGAACCTGTTGGACGTTAGGTCTGAGTGCCACGCCAACCTCTTTTGACCCATACGATGCCACAGTCGGTATTATTTTCCTGCGGGACCAGTGCAATCCATGGAACTCAGTGAGTTCTCGCGAGATCAGCACATGCGCAGTTCACTGTTATCCCCTGAAGTCCTAAAGCTATTGCCACAGTGTACAAAATGGTGCCTGACGTACCACTAAAAGAGTTCTTGATCTGCTGGCCATCAGGTCTGAGGGCTACCCAGATCTGTCTTGGGTGGAACCTGTAGAATGCCACGTTGCTGCAGTTCACTGAGTCAGAAATGAGTTCATTCCCAGCTGAGCATATGCTCAGTCCTTTCCCTTGCCTTTGCCTCATTAGGCAAAATGGCGCCCAATTCGGCTGTAGGGGGCCCACTGGGCTGTGAAATCCACGCTGTTCTCGCACTGCCTTTTTGTGATCTGCTGCTGTGTCTCTGCTCCTGGTCAAATCAAACGGACCAGCAGGATGGACAGTTCTTTGTCTGGGTTTATCTCCCAAGCTTGCAGTCAAAGTCCCTTCCCACCTGGTTGCTGGTGGAGTTCCGGCTGCTGGTGGAGTTCAGAGCACCATTAGCTGAATGCCCCTGGAGTAGCAGTCACTGCAACACCACACCGTTGTGTCTGTGCTTTCCTGTGTCTGTCAGTCTCCAGGTACCCCTGTGCTGTTGTTCTGTCCTCTCATATTTCCTGAAATATGTCCTCTCTGCTTCATCCTGATTAAACGTTTTTCCGTCCGTTTAAACGTGTCCATACCTATTCCGCCATCTTGATTCTCCTCATATTTAATTTAAATTACTGTAAAAGTTACAGAGATTTTCAGGAGATCCTGTCAAACTCACCGAAGATTCTTCAGGTGGCCAGATGTTAAGTCTGTTTTTAGTCTAATTGAGTGGACTTACACATCGTCTTATCTGTTTGTTGTACCCTATAAGAAAAACAGCTTCTCTTGGTTGAGTTCCAAGTCCATTCTGACTTTCTGGTGTCTCATTAGACAAACTAATATACTATAGAAGGTTTGGCACAAGTACCCCACAAGCAAATAAATAAAAATGATCTAAGTGGCTATTAGGATTTAAAGCATTGAGACCATAAGGTACCTGTTTATCAGCTGAATAAGGAAATGTTTTGTCAACTTTATTAATGAACACAACATAGCATACTTACAAAAATCTCCTCCCCCTCATTCCCCATGTCAGGGATGGTAGGTAAAGGCCTTAAATGCATATATTATAGACCTCAATAGTCTTGAAAGGAAAATCATACTTGGTACCTATTTCATCAGCTGGCCTGAGATACTCAGAGGAAACTCCAGACCCTAGCCATGGGACGCTAAATGCCTGTAAACCAGATGCTAGGTATAGCATTTGGGGTGTTTAATAATGGAAGCAAATCTGAAAAGAAAGAATGCACCAATGGGACACAGCAGTGCCGACATGGACTTTTGGGATAACAGTTGCTGTAACTGACCAGGGGGTATACTGCTGTAAGAAGGTAAGACATTGGTACAAAGAATATTCCCACTTGAAATTGCCACCTCCCTGGTCTTTGTCCTCAATATGCAAGAGGGGAACACTTGAAAAGGGATTGCTCTCAGCTCTGAAGGGATGGGTCTAAAAATTCCCTCATTTTCTTGTTTGAGGCCTGATGGGGTTAATTCAGGAGACTCCCACAGCATACATATGCCTAAAGTCCCAGAAGACTTGGATGTGTAGGTAAGAATATTGATTTTTCTAGGTGAAATGGAAGCTACTTTACCTGTACTAAATTTGCACACAGGATTCCTTATCTTCAAAGTGTTATGTCATCATAAGAGTTGGTGGCAAGTCCCATTCCTTAAAATTTACTTTGCCTTTGTTATGGTAGATAAAAAATATTCTCATCCCTCAAAACCTCTCCTCTCATTAATTTTTGTGATATATGAAAGTTTAGCCACTTTATTAATCAGGAATTTGTTATCATACCTAGATACATCTAGCAGTTTAATCAGTCTTGAATCTAAATCATTTGCTAAGATGATGAGTACTGAGAAAAATACAGACTTAGGTAATGTCCCGTGTAAAACCTAAGACAGTGTAGATCCCCAATTCTGGTAACAGGATATCTTTGGACCTGGTACAATACTGCTTCCATCATGGCTCTCTCAAAACATGATACTATTTTCTCATTTAAGTCAATATCCTTTATAATTAGAAGATCAGCAGAGACCCCAACTGTTTATTGATGCATTTCTCAACTGTGGTGTCCTGGTTCTGTACCAATCTCTTGCAACATCTAATTTTGTCCATTTTAAAACCAAATTGGGAATACGAATAGTTCAGGATCTCAAGGCCTTAAATGAATTTGTCTTCAAGCTTCATCCTACTATGCCAAATTCCTGTGCCATTCTAGCCAAAATGCTGGATCTTTTTTATAGTCCTAGGCTTGAATGATGCTTTTTTTTTTGGCATTCCATTACATTAGGACTCTCACTATCTGAGAATATCTGAATGGACTGATCCTTCCTGAAATGTATTTCAATGGCACTCAGGAGCCGTGGTCCTTACCTTACACAGGGTTTACAGCTAGCCCTCATCTGTTTGGCATTGCTCTTACAAAGAAGCTGAATGAACTCTAGTTAAAGACTGGAAGTGCTGTATAATCCACAGATGATATCCTCAGCTGCACTTCCTCTTGGTAGCACTCAGAAGGAAATGCTATCCAGGTCTTAAACTTATTAGGAGAATGGGATAAAAAAATCTTCTTAACCAAAGGCCACATCTCTAAATAGGAAGTAACTCACTTGGAATATATCTTAATTATCTTCAACGGTACCATCTCACTTAAATGAAAGGAGGCTACACTATATATAAGACTACCACAGGAAAAGAAACAGCAAGACATTCTCAGAGAGTGCAGGCTATTGTAGGATATGGATCTCAAAATTAGTTTGATAGCTAAACCCTTACATGAGGCCTTAAGTGTTTCTGTTTTGGTCAATAGAACCGCATGACGTCTTTGAGAAGCTTGTGGATCCATTCATCTTCTGATAAACACTCCTATACTAAAGATCTTTAGACAAGACCTTCACTTTGTAGCAGAAGAGCAAGAATAGCCTGAGTATAGTTACCTCCAAATTGGGCAAACTTTTACAACCAGTGACTTACTTTTCACAACTGGATTTAGTGCCCACAGAATGGCCTTCATGCTTCAGGGTAATTGCTGCTGATACACTTTGGTGGAGAAAACCCCCAATTTGACACTTGCTCTGCCTCTTGAAGTTCCACCTCCATAGCAGGTACAAGGGATTCTAGAGACCCTTCCTTGTTGCTGACATCCTCTTAGATTCAGTTGCTTATGATGAAATAAAGTATGTTATCAATTTAGGTCAATTGTAACAGACTCTGATTGAACATAACAATAGTAGTCTGCTCTTGCCAGATTCCAAAAATTGCAAACAACCAATTCTTTGGGAGCTCTAATTTTGTTACAGACTTGGAAATAAGTATCCCTTTCCAACAATTTGAATACTAAATGGAAGGGACATTATCAGGTGCTCTTTAACACTCCTATTGCACTTACATTACAGGGACTTTCTATCTGGGTACTTCTGTCAAGTATTAAACCTCAGAGGTAGCATCAAGATAAAGTGGGTAAAGCTGCCATCATGGTATAGTGGTATAGTGTGACACAGGTAATCCACATGGATGCCAGTTTAAGTCCTGGCTGCTCCACTTCCCTGCTAACAGCTTGGGAAAATCAGGGGAATATGGTCCAATGGTATGGGACCATGCCACTCATGTGGGAGACCAAGAAGAAGCACCTAGATCCTGGCTTCTGTTGGCCTTGACCACTGCAACCATTTGGGGAATGAATCTTCAAATGGAAAATATTTGCTTATCTTTGCCTTTCTCTCTGGCTTTCAAGTGGAATAAAATAAATGTTCAAAAAAATAATGGAACCTTGGCCCTTTGGGTCTAAAAGGTATGTACAGAGGATAATTTGGTTTACTCGTGTAAGTATATGTTCAAAAAAGTGAAAGAGTAAGTAGAATTTATTTGCACTATATACTTCTTAGAGGGACATTAAGGTGGTTACAGCTTTTTAGCATAATTTTAATTTGAATTTTGAGTTGTGTGGTACAATTTTATGTAGGCTGGGATTTCCCCTCCAAACTCCCATCCCCCTCAGATTTTTCCCATTTTGTTACAATAGTGTAGTCCCTCATAAGGAACCATAATTCTATCAGTCTCTTATTTAAGTGTACCCTGACATTGTTGGTACAGACAATGTCAGATAGTCCAGTATCACATTGTTTACACATGTCCAACCGTTTCATTGGCATTCCATCTTTCATCTGGATGCAGGGATGTATGTTCCATTATACCCCATGTCTGTATATGGTAAACCCCAGTATTCCATCTCTATACATTAGCATAAGGTGGTTACAGTTTTTGGGTGATATGTTTTAATTATCTCTTCTATTTCTCTTGTGAAATTTCTGTTGATAAGAAGGGGCAGCCTTTCTGGAGATCACCAAGTACATTGCAGTCCCCTGTCTTGTCAGAGGATATATATTAGGTCTATCGGTTGTTTTTGATCATTTTAGCTAGGAAATCTACAGATATTCATGGTCTTTCTTCAGTGTGGTAAGTGGTACTGGCTAATTTGCCAAAGGTAATCAATAATTTCCTTAAAGCAGCTTTATGTGTTGAAGTAATATTTTCAGACCCTTGTAGTATAAAAAGTCCCATCCAAATGCACCTCATTTAAATATTTACTTAGTGACTCAAACTTCAGTGTTGATAGCAGCCTTTCCCTCCTCTTGGAGAGATTCTGTCACTAATGTCTGACTGTGTTAAATATATTAAACACATAAGAAAATAATATCAAATACATGAAATACATTCTACATTCCTGTTCTTTTTACATGTCTTCTTTTGGGTTCTTTCACACTGAGACCAGAACTTGGAATAAACCCCGTGTGGGACACACTTACTCACAACAGAAGCATCCATTAATTAGTTGTGGGTGTCTTCAGATGGAGTTCATGGTTGTACCATTTACAAAGAGGGTAGAAGATCAAATACTAGAGGATACTTACTATGTATATGGCCTTTGCTAAGCCTTGTGAGAAACACAAACAAGAAAAGACTGTTTCCAAGACTCTGAAGGCCTGTATAAGAAGTCAGGACACATAAACAGAAATGCTAACAAATGATAGAGTAATATAAAATTTGAGCCACTTGGACGACACAATAAAGCATACATGCTATAGGCATTGAAAAGAAGTAAAATTTTCATTAATTTTACCATTTTCACTCTTTTGGTCTGCAAACAAAAATTATATGCCATTTCTGGCCTAAATGGGAGAAATAATTTAATATGTAGGCACTGGCTAATATATACATACAAGTTTAAGTTTTCAGATTTGAACCACATCCATGGCAGGTGGTCTCTTCCATGTATCCACTCTCAGAATTAACAATCCCCCAGGGTTCAGGAAATTCAGGTGGAGTCTGAGGATCCCATAAATTTGTTCTCACTGTGAATGTTTCTGTGGGACTACAGAACTAGAACTTCCTGTCCTGCCAGATTGTTGATATGAATTTCCTTTGTTTTAAATTTATTAGATATCCATTAACCTTTACATACAGCTGATAATTTCCATATATGTATCCCCTTGTTGATATATATGAACTTGTATTTACATATTTATTTAAGCACCTTCATTTCTCTATTTTGGAAAGTTCTGGTTTGTAGGGAAAAAAAAATTCTGACTAGATGCTATGTAACCTGAAGGTGAATCATAATTCAGAAGAAAGGAAGACATTGTTATTTCTGTAGCTTCAAATACAATTATTATGGCTTGAGTGTCTTCACTGAAACTCAAGTTGACATTTAATCCTCATTAGGAGGGATTAAGAAGTGGGGATGGGTGAAACTTCTAAGAAGTAACTAGGTCATGAAACTCTGCGCTTACGGATGGATTAGTCCATTTGTGGATTAGCATACTAGTGGATTATCATGGGAGTGGCTTTGTTATAAAAGTCTCTGGCTTGCATTCTCTCTCTTAAAATAATACTTTCGCGGGGTCTGGCGGCGTGGCCTACCAGCTAGTCCTCCCCTTGAACGCCCGGGATCCCATATGGGCGCCGGTTCTAATCCCGGCAGCTCCACTTCCCTTCCAGCTCCCTGCTTGTGGCCTGGGAAAGCAGCCGAGGACAGCCCAAAGCTTTGGGACCCTGCACCCGTGCGGGAGACCCGGAAGAGTTTCCTGGTTCCCGGCTTCGAATTGGCGCAGCACCGACCATTGCGGTCGCTTGGGGAGTGAATCATCGGATGGAAGATCTTCCTCTCTGTCTCTCCTCTCTGTACATCTGACTTTGTAATACAAATAAATAAATCTTTAAAATAATACTTTTGCTGCCTAGGAACTTGTCCCTCTGTGAGATGTAAGTTCTTGATATTGCAGAATTATATGCAACAGACTTTTCATGGATTATCCAGTTTGTGGTGTAGCAAAAGAAAACTGTCTAAAACACAAAAGTTGTTTCATCTGTGTTACTAAATTAGATTTTTGCTTCCTTGCTTCATGTATTATGACTACTACTGTATCAGATGGTTATGGTTTGAATTATATCTCCCTCAAAAGTTGTTGGGGTTAGTCCTGATCTCAACTATTTATGAAAGTGACTTTATTTGGAGATAAGTTTTTTGTAGCTGACCAGTTTAAGATAAGGGCTATACCTTTATAAGAGGAGAAAACTTGGAAACAGATGCTCTTACACCTGTTCAATGCTGTGTACAGGTTGGAGTTGTGTTGCCGCAGCCTGAGGGGTTGTCAGAAACTAGGAAAGAGTCCTATCACTCATGCTTCTCTGGGGACATGAGCTGCCATGTCTCCAAGACCTTACATTTCTGTAATTTAAGACACTGTGTTTGTCGGGCTTTGTTAAAATAGTCTTAGAAGTTGAACATAGAGCTATTAGGAACATGTATTTTTCATAGTTGTCACTCTTGAGTATTCTGTGTTGAAGGTTTTACATTAGGAAATTTTACAAAGAAACTTTAAGGGAGTAAAAACTGTCTAAGTCATTTCTTTGGAGGAGTTTATTCCAGTAGTAAAAATTCAACAGCCAGTCAAGCTGATAAATACACGTAAGAGTTTGGCCTATGACACTCATCTATACTTGATGTGTCTGTACCAAGGCAGTTCCTGGCAACTTATGAGATATTGTTAGGCTCAGCAATTCATTCATTCAATTCCATTTCATTAAATTTTTGATATATTCAGTGTGCCAATATTCAGAGTAATAAAGACAGAGCTATGAATAAAGTCTGTTGGGAAAATGGTTATGAAAATACTTTTGTGGGTGACACAGCAATTTCACCCACTCACAACAGAGAAGCTCTCATCATAAAGGCCAGATAGCCTCAGGGCTGTGCCATTTGTCACGTAGGTTTCTCCTCTGTAACCATAATTTTTGTGCTGGCCAGTGTGTAGGCAGGATCTTTGGGGTTCCTTTCTTTTTCTTTTGCATTTTCCCCCCTTTGGGAACTAGTTTGCCTCAGAAAGGAGGTGAAAAAACAGCAAAGTTGTTGCTTGCTTAAGTGTAAAAATGTCTTCATGAGTAAAGAAATTAAACGCTTCCTTTATTTCTGTTATGATCTGTAGCTGCAATTTCACAGAATAGCTAGGTTTAATGCCGCTAGCAGAGTTTGATTGGATTGTTTACATTAGTGTTAAAATGCCTTTAGCCTTTGAGACACAGTTTGGAAGGAATTTAATGACTGAATTGAAACCAATCTGAACAGTGAAGTGGCCACTGCGTTAGAACTACTGGTATTAGTTTCTGAACTAACAACATGTGAGTCACGAGTTTTTAAAAAAAACCTTCAAGAATAGGTGACTACAAAGTAATTGTACTAATTCTCATTAATGGAGTGTTCCTGGTAATAGACATTCCAGACTTACAAAAGGATCGGGGAGTCAAACACTAGAGGATACCTAGTATGTAAGAGGCCTTTGCTAGGCCTTGTGAATATCACAAAGAAGGATAAATTGTCTATTCTCAAAGATCTGAATGCCTGCTTAAGGTGTTAGGAAATGCTAGCAAAAGACATGGCAATATAAAATTTTACTCAAATGATTAACCCAGTGGACAATAAATGCTGTAAGTATTGAAAAGAAGTAAATGTTGCATCAGTTTGACATTTTTTTTTTTAAGATTTATTTGTTTTTATTGGAAAGGCAGATATACGGAGAGGAGGAAAGACAGAGAGGAAGATCTTCCGTCCGATGATTCACTCTCCAAGCGGCCACAACAGCTGGAGCTGAGCCAATCCAAAGCCAGGAGCCAGGAGCTCTTCCAGGTCTTCCACGCGGGTACAGGGTCCCAAGGCTTTGGGCCGTCTTCGACCGCCTTCCCAGGCCACAAGCAGCGAGCTGGATGGGAAGAGGGGCTGCTGGGATTAGAACCTCTGCCCGTATGGGATCCTGGTGCGTGCAAGGTGAGGACTTTAACCACTATGCTATTGCGCCAGGCCCGACCATTTGTTTTAGTAAGCTAGCAGATATGACGCAAACTGGCTGACATGAGAGACGTACTTTAATATGCAGATACTGCCTAATGAGCACAAGGGAGTCTAAGTTTGCAGATTTCAGTCATAGCCGTGATTTCTCGGGCTTTCCTTCAATCCTATTTTATAGATGAGAAAACCAAAACTAATTCAAATGAAGATGCAGACATGATGATATGGATAATGACATAAAGAAAGAGAGAGACACAAAAAAAGAAGGGATTTTTCTTCTACTAGTTTACTCCTCAAATGATTGCAATGGCCAGGGCTGGGCAAGACTATAACTATCTGGTTTTCCCACATAGGTGATAGGCCCCAAGTTCTTAGGCTATTTTTTACTGGCTGCTCAGATACATTGACAAGGAGCTGAATTAGAAGTGGAATAGCTGGGACTCAAGCTGGCGTCATAGTTGCAATCAGCAGCTTCAGTGACAGTGTCAAGCTGGCCCTGAAGGTAAGGGTAGCAAGCTGCAGAGATGCCTCAGAAGCCTGAGGTCAGGTACTGCAGAGGACTGTGGAATGAGACAGTCAGGTAAGAGAGCGCGTCTTTAGGCTCTAAGGAGGGATTTCATTTTAAGCACGTTGAGCTAGACGCAATGCGAGACATCCACGAGTCAGCTTTTGGGAATGGGGGATGCAGCTTTGATAACTGAAGATATCAGTCATTCTTACAGAAATAATAGTAAAAGAAATAATAGGAATTTATAGCTCTTCAGAGAGGAAGTAAGAAGAAGAGGAACAGAGGAAGCACACTTGGACAATGTCCATTGCTGGGGAAAAGGGATTGACAAGGGCAGTCACCAAAGGGAGAAAAATGAGCGCGAGAGGGCTGCTTCATGTCAGAGGGTGAGATAATCACTTCAAGATGAAACATGGCAAACACCACATGGAATGCAGGGAGAATGGGACCTAGACAGGGGCTTTTGAGGATAGCAACTAGGAGGTGGTTCTTGGAAATGTAGGCTCAGTAAAGGAGGGGAAGACAGGCCAGCCAAACTGAGAGACGACAGTGTTGTGAGGAAGGAAAGCAGTGGGGAGAAGCTACTCAATTAGAGAAACTTGGAAGTTTTAAGTACAAAAATTTTAAAGTGAAACAAAAAGTCAGTTGTTATTTTTGTACTTCATCCAAGAAATGTAAAAAGATTAATCTTATCCTGTAAATGAAACGAAAACAGCATTTACTTTCCTGACTCCTATAATTACTCTTGCTGTGAAGTTGGCAGACTGCTTTAGGGAATTATCTGAACTCTTATTCCCAGTAGATTTGCAATTTAGTCATCATCATAGTACAGAGTGTAAGGCATTGCAGAACGTAATCAAACAGAGGTCACCCTCCCTGCCTAGGGGGAGACTTTGTTAGTCTCCAGCTGTTCCCACTGTCCAGAACTCCAAGTAGGATAGACACATACAATGGAATGTGGATGTGTTCATTGTGGAGATAACTATTTTTATTGTGACTATTTTGTTTTTTGAACTCTAAAGACAGGAGGTACATTTCAGTACTCAGTGTTGTAAGCATTCATGTGATGTTTTCATCAAATGCTGCCATTAATCAGGACATAGTCTAGCTACATTGGACCTCATGAATGTAATGGCTTGCTGCCATTCTCCTTCTATCCTTTTGAAGGCTTCCAAAGCTTTAGCGCAGAACTCTTTCTTTTCAGGTGAGCAGAGTTTTGATGTGCTGTGATACAATAAATCACCCTAAGCAGTTGAGACACTTTCTGCTATTCCTTCCAGAAACAGCGAATAGTATTTTCTTCATTTAAAAGTTAGACTCTATTTCTTGCTGAAGGGATTTGATGTGCAATAAAAATGTTGGTAATGTAAAAGTTACCATCAGAATTAGAAAGAAAAAGGAGTAGGACAGCAACCACCTAAAACAACGGGGGGGGGGGGGGGGCAGGGTAGGGGGCGGCAGCTCAATGGCTCATATGCTAATCCTCCTACTCCAAGTGCAACATCCCAGATAAGCACCAGTTTGTGTCCTGGCTACTCTGCTTCCCATCCAGCTCTCTGCTTCTGGCCTGGGAAACCAGTGGAAGATGGCCCAAAGCCTTGGGACCCTGTGACAGCATGGGAAACCCAGACAAGGCTCCTGACTCCTGGCTTTAGATTGACTGAATTCCAGCCATTGCAGCCACTTCGGAAGTGAACCAGCAGATGGAAAATCATTCTCTCTGTCTCTATTTTTCTCTGTATATCTGCCTTTCCAATAAAAATGTATAGAGATTAAAAAAAATAAAGCAATGTAAGGAGAACATGAACAATTTTTCCATAACTGGATGTTGAGTTTACTACCTCTGTACTTCCTGAGAATCAAGCAAATGCTGAAATAATTTGGACATAATTTTTTTATTGATGTTTAAACACCACTTACATTTCAAGGAGTCAAACCTTTTCAGGTAACAAAAATATAGGAAGAATTTAGTTATGCAACTTTTTTTTTTTAGATTTATTCATTTTATTACAGCCAGATATATACACAGAGGAGGAGAGACAGAGAGGAAGATCTTCCGTCCGATAATTCACTCCCCAAGTGAGCCGCAACGGGCCGATGCGCGCCGATCCGATGCCGGGAACCTGGAACCTCCTCCGGGTCTCCCACGCGGGTGCAGGGTCCCAATGCATTGGGACACTCAACTGCCTTCCCAGGCCACAAGCAGGGAACTGGATGGGAAGTGGAGCTGCCAGGATTAGAACAGGCACCCATATGGGATCCCGGGGCTTTCAAGGCGAGGACTTTAGCCACTAGGCCACGCCGCCGGGTCCAAGTTATGTAACTTCTTATGTATGTGGTTTGGAGGAGCAGGGCAGACAGTGGTTAGGAACAATGCTACTTGGGGTTGGCTTTGTGGTGTAGTGAGTTAAGCCTCTATCTGCAAATCTGGAGTCCTGGCTGCTCCATTTTGACCCAGCTCCCTGCTAATGTACCTGGGAAAACAGTGGAGGATGGCCCAGGTGCTTGGGTACTTGTACCCACATGGTCCCTGGAAGAAGCTCCTGATTCCTGGCTTTGCCCTGGCCCAGCATTGACTATTGTGAAGATTTGAGGAGTGCACCAGCACATGGAAGACTCTTTATCCTTCTCTCAGTGTGTAGCTCTGTCGTTCAAAGAATTTAATATAAAGAATAGTGCTATAACCATGTTTAACAAAGTTTCTTTTATGTCTCACTTTGCAAAGTTTGAAGACATGATATTAAATTGAACCTTAAGGCAGATAATTCCCATTGGGGATTGAAGACATATGGACTACTTAGTTGTTTTTATTTAAAAAGTTTTAATTTGGGTCTGGTGCAGTAGCCTAATGGCTAAGTCCTCACCTTGCACGCACCAGGATCCCGTATGGGCACAGGTTCTAAATTTGGCGGCCCCACTTCCTATTCAGCTCCCTGCTTGTGGCCTGGGAAAGCAGTCAAGGATGGCCCAAAGTCTTGGGACCCTGTACCCACAGGAGAGACCCAGAAGAAGCTTCTGGCTCTTGGCTTTGGATCAGCTCAGCTCTGGTCAATGTGGCTACTTTGGGAGTGATTCAATGGATGGAAGATCTTCCTCTCTATCTCTCCTCCTCTCTGTATATCTGACTTTCCAATAAAAATAAGTAAATACTAAAAAAAGTTTTATTTTAGTTATAAAATAAATTATAATAGTTATAAATTTTAAGTTTCATAATTGATTTTTTATTAAATAAGAATTCACTGGTATAAATTGAAAAATGAAGTTGAAATAAATGTTTTTGTATCAATATTACTTTTACTATTTTGATGTTTATAAGTACTTGAGTGTAACCATATGAATGTGAATTTATGCATGGTACAGTCCATAGTTACTATTAAATATAGTATTTACAAGCTTTTATAGTTGGCATGTATCTATGCACACCTGTAATACTTGTGTTATGATCCTATTTACTAGTAAATCATGAACGTGGAAACTATGTAAGTGGTTATTAATCACGGGAATAATTGCTCACACATTCAACTATTTCTTGGTTGCTGGCATAATTACAGGGTGTTTTATTTTTCAATTTTTTAAAAGATTTATTTATTTTACTTGAAAGTCAGAGTTACAGAGAGACAGAGAGACACGGAGAAAGAGAGACAGAGACAGAGATTGTCCATCTGTAGGTTTGTTGTCCAAATCACCACAACAGCCAGGCTGGGCTGGACCAAAGCTGAGAGCGAGGAGCTTCTTCTGGGTGTCCTGCCTGGGCACAGTGACCGAAGGCCTTGGACCCTTGGACCAGCCTCTGCTGCTTTGCCAGGCTGCAAGTAGGGAGCTGGATCAGAAGGGAAACAGCCTTGAAATGCAGATGCCACAGGCAGAAGATTAACCTGATATACCATTGTGCTGGCCCCTACTGGGCATTTTTTAAATTAAATTTATTCATTAATTACATTGTGTTGTAATTACATAGAATCTGGGATTCTCCCTCCACCTTCCCCCCATAGTGGGTTCCTCCACTTTATTGCATAACCATAGTTCAAGTTCCCTACTGGGCATTTTTATTAAGCATATAATCACTTTGTGATGTTTGTTGGAAGTACTTTTATAGTTCATGATTTGCCTGTTAATTTAATTTTATGGTGTCAGAACACTCAGTTTTTATTTACTTGGCCTTCTCTGTTGTCATTTGTTTTTTTGTTTTTGGCCTATAAATTGTTTTGTCCCACATTCAGTTATTTTGTTCATTTTAGAAAGCTGAAATTTAGTTTTGGGATTGATTGTCCCTACCAAGAGCCTAGCCTTAGGCAAGTAATTCTTTATATACATATTGTTTTTCATGATTTCTTTCACTGCTTTCCTTTCTACCTTTTTTATTAACTTCAATTTTTAATTTACTGTGTATAAACTTATTGTGACTCTCTCATCCTTAATTTTTAAAGTTTGGCTTATCTCTTGCTAGAAGCATGCATTCAAGTAAGTTTCTTTCAAGGCTGTGTGCTACATTTTTATCAATATGGTCTGCATTTTATAATAACTCTTTATTTCTTCCATGTCTGAATGACAAGTTGGCCTAACATAGTATTTTTAATTCATTGACATTTTTCCTTCAAAATTTTTGCATCACATCTCACACTGAAAACGAAGATTTTGAAGCCAATGAGGTCTCTTAGATACAAGTGTTTCTGAGAGATTGCTTGCTAGATGCTTTTGTTTCTTCTTTCATGCCCAATATTTTATCACATTGGGATTTCTTTTCAATAATTTGTACTAAGCCTCTTTAACACAAAAATCTTCTTTGAGAACTGTGTCCATATTTATGTTATTATAAAGTGCTGTATTGATACCTCCATCACTTCTGATAAGTATTCACCTTCTTGCTTTTTTAAGCTAGCATCTGAAGTCAAGCCACTGTTATTGGCGGAGAGGAGAGGGGATCTACTGTGACAGCCTCTGGCTTGCTTCTTTAAAAACCAGCACACTGCAATCAAGGAGATTGCTTCCTCCTCAAATTCAAATTTATTTTCATCACACAAGTGCTTAGATAATCTCAACAATTTTTAGGTAAACAGCAAACTCACTCACATCAATCATCACAGAATTTTTCAAATCACAGGTGAGGATCCTTTGATAAGTTATAAAATCAATTTGGTAAATCGAGAAAGCCTAAAAGATGATATAGGGCTGATGTGATGACTTTGTAGATAGAGTGGTTGCCTGTGAGGCCTGACTATTCTACTTCTGATTCAGCTCGCTGACAATGTGCCTGGGAAAACAGTTGAAGATGAGCTAAGTTCTTGGGCCCCTGAACCCATGTAGGAGACTGGGAAGAAGCTCCAGGCTGCTTGTTTGGCCTAGCCCAGCACTGGCCATTGCAGCTAATTGGGGAAATGAACCAGAGATGGAAGCGCTTTCTGTTTCTCCTTCTCTCTGTGTTATAGACTAATCCTCTACCTGGAGCACTGGCATGGGTGCTCATTTGAGTTCTGGCTGCTCCACTTCTGATCCAGCTGCCTGTTGATGGCCTGGGAAGGCAGTGGAGAATAACCCAAAGCCTTGGGCCCTGTACCTATGTGGGAGACCTTAAGCGGGCTTCTGGATTCTAGCTGTGGACTGACCCAGCTCTGGTTGTTATGACCGTTTTGGGGGTGAATGAGCAGATGGAGGATCTATTTCTCTCTGTAACTTTTTCTCTTTTGTTTTTTGTAAACTTTCTGTCTTTGTTTTATTTTGTTGTAAGAATTATTTTCTTTATCTTTTTGGTTTAGTATTTATTTTCTTTAACTTATTGGAGACAGTTATGGAGAGAGAGGGAGAGACAAAGGCAGAGGTATATCTTCCCTCTTATGGTTCACCCTCCAGATGACCACAATATTCTCTATAACTATATCAAGCAAAATGAACAAATCTTTAAGAACTGTTTTGGGCAAATAAAAAAAAGCATATTGGCATGTAGATTTGTTTGGAAGAAAAAGGACACATACATGAAGTATACATGCATAATATAAGCAATCTTACACAAAATATTTCAGGAGCTGTTATCTACTCACTGATATTATTCCTTTCATTTTTTAATTGATCTAGAACATTGATGTTTGTATTTGGACATATAGGTGTGAGTTGGGTACAAAGCTATGGTGTAGCGTGCATTTCTTTTTTTAACTTATATTTTCCTTATTTTAGGTAATGTTAACATAGTTGATCAGAGTAGGATGGATCAAGGTTTAGGGAAAAGAGGGTGTGAACATCGTTTCCAAAGTTTTTATTTGTTCTTCCTGTTTTGGGCATCCAAGGATGGGAAATGCGTACCCAATGTCAACCCAGGGTGCCAACGTGGGCACACCCCAAGGGTTCTGCCTGTAGCATGCATTTCTTATATAGGTCATGACATTATTTATAGTGTCATTACTGGTCCATTCCCCACAAAACTCTCTGTGATATTTTGGATGCAATTTGATC
This sequence comes from Ochotona princeps, assembly GCF_030435755.1. Taxonomy (NCBI): domain Eukaryota; kingdom Metazoa; phylum Chordata; class Mammalia; order Lagomorpha; family Ochotonidae; genus Ochotona; species Ochotona princeps. The sequence goes on from NC_080832.1 coordinate 76,393,483, forward strand.
TCCAGAAGTTAATGTGCTGAAAAAATTTGTTGTTATTGTGGTGATATTGAGAGGTGGTAGAGCATTTTAAGAGATAGTGGAGGTAATTAGATGGTTGAGAACATCACTCTTGGAAGAAACTCTTGTCTGGGAAATCTGGATTTTTGCGTGGTACTAAATTTAACACTTTCAAAGGATGTTTGTTATAAGGTAGCCAGGGACTCCCCTGAATCTTCTGCAGGCATCACTTATGCCTGCTACAGAGGGTTTATTTATATTATGTCATCCACCATGTTTTGATGCAGCACAAGGTCCTGAGTAAATATGATTGAATGAGTTTGAACTCTACCCACAAAACTGTGAGGGACCTGAGAGACTTGGGTTGATTGCCTGGCTCCAGGCTTTGTTGGAGGCTGTTGCCGTCTCTGCATCTGTCTCTCAAACCAATAAATAATCATTTAAAACTTGTGAGATACAATTAGCCTCCTTTCCTTTTAAAATACTCAACCTTGATATTATGTTACAGTCACATAAAATGGGCAAGGAAACACCCCCATTACCATTTCATTCCTATTCTTCTTCCCTCTAGTCTTCTTGCTCCCCAGTCTCACTATTACTCTCTTCCTCAATCATGGTAAGGTCACTTTTAGTCAAGAGCTCTGCAGGTGCTGGTCTATCTGGCAGGGACTCCTAATTCCTCGGTTATTCCCCAGTGTTTCCTAAATCTCTGTTGAAGCCTATTTTCCTCAGGGAATCTTCTGAGCATATAACAAAGTCAAATCACCCATCCCCTACTCTTGTAATATCACCTATTCTTTTGTCAAGCTCAATTGTATCTTCAGTCATGTGATTAGTTATCCTTCTTCCCTCATCATCTACAAGGGAAACGGTATAGCAGATACTCCTAACCGTATTTTATAGACTGATACCCCAGTGGTTATTCATGTATGTATGTATGTAAAAAGTAAGTGCACACTCCCACATTGTTTTATCTTAGTTTGGGAAGTCTATTTTCATTTACATTTGGCTACTGCCTTGTTTATAACTTCTTGTTGCTTCTTAATTTTTTCTTTTCCTGATGAATAACTAGATTTCCTATGATGGACATATTTATCACACTCTACATTGATTTTATATCTTAATATTTACCATTTTGTTCTGTGATGTAAATGACTTATCGTCTTTGTTATTTTAATCGGCTACTTCATTTAAATCGCAAGATTTCAGGGCTTTCTCTGTTTTTCTCCCTCTGTTGTTTACTATGCAAGAAGTGTCCTTGATTGAACCTCTTTTATATATATATATATATATACATATATATGTGTATATATATATATATATACATGTATATATATACTTAAAGATTTATTTCTTTTATTGGAAGGGCAGATCCGATTCATTGAGAGAAGGAGAGACAGAGAGAAAGATCTTCCATTAGATGGTTCACTCCCCAGATGGCTGCAATGGCCAAAAATGAGCTGATTTGAAGCTATGAGCCAGGAGCTTCTTCTGAATCTCCCACGTGGGTACAGGATTCCAATGCTTCGGGCAATCCTCTACTGCTTTCCATGGTCATAAGCAGGGATCTGGTAGGCAGCTGGGATAGGAACCAGTGACATACAGGATCATGGCACTTGTTAGATGAGGATTTAGCCATTGAATCAGGCCCAGAATGTTGTATTTATAATTTCACTCTGTTTTCTCTAAGTCTTAGTCTATTCATTTCTGTTCCTGCTCTTTTAAACATTTTCATTACTATAAAGAGATCAGACTTCATTTACTTCACAGACACAATTCTAAGATAACCATGCTTCACTGCCCCCTCCATCCTTCCTTTAATCCCCCCTCCTTTTCTCTTTCTTCCTCTAATTTTAGTAAGAGCATACTTTCAAAAATCAGATAAACTGTGTGTTATTTCTTTCTCTTGAGAAATTCAAGCAGTTTTCTGAAAAGTTCTTCTGGTTTTTTTCATAACTTGGTTTGCAAAGTTTATTCATTCTCTCCAGACTCAGAAAATGATATTGTCTTCATTTGCATTTCAGGATCTCTCTTTCTCTCTCCTTTTGGCTGACAAACTGTGCTCTTGTGACTTGTGTATTTCAGATCTCTAGCTGCAGGATGTCAAGACACACAAATGTGGTTAGCTGAAGAGGCATTTTTGGTATGAGAGAACCTTCTGTTTCATAGTCTATTTATCTGAAACATCTTCTAATTTTTCTGTATTTTTATAGACTTACTGAATGGGAGTATAGGAATGGATGGAATTCATATTTTGACTGATTCATACCTTTGGCATTACATTACGTAGAAGGACTTGCTTGTTTCTCCGACTGACAGAAAAGGTGCTGTTCTATGGCAGTTCTATGTGATGCAATCGTATGTGCTACAGTCATTTTTCTGCCTGCTTCCAAGATGAAAAGTTAGCTTCATATTTTTTTAAAGTTCATTCTATTTAATGAAGAAAAATATGGATTGGTAAGTGCTCCTTTCTGAAACAAATTCCATTGTCTTATTTTGGCTATTCAAATAACTGAAGGAAACAGATGATCTTAGTTTTTACTAAGTTCATGAAAGGAATTAACACCATAGTATCTCAGGCTAAAGCTTTACTCTGTGGTGCTGGTGCCTCATATGGTGCCAGTTTACCTCAAAGAAAATTCACATTCTCTTATAATTAATTTCATTTTCCAACATTTTTGATGATCCTCAATGAATGCATTCTGTACATTTTGTTTCATGTGTTTATGTCATAAGATTAAAATTACATTGAATTTCAATATGAAATCCACAGAGTAACTACACTGAAATTGGAAAAGATGAAGGAATTCATTATATGGGTTCAGATAGGACACCATAATGGCCCCTGCTATACCAGCAGTAAGTTTTGTGATTTTGCTGCCTCCAACCATATAAAAATAATTACAGGCATTCCTTATAGTCCTCAAGAACAAGGTATTGTGGAACCCTTCAACTGTACTATTAAGGATTACCTTATTAAAACAAAAAAGGGGAAGCATAGCACTCCCCAAGATTATTTGAACCTTGTATTATTTATTTTAAATTTTCTGACATCGGATGCTGAAGGACGGTCAACCGCAGATCGTCACTGGAATCTGTCTCGGTAGCAGAAGGGTTACATGATGTGGAAGGATCCCTTGACTGGTCAGTGGCAAGGCCCAGATCCTGTCCTCATATGGGGGTGAGGATCAGTTTGTGTTTTTCCAGAAAATGAAAGTGGCCCACAGCTGATTCCTGAGAGGCTTGTCCAGCAAGCTCCTGTTGCTGTCTTGTGAAAGCTCGAGTACTGGCCATGGTGATGCACTTGAGTCAGAAGATGGATGGGACAAGCAAGTACATTGGGCCTTTGTTAAGCATCTCCCTTCCCCCTTTTTTTTCTTCCTCCTATGAGCACCAAGGTCCTGCTATTTCTTTCCTTTTCTATGTGGCAGCTTTGTGGGGAATTGGCATGCACAGGCATGCCCCCAACTTCCTTATTAAGGGAGGCAATTGTTCCTATGGAAATTATCAGTTCAATCACCCCTCTGGATTTGAGGACTCACTCACATGGGTGAACCTTAGCTCCTTGAATTTTAAACCCGTGTCTCCCTGTGTTATTCCCCATTTTTTTCTCTTACATACAGGAAGCGCCTCTGAAGTGAATTACACAGAAGTCAACTGCACGCTAACAACATGCTGGCACGGCAATGGTGATACTTTTGTTGTCATGCAGCTGCCCGGAATCCTGCCTGTGCCTGTTGGGGCTAATGGAGAGGCCTCTGATGGCCTGATAAAGTGTAAAAGAAACTTTGGCATAACATCGACCATCGTAGCCAGCATTGCTGTAGCATAGGCAGCCACCGCCACAACAACGGTGACCCTAGCACACTCTAGGGCTACTGTGGGGACTGTGAACAAGCTCACGAAACAGACTGCCCAAGCTACGGAACAACAGAACTCTATTGATGAACATGTGCGGGTGGCATGCTTACATTGTAACAGCAGGTTGATTTGTTGGCAGAGGATCAGCAGATGCTATGGGATATGGTAAAGGCCTCATGTTTCTCATTATATATCTTCATGTGTGTAACACCTGTGGGAGTGCAAAATGTTTCCCAAGCCCAGGAACTGCTGTTTGCTTATTGCTACTGAGCTAAAGATACTCCTAGCCATGGAACAGGGTTACTGGCCTCCCCAAGTATGGTTTACGCAGCTACAGCAGGCAATGTGTTGATTGGCAGCCAGTGATCTATAAGATGGACCGGGCACTGACCGACCTAAGACAGGGGTTCCGTCATGTTATGGAGATTCCCGATGATGGGTAAGGCTGATGACCTGAGAGTCCACAACCTGAGACAGGCACGTTAAAGTGTGCTTTAAAACAAAAAGAGGAACCTGTTGTGGCCTAAGGAGTGAATTAGCGCTGGCTAAACTGGGGGCAGGAACAGGAACTGGGCTTGTGGCTAAAAACACCTAGACTAATTGGATTCATCTATATCTAATTTCCTGTCTAAATTAGGACTTGGTTGGGAGGGGGGAAGAGTTTATAAGGAGAGGTGAAGGAGCAATAAAGAGAGATTCTGCAGAGACTTCTACCATCACTGGTCTCCTGCTGGTGCTTCACCCAGACCCTCTCCCTGTCCACATCACTGGCTTCACTGGCTGGAGCACACTGGAACTAAGTTTAAATAATATTTCCATCAGAAAAATTTCTGTGAAATTACATTTAGATCTATCATTGAGATTATATTTGAAAGAATAGAGTTATGATGATGAGTAAGCTTAGGAAACTAAGTTTTGTTTTCATCCACTTTGCATAGGTGAAGAGAATATGTACAGAGTAATGTAGTAAGTTTAGTTTTCTTAAGGATGACTACTTAGGAGAACAAATAAATTTATTTTATCAACTAGTATTGAACTATTTCCTAATTAGCATTTAAAAATACAATTAAGTTGATTTCACACCAAAGAATTGCATATTATCAAGACGCATGTATTGAGACATCACATTAATGCCTTCTGGAAACTAGATTAGTGCTGAGAAGTGTATGTTTTCATTGTATCAGTTCAGTAGTTTATGATGTTTACTGAAATTGGGTGTATATCAATTAGCTTTGTTGTAGCCTGGATTTTACAAAAGGCTGAGAGTTTAAATATCAAAAACATTTTCAAGGATATATCTAAGTACCAAATATTTCTATTTACCACCCATAGTCTGAGAAAGATTTTTGGAGGGGCAGGGATAGTACATATTTATTTCAATCATTAGGAGAGATATAATTTGGACTTAAAAAAAATGAAGCACACACTGACATAACTCCAAAATATTTACCAGGCAAAACACCTCCCCACCCCTCCTCACCTATATGCCTACTCCTTGTGATTTGATGATTGAAACTCCTCCCATGGAACTCTTTAAACTTGCCCTGTTCCCAAAATACTGGTTTCTCCAGTCTCTGTCTCCTCTGATTTCTTTTTTCCATGATATGGCTCTATAGGCACAGGGGCTCTTCCCACCCCCACATTCCTCTCTCCATTGTTTTCCCCCATATAATTACAATTAGTATAGCCCTTCAGCAATAGCCACCAGTCTGTCATTCTATTATTTAAGTGTATTATTGCATTGTAGGTATAGGCAATAGTAGAAACTCTAGTATTAAAGAAAAATGTGATCAAGAACATAATGGGGAATGGAGGCAACATTGTTGTGTTTCAGGTTAAGCTGCCACTTCCAATGCCCAAATCCCATACAGGCACCAGTTCATGACCTTGCTGCTTCCCTTCTGATCCAACTCCTGATAATGGCTGAGGGAAAGCAGTGCAATATGACCCCAGGGTTTTAACTTCTGTTACCCAAATGGGAGATTCAGATGAAGTTCTTGGCTCCTAGCTTTGCCTTAGCTCAGCCCTACTCTGCAGCCGTCTGGGGAGTGAACCAGTAGATGCAAGATCTTTCTCCTTTCTGTCTTTGTCATTCTCTATAACTATACTTTTAGAATAAATATGAGTTTTGGTTTTATTAAAGGAACATAACTAGGAGCAGGGAATATACACTTATTTATTTATTTGGAGCTGCATTATAAAGTTATACAATTATTGGGTTATTGTATGTGTTACTATTCCTGGAATTTACCAATCCCAGTTTGTGCATACTGAGATCAAGAATAACACTGTGGCTGTTTTATCAGAGGAATTGGTAAGCTTGATATTTTATTACATCTAATAAATGGGGACAATGTTATTGGGACAACGTTAGCTTATGCATACATTTATTTTGGTCAATATTTAAGAAGCATGATATTTGTAATTGAAGTTTAAAATGGAAAAATGACTAGCCAGAAAGAAATTTTAAAAAATGCAGGAAAAGATTGTCTTTGAAGTGCTACCTTGTTGGAGTTAAGCAATGGAATACAATTTCCAATTAAATGTGAACTTCATGCAAAAATGGGCAGGATTTTGCAGCGATTAAAAATTTCAGGGAGCGAAATATTATTCTCACTTTGCTGACTTAGATGCTATGTATCAGTTCTGTTTTGTTGGATTTTTCAAAGTATTACTTATTTAAAGAGTTCTTATATATATGTATATATATATATATATTTGTTGGTTCTTCTTGGAAAGACACAAAAACAGTTTGGAATATATCTATCTGTTGTGTACTTTACAGAGAGACCTTAGAAGTAAATAGTTGATTCAGTAGCCTACATTGCTGCTTGCAATGCCCACGTTCTGTTTCAGAACCCCTAGGGGATTCGAGTTTTAGCTACTCTACTCTGATCCAACTTCCTGCACACCCTGCGAGGTAACAAGTAAAGAATCAAGTGCTCACGGGAGAAAGATAAAGTATCAAGTTCCTGGCTTTGGTGTGGCCCAATTCTTGCAGTTGTAGGCATTTGAGGAGTCAGCCAGTGGATGGTAGATCTCCCTCTGTAATGCCTTTGAAATAAGATTAAAGTTAATTAACTTCTAAAGAAAACATAGTGTTTAAAGGAATAAGAATTATGGAGGGACCACATTAAGTCTTCGAAATTATAATTGTTGGTTGTCAATATCGACTTTTTCCAAGGAGAGTGGGATAATCCCACTGATTTAGTGCCATCTTCATCCTAAAGGTTGAGGTTCTAGCCAATTTTAAGCAGCATCTTTTTATTTATAGGAGAATAAATAAGAAAAAGTAACAAGCTCTAACAATAAAAGATTTCCTCAGGAGTCAAATTAAAAACTAGGGATTTTTTTGTTAGATTCATTAAAATAATTGATGGTTGTGAAAATGAAGAAAAATGAAAGATTTTTACATTGTGCTTCATCCTTAATCTGACAGATTTACGTCTGCTGTTTGTTTTCCTCTTGTAATAGCAGAATTGTAGATACATGACTCCGTGGGTGAATACTGGCCCTGACTTCCCATCCCATTTCCTCTACACTGAAAAAGAAGTTTTAGGGACCTGTGTCATGGCATAGTGGCTAGCCCTCAATCTGCAGTGCTGATATCCCATATTGGTGTTAGTTCCAAATGCTTGGCTTTTGATCCAGCTTTCTGCTTGTGACCTGGAAAAGCAGTAGAGGGTGGCTCAAATTTCAGAGGAAGCTCCTGGCTCCCAGCTTCAGAACAGCTCAGCTCCTGCTATTGGGGTCATTTGAAGAGTAAAACAGCAGAGGGAAGACTCTTTCTCTCTTTTACTCTGTGTAGCTCTGCCTTTCAAATAAAAATAAAATAAATCTTAAAAAAGAAAGAGAAAGCTTAGGTTTGGTGTTGTAAAAAATAGAAAAGATGATTTATCTACCCTTTAGGTTAAATAGAGTCAAAATGCCAAGAAGTTTAAGCAGCAACTGCCCTACCGCAATTTGAGAAATGGGTGCCAAATCTTTTTACAGGCACAAACAGTAGACTTCTTAAAGAGTAGAATATTAGGGCCTAGAATACAAAGTGGACAACCCATAAACAGGGGGACATCAGTAGAACTCTGGAGTTTTCTTCCCATTTATTCAAAATGTACCGGAACTTTGAACCAAGCCCGTGGGTTCTATTTACTTTGCATTTAAGGAAGTCAGACAACTTGAAATGAATAGCCCCAGTGGCCACCATCCAGTCTCCTGTAAAATTTTACTTCCTTGTTTCTCAATTAATTTTGAAAATTAGCTCTTCTCAGCCTAACAATGCTAAACTCAGTGACCTGAGTATTGCAAATTATGTGTTACCTCTTTCAATTCAAAAAACTCACTTCAAATGAAAATCAACTGGTTTTGGCCATTGGTACAACTGTTCTTTATCTTCTTTTAAAAATTAAAGAAAAAATCTCAACTTGGAGGCACTTTTCAATTTACGGAACAAGGCAGAAACGCACCAGTCTGTGAATTTCATCTTGATGGGTTTTAACAATCATCTAATGAAAAGGTGCGATCAATGCTTAACTAATGCTTAGGTTTATAAATGCTGCTAAGAAATGGAAGCACTATGTCTTCTATTGTTAGAGATGAAGCCTTTTAAACATTTGTATACAACCAACTGCAGAAAATCTTAAGTGGATTTAAGTTTGCTACATGCACACACTTGTGTAAGTCAAATCTCTTTACCTCACCTTTCAGAGCTGCTATAATACACCTTCCCAATTAATTTCCTGCCTACTCCACAAATAGGATCACTTTTATGATCTTGAACTATAGAATAGCTTTGCTTGTTATATAGCATTTCATATAATTAAAATCACTTGTATATGTTGTTTTGTGTAATGCTTCTGTATTTGCTATGGCTGCCATAGTAAAACACCGTATACTCAGTGAGTTCCACATTAGAAGTTTGCTTTATCACAGTTTTGGAAGCTATAGCTCCAGGATTAAGGGTTTGCCAGTTTTTATTTTCTTCTGAGGCTTCTCTTCTTGGTTGAGAGATGTGTGTCTTCTCGTTGCTAGTCAGATGGTCTTCCTTTGTTTTGTATGTTGTTTATCTCACAGTCTTTTGTTTTAAGGATGCCTATGTATGTATTGGACTAGGCCTATCCATTTGATCTTATTTTACCTGATCACTGTTAAAAGATTGTTACCAAAAAATTATTACCAAATATAGCTATACTTTGAGGGGTTAGGTCTTCCATTTAGTTAAATGTGTCTTTTGAGGGGAATACAAGTCAGTCTGTAACAACCTCTTTAAAGAATCAAAATGTTTTCAAACAGCATCTGTGCTGTTTTATGAGCAATTTGTTATTTTTATTGCTGAGCAGTCTTTAATTATATGAATATACCATGAATTATTTGTTCTAGTAACAGATAGTTGAGATGTTTCCAGTTTTTGGCTATAATGCAAGATGCGCATTGTGCAAGTGTTTTTGCCAGTCTATGTACAAGGTTTGACTAAATATTTCGGGGTGGAATTTTTAATCACAGGATTAAATATTCTCCTTTTATCATTGCACACTTTCCTCATTTTTCTAATCTGATTGCACCATCTTGATATTCTCACTATCAATTTAAAAGAACTGTTGCTCCAAATCCTTGCCAGAATCTAGTATTATGTCTTTGTGATTGTATTCATCCTGTAGGTGGGCGGTGATATCTCTTACACAATGATACAGAACATTTTTGCATGTGCTTGGTGACTATCTCTAATTTAGTGAATTTTAATTCACATCTAGTAGAGGACATCTAGATACCCACAAGAAGTATTTATGTGTAGCCAATGTTATGAATATATTCATCACCGCAATCCTCTGAAGACTCAGTTTTCATTCTGCACCTGATATATATGACTGCCCTACACATCTCATGCATGACTTGAACAAATGCAGGTATAAATCGCCTGCTGCATGAAATTAACCTTGAAGAGAAAGAGAAACTGAGTGCCTGTGTGACTTCACATGTCTATGTCTATGTTTATTGCTGCTTTTTCAAATAACAAACGTGTGAGATAGAGAGAACCGTAATTAAAATTGGCTTGTGCAGTAACTGGACAGGCAGTTGGAAAACTATGATGTTAGATCTCTATCTCACCCCACTCACTAATATAAATTCCAGATGAGTAAAGAATGTATTTTAATTAGATACATATTCATTGTTATGAAGTCAAATATTTCTCAAAAGCTTGTCATGGAAATACCAGTCCTTTACTCCATATCTTTTCTGTACCTCTACAAATCCTATTATCCACAGGCATACACCTTTGGGAATTTGAGCCATGTCTGGCTTTTGTTTATAAGTAGTATGATTTTATAGCTATTTTAAAAAATATCAATTTAAAAAACCATTTATTGAATTTCTACCATTGCAGATGAAACCTTATTGTCTTTCAAACATCTCTCACTTCCCTTACTCTACCTTCTTGTGGCATAGCAGTATCAGAATTTTGGTTGGATTAAGTTGATTTTAAGTTATAAGAATATGAGAATATTCTTTCTTGCTTAGCCAAGAGGTACACTACGAGAACATAACACTTTATACTATCTTGTTCAGTGATCCTTACTTTCTTACTTCTGTACTTGAATTTTCAGTTATGCTGTTATCTAAAACAAAATTATTAGAACAGGAGATACAAAGGGTGAATACCAACAAATAAAACGAAGAAAACATTTGTGGGGGCATTATACTGAGCCTGAACTCAGGAGCCTGAAGACTTGGGATAGAATTCTAGCTAAGTTTCTTGCTAGCCACGTGCCCTTGGAAGAAACCATTCAACTGTATAACATGTCTTTTATTTGAAAATGATAGCAAGTACAATTTATTGATTGCCTATCATGTGACAGATATGGTATATACATGATTCCATTTGGTCTGAAAAAACTGAGTGAAACTGAAATTTAAACCACATGAAAGACTACATTTGTAACTGTATCTTGTAGAGTTTTACTGACATTTAAATGAGATTATACATATGAAGTTATTTGCATAGTAATAGATATGTAGTAAATATTGCATTAGTAATTCTAGCAATGACCACTTTTATATAAGTCTTATGTTGAGATAACATGGTTTGAAATTCTTAATTCAGCTTCTTATTCAGTTCATTTTTTATTTATTTATCTATCGATATTGGCATTCCAGGCGTCATAGACTGTATAGACTTATAAAAAATAAATGCAAGGAAACTATTCATTACAATTAGGTGTTATGAAAATATGTAGATTTACTCAATATGATTTTGGGATAATTAGAAATGGTCCAAAAGCAAATTTTATGTGGAAGCATCAGGGTGGTGTGAGAGGCTAATCCTCCACCTGCCAACACTAGCATCCAATATGAACACCAACTTGTGTCCTGCTATACCTTGCTTCTAGCTTTGGAATGACCAAGGTCAGGCCTTTGCAGTCATATTAGGAGTAAACCACTGGAAGGAAGATCTCTCTCTCTCTCTGTCTCTTCCTTTCTCTCTGTAACTCTGATTTTCCAAGTAAAATAAATAAATATTTTAAAAAAATTTCTATATCACTAAGGAAACTAAGATAGAATTGCTCTGAAGATATGGGGGTGGAGGAGCAAGTGGAATATTACAGGTATAGCATATGTTATGATTGGTTTAAAAATACCAAGAGACTAAGGTAGTTTAATTTGGCTGGGTTTTGTGTAAACCCTTGCTCTGGTTCTCTGCTGTACATCAAACTGCATTACAATTTTCACATCTTATATTTTAAGATTTCAATAGTAACAATATCTGTTTTATTCAGGAATCTGTAGTCTAGACAGGTCTTATAATAATTTTTGTTTGCACTTCACCTACCATAGTTATGGCTGAAACTCTTGGATTTTGAATATGAGAGTTAATTTACTTCCCAGTCCAAGGCTGAAATAACTCAAATTGCTGAAATGTCTGGGATTGGAAAAGCTTAGAATTCCTGAGCATCTCTCCTCTCTGTCTTTGCATGACTTGCCAACATGCTGTCTCTATTATGGCCCTGAGTTTCTTAAATATTCACTCAGGAATCCAAAGACACAGGCACTGTAACAGAGCAGAGACAGAGACAGAATTATTGAGACAGCACCAGGACAACGTGCATTGAGTTTATGACTTGACATTGGTACCTGAACAATATAATTTCCACAGTCATTCATTAGAAGTGACTCATCAAGTTGGGACAGTATCCAGGGAGAAAAACAATGAACTTCACCTCTTTAGGGAGAGTGACATGCTTCTACAAATGCTTGAGGGACTAGAAATATTGCAGGAGAATTTCTGGAGACTACTATCACTCAGTCTATTTCTGTTTGCATGTGTGATTCATAGGGAGATAAAAGCAATAAGGACAGAGGTTGGTGAAAAAAGTGAAGAGAGATATTCAGACATCTAATTATATATAGACTTCAATACCATTTTAGCACAGTTAGACTACATCGTAAAAGCAATGTGACATTTTGAAGAGGGGTGACATAATTAAATTCCAAGTTCAAAATTATGAAGAATGTAGAGTAGAGGATGCAGAATTGGAAACAAAAATTTTATGTAGGAGGCTGTTGTACTTCAGCCAAAAGGTGATGCCACTAAAAATGACAAGTTTATGAAAATGTGGGAGGCATTTTTGAGATATTTTGGAGATACCATCACTAATACTTTGAGACTGACTGGGTTGACAGTGATGGAATGGTTTCTGTTTTATGTGATCATGATAAGGTTTTATGTGATCATGATAAGGGGCTTTAGGGAGAGTGAAGTGTCATCACTTACTGTATAAGAACATGAGAAGAGAAGCGTATTTGGAATGAAGTAGAAATAAGATATTATTTAGTTGTACATGCTAAATATTAGGTAACATGGTATGTTCAAATGAGATATCCTACTGGCCTTTAGTACAAGACATGGAACTTGGCAATAAATTGTTTGGCAATCATTAGCCTCTGAGTTTAATGAAAATAGAATTGGTTGAGGTTATTAAGAGAACGCTTGACAAACGTTAACAGAGGATTTCTAGAATAGAATCCTGAGGTGCATAACAATTGAAGAAAAATGGCTTCTTCCTGAATCGAATACTTTACATACATCTTCCAAAAAGTTATACAGATAAACAATGTGTAGGTGCTGGGACTGTGGCATAATAGGTTAAGATTCCACTGGTAGTACTGGCAACCCATATGGGCACTGTTCGAATCTCAACTGTTCCACTTCTGATCCAGCTCCTTGCTAGCGACCTGATAAGGCAGTTGAGGAAGGCCCAAGTGGTGACACCTGGAAGTGCTGTGCCCAGCAGGCAGTGGAGGATGGCCCAAGTGGTGACACCTGGAAGAGCTATGCCCAGCAGGCAGTGGAGGATGGCCCAAGCACTGAGATCCAGACTCCTGGTCTTGGAGTGCCCCAGCTCCAACCATTGTGGCCATTTGAGAAGTGAACCAATGGATGGAAAAAATCTCTCTCCCTCTCATTCCCCTGTGGTCATCTTCTCCTCTCTCTGTAAATCTACTTTTCAAATAAAAATAAACCTTTAAAAAAAGAGAGGAGACATGTAAAAACCACAGACCTATTACAACAGCAAACTAGGGGATAAATTCTATTCTATTTATTCTATTCTATATATTCTATTTACATAGAATAAAATAAATAAATATTGAATCTAGCACAGGCTACTCTAAACTACACACCAAAAAGAAAGGAACATGAATACTTCATATTCATTGGAAAGGCTAGGAAATAATGCCAAAGGACAATGGAATGTAAGGTTTGTTTTTTTAATATCACACTGTATGTACCTGGTATTCAGAGGAAGTGGGTTGAAAATGGAGATCTAAGATGAAAATCAAAATAGTGAAGGGACTTGGTGATGAAGAAAATAAGGGGTAAGTGATAAGGATCCAAATAAATATATGAAATTTGCTAAATAGAAAGACAAGCCAGTCTTTTTGTAAGTGATGCCATTTATTAAGCAAATTGCATTTCATTGTACCAACAGAAAATGCTTCTTTTAGACTAGGGAAACAAGTGAGACACTGAATGCCTCACATCTGTCAAAATAGATATTTCTTATTGTGAATTCACTAAAAGAGAAGGCAATTCAAACAAACAACAAAAGCAGTAACATCATGAGTATTACTAGGTTAGCAAGATGGAAAATAAGAATCAAATTGTATCTCTTAGGTGAACATTTGGTTTACTGGTTAAGATGGCTGCATTCCAATATTAAAGTGCCTTGATTCACTGTACCTCTGGCTCCAGACTCCAGCTCTGCTTATGCAGGTTCTATGAGGGAGCAGCGATGGCTCAAGTAATTAGGTTCTGGCTACCCACATCAGAGATATGCATTCAATTCCTGGCTCTTGAAAGATAAGAAAGAAAGAAAAGAAAGGAGAAGAAAGAAAAACAAAGGAAAGAAAAGAAAGGAAAAGAAAGAGAAGAAAAGAAAAGAACACACGAACAAACAGGGAGCTGGCATGGTGAATCAGTTATCTAATACTATAATTATACTGCTGGAATTCCATATAGGTACAGGTTCTAGTCTTGGCTGTACACTTCCTATCTAGCTGCCTGCTGATGTCCTGGGAGTTAGCAGATGATGGCTCAAGGCTTTGGGTCCTTGCATCACATGGGAGACTCAGAAGAAGCTCTTGAGTCACAGTTTTGAGCTGGCCCAGCTCTAGTCATTACAGCCATATGTGGAGTGAACCAGTGGATGGAAGATCTCTCTAATCCATCCCGGATCCTAGCCTCTACAACTCTTAAAGTAAAAACAAATAGTAATAAAATATTTTTTGAAAGAGCAAAACCCATAAAGAAATAATAAATACAATCAATGCAATCAGTATAAAACAATATTTTAGACTTGAGATTGGATGTACTATTTTTTTTAAGATTTATTTATTTTTGCTGAAAGGCGGATATACAGAGAGGAGGAGAGACAGAGAGGAAGATCTGTCTGATGATTCACTCCCCAAACGGCCGCAATGGCCGGAGCTGAGCCAATCTGAAGTCAGGAGCCAGGCGCTCTTCCGGGTCTCCCACGCAGGTGCGTGGTCCCAAAGCTTTGGGCCGTTCTCAACTGCTTTTCCCAGGCCACAAGCAGGAAGCTGGATGGGAAGTGGGGCCGCCGGGATACGAACTGGCGCCCATATGGGATCCCGGCACGTTCAAGGCGAGGACTTTAACCACTATGCTATCGTGCTGGGCCCTGGATGTACTGTTAAATGGGAAAAGCAAGATGTGAGAGGTGTAAGGCAGAACTGTAGGTAAATATTGGCGTGCAAGATCACTCTTAACTTTTTTGAATTCTATTTTTATTTGCACAAATTACAAGGAGAAGGAGATACAGAGAGAGGTTTTTCATTTACTGGCCTACTCTCAAATGGCCACAATTATCAGAGGTGAGCCAAACCAAAACCAGGAACCAAGACCTCCTGCCTCTCCCACATGGGTTCAGGGCCCAAAGTCTTGCACCATCCCCTCTGCTTTCCCAGGCCATAAGCAAGAAGCTGGATGGGAAGCAGCAGCAGGGACACAAACTGGTACCCGTATGGGATGCTAGCATTGCAGTTAGAAGATTATCTTGCTGTGCCACCATGCCAGTAGGAATATAAACGATTTTTATGGAAAACAAATACAGGAATGTATATCCTAAAGGTTAATGAAGCAGAAATCATTGGATGA
Source organism: Ochotona princeps (assembly GCF_030435755.1). Classification (NCBI taxonomy): domain Eukaryota; kingdom Metazoa; phylum Chordata; class Mammalia; order Lagomorpha; family Ochotonidae; genus Ochotona; species Ochotona princeps. Next base: position 76,409,009 of record NC_080832.1, read on the forward strand.
GGGATAGACTTCTTTGAGTTTGCATATATATGCATACTGCTTTGAGTTAACATATATACACCAATATGTATGTATGTATGTACATATATAGATATATACTTGAGCTGTAAAATTTCATACATATGTACAAAGTTTTTAAAATTAAAAATCAAATCCTTATATGCTGCTCAAGCTAAAATAAATGTGTCTTTTTGTCAAAGAGATAGCATGACTTTAAACATAAGAAATGTTGGTTCAAGTGTCTCAGCATATTTTACTCAGTAGTCCATACAGTTCGCATTAGACATATTCTGAAGATAAAGGAGTTATAAAGAAATGCAAGTGCATATTGAATTTTACATAGAAAGTCTGTTTTGGGTGATGATTAGTGTAAAATGGTTTCATATTTTGTAAATCAAACAAGTACATTTGTTTTGAAGATTTTTTCATTTACCTGAAAGGCAGTTATAAAGACAGAAAGCAAAAGCCAGGGTGAGAGAAAGATTTCCCATCTGCTCCTCTGGAATTTCATTCCCAAATGGCAGCAATAAGCCTGGCAGCCCCAGAGAGAAGCTGGGATCCAAGGAGCTTCTTCTGAGTCTTCCAGTTGTGGGAGAGATACAAGTACTTCAGTCATCTTTGCTTCTTTTCAAAGGAACATTAGCAGGCAGCTGGATCAGAAGTGGAACAGTTGGGACATGATCCTGCACCCATATGGGAAACGAGCATCACAACTGATGGTTTAATCTACTATGCCACAATTCCGGCACCAAAAGTATATTTCTATTCCATTGGAAACCCAAGCTCACCATACAAATGTGGAATATGAAAAATAATCCTGTAGTGGTGGATTAAAATGTAGAGGCACATTAGATCAATGAAGAAGAAAATTTTAATTCTGAAAGTTTTGAGTATAGTGGATATTGAAGAAAGGAAAACACTCAAGGGGAAAAAAAAGAACAATGGACAAAGCATGTATAGTGGATGTGAGAAGGACGGGATCCTGCATTCAGGCCGAGGTATTAACCTTAAATAGGAGAATGAATTTTGTTGAGGCAGGAAGGAAGATCAAAAGAACAGTGTCAAGTGTAGAAATGTATGAATCTCAACAAGAATCTCAGCCAGTTTCTGCATGATTATTTTCTGCTGTCTCTGTGAAGTAGGAGATATGATAATCTAGGAGTGACACAGCTGGTATAGTGGATAGACGGATAGGTAAGAAAGTGAGGAAAGATGCATATAAAATAGATCTGGAGAAAACAAGGTCACTAACTCTTTGTAGAATTCTCTGAATTTGAACAACAAACATTGAAGAATTCCTCAGCAAAAAATTTAGAAGAAAAGGGCAAGAAATTGTAGACAGAGAATAAAATGATTTCAATTATGTTTTTGAGTTTGAACCAATGCAATAAAGTGTAAAAGAAGGTAACTGAAAACAAGAAAGTGAAGAATTGTGAAACTTGAATATTGTATGAACCGGATACAATGAGAATGGTGATATAAATGACATAGAGAGGATCCCTGGTAAGTGGAGTTTTAGCTAGTATGAAGGAATTGTCTGCAGAATCTATGGGTGTTTTGATAAAGGGAGGGTAGAATGTAGAACTTGGCCTTGAGGAACTTGAACTTCCAAGTGGGAGATTTTGCATGGGGGTTGGTAATGATGACGATTGGCTTAAAACACTATTACTAAGGGAAGATGACCTATACTCTGCTTCCTCATTCTAAGAAGTTTATTCTCCCCTTAAAAAGACTTCTTGGGAGTTGTGTCCTTGGGGAGAGCAAGGCTTTAATTAAGGCAAGAAGGTGGAGTGAGTTTAGTGGCAGGACCAGGGACTGAGGGCTCTGGGAAGTATAAGGAATGTATTATGAATGGGAAGAAAGCTAGAAGTTGAGGTCAAGAGAAGGAAGTCCCAGAACACTGTCATAATGTACACTTCTAATTTGGTCGCTTCGAAGGGGAATCATGATAGGCTAGTTCATGTTCTTCAACCACACACAGCTACTTAACGACTGTTATAGAAGCAGAGGCAAATGAAAACTTCCAAGGTTTAATCGCTAGCAGTGTTCAGTCACACCATATCGACATGCATTCTTTTATGGTAAGTTTACTGCAAAATAAAATTTTATTTTCACAGTAAAAGCCATTTAAAGGAAGCAGATGCTATAAAATCCAAATTGAGCATTAAAATGAATTCAATATAAAACCCAAGCCTGTAGTAGTTTCTAAAGTACCATCTATGGGCATATACAGATTTATTTCAAAATTATCATGCCTAGTGAAATCAAACGGACACAGGCTCAAGAAAATTCATTGCCAGAAAGTTAGTCATAAAGCCATGTTTATAGTCACCAAATGCTACAGAACTCCCAGCAACCCATAAAATTACAACTAGGAACCTAAGAAGCAATTCTTAGGAAATGTGGTTATAGAGTATAAATAAATAGAACAGGTATTTAAGGCATGGAGAGAAACCGTTGGGGTAAAATAAACATTCAAATGATTTATTGTACTGCATATGTTTGATTTAAAAAAAAATCTATGATGTGTGTACTCTGAGATAAATATATGTGTATTTGTATGTATAAATATATGCACATATATTATGTACACTCATAATATGAATCATATGTATATCCTGTATATAAAAATAGTAATATGCAGATAGAAGGAATAAAAAAGTTCATGTAAAACATGTACTATGAAAAGGATGTGGGCCCAGCTTGAGGACTTAATGGCTAAATCCTTACCTTATAGATGCTGGGATCCTATATGGGTGCCAATTCAGATCTCAGCTGCTCCACTCCCTATCCAGCTCCTTGCTTGTGGCCTGTGAAACAGTAGAGGATGGCCGAAAGCCTTGGGGCCTTGTACCCTTGTGGAAGACCTGAAAGAAACTCTTAGCTCCTGGCTTCAGAATGGCCCACCGCCAGCCCTCTCAGCCTTACGGTAATGAGCCATCAGATGAAAAATCTTTCTCTTTGTCTCTCCTGTGTAAATCTGATCTGCCTTCCCAATAAAAATAAATAATTTCTTTTAAAATGAAGATACTTACACATTTCAAATATTTTTGCACCAATATAAATTTATTTTTGATTGCATTTCCCATGGATATTTTCAAATATCTCTGTGTGGAACTTTGCCAGAAGTCCTTGGCAATATAGCCAAGAATCCTCTTAGTTATTAGTCAAGACAATACCTATGCTTTGACAGATTTATTTAAAAGCTTTTACAAACTTTTAGCTTAATAACATGTCTACATTATAGAGTTATCAAATAATTGATTTTTAAATGCAAAGTTTTTCTTGTTAGATGCTGTAGGATCACATGGAAACCTTCTGTTTCATAAATTATTTTCTTTGAGGGGTTTATGTCATAATTCCCTTGGAAACCTATAATATATTTATGACTTTCATGGCACATAGAAAGAAACACAGACATCATTATTTCTGACAATTTTGGGGGGTAGTTTAGCATTAATGGATTCTCTTATCAGACACATCAGTAAGACTTGCCCTCTCTTTCAACTTTTTCTGTTTAACAAATAGTATTCAGACACCTAGTCTGCATTAAGCACCATGTAACAAAGGAGGTGAGAGTATCATCCTGAATAAGTATAAAAAATCGATCCACGGGGGCCCTGCGCCGTGGCCTAGCTGCTAAAGTCCTCACTTTGAACACGCCGGGATCCCGTATGGGGGTTGGTTCTAATCCCGGCAGTTCCACTTCCCATCCAGCTCCCTGTTTGTGGCGTGGGAGAGCAGTCGAGGATGGCCCAAAGCCTTGGGACCCTGCATCTGCATGGGAGACCCGGAAGAGGTTGCTGGCTCCTGGCTTGGGATCGGCACAGCACCGGCCATTGCGCTCACTTGGGGAGTGAATCATCAGACGGAAGATCTTCCCCTCTGTCTCTCCTCCTCTCTGTATATCTGACTTTGTAATAAAACATTAATAAATCTTTGAAAAAAACTCGAAGCACGGTTTGTGGAGTTCAGACTCACATACACTTGTCTTTATAGTTACGACTGCTTGGAAGATCTCCAGGCTTCTCTAAGCCACTCCGCCTCACAGCGAACTCTGTTTATTCTACCAGGGAAGCTCCGTGAGCTCCTCGTATTTTTCCCACTTGTGAAAACCCTTCCCAAAATGCAAACCTGAACACAACGCACCCTTATGGAAATATTCCATAGTTTCTCATGCTTATAGCAACATTTCGATAGAGAATATTCTAATTCATGACAAAGAGAGGGTTGGGGGAGAAGAAGGGTAGGGGACAAAGAGAAAGAGAAAGAGAGAGGTAAGTTCAAACCTCAGGGCAGAACACTCCTGAGGAGGAAGTATATCACATGGTTAGGAACCTATGCTCTGCAATTTGCTTATTTGGATCCCAGCTTCATCATTTACTAGTCATATAATGTTGGGAAAGTTTTTTATCCCCCTTGAGCTTATGAAACAGAGATAGTGGTGGCATGTCCCTTGGGCTTATGATTAGCATATTGAAATGATACAAGTAAAGTGATAAGCCTGATATTTAGTCAGTAGTAAGTGTTCCACACATATTCAGCAGTATATATCATTTGGAGACCTAAGAAATAATGTCATTTCTTGAACATGCCATATTATTTCTTGCAGATCTTAGAATAAAAAATATCTTGTTTATATCACATTATATCACTACTGTGATAGAAATGGGAGTAAAATTATTTTCCTCTAACTTCCATAGATATGGAAAATATCAACAATCCTTTTGTGGAAAACATGAATGATTTACAACACTTAGTTTGCTAGAAGAATTTATAAAATTAAATCATCTTTTTATGCAATAATAAAAATTTTTCATCAAAATGAAAAATAAAACTGAGCATTTTAAAAATATTTATTTATTTTTATTGGAAAGTCAGCATTAGAGAGAGAGAGGAAGAATCTTCCAATTTGCTGTTTCACTCCCTAAACAGTCACAATGGCTAGTTTATCCAATCTGAAGCCAGGAGTCTAGAGCTTCTTCCAGGTCACCCACATGAGTGGAGGGACCCAGGATTTGAGCTATCCACTGATGGTTTCTCAAGCCATAATTTATTTCTCGGGCTGCAATAAGGGAGGTGGATCCTAAGTAAAGTGCCAGGACCTGGACTCATATGGGACGCTAGCACTTCCGATAAAGGCTTAGCCCTTACCGTGATGCTGGCCTCAGGAGCATTCTTTCTTAAGGAGCATTGTGTTTTACCAGGATTATAATATTTGGTGACACAGCTGAGGATGAGAGTTAGCAGCATTTAAACTTCCTTTGTCCCTGATATGTTCTTTCCTCCCTCTTCCAGTTGTATTCAGCTGTTGAATTTCTGCTCCACCTATTTTATCTTAGAGCTTTTCAATCTTTTTTTGTCAAATGTATAAATTGCACTTTAAAAAAAAACAACAGCTCAAATTAATATATGTTAAATCTTTCTTGTAGCCTTCACTGACATCACAAGGCACTGGTAAATGGAAATTAATGATATAATAAGATTGTTCAGCCTTTAAAAATATTCTACTTAGTTAACTAAATACTGAGAACCTTGGTGAATCTCAGCAAACCTGTACTATGAATATCCTCTGTTATGGAACCTGCCTTTCAAGCATACATGCTTAAATCTTGGAGTTCCCTGTAGTTCAATTCCTGCATATAATCACACAAAAAGAATAGTCTGGCAGTTAAATACAATGATAACACAATCTAACTTTTATCTTTTATCCAAAGGACAAAGGGGAATCAACTTCTCAGAGTATTTCTTCCCATAATCATTTTCTCCACTCCTCTTTCTTTTACCCACTAGTTACGTGGAGTATTCCAGAGTTGCTTAATATCAGCCTCCCAAACACTCCCTTGAGCTTTAGTTCTACGTGACTTTTTTCTTTCTATTTCATAACCACTGGTTCTTGCTATTACTCAATGTTTCATACTTTATCCCTTAATTCTTCTGCTATTTTTCCTGTTGTTCTTTGTCTCTATCTTCCCAGTTTTACATCTCAAAAGCTTAAACAATTAAGTTAGAAAATATTATTTTAATCATAAGATAGACATGTGTGACTGGAGGGGTTATAAATTAAATGAAGATAGAAAATCTGGACCCCACCAGCCCTTCCATTTCATCCACTGCTCCTTTCCTGGACAGAGAGCTTCTGAGAGCATGTCACATTCACTTTTGTATGTACGGCACCCAATAGAAAGTTCTGATTTATACTCAATAATTATTGAGTAAATTATGAAAATATCATTTTCTATAAAGCACTTCTTAAAGGGGAATTAATATTACAAATTTAGTTTAATCTGTAGCACAACCAAGAATGTAAATGAATTTCAAGACACTGTTGGGACTCTAAGTATCCTCGTTCATAAATTATTAATTGACCAAATTAATGTAGTCATACATTTTGTCAGAAAACTTCTTTTTTGTCACTGTCTATATGCTGGCTTTGTCGATGACTTTTCATAAGCTACTGCTTGGAGACATTTTTAAAAAAGAACTGTTGGCAGTTTACCCATGGAAGAATGTTGAGTTATGAGGTCAGCTTTTGGATTCCGAGTTTGGTAACCTCAAAATGTTGAAAACTTGGTGTAAAGTGGAATTACTAAAGATTGAAGTGTCTGCCCTTTAGCACAGAAATAGATAAAAAGGGCATGTTCAAATTATGCTGTTGCTTTCCTCCTGGGATATTCTTTAAGCTTTTGTACAGTCTGGGTGGATCTCTTCCCTTTTCTTTGTCATCGTTGTGCCTACAACACAGTCATATTTTCTAGGAGGGATTCACAAGAAGCAATAAGCATGGAAGTTTTTTTGCTAAGGGCATCACAGAAATACTTGATTATTTAGCCATACCTAAGTCCCCCAGCGGTGTCATCCAGCTATTTAGTTTAATTCAATGAGTATACATACAGACTATGTGGTTGGGAATAGAAATGAACTCCTGGAAGAGAGAATCCATTTCTCTTTATATCTAATTCTTGGCTAACAGATGCTACTCAATGACTGTTTATTGAATCAAAGAGAAAATTGCACTTAATATTATCCTTCTGGAGTATATCTTATAATATAACACTGAACATACTAGAGTCTGTATATGCAGTAACATAGATGGAGTTCTAATGTGATGAGAGCAAAGAGGAGTAGGAGATTAAGGGCTGGTATGAAAAATGGTCTGAAACCTCCTATGTTACATGTCCAAGTACAACAGCAGCACTCGTAAAATGAAAAAGCCCTATAATACATTTATATTCCAAAATTTTGATTGCAGGTTGGTGTTCACAGAAGGAAACTAAAATTAGCAAAAAAAAAACCTGCATGGGTTTTGATATGAACGAAGAATATAGTTTTTAACAACATACTTACGGTAAAAACCCAAACCCAAAGACAGAAGCAACCTTCATCCTCCCAGGGCTCTGGGTGGAGGATATTTAACTAAATGAGTTTCTCATGTAGATTATAATTGAGAAGATAAAAAAAGGCCAAAATAGTATTGAGGGAGATGACGAATGAAAGAAAAAAAGATGATCAAACATGGCAACTCTTCACTTTTTACTTCAAGGCATGGGAATTACCTCCTCAGAAATTATTTAATCTGTACTTATTAGGCAAATCAAAGGAAGCTTCATTGTCTCAAAATCTGTATTGCTTAAAATCCATTCCTGAAATCATTCATCTCCTGTTCACTCAGGAGCTGTAGTGTGTGTGGAACTGTCCTGCTATGTTCACGTGTGAAGGTATCCACAGACCTGACCAGGACACCAAGACGTATGATAGTTCTGATCCTTTCACGTGGTTGGAACATATTTCCATAGTCCTTATTCTCCAGTTGCTACTGATATTAGAAATAATGTTTCACACTCTAATAGTATTGAGTTACTTGTCTTGAGCCATGGTACAGATTGTTGTGATTTTTCCTTTTCTTTACTGTGGCCAATTCTTTATGGTCAAACATAGACAATAAGTGAGATTTACTGTTCTCATTTTACTTCTAAAAGTTTTTAATTTTTAATTTTGAGTTTTTACTTTAACTTAAATTTTACTTTTTACAAATGATCATAAAGCAATAATGATAGACTGAGAATCAGCAAGGAAAATTTTGATGTTACAGAAGAGAAAATGTGATGTTAATAATTCTTGAAAGCATCTTAAGGTGTGCATCAAGGTTTCTCTCGAGGCTTAGGCTGGATGTGTGGGTCCTGGAATGCACTGATGCCAGCTTTTCTTGCTCCAACCTTTGAATGTTCAATTCTGAGTTTGTATCTGGCATAGAGGCTGCAGCTCTTTCAGATGCTATATCTGAACAATTGTTTTCAAGTACTTGGACAAACATCATCTTCAGGTTTGTTGTGAAAGCGAATAAACTATTTGATTTCTGGTAATAGTGAGAAGATGGGTTTTGGATAATTACATAATCTGTTGTCAGTTTTCAAATAAGTAAGGAGTAACATTTCTGTGATTTTTAGCTATCTGAATCTTTTGGCGACTGCAGCTGTGGCTTTGTGACCAGCCAGCCTACCCAGTTGTCATCCTCTGAGCATCCCCTGTGCTCTCATGATTCATTCCCAATACAGGCTTTTCTGTCCAGAAACACTTTAACCTTTCATTCTCTTTATCCATCTCCTTCTCTGTGAAGCTATTAGTTTCCTCACAAGCATCTATTAACCCAATTGCTTACTCTTTTACACTCATATTGTGTGATATCTTATTGTGATAAGATACTTGTAACAAATTTATCATTTGAACCATTTTAAGTGTACTGTTGAATGGTGTTAAATACTAGTTTAGAATAACCATTATCATCAAGTTTCAGCATTTTCCCAAACTGAATATCTGTATCCATTAAGCACTAACTCCCTATTACACCTCATTTTAGCCCTTGGCAATACATGCTGTACTTTCTGTCTCCACAAATAGTGGAATCATACAGTATTTGTCCCTTTGTGACTGGATTATTTCACTTGGCTTCATATCTTTTAGATTCATCCATATTGCAGTATGTTCTTGGGTTGGAAGAATTCTTTTTTTTTGGAAGAATTCTTAATATTGTATTTATATACTCTGATATTCAGGTGTATTATTTGCAAATGGTTGTAAAGCCATTGTATGAATTCACTTTATACTTTGTTGATACTCTTATTTGGTTCATAGAAGTTTTAATATGAATCTAGTTCAGTATGTCCCTTTCTTCCTTTTTTTGATTATGTTTTTGGTGAAATATCAATGAATGTATTCCTAAACATCATGTTATGAAGATTTCCCCCTATGTTTTATCCTAGGAATTTTGTAACTATAACTTGTGACACCAGCATTTTATATCAGAGTGCTGGTTCGAGTCCCAGCAGCTTAATTCATTGTGCCACCAACACTTGCCCCTTAAAGCATACTGATTAAAATTTTATTTGAGAAATATTTCTAAACATATTTAATTTTACCAGGCAATTATTCCAGGTATACAATTAGGCTGTTGTTTTAGATATGTAATTTTGTACGTAATTGTTACCTTCATGCTCATTACAATCCAGAAAGGGGAGAAATAATACAGAGGCAGACTAGAAAATAGCTACTAATTTCCCGTTATATAAGACAAAATATACCATGAATTGTTTAAGTAGTCTTCTTTGAGGAAGGAATGATAAAGCAAGAATGGTACTTCTATACATAGAGGGAGAAAAAGAACATTCTACAAAGAGCTGGAAAAGAGCAGACTAGCAAGGGAAGCAGCATATAACGGCCCTTGAGATCAATTGTTATGGCCTCTTAAAAAAGCTTATAGGGGCACAAGTAGCTATAATAGAGGTAGAGGGAGAGAGTAATCTATTTTCGTGGAGGCCTGATCAATTATAGCCTTGGAGACCACTTTTGGGCATTCAGACTTTAATTAAAGTGAAAGGAAGAGTCATTTCTGTGTTCAAAATAAGCAAATTTATTGGATTTTTTTTCTGGTCGTGTGTATTGACTGGATTAGTTGCGAGCCACTGATAAAATAATAGTGCAGTAAGTATGTTTTTCAAGTCCTTTAAATGAGATAATGCAAGTGGGAAGGACTGAATTTCTTTTAGAATGACAACAAAGAGGACTTGGCAAGAGTCAGAGGTTAAAATTATTCTTCAGTCCATGATGCAAAGTTGTCAATAGCATCCAATCTTCTGATGCTTTAAGACATACAGCATGTATCCCCTTGCTCTTGTCTCAGTCTCCATCATGAAGTAGGTAAGGCACTGGGACTACTCACTTTTTGTATAAACCTGTGAGGGAGCACTGTGTTGATGAGGTTGCTGTTCTACCCTAGTTTACATGGCTGGATGTTGAGTTGGGACCAGAAGCCAGATCTCATTCTCATGGCTCTTTCATTTCATTGAAAAACTTACTTTTCTATGGAAGAATCAAAATTTTTCACTCAGATATATGTCTCTTTTTGGCCCTGGGTAGTTAAGAGTGAAGGATTTTATTAATTTCATCTAAAACTGAAAACTATGCAAGTCGTGTTTGATGGGACTGGTGTTGTTTACTTTCACATCTACGTTGAATAAGCACTGCTTGGAAACTAAGAAGCCAGAGCCCAGAGTTTCTAAGACAGATTTAACCTTCATCCCCCATCATGACCTAATGTTCCAAGTTATTTACAAATCCAGGACTAAGGAAACAAACAAAAGAAAAAATTGCCGCCATGAAGATTTCCTTCTGTATTAGCTGTATAATTTGATTATGTTCAAAGTCCCTGGCTATCATGTTTAGCTTCAATAGACTTCATCAAAAAGACCAAAAGACTAACATAATTTTTTTCTCAAGCTCACTGATGATGTCAAAACTTTTGGTCATTTTGTTTACACATTCATTTTCATAAAGTATTTTTGGGATGAATCTTCTCAAAAAATGTAGTAGTTAACACTAAGCTTTCAGAGGACTGAAAACATTCTTTACCTAATAATTACATCTCATTAGACTTGAGTGCTTGTATTTTGTAATTTAGCGTATGGTATAACAACATTTGAATATGAATTTCTCAACTGGATGTGATTTTTATAGAATAGTTGTATGTGGCCTGTGTGTATATGTGTTTCATCATTATCATCATTATCGTCATGATCATCATTATCTAAAGTAGCATGTGCAAAGTCAAGCCAATAGACCCTTTAACGCATGTAAAATCATTTGAATGACTCAGGATTCAATAAATCTCTAGCAGGCTAATTTTTTTAAGATGTGTATTATTTTATGATCCACAAAAATATTATGAATATCCAAATGAGTGTTGGGACAAAAAGTTTCCTCACTCCTGAAAGGAATCGTGTTTGCTTTTATAAAGATAATAAGCAATTACTAAAGATTGATTTTAGGAATAAGACTTATGACAATGGACAAAAAGAATTCTTGAACCTGCACAGGATGTGAAAAGATAAGCAAATAGAAATACAGAAATATAGATATTTTAAAATGAGTAATTTCTGTGATTGGAAGGATCAGGAAATGCTTTTTGACAATTAAGATGCATATAGAAGACTGAATAGGTTGCTGGTAGAGATTTAGGTACCAGTGATGCCTAAGGCTCAGCAGCGAGAAAATGGTAAACATATTCAATAAACCAGAGGCAATAAAAGATTACAGACTCCTTGTATACAGTTTGCACAAAAGAAAGTAATTCTAGAAAACTGAGATCAGAATTAAACGTGTATCTTATTTTGGTAAGTGATGTATAACTATATATATATTTGTGTGTGTATATATATATATATATATACAATACATGTATGCATATATGCATTACATATACCTATGAAATCACAGTGAATTTTATAAAGGGAATTGAAGAAATGTAAATCAATTTCTATGAAATCCACTAAGAAAAAATTCTAAGACTCATAGCAGCAGTAAAAAGGCCTGATCTAGGATAATGACAGCTGAGAGGAAAGAGAGAATGATCATTTTTAGCGACAGTGATGCATAGCTTACTCACAGTCAGCTATGGTTATTTTTGCCCTAAGTCCATTTAGTAACACATTCTTTACCTTTTGTCAATGCGATGTGTTTTCAGCATGAGTGTACTTTTAAATCTGACTTCCACCCTATGTGAGACCAGTTTGTAAGAAGCAGACGCAGAAGAGCTTGAGTAGTTTCCTCTTCTCACTGAGCTAATTTGCTAAGCCTTTGTTTCCTCCTTGGCTTGGAAGGATCTTTTGAAACTGGGAAAAGGATGACTATAACCTGTGATATCCATCTTTTTTGTTAGGATTAAATTAATAAGGTTTAACTTTTCTAGAAAACAAATTTCTTGAGTCCAGTGTGAGAAATTCTGATGGACAGTACAAGGTGAGAAAAAGTCAATTCCAAACCATTATCTTCAATTTTGGGAGAGAAATGGTTGTCTTTCAGTGTTCCCTAAGGCCAAGAACAAGCTTTTCCTGGATCTTCATAAGCCTCTCAGGCCAACACCCTGTGGTACTGTGTTGAATCATCAGTCAACCACTTCTGACTCAGGCTCAGTTTGATAATCTACTCAAACCCTAATCTCTAATTTCAAGGATCTAAATACCCCCATTTCCGCGAGGGCTGCAATTGTTCTTTATCCCTCTCTGTTTTTTAAAGTATCTGACTTAATATGTGTCCAGGTTCCTGACACATCATACAATGGGAGCTTACTTGCATAGCTGGTATGACTGCTGTGGTCTGATGGCTTATTTTCATAAGATTCCTATGTTGAAACCTATCCTCCAAGAATATGATATTCTAAGGTGGGTCTTTCCCAGGAAACTCTGCCTTCATGAATCAGATTATTGCCCTCCAGAAACTGATGCAGAGGACTTGCTAGTGTCTTCAGGTCAGTTCTATTTGGATCAAGGACCTAAATTTGCACCCAGAAACCATGAAATGATTAGAGCAAAACATAGGAAGCACTCTCTAAGATATACGATGCGGAAAGGTCTCTTGAAAAAGACACCAAAAGCACAGGTAGTCAAAGCCAAAATAAACAAATGGGACTACATCAAGCTGAAAAGCTTCTGTACAGTAAAAGAAAAAATCAGCACAATGAAGGAACAACTAATAGAATGAGAGAAAATTCTTGCACACTAAACAAATTATAGGGGATTAATATCCAGGATTTATAAAGAGCTTCAGAAATTTGGTAACAGTAAAAAAATTTTTTAAAAAATGAAACCTTGGGAAGAAATTTAAATGGTTAATAGACATATGAAAAGATGCTCAAACTCCCTAGCTGTCAGGGAGATACAAATGCAAACAACATTGAGATTCCACCTAACTCCATTGAGGTTGGCCTACATTCAGAACTCCACTAACAACACTTGCTGTCATGGATATGGGGAGAAATATATCCTCCTTTACTGCTGGTGAAAGTGTAGGCTAATGCAACCACTATGGAAATCAGTATGGAGAGTGCTTAGAGAACTCCAAATAAACCTGCCATATGACCCAGCTATGCTGCTCCTATGAATATATCCAAAGGAAATGAAAACTGCATATGAAAAAGTGATCTGTAATCCTATTTACAGCAGCTCAATCTACAACAGCAAAGGCAAAGAAACAAACCACATGTCCCTCAAAAGAGGAATGAATAAAGAAACCATGGTACATTTACTTCATGGACTACTACTCACCCATTAAAATGAGTGAAATTCTATGACTTGCAACTGAATGGTCCCAACTAGATGCCATCATGCTCAGTGAAACAACTCAATCCCAAAAGGACAAATATCATATGTTCTCTCAGATATAAGGCAACCTTCATGCAAATTATAAGATCAATAACCCTTTAAATACTGTTTTTGCTGCAATCCATGGGTTTTGATATTTTTGTTTTTATTTTTATTTCTTTGAAACAGTTTTCTCTTATTTAATTCTTCACTGACTCATAGATCACACAATAGTATCATTTTATCCAAGAAACTACTGTGTTGTTTTTTTTTATTTCTTCATTGACATATTGGTTATTCAATAGCATGTTACTTAACTCCTTGGTGCTATAAATTTTGTTAACTTTATTCCTCTTTTTTATTTTGTTTTATGGCGTCTTATTTAATGACGTAATGACGTAACAGATGCTATCATATTCAGATGCCAAGATACAATGCAGTATGCATCTCTACTTTCAAATCAAGGATTGACTTCCAATGAAACTGTTGGATATATCTTGACAACAGGAGGCTGGACTGTCTGCCATTGTCTGTACTGGCAACGTAGGGCACACACTTATATAGCAGAATGATGGACTTATGACTACATGTGAAGGACTATACTATTGTAATAATATGGGAGAAATAAGTTGGGGGTTGGGAATTAAGTTGGGGGAGGGAAATATTTTGGGGTAGGTTGTCATGGAAATCCCAGAGCCTATGGAATTGTATCATAAAATTAAAAATAAAATAGGAGGGAAAAAAGAAGATGGGAAAGATGTAAAGGAGACATCTCAATAGCATGAATCGGAGTGCTCAGGTGGGTCCTCCTCAGAAACAGGGGTTGAGGAGGGTAGATTATAAGGTGAGAAAAAAAAAGAGAGAAAGATCAAAGCTGCAACTCAAAGGTTATCTAGGGAATTAATCAGTGCTCTAGGTAGAGTTAGCTTAAAGACAGGCAGGGAAACAAGAGAATAAGAAATGTAGTGTTAATGGCGCAAAGAACATTTGGGGCAGCGAGTAGGAGTGAAGCAAGAGGCAGAACTAGGATCTTGGGTACTTCTGCATGCTGTGCTGCGGCACTGGACTCAATCCTACTATATAGTAGGGAGATACAGTGTTTGCAACATGGAAGAGACATGTCTAGAAATGGGTCTGTGTAAAGAACATACTTCCATCACCATTCCAACTTGGAAAGCTTCACAACCCCAAAGAATGGTTTTTATGTATGTTTTAATTTGGCATCAGATTAAGGCTCAGATGTTTCAACTTATCTGAAGTTCAATGTCAATTTAAAATTACTGTTTACGGAGTAAAGTGCCTAGTTTGGATGTTTTTCCTTGCTTCTTTGCCCTAGTAAGCACCATAATCTTGAGTCTCTATTTAGACGTCCCATAGCGGACATGTTCCTCATTTAGAATAAGAGTGAAGAGGTCCTACAGCTCCCACAAAAGGCCAGTCCTTGGAGTATTTCTTCCTGTCACAAAATTTATTCCAGACATTTTCAATTTCTGCCCCAAATATTCTTCAATTTTTTTTCTGCTAACATGTACTTTTAATACCTGCCAGTCTCCATTAGAAAAGAAAAGACAGGTTCTAGCTTTGGTCTGCCTTCAGGCAAGTGAAGAAGGAAGCCCTGAAAGGAAGCGTTCAAGGATCCAAAACCTGGGATGTTGTGTAAATGAGGAAACTGACCATTTAGCTTATCCTACGGCAGGGAGTTAGAGAGCCCTAGATCTGATCCATTGGCATGAGGAAATTTTGGTTCTCCTCTAGATTTTTAGCTGAGGGTGACTGATTACTGTCTCTGGGTAAGACAAAGTTTTCATTTCCCCTCTAAAATAGTCCTTGAACTTCTATATTCACATATAACAAAATCCCATCACAAACGTGATGAATCACTGGATTCAGTGTTTGAGACTCGAATTTTCTTTCTTTCTTTTTTTTTTTTTTTGAAGTTTGCAAAGCAGGATTTATGTAGGAAAAAAAAAAGAGGAAACAGGCTGTTCAGTGATCTTCTATAAATGCTTTCAGAAGAAATCTTTGCATGGCAGAAAAATACATGAAAGTCCTAGCCTTAAGTGCACCGGGATCCCATATGGATGCCAGTTCTAATCCCAGCAGCCCCTCTGCCCATCCAGCTCCCTGCTTGTGGCTTAGGAAAGCAGTTGAGGTTGTCCCAAAGCCTTGGGACCCTGCACCTGTGTGGGAGACCTGGAAAGAAGTTCCTGGCTCCTGGCTCCTGGCTCCGGATCATAGCACTGGCTGTTGTGCTCACTTGGGGAGTGAATCATTGGACGGAAGATCTTCCTCTCTGTCTCTCCTCCTCTCAGTATATCTGACTTTGTAATAAAAAAAATAAAATAAATCTAAAAAAAAAGTATGTTTACTGCCTGAAGTCCATCGGTGAGTCTTTCAGGGTTGAGACAGAATATATCTATTGAAATCTCATTTTTTTTCATTTTATTATTTAGCAGTTTATACTGTTGATGCATAATTTTGCTGAACCTGGCAGTTTTTCAGGTAGTCTAGACTGGCTTATAACTCTAACAAGACATATGTCAACAGTTGAGGTGCAGAACATTTTTAGAAGGGGTGTGCAGAGAAATCTTCGATACCTTAGTGAGGAGTAACTAATCTTTGTGTTTAAAAAACAAACAAACAAACAAACAAAACACTAGAATAGATAGACAGAGAACAACAAGGAAAACTTAGAATCAGACAGGAAATGGTCAGCGTGGATTCACTTATACCTTACTAGGTAGGACACAAAGAAATCTCATTTTATATTTAATTTATTTTTTTAAATTTTAAATAAAACTCATTTTAAGATAATTTTTATTTTTCTCCACAAAGACTTCAGAGTTTTTGCAAGAAGAGAGCTAATGAGTTAAAACTTGCAACATCTTTATCCTTTTGTTTTCTATCATACAATTGCAGTGTGGAAATTATATTGGTTAGCTCTTTTATCAGACATATAAACAAATAAATGAGTATCTAGAAAATCTTTTGGATGATTTTTTTCCATATGGCCTAAGAATGCCTCCAGAATTATTGGACTTGTTTTTTAAATTTATTTCTATTTT
This sequence comes from Ochotona princeps, assembly GCF_030435755.1. Classification (NCBI taxonomy): domain Eukaryota; kingdom Metazoa; phylum Chordata; class Mammalia; order Lagomorpha; family Ochotonidae; genus Ochotona; species Ochotona princeps. The sequence goes on from NC_080832.1 coordinate 76,425,705, forward strand.
TAAAAAATCTATCTATTATATTATTTCATTATACAGTTCCATAGGCTCCAGGATTCCCCTCCCCCATTCCCAGATCCCCACTGCCTCACTAATTTTTCCCATGTCATTACAATAATATGGATATTTGTTATCTATCAATAGTTAATTCCTAAGTAAAGCAAAATTATTGAACCAGATCTTATGTCAAGTACTTTTCTTTTTAAAACTTTTTTTGATAATATTGAAATATAGAACACTTTAGAAATTTTTCCATAGAGCCAAATGTTCACTAACATGTGATTTCTTTCCTGGCATTACCCATATTTTTGACTGATTCTAATATTATCTGAAGCTTGATTTTAAGCTTATACTGCATGAAAGTTTACACTAGTCTCTGATTCATGGGAAAACAGCAGACTTAAATGTTTCAGAGCATATTGCTTTATTATCTTTCCAGTTACCTTTCTGCTGGGGCCTTAGAAAACCACGGAGACATCTTCAGTATAGAACAGGAGAGTCAAGCAAACCTTTAGAATGAAATCTGAGCTTTTAAGATTTTAAAAGCATAACAATTAAAGGATTTTCTCAAAATTATTGTCTCAATCATTAAAGCCAACAGCTACAAACTCTGGGACCTAAAACAAACAAATGGATTGAGGGGTTTTTAGTACAGGAAGCCTATAAACTAACCTTATTGGTATATGTTTCCAAAAGCTTATTCAGCTGGCTTTACTCTAGCTTGTGGTGTCTTTGAAAGCACTGAGAATTTTAAGTCCTTAGGTTCAATTCCTATTAGCCATAAAACCTGTTCTGGCCCTACTTGGCAGCCGACTAGCTTTAGTAAGTGATGTTATAATTGCATCCCTTTGGATTCACTTTTATTCATGTGCTTATGAGTGACTTAAGAAATGTGCTTTTGCTACATCTACAAGGCTATTAGCATGTGTTCTGTTACCTAAAGTCTGGGCTTCATTCAGTGATCTTCTAGAATAACTAATAAAGGTATGTGCATGTGTGTGTGTGTGTGTGTGTGTGTGTGCGCATGCACACACACACACACACACACAGGTGACTCACAGGTATGTAGACCAGGGCCAGGAAACTACCTTATGGATAAAACAATGCAATAGTATAACACCCAGTGTCCATTCTGTTCAAAATATTTCATGAAATCATCCTCTTTTCTGTAGCTCCTCATTTTCAGGATGCCCAGAGTTCTAAGTGAGTCATTTGAGGGAAAGATGAAGACAATGTTAACATAGGGCTTATCAGATGAGTCTCCCATGGGTCAGTCTCTCTGCCGTTTCCTCTGTTGGTGTCACAATACATCGCTGCCCTTAGTGCTAACAGATAGTAGATTACAGCTCTATTGGTTTCCCACTTCCTTCATACTGAAGACAATGAGGCTTGTAAAAGAAAAAACGTTACTTGGGCAATTAGGCGGTTAGGCATTGCTAACAATCTTAACATTTTATGCTGGTGACTGTATTGGTGTTCTTATGAAAGATCACTATTGGTCTTCCCAGAATTTTGGCATCTCAGTTATCTGCATTTGATACTAGCGCAACAGTGAAAGAGCTCTGGAGACTGTTAATAACTGTCCTATCTGAAACAGTTAAGCACTTGCACTTGTGTATAAATTTTGAACTGACTTTCATCTGTCATCACTTTTCATATTGTCTTCATACACAGACACACACATACACACACACACACACACACATCTTCTTTATATGAACAGCAAGAAAATTTGTCTCCAAAGATTGACACTGTCTGCCCATGTGATATAGATTAATGTAGATGATAGAGAACGGTGCAGAGAACAAAGTTCTCTTCACGGAGACACAGTGACCTCTATTAATCTGTTGAATGGCCTTGAGGAAGACGCTGCATCACCGTGCTTCTATTTCTACCTGTGTTGGTAACAAATTGGGAAGATAACCTGCAGGTGAAGAGAATGTTATTTAATAGGTTGAAATACTCTAGAATATTAGTAGATTGTAGCATGAAGCATTGCTGCTGCTGATATTTTTAGGTAGTGCTTATATTAAATTACCAGACAGTATCTACTGTTCTTTTTAGATCTTTCAGAGAATGTTCAGACCTTTTTTGATAAACGAAATAATGATTGTGTAGTATAGAATAGAAATGAGGGGCCAGCACATTAGCTCAACAGACGAATCCTTTGCCTCCAAGAGCTAGGATGCCATATGGGTGCCGGTTCATGTACTGGCTGCTTTATTTTCTATCCAGTTGTCTGCTTGCTGCCTGGGAAAGTAGCAGAGAATGGATCAGGTCCATGGGCCCTGCACCCACATGAGAGACCCAGAAGAAACTCCTGTCTCCTGCTTTCTACCAGCCCAGCTCTCACTTTTGTGGCCATTTAGAGAGTGAACCAGCAGATGAAAGAGCTTTCTCACTCTGCCTCCCCTTCTTCTGTGGATATCCCTTTCAAGTAAAAAAAATGTCCAAACAAAGAAAATGTGATGATAGTTGTACGATATATTTTAGAAAATCAAATACTGGTTATACAGTATAGAGTAGAAAAGGTAATAGTATACGTACTTGTTAAATAAATCTCAAAAAGAAATTGAGATAAATATGCAAACTTTTTAAAATTTTATATATATAAAAGGCTAAAAACATATTTACAGAAGATGGCACCTGACTGTTCAAATCTTATTACTTATGGGATTATGTGTCTACTAGTGAGAAGATAATATGGTCTAATGTAAACAAATGTGTTGCATGGGATTATAAATGGAACTCAGTAAGATTTATATTCAGTCTGCTACTGTACTCTTCAAATTGAAACTTTAAATGCTTCAAAACCTGAGGTTATTACGTTGTTGGTGGTAACATTTTCACAGAGGTATTTCTCCCACATTCATATTTCACTGTGTAAGGGAAAAACCAGCAGGAAAATATTTGAATTTACAAAGTAAGATTGCGCGAGATTAAGGTCACCATTAATCCCAGTCATTGTAGCTCTTCATAGGACAGCGTTGCTTCTGGGTGTCTGAGGCATAAATTTGGCAACTCTTTACAGCTGTATCTTTAACCTGATTCTTAGGGTAACCAGCATCCAAAACAAGGACAGTGTTATCAACAAGAATTAATACCTTGAGATTGTTTCTGTAAGCCATATGGAAGTCTTCAAAAATTTCTAGAGCTTCATTTATAGTCTGTTGCCTGGAAAGATTGTAGTTCCAATATTTCCACCAGTTCAAATTTCTTTCTGATAACTTCGTGTAGTTATTTAGACTAGTTGAATATCTCATTTACGTAGGTTTGTGTAGGGCTAATTGCTAATTCTTTTTATATAGGATCATAACATTTCTCTATGTTATGCAACTGCCATTTTAATGAATAATTGATATTTAAATAATTCCTATGTTAATGCCATTTAATTATTTGTTTACATAAGGGGCAGAGTAACAGAGAAGTGAGACAGCTCCCCCTCACTTATTAGTTTCCCACTGGCCACAATAGCCAAACTGAACTCACTCAAAGTCTTCCAGGAGGGTGGCAGGAGCCCAATCACTTCGGCCATGATCACTACTTCCTAGTAATAGCAGGAAGCTAGAGTCAGGAATCAAACCCAGGCACCCACGTATGGGATGTGAGTGTTTTAACCAATGTCTAAAGGACTAAGCTAAATACCACCCCCTCCAAAGACATCCCATTTAAAATGAAACTTATCCTCTGAAATTTATAATATGCCTTACTATCATTTTTAATTCTTCCATACCATTCTCTTTCTTTTCCACTATACTTCATAGATTATTGACTGCTTATATTAATGTATGTATCCATTCCCAATGAAATGTAATACCTAGAAATTCACAGATTTCTGCTTGTTCAGTGGCATATCTTTGGGTATTCAGAACATCTCTTGATGCAGAGCATTGGTTAAGTATTTATGTCGAATAAATGAAATGACTATTTAGCGCCTGGCTTTTATTCAATTTCCACAGTTTAGAGTTAAGTATTTTCAAGTCTACTTTTCATTTGAAAAACATACACAGAGGGAGGGAGAGAGACATGGATAAGAAAAATCTATCTTCTGGTTCATTCCCTAGATATCTGCAATAGCCAGGGTTTAGGCCAGGCTGAATCCCACAACTTCATCCAAATAGCTTACGGGTGATAGAAACTCAAAGATTCAAGCCATCATTTCTGCTTGATCCTAAATCTATTCATCAATCCACACTCTCTTCCGAATTTCCTACCTTCTTACTGCCTATGTGTTCTCAGCTTTCAGCCCAGAATTTACTTTTTAGTTGTCACTTTTTCTATTCATTTAAGTTTGCTGACAAAAGGCTATCATAATCTGGTGAATCATTTATTTGAAGAAAAATTATAGAGGTACAGCTGATAATTACAAAATGTTTGCCAACATTTCCTATGAGGTCACATGTGTATAGACTGAACGTGATCATTGTTAGAACAGGGTATTACAAAGGGTTCTTCTGGTGTCTGACCATCTTTCAGCAAGAATGACATGCGTATTGATTAATGTTATTATGTGGCCTTTTAAACTTGAAATTCATTTCAGATGTGCCTTAAAGTAATGTTCATCCAGAGTTCATTCCCCTGTTAGATGATTTGTTCATTGATGTTCCAAACAAACAGATGGTGTGTAGGAGAGAAGACCAGAGAAAAGAGAGAAATTGAAATGGGAAATTAGTAAGTCTGTGGTGTGAGTGAGCATCTTGATTTCTTATGGTAAATTCAAACTTGTTATAATATATGTAAAAATTCAAAACATCAATACCATAAACTTGATGGAAGTTCTATTGTTTAAACTGTTTGAGGTTTTGTTTGCTTGTTTTAATTTAAATGAGTAAGATCTTTATGAAAAAGAAAGATATATTAAAGCTTGAATAATACATTGAGATTGATGGATTACCCATTGAAAATATTAAGCAATTGGAGTAACAAAGGATCATACCATGAATTATTCTTTATTTTGTACTCATATGAACACATAAAATGTATTGCTTGCTGTTTATAAGGACTTTTATTTTATTTTTCCTACCAAATTGATTTTTAAGGATCACAAAATTTACTCTTTAATGGTGATATTATGATGTTAGTTTCTCATTACTTAAAAAATTTAACAGTAGAAAAGCTAAATCATCATTCCAAAAATCTCAACTTGTCTGTGTCAGAAACATATTCAAGCCGGTGTCATTACGCCTGCGTTATTGTGACAAGGTGTTTACAACTTAGAAAAGACAATCTTTTCCTTTTCTCTTTCAATGCTCAACCTTCTTTTCCTTTCTCTTCTCTCTGTGTCTCGGTATCCCTTCCATAATTCAGTACATAAACATATTGAGGAAACACTCCCTTATTAGATGGCCTTGCATATGTGGATTATATGAGCTCCTTTGGACATCCTGACCTCTGCTAACGTAGTGGGATTGTTTACACATTCAGTGATGTGCATGTACTAACAGTTGTTTTTGTGCACCTTGTGAGTAGGATAAGTGCCAGAAATATTATACACATCCAGGTTATACTCTTATCTTCATAAATTGGCTTTGCATAAAATGTCAGAAGTTGCATGTACCATACAGAAAAATAAATTGACAGGTATAGCACAATAAAGATATAGTTATTTATTAAAATTTCATAAATTCTTACTCAATGGAAGTAGTCAGATGAGGTTTACTTAAACAGTAAGTATATTCTGTCCTCTTTTCCTATTTTGCCCTTTCAAAACATTTCTTAAAGGCTTTCTGTCCTTAATAAGGTGCATAATTTGGATCCTTGAGGTAATATGATTTTCAGAGCTTACAGATGACAGCTGAATGACAGGGTTATGGAAAGCATTTGACATTGAAGAAAGCTCTGAGATACTTTCTGGGGAATTGCTGTATGAGTCTACAAATTGTATATGGTACTTCTATTATAATAACTTAGTTCAATATTGTAAACTATTAGCCTGCATGTTTCAAAGTATGTACCAGTTATAAAATTTTTGAATATACTGCAAATATAATGAATCATTGTATTTTATCTGAAGTAATGCGGATTAAAATGTCATGTGATTTTTAAAAATGTGGAAAAATGTACAACTTAGATATGGTAAGATGGAGTTTACCAGGCCAATAATGTTCTATGGAAGAGAATAAACAGGAATGTGTATACAGAAATAGAAAAAAAGATTAATTTTAAGGAATTGGCTCATAAAACTGTAGAGATTAGCAGGTCCAAAATCTGCTAGATAGGTCAGCAGGCTAAAAACTCTGGGAAGCCTTGTTGTTGGAAGGCAAAAACAGTCTGCTGGCAGAATCCCTCCTCTTCACAGAGCTCAGTCTTTTTTCCTCCTAAAGCCTTCAGCTGCTTGGATGGCATCCATTCCCATTATGGAGGGTAATCTATTTTACTCAGTTTGCTGATTAAATTGTTAATGTCTCATAAAAAATGCCTTCACAGAATCATCTGGAATAGAACTTTGCCAAATATCTAAGTACTGTGGCTCAGCCAAGTTGACACATAAAATTAACCATCACAGGGTGACACTGGAAGTGTGGAGATGTTCTATTTATTTTCATAAATCTTAGTGATAGAAATCATTCCTGCAGAGCCCAGAACAGAGCATAGCAACCAACTCTTTGCTCTGAGCCTCCTGTAGGTTGGGATGAGTCTTATCTGATTTCTTTATATTTTTCCCCCTTGGAGAGAGATGTACAAAATACATCAAACTCATCCTTTTTATTAACTTAGTCTATTATTAGTATTATTTTTCATGATACAGTTCTGTGGGCTCAAGGAATACCCTCTTCACATCCCCTACCTGTCCCTCATGGTTTTCCCCAATATCATTACAATAGTATAGTCCTTCAACAACAGTCAGAAATCCAAAATTTTGCTATTTAAGTGTATGTTGGCATTGTAGGTATAGACAAAGGTAGAGAGTCTAGTAATCTATTATCAAAGTATATTTGACATTTCATTGGGAATCCTCATTATATTTGAGAGTAGAAATGTATACTTAACATATCTTCACTGCCTAGAATGCTAGTCTCCATTATATAGTTCATCTACTACAGTGTATCTATATATATGTTTGCTTATATATCTATCTACCTTGCATTTTGAATGGAGGTCACTCTATATCAGCAAAAACATATGATATTTGTCCTTTTGGGATTGGTTTATTTCACTGATCATATTGGTCTCCAATTGCGACCATTTTGTTGCAAATGGAACATTTTTGTTCTTTTTAATGGCTGAGCATTATTACATGGAGTAGATATACCAGATCTCATTTATCCATTCCTCTTTTAATGGGCATCTGGGTTGTTTCTATGTCATCACTATTGTTGCTTGTGCTGCTATAAATATAGGGTTACAGGTCTCTTTCTCATATGAAGATTTCATTTCCTTTGGATATATTTCCAAGAGTAGGATAATTGGCCATATGGTAGATCAATTTTCCATTGTCTTAGCATTCTCCATACTGACTTCCATAGTGACTACACTTGCCTATACTCCCACAAACAGTGCAGTGGGTACCTTTCTTCTCATATACATGCCAGTAGATGCTGTTAATAGAGAAACTCAATGCAGTTTGGTGGAACCTCAATGTGGTTTTCATTTGCATTTTCCTAATATCTAGGGAACCTGATAATTTTTTTCATATGTGTATTAGCCATTTGAATTTTTCTTTTGAAAACTATCTTTTCATTTCCTTTTCCCATTTCTTCACAGGATTGTTCATTTTTCTGTCATTCAGTTTCTGAGTTCTTCGTAAATCCTGGATATTAGTTTCTTCTTGGTTGTGTAATGTGTAAAGATTTTCTCCTGTTATGTTGATTGCTTCTTCACTTTATTGATCACTTCCTTTATGTAAAGAAACTTCTCAGTTTCATATAGTCCCATTTGTTTATTTTGTCCTGGACTGCCTGTGCTTTTGGTGATTTTTCTAAAAAAGTCTTCACCAATACCTGTATTTTGTGGATTGCGCTCCACGTTTTGCTCTTATAGTTTTTTGGTTTCTGGGTGCACATATAGCTTATTGATCCATTTAGAGCTAACTTTTGTAGAAGATTACACGTGGGGGTCTTGCTTTTTACTTCTGCAGGCTGTTATTCAATTGTTTCAAAAGCATTTGTTGAAGAGATTGACCTTTGCTCCGGAATTATTTTCAGTTTTGCTGTTGAAGAGTAGTTAGCTGTACAAGTGTGGGCTGACTTGTGGATTTCTATTCTACTCCATTGACCTTCTTCTCTATTTCTGTATGAATGCCAGACTGTTTCGAATACCCCTGTACTGTGTTTTGAGGTCTGTTTTTGTGATTCTTCAAGTTTTAATTTTGTTCTTCAGGATAGTTTTGGCCATTTGCAGTTTCCTGTGTTTCCAGATGAATTTTTAAAACCATCCTTTTCCAGTTCTGAGAAGAATGGTTTTGGGATTTTGATTCTAATTGCATCAAGTCTGTATATGGCTTTTGGTAATATGACATTTTGATAATGTTAATTCTGCCAATCCAGAGATCTGAGTAGGTTTCTCTATCTTCCTTTTTTAATGATTTGCTTATTTTTATTGGAAAGGCAGATTTACAGAAAGAAGGAGAGACAGAAAAATCTTTAACTTGCTGGTTCAATCCCCAAGTGGCTGTAATGGCCGAGACTGAGCTGAGCTGAGCTGATCCAAAGTTAGGAGCCAGGAGCTTCACCTGGACCTCCCGTATAATTGTAGGGTCCCAAGGCTTTGGGCCATCCTTTCCTGCTTTCCCAGGCCACAAGCAGGGAGCTGCATGGGAAGTTGAGCAGTTGGGACATGAACTGGTGCCCATATGGGATCCCAGGACATACAAGGTGAGTATTTAGGCACTAGGCTACTGCATTGGGTGCTAGGTTTCTCCATCTTTTAATGTCTTCTTCTATTTCTTTCTTCTTCTTTTTATTTTAATGGTTTGTGATTCTCAACATAGAAGTCTTCCATATCTTTGGTTAGATTACTCCAAGTGTTTGATTCTTCTGCAAAAAAAAGAATGGTATTTGCAAGTTCTTTCTTAGCCATGGAGTTATTTGTGTATACCAGGGCCATCAATTTATGTTCATTAATGGCCAGATGTCTTCAATGCTGCATCCTACTGAGTATTCCAGGAAGAACTTACCACAATCCTTCACAAGCTGTTAAAACAATAGAAAAGGAGGCAATCCTTTCAATCTCCTTCTACGAAGCCAACATTACCATAATACCAAAGCCCAGATTGAGACACAACAGAGAAAGAGAACTATACACTGATATTCCTGATGAATGCACATGTAAAAGATTCTCAAAAAATATTAGCTAACATGATCCAACAATATATCAGTCAGATCCTTCATCCAGACCAGGTGGGATTCATCCATGGCATGTAGGGATATTTTAATGTATTCAAATCAATAAATGTGATACACCATGTCAAAAAATTAAAGAATAAAATTCACATGATTATCTCATTAGATGCATTAAGTCATTTGATAAAATACAGTTCCTCTTTATGCTAAAACTCCAAGTAAGATAGGCATAGAAGGAACGTTCTATAATACAATCAAAGCAATATGAAAAACCCAATGCCAGCATCATACTAAATTGGGAAAGACTGGAAGTTTTTTCACTAAGATTTGGAGCTAAACAAGGATGCCCACTTTCACCACAGCTATTCACCATAGTATTGGAAGTTCTCGCTAATGCTATTAGGGAAGAAAAATAAAATAAAGGAAACAAAATCAGAAACGAGGTAGTCAAATTATCCGTGAGAAGAGATGATATGATTCTATTCACAGGAGACTCAAAAAACTCAACAAAGAGACTGTTGGAACCCACATCCACCCTTATATAACCCTGATCTATTACGGAGGGCAAAGTCCCTGTCCTATGTATAGGAACTATTTGTATTTTAAATTGTTCTACTGTGACACATGTCAGACAGCTCCGGGTGAAACAAAAAAAATCACATATGCTTTAAATGTACAAACTGCCGCATAGTATATGTACCTGTGCTTTGCAGTCGAACTTGATCTGAATGTGTGCTAGCAGAGAACAGAGTAAGAGAAGGGGAGAGAGAAGTTAACAGAACAGAACATCTTTTGCAGATCAAACTGTACTCCAAATCATGTACCTTCCTCTGCCACCACCACCAAGCCTGTGTCTTAGCTCTCTTGGATTCTACATTTAGACTCTTTCTAATGCTCCAGGTCTATCTTTGTAAACAATTCCCTGTTAAAGTTTACCTACATTCCGTATCTTTCTCTCCACCCTTTTGTGCGATCCTTAACTGCTGACTCACTCTAGCTTTATCATAAGTATATACATTTTGGTTAAAATCTTGGACTTTGGAGTCAAGGGCTCTCTACTGTTTTGCTTGTGTAACTCTGGCTTCAACTGTCATACGTAAAATGAGAATATAATAGTACTTATGTCATAAGTTTGCAAGGAAGGGCAAATCAAACATAAGGAAAAAAAAACACCTTTGTTTCTTCCTGACTAGAAACATGTGCCTCCTGGTTGTTAGCTATTATCATACCTATTTGTCTGACGTAGTTTTCTCATGTTGGCTCAGGATGTCAATTATTTACAAACTGGATGAGTACACAGAAGGTATGATAAAGCTGCAGGCGAGTCCCTGTTTTTGGCCAGTCTCCCAGATAACTAGAATAACACTAACAACTACTTCTCATCTTTTTCATTCATGTGAACTATGGAAGCAAATCCTGATACTAACCATGTTGTGGGAAAAAAAATCACTTGTCTTGATGAATACCAAAAGATGGAGGATGGAGTGACCTGGTGACACCTGGCTCACTCTAAGACTTGCATACAAGTTTAGTGTTGCCAAGTAAGTTTTAATCTTGCTTTTGTTTTCATTGAGGTAGTATATCTTTTTTTAAAAGATTTATTTTATTTTTATCACAAAGTCAGATATACAGAGAGGAAGAGAGACAAAGAGGCAGATGATTCATTCCCCAAGTGACCACATTGGCCGGTGCTACAGTAATCCGAAGCCAGGAACCAGGAATCTCCTCCAGGTCTCCCACACGGGTGCAGGGTCCCAAGGCTTTGGGCCGTCCTCAACCGCCCTCCCAGGCTGCAAGCAGGGAGCTGGATGGGAAGAGGCGCAGCTGGGATTAGAACTGGCGCCCATTTGGGATTTTGGCGCTCTCAAGGCAAGGACTTTAGCCTCTAGGCCTGAAGTAGTATCTCTTAATATACAACCTGTGCTTCCTCCTGCTACTTACTATTTTTGTGTAATCATCATGTCACACATTAGTATTATTTATCTATTTATTCAACCCACTGTCCTTACAGTTATACATTACAACGCAAGAGTAAATATTATAAAGCAATGAAAGCTTATGTAATTCTTACTCTTAATAGCCTAGCAAATACCACTTAGGGCCTGGTGCAACAGCCTCGTGGCTACATCCTCACTTTGCACATGCTGGGATCCTTTATGAACACTGGTTCATGTCCCTATCTCTCCTGTTCCCATGCAGCTCCTGCCTGTGGCCTGGAAAAGCAGTAGAGGATGACCCAAAGCCTTGCAACCCTGCTTCCACGTGGGAGACCCAGAAGAAGATCCTGGCTCCGGGTTTCAGTTCAGCTCAGCTCAGCTCTGGGCTTGCGGCTACTTAGGGGAATAAAGCAGCAAACACAAGATCTTTCTCTCTGTCTTTTCTTCTCTCTTTAAATCTGCCTGTCTAATAAAAATAAATCTTTAAAAAATGAGAACATTATTCTATGATCATTAGAAAAAAATATTCTCAGAATGTTCATATTTGTCTTATATTGAGGAGCCATGAGTATCCTCAATTCAAGAAAAATTCACGGTAAACAAAATTGGAGAACTTGGATAGAGTGTGTTAGCATCTTCTCTAATTCTTATTGATGGTCTCCCTTCAGGTTTTACTAGGAGTCCCCAGGACTGCCTCATATTCCTGCACAAATTCTCTTAGATGCACCCTAACAGGTGCTGTTTTCTGCTCTTCCCAGTCACCCTAATTGAAGGCCGTAACCAGCCGAAGTCTGGACTCTCTCCTTCTGCTCTCCCTGCAATCTGCCTTTTCCAGCCCAAGTACCTACCTCATCATCTCCACTGGGCATCTATACCCATGTGTATGTTGCAATAATTCTTAGTCACACCTGTACCATTCTTCTGTGGTACACACGCAATCTCTAGCATCACACTTCCTCTGTGCATAAAGTTTCTCAAGTCATCCAGGCAAATATACACTAACTAAGTCCTGACAGAACCAGAATAATCATCTCATCCATCCCCAATGCTTCTGAGTCACAAATGGCACATATACACCACCACAACATGTCCGATGCTTTAGGGCCTAAGAGTGAAAAAAGCTTTTCCAGCTTTCCTTAAAAATGACGGCTTCCTAGCACTTGGATGTTTGTATGTACAATTATACTTTAGAGAGAGCGCGGAGATACTACGCTGCATTCAGAATTTCCATGACCTTTATATTCCTGAAAGTTAGTTTTGCATCAAATTAATTCACCTGCTTCATATAACTCAGGATAAGTTCTTTCTTCAGAGGGCCACTCTTCAATTTAATTGGAGGTTGTGTGGACCTATTTTACGGACCTCTAAGAATAGTTGTATACAGGCATAACAATATCCCAAATTATTCCACAGACTAGAAAATAATGTCAAATAATCTCTACTTCCTGGCATCCCGAATAAAAGCCGTCCATTCTTTAGAGTGTATTGTTTTGTTCTGAGAATTACCATTTTAACAGCATCTTTTAATTTCATATGACTGTTTAAACATATACACATCTTTATCCTATAAGAGAATATAACAGGGTTTCTTGTCTTAGGCAGGTCATGGGTCTAGTTCTGCAGGCAGATGAAGTCCCTCTAAGAAACTCAGTTCTTTGTAGAGGTTTGTGGATATGAAACACTTGTTTCAGGTGACGTATTCCTTACAAAGGGGTTTACAGGATAGATATTTCAGAATCTAGCGCTTTCACTGGTGTTTCAAAGTTTTAAAAAGCACTTTTAAGGTACTAGCAGTAACATTTCTAGAGGTGAATTGGGAAAAAGCGATTAATGAGCTACTCTGAAATTAAAGTGGCCAAAAGATAGCTCAGGGAACCAGGAGAGAAGTGAGATTCCATCTGAGTTGTGGGTATAGGAGAGAAGACTAGTTATGGGCTGTCTTGACTGGTACTTACTGCTCTCTAATGTATCCATGGGGTACAAGATCACACGGTTTGGGAGAAGTGGAAGCCTTGAGTGACAAGAATTGGTTAACAACTAGCACCATATATTTGGAAGCTGGGCCATTGTTTTTAAAGATTTATTTGTTTTTATTGGAAAGTCAGATATATAGAGAGGAGGAGAGACAGAGAGAGATCTTCTGTCTGATGATTCACTCACCAAGTACTCATGACAGCTGGAGCTGAGCTAATACAAAGCCAGGATCCAGGAGCTTCTTCTGGGACTCCCACATAGGTGCAGGGTCCCAAGGCTTTGCGCCATCATCGACTGTTTTCCCAAGCCACAATCAAGGAGGTGAATGGGAAGCGAGGCCGCTGGGACAAGAACTGGTGCTCATATGGGATCCTGGCATATGCAAGGGTTTTAGCCATAAGGCTACTGCACTGGGCCCAATGCTGGGCCAATTTCAACTGTGGGGGTGGTGTGCATATTTTCTTTCCCACATAGATAAAGTCTGTCTTTTGATAAAGCGATACATGATTATGAACAAAACTGGCAGCGAAGAACCTTAGGGCATGAGGCTGCACTTCAGCAATAATATGATGAAATGAGGCCATGGAGTGTTTCCCACAATGGTTCCATCATGCATAAGATGACAGCTTGTGTGAAAGGTAGTAGGATTGGTCAGCTTCACAACAAGATAAAGGTGGCTTTCAATAGCTTTACACTCAATAATATAAATGAGTAGTTTAACAGCAGTATTCTTCACAATAAGCAAAAGCTGGAAGTAACCTAAATGTCCACCAATACGTGAATGGGCAAAGTATAGTGTGTCCATACAATGGACTAGCATTTAGTTTTATGAAGAGATGGAGTTCTGATACATCCTACAACAAAAGTGAACCTTCAAATCTATGCTACATGAAATGAGTCAATCACAAAAGGACAGATAGTGTATATTTCCACATACTAAGATTCTTAGAATAGTCAGACTTTCAGACAGAAATTAGAGTAGTGACTACCAGGGGCTATGGGAAAAGGAGAACAGGAAATCATTATCAAATTGGTAGAGAAATTCTAGTTGTGATGATCACAAAAAAGTTCTCCAGATAAATGATAGTGATCCTTGAAAACAATGGAAACATACTTCAATGTCATTGAACTGCACATTAAAAATGTTTAAAATGGTCAGTTTATGTATTTTGTACATATACATACATATGTATAATGGAAATTTTGAAAAATAAAGTATTAGATGATGGCTTGGTAGATAAATATGTATATTGGTACTCTGATCATAAAAGAAAGATAATTTGAATATTCAAACAAATCATATCTTATTTTGACATAAAAGATGACAGATGTCATGAGATTATGTGACATGGATTACACTGAAAAATCTGATGCACAAAACTACATCAAGAAATGGGGCATTCTTTGTGAGGTTTCTTAAAGTCTTAATTATTTGCTCTAGATGTGTCTATTTATGTATCTTCAACTATATTCAGACTGTTAAGTTGCAGAATTTAAACATGTATTGATGGAGACCATGAGGAAATGTCTCCCAAATGTCTCTGCCAATACTGTTAGGCAGAACTTCGGATTGCGCTTACTTGGGGAGTGAATCATCGGACGGAAGATCTTCCTCTCTGTCTCTCCTCCTCTCTGTATATCTGACTTTGTAATAAAAATAAATAAATCTTTTTTAAAAAGAGAAAGGCTTTCAAGTTTCTTATTCCAAATCACAAGAAACATTGATTAACCAATAGATTTGCTTAAGTGCTTTTGTTATTAGATATTATAGAGACTCAGAGGGGCACAAGGGCAGAAATTCTGTAACCATTCAGAATTGCTTGGTTTTGTTGCCTCAATGTCAGTGAATTGGTTCCCAGTGGGAGATTTAATAGAAAAACATTCATTTCAAAACAGCCTGGATGCACAATAAGGATTAAGCTGTAATGCTTCTAATCCTTGTAACTTAAACTAAGAGAAAATTGTCCTGAGCAATGAACAGAACAATGTGTTTGTGGGCCAGCAATGATAACTGTGGAACATCAGCTAGATAGCCAGATCTCTAGTCGAGTCATTTTACAAGATATAGCAAAAATGACAGCCCAGTGGATTTAGCAGCTTTTAAACTAAAAATAAAAATAAAATGGATGGTAGCTTGATTCTAGCCTCTAGAGCTACTAAACCATCAGAGGTCATAGGGATAGCCGAGGTTCAGGTCAAGCCAAGCACAGTCACGTGGCAGTTAAGATGCTGCCTGTGACCCCCATCAGAGTGCCTGGGTGTGAGTCCAGCTTCCAGCTAATGTGTACCAGAGAAGGCAGGAGATGATGATTCAAGTAGTTGCGGTCCTGACAAGACATAAGAAATTCATATTGAGTTCCCAGCTATTGTGGGTACATGGGCAGTGAACCAGAAGATGGAAGATCTCTGTCTATCTCTGTCTCGTATTTGAGTTTTTGTCTTGCAAATAAATTTTTTTTAAGCGGCAATAAGAAACTTTCAAGTCAGAAATGGCATTTATGTGAAACAGAGGTCACAGCTTCTGGCTTTGCAGGACCTGTGACACACATTACTCTTCTGTGGCTACACTCTTGTCAATCAAGAATACGTCTGAGTTCAAAAATGGCCATTCTTACCAAGGCATTTTTTTCTTGGTTTTAATTTGATATGCATTAGTTACCCTCCAGTAAAATTTCTTAATTTCCAACCATCTGGTAAGAGATGCCAAATAGTATGTAGGTACATTTTAAAATGTAAATATATGTTATAATTTGGTATTTGTTTAGGTTATACTGAATACTATTTTGCTCAATTTTTATTTAAAATTAACAGATATGTAAAGATTGTGAGGAATATGTAATGACTCATTACACATATGTATTGTCTAATATCTAATAGGGTAAATATATTTGTATTTTCAAGCACTTCTAGTTTTTACTAAACCAAAAATGTATTCTACATCAACATTACTAATGATCATTCTACTGTACAACAGGGCCAAGGACACCTTGATTATTAAATATTGGTCAATTAGCCTTTTTCTGCTATTTCTCTTCTCCTCACAAACCTCTGATACGCAACATTATATTTTTGGCTTCTGTAAGATTACCTACCTTTTATACTTCACTTGTAAGTGAGATTATGTAATATTTATCTTTCTTTCATCATAACTTGTTTATATAAAGTAAGCAAATTTCATATATTTAAAAGTACAGATTTAGGACCATAGTGTACTTCCTACCCTATCCAACCCTTTGCTTTTCTGTTTCATAGTTCTTATTTTCATTCTTCTTATCATTATTACTATTTTCTATGATACAGTTTTACAGGTATAGGGAATCCTTGCTCCCTTTCCCTTTCATCACTCCCCATTTTCCCCACTCACATTCCTCCCCATATTATCACAGTAGAATAGTCCCTTAATAACAACTACAAGTTTAACTTCCTGCTGTGAAGTATTTCATAGCATTGTGGGTATAGGTGGTTAGAACATCTATTTTCATACATCCAAGGTATATTCAACTGTTTCCTTGTTCTCCTTTCATGCAGAAATAAAGATGTATACAATGTCTTTACAATCATAGACCTTACACTACATTAGGTAAAGATTTAGACACATAGCGAATAGGAAAAGAAAAAAAAAACTATCATGCATCAAGAGTATACACACAGGCTGCAAACAATAAATATCAAAATGTCAGTCTTGCTCATTCAGTTTACATTTTTGGTATTTTGGTATTAGCTTACACAGTTCAGGGAAAGCATATGATATTTGTCTCCCTTGGTTATCTCCCATAGCTTATTTCACTAACCATATCATATCTTATTTCACTAACCATAATGGTTTCCAGTTGCATACATCTTGTTATCAGAGACAAGATTTCATTTCTTTTCATGGCCAAGTAGTACTCCACAATGTGTATTTTTAAAAAATCCAGTCATCCATTGAGTCCATACCTTAACTATTACGAACTGAGATACAATAAACATGGGTGTGCAAATAACTTTCTTATATACTTTTGTCACTTTATTTGGAAACATTCCCATGAGAGGGATGTCTGCATCATATGGTAGATCTATTCCAAATTCCTGAGGACTCTCCGAAGTATCCACTGACACTTTTGTCTTCCTGTGTTCAGAGTTTTTCACTTAAAATAATGATACAGTAATCTGTTTGGCAAATGATAAGATTTAAGGTACTTTTTATGGCTGAACAATATGTTTTACATATTACCTCATTTTCTTTATGAATTTAGCAGTGGCTGAATGTTTAGACTATTTCCATTTGTTCACTACATAGAATAGCACCACAAAGACATGGCAATGCTAATGTCTGTGCATTAGATGGCTTTAATTTCCTTTTGTTATTTATCCAGGAATGAAATTTCCTAGTGTCTCCTCATGGCAACATTTTTTTTCTTTTTATTTGGAATTTTATGGTACAATTATGTAGGGTCAGGGATTCTCTCCCCTCCCAAATTCCCATCCCTTGACTGATATTCCCTCGATTGTTACAATATCATAGTCCTTCATAAGCAATCATAAGTCCATCAGTCTGTTATTTAAGTGTGTCCCAGCATTGCTGGTACAGACAATGGTGGACAGTCCAGCATCCCATTGTCTAGATATGTCCAACAGTTTCATTGGGAGTCCATCTTTGACTTGGAATATCTTTGATTTGAATATGATAGTCTCTATTACTCCATCACTATATATTCCCTTAAATGAGACACCACAAAATAAGGTCAACAACAGATAAGAAGTAAAAACAAAAACAACAACATCAACAAAAAACCCACAGCACCATGGAGTCAAAAAATTGCACCACTGAAGAACCAATGCGTGGATGACAAAAAGCAAACACAAAAGCGTAATTCGCATGATGATTTCCTTATATTAGAGAGAATTATGGCATTTGTCCTTTTGGGATTGATTTATTTCACTGAACACAGTGACCTCTAGCTGGGACTATCTAGTTGCAAATGGCATGATTTCATGCTTTTTGATGGTTGAATAATGCGCCATGGAGTAGATGAACCCGTTTCTTTAACTACTCCTCTTTGTACAGGCATCTGGATTGTTTCCATGTTTTTGCTGTTGTAGATTATACTCCTGTAAATATAAGATTACAGGTCCCCTTCTCATGTGCAGTTTTCATTTCCTTTGTATATATTCCTAGGAGCGGGTTAGCTGGGTCATATGGTAGGTTTATTTGGAGTTCTCTAAGCACTCTCCATATTGATTTCCATAATGGTTGTACTAGCCTACACTTCCACCAGCAGTGAAGGAGGGTATATTTCTCCCCATATCCACGACAGCAAGTGTTGCAAGTAGGTTCTGAATGTAGGCCAGTCTCATTAGAGTTAGATGGTACCTCAATGTGGTTTTCATTTATATCTCCCTGACAGCTAGGAAGCCTGAGGATGTTTTCAGATGTCTGTTAGGCATTTGAATCTGTTCTTTTGAAAAATGTCTGCTAATTTCCTTTGCTCATTTTCTCACAGGCTTTTTATTTTTTTTTCTGTCCCTTGGTTTCTGAAGCTCTTCATAAATCTTGGGCATTAATCCCGTATCATTGTGTAGTACGCAAAAATTAAATTTTTTCTTTAAATTTCTTGCTGAGGTTTGTTTTGTGGTGTATAACATGTTCAATTCTGGAGAAGGTTCCATGTGCTGTCTGTAGGATGAAAAGTTCGGTAGTTGTCAACTCAGACAATTTGCTCTAGTGTTTGGCGGAGTTCTGTTTCTTTACTGAGTTTCAGTCTTGTCAGTCTGTCCACTAATGTTAATGGGGTATTAAAGTCCCCCAGTATTATTGTATTGGAATCTATTTCTCCCTTTATTTGTTTTATGTGGCTAGATGCCTTGACATTTCACACACACACACACACACACACACACATTTATTATGGTGATCTCTTCTTGCTGAATAGATCCTTTGATCATTATGTGGTGTCCCTCTTCATCTCTTTTAATATTTTTCACATCAAAATCTTTATTATCTGATATAAGAATGGCTACACCCACACCTTTTTCCTTACCTTTTGCTTGGAATGTCTTTTTCCATCCTTTCACTTTCAGTTTCCTCAGATCTTTGTTGGTGATATGAGTCTCCTGTAAGCAGAAGATAGATGGGTTTTGGTTTTTGAACCAGTCCTCTAATTATGGATTTTGATTGATGAGTTTAAGCCATTTACATTCAGTGTTAATTTGGATAGGTGGCAGTTTGGTCCTGTCATGTTAGCAATGGGTTGTTCTTTGATTTAGTCTACTTTCGGCCTTTTACAGGGATTTTCTTCACATTTGCTTTGGTTTTGGTAGTTGTTACTCCTTTTCTCTCTCAAGAACATCTTTAAGTATCATTTGTAGGGCAGGTTTAGAAGAGGCAAATTCTTGAATTTTTTCTTTGCTATAAAATAATTTTATTTAATTTTCAAAGACAAAGAAGAGCTGTGCATGCTATGCTATTCTGGGCTGAAAATTTTTCCATTTTAGAATCTGGAATATGTTACTCCATTCTCTTCCGGTCTGTAGTACTTCCTCTGAGAGGTAAGCTGTGAGTTTGACTGGGGTTCCTCTATAGGTCACTTGATTTTTTTTCAGATGTGCATTTTTTAAAAAGATTTATTTATTTTTTATTGCAAAGTCAGATATACAGAGAGGAGGAGAGACAGAGGAAGATCTTCTGTCCAATGAATCACTTCCCAAGTGACCGCAACAGCTGGTGCTGCGCTAATCAGAAGCCAGGAGCCAGGAACTTCTTCCAGGTCTCCCATGTGGGTGCAGAGTCCCAAGACTTTGGGCCATCCTAGACTGCTTTCCCAGGTCACAGGCAGGAAGCTGGATGGGAAGTAGAGCTGCTGCGATTAGAACTGGCACCCATATGAGATCCTGGCATGTTCAAGGTGAAGATTTAACTGCTAGGCCACAACACTGGGCCCTTAACATGTACATTTAAGGAGTATTTCCTTATGTTCAACTGAAGAGAGCTTGATTATCGTGTGTCATGGTGAAGTTTGCTTTTGATCAACTCTACTGGGAGTTCTGTGACCCTCCTGTGTGTTGTTTTCCAATTCTTTCTCTAGTTAGGGTAGTTTTTGTTTATTATTTCATTGAATACACCTTCAATCCCAGCTTCTTTTTCTGTGCCTTCTGGAACTCCCATAACTCTATGTTGGGCCTTTTAATCATATCTTTTAATTCCTGGATACTTTTTTTAGCGTGATCTAGCTCTGCTTCCAGCGTTTTAGTTATTTCCCTCTGGTGACAGAAAATATCTTCCAGTTCCGAGATTCTTTGTGTTTCATTTGTTCTGTTTTTGAGACTCCCCACTATACTTTTAATTTGCTCCCTTGTATACTTTTTAAATATCAGTTTTCATGTGATTCATTTCCTGTGTGATGTATTCCTTTTGGTCAGAAGCTTTAAAATGAATTTTTCTGAATTCCGTGTCTGTGTGCCCCATTTTCTCAATGTCCTTCTCAGGTTACTCTGGGGATGATAGAGGCTTTTGCTCCTTTGCCGAAGAGTATTCAGTAATATTCATAGTGTCTCTGTTTCTTCTTTTACCTTTTGTCATTGCAATTCTGGTTGGCAGATTAGTGGAGGTTTCTAGCATGCATTACCTACAGGTGCATAAATTGATTTCTATGTTCAATCAGTGTCCTGGATTAGGAAGATGCCAGCTGTCCTGAATAACTGGCTTGTTGGTGGCACTGATCTTTCCGCACGTGCTGGCTGTTAAGTCTGAGTGCCACCTGGTGTTATCTTGGATGGAGTCTGTCGGGTGACACGATGAAACTTTTGTTCTGAAGAACCTGTGCAGTGCTCTAAGTTGGAAGTGATTTTATTCCCAGCTTAGCTCTTGTGCAGCTCAGCTGTCCTCCTTTCAGTCTAACAGTGCCAGGTCCACTGAAAATGGCATCTGAGGTCTACAGATTTAGTGCATGCGCAGTTTACCACTGCTCCTCCTGATCTCTAAGCCCTTTCCCCTCTGTGCAAGATGGTGTCCAGCATGACACTGTCATATATCTGGGACTGTCAGCCATTAGATAAGGAACCACACTGACCCAAGGCTGGCGTTGCTTTCCTTGTGTTCTCAGATCAGTGGGATTAGCTAAAAATGAGACCACTCCAGACCGTAACTTGATATCTGCACTCTTGGCTGCATTAAAAAAAGATGGCGCCTGGCAGAAACCTGCTGGAGAATTGGGGACTGCTTGCTTTCAGATCCACAGACCACATAGACCCTGCAGGACACGAAGCTTGTTGTGCCTTCTCTGTGGGATTAGCTCAGTGCAATCAGCTACAAACAAGCCCTCTCTGGGCCATTCTCTCAATTCTGCCCCACCACATAAGGCAGCGCCCAATCCATGCTGTCAGTTTCCATCCTGCCACTGCTTCATCCCCTGGAGTCTTCATCCCATGGCTCTTTCTGTGCTTGTTGTTGGGCCAGACTGTTCTGCAAGTTTGTCAGGTCTCAGTCTGAATTCACCTCCCATGCTCCTTGCAAACCCAGTCTCCCATCTGGTTGCCACAAGAGCCGAGCTCCGGCTGCCACTGGATCCCTGGCTGTCTCTGGGGTTGGGATCACCACTTGCCATCTGCAGCAGGGTTTTCTGTTCATTGCAACACCCTCTGCTGTCACTGCTACTTCCCTGTGTCCACAGTTCTCCAGGTATGCTCCTGCCAACTGCCTGACCCCTATCTTTTCCTATAATCTGCTCCTTGTGCTTCACCCTCTGTAAAGATTCTCCATCACCCCAAATGTGTCTGAACCCTATGCCGCCATCTTGCCTCTTGCAATATTTTTTACAACTCAATCAAGAGATTGGCATTGCACAGTCAAGATATGAGACAGGTACTGGAGCTGTGCCGTTGTGGGTAAAGCTCCCCCCTGCTACATTAACAACCAATAAGGGCACCAGTTTTGATTCAGTTCCCTACTAGTGACCTAGGAAGACAGCATAAGATGATGTGAATTATTGGTGTACTGTTATCAAAATCAGAGACCTGAGAAAAGCTCCTGATTACTGGTTTAAATATGGCCAAATCACAATCATAGTGGTCACTTCGAAATGTAAAAATTATAATCACTGCGGGTTAAGATGCATGTAAGTTTTTGTGTTACTATGGGAAATAATTTAAGTTTTCAGACTATAGACATGAGCAGAAAATGTGTTCCAAGCAGTGGATATATCTTATCACTTATTTAAATATTCTTAAATTTCTTTAATCAGTTTTGGGTTTCTTAAAGCATTTGAAACATGCTCTGTTAGATTTATGCCTGGATATTTTCTCTTTAAGTAATTTTAAACGGTATTATATTTATAATTCAGATGTCTATATTCTTTGCTATCATAACATCTATAGAAATATAATATAGTTTTGTATGTCCTCTTATAAATACATAATTCTTAAAAAACTTTTTTTCTGCTACTCTAGTTATTTAAATATATATGATTATATAACTTATGACAGTTTAGTGATGTCGTAAAAATATAGGGGAAATCAGTGGGGGGGGAAGAGGTGTGGGGAGTGGGAGGGAAAATCTCTGAACTCATGGAAACTGTATCATAAAAAATTTTAAATTGAGAAAAAAAATCCTCTCTTAGAGACTTTTTTTCATTTGCATCCTTCCAGGCCAGAGCTGAACTGAGCTAAAGCCAAGATCTAGGAGCATCTTCTGGGTTTCCTAGTTGTGTACAAGTGCCCAAGGACCTGAGCCATGCTCTGTTTCTGTCTCAGATCATAAACGGGGAGCTGGATTGGAAGTGGAGCAGGCAGGACTCAATCTAACACCTATACAGGTGCTGGTGCTGCAAGTGGAGGATTAGCTTGGTATGCCACTGCATTGGTTGGTTTCTTCTTTTTTTAAGATTCACTTTATTGTCATTGGAAAGGCAGATACACAGAGAGAAGAGACAGAGAGGAAGATCTTCTGTCCGATGGTTCACCCCCCCCCCCCAAGCAGCCGCAATGGCTGGAGCTGAGTCAATCCAAAGCCAGAAACTTCTTCCCAGTCTCCATCGAGGGTGCAGGGTCCCACGACTTTGGGCCATCCTTAACTGCTTTCCCAGGACACAAGCAGGGAGCTGGATGGGAAGCGGGGCTGCCGGGATTAGAACCGGTGCCCATATGGGATCCTGGCACGTTCAAGGCGAGAACTTAAAACGCTACGCTATTGCACCGGGCCCCGTCCTTTCTTTTTCTAAAAATTTAGTTTTTATTTATTTGAAAGATGGAATTACACACATACACAGAAAGAGAGAGAGAGAGAGACAGAGACAGAGAGAGAGAGAGAGAAACTTCCACCTGCCTGATTATTCCCCACATTATTGCAACAGCAGGGGCTGGAACAGACTTGAGCCCCGAGCCTCCTCTTGACCTTCCACATGGGTTTAGGGCCCACGTTCTTGGGCCATCTTCCGCTTCTTTTCCATGTGCAGCAGCAGAGAGCTAGATCAGAAATGGAGCTGCCAAAACTGGGAATGGTGCCCATCTGGGATGCCAGTGTTGTGTGTGGAAGCTTAACCATGCCACAATGTCAGCTCCAGGAAATATCATTTTAAACCCATACTTTTATTTTTCACATAATTTTTCCTTTCCAAGGATTCTGTACATTATGTTTCTAGGGTATTAACAGATAATGCATAAGGATGTTGATAAATGTAACTCGAGGATATTAATATTAAGTAGTTCTACTGTTCTATTTTGCTATCCACTGATTTTTCTTCTTTGCATTCTGCTGTTGAGTCCATTTACAAAGCTTTTTAAAATCTTAATTAATACATCTTTCAGGTCCAACTTTTGCATTTGGCTCTTTTATCTCTTATTTCTCTATTGGGATTTATATTTATTGACATTGCTAAGACTTCGTAATTTTTTCAGTTGTTTGAAGCATGCTTGTAATTTATCAGTGCAGCATGATTATCATAATTTATTTACATTTTGAGTCAGAATTCTAAATGTTCTTGCTGGTGGGATCTGTTGACTCTTAGTTCATTTGAGATTTTCTTAGTTATTGGTATGGTGAGTGACTTTTAATTGTAACATGGACATTTTCAGAATTATGTTGTCAGCCTCTAGATCTTGTATAATCTTCTGTTTAGCAGTTTCCCTTTCCTTGATGTTATTGTAACATACTCTTACTGTCAAGTGTAAATAGAAGTATATATTCCTCACTTATTCTTTCTTGACACCAGGCTTCTTGTTAATAACAGATGGAGATAAATGTTGCTACTCTTCATGAAGCATCTACTGATGCTACAGTATTGCTGGTCTAATTAGCACTGGTCAAGGATGAAAGACCTAACTCTCTATGATGAGTCCTTCAGCCTCACTCCAGTGGAAGCATGTACTTGATCACTGCTAGCTGAGAGTTAAAGCCCAATCTTTCCACATGGTCCACACAGACCATGTGTAAGGGTGTTCTTTGCAGTGAACACGGAACCCCAGCTCCCAGTTTATTCTTTCAACATGCTATATTCTTTGTTATGGTTTTAGGATGGAATTGCTGGCTCCTGCTTGGTCCTCATATATGTGGATAGAATGTTGCCATATATTTTTTTCTCTGATGTTTGACATGGAGTACACTGTACCTGGTGTGAAAGCTTTCATTATTGTTATTTCTGAGCTATCAATTCTTATCCTATGCAGAGAACAAGTTTTTTTGGGCACATCTTCCTGAACTCATTTGCATTTCTAAGTTGCTGACATTAAACTATTTACTTATTTATTGGAAAGGCAGAGATACATAAAAATAAATACAAAAAAAGAAAATTTTCATCTTCTGGTTTACTCCTCAAATAACCGCAACAGCCAGTGCAGGACCATGTCAAACTCAAACAGTCAAAACTTCAATCACGTCTCTCACTGTGGGTGCAGCTGTTCAAGGTCATTTTTTTTCTACTTTTCCAAGGACCATGGTTGGGAGCTGAATCAGAAGCAGAGCAGTTGGGAATTGGACCACACGGGATACTGACAACATGGGTGGTGGTTTAACACTCTATGTCATAGTGCTGGACCTAACTTTCTAATGCTTCAGTACGGAATATGTAACACAAAGAAAAACTGAAAAGAATTTACTACTACTGTGTTACTTTTGTCTATATTTCTATAAAGCAGTCTCCCTTCTTTTAACTTTTTAAAAATATTTATTTTTATTGGAAAGGCAGATTTACAGAGAGGAGAGACAGAAAAATCCTCCATGCACTGACTGACTCCCCAAGTGGCTGAAATAGCTAGAGTTGAGCCAATTCTGTCAAGGGACAGGAACTTCTTTCTGGTCTCCCACATGCATATAGGGTCCCGAGGCTTTGCGCTAACCTCTACTGCTTCTCCTGGCCACAAGCAGGGAGCTGGATGGGAAATGAAACAACCAGGATATGATATGGCACCCATCTAGGATCCTGGTGCTTGCATTACGAAAATTTATTTACTGAGCCAACGTTCTGTGCCCTGTAAGGTTTATACATGTAACATCCATGACTATAGTTGTGCTATAGTAAGAGGAATAGGAAAAAGTAAGAAGAATAGGGAAAAACAGGTCTATTCCATTCCTCTACTTCTATATTTTATTCACTAGGAAGATTTAAAAAAATGCCCTGGGTTGTTTTGTTACAAAGTAGTCATTATGCATAACATCTGAGAATACTATTTTCACAAATACCCAACAACATTTGGAGATAGTTTAGATATCAAAATCACATTAAGAGAGCTACAGCTAGGTTAAAAAACAAACAAAAATCTAGCTCTTCCTCAAAACATCCCTTGTATGTTGGTCAGTTTGTGAACTTGAGCATCGGTTCTGAGATGAATCATAAATATCTGTAGATATTTTTTGTTCCGGTTTTTGCTGAGATTCATTATGTATTTAGGGATTTTAAAAAAAACAAGATTTATTTATTTTTGTTGGAACTATAGGCCATATTTATGGAAAGAGGGAGAGACAGAAAGATCTTCTGTTCGCTTGTTCACTCCCCAAATGACCGCAATGGCAGAGCTGAGCTGATTCAAAGCCAGAGCCAAGAGCTTCTTCCAGGTCTCTCATATGGGTGCAGGATCCCAAGACTTTGGACTATTCTCTACGGCCTTCCTAGGCCTCAGGAGGGATTTAAAATAGAATTGGAGCAACTGGGACATGATATGGCACCCATGTGGGATTGCAGCACTTGCAAGGCAAGGATTTAACCACTTAGCCATTGCTCCAGGTCCACATTTTGGAATCTTAAACAGTTTCTTGTGCCACAGAAATTAAGAGTTATAGTTGGACTCTATGCTTGGTATATGATTGCAACGAAAGAATCTAGACTTAATTTGAACTGTAATACTGCAACTAGGTGGAGGAATCCACCAAGCGGGGAGAGCATGGGGAGCGGATGGGGGAATCCCAGAGCCTATGAATCTGTGTCACATAATGCAATGTAATTAATAAAAAAAATTTGCAAACATCTTATAAACTTTAATTTACAAATGAGGCCTAATGAAAGATGGAGAATACTACTACTACTAAAGCAGAAAGTAAAAAAAAAGTTATAGTTAAACTACTTAACACAAAGTTATTCATGACTTAATGTTATTCATCCAGTATTTGCATTTTAAAAGAGGGATGCCATTAAAAGGGCCATGTTTAAAGAATACACTTCATATAATATGCTTCATATAATATGCTCTCCATAATATGCTCTCATTATCAGAATGTGAAGTTTTCTAATGAGAGAAAAAATGTACTGGTATTGTATAAATTACAGGAAGATAATACTTTCTATATATATATATGTTTTCTGTATATATATATAATTTATACATGAAGTTTTGTGCACAGGTATGAATATATTAGAAATTATTTCAAAAAGTTTATGTAAATTGCACATTATGAAGAAAATTCATGGATTTTAATATTTTTGCATCTTAATTGAGTTTATAATTTTTCTTTCCATAAAAAGCACACTTACATAGTCTGCTTGATGGAAACAAATCCAGCTTAAAGTTGCATGGAAAGTTAAAAGTTAATTCTTTAAAATCACACAGACATCCAAACTGTTCTGGCTTGAAAGTTTCTTGCATTGTTGGAATTCCAGAACAGTAAGTAAGAGTATATCTTTAAGTTCAGTGAGGCCAGAGTTCAACCAATTTTCTGCCTTTATGGGTGCTATTGCTTCAATGACTCATCAAGCTTCAATTTTTCTCTGTCATGGAGTAGATAAGCACTACTGTCTGGCCCTGGCATAGTGGCATAAAGGATAAAGATCCTGTTTGTGATGGCAACATCCATTGGGTTCTAGTTTGTGACCTAGTTGCTGCATTTTTTTATCTAGATCCTTGCTAATGGCCTAAGAAAAAGTGGCAAAGAAGGCCCATGGGAGTCTCAGATGAGTTTCCTGGCTCTTGGCTTTTGTCTTACCAAGTATTGGCAATTGTGGCCATTCAGAGAGAGAATCAATAGAAGGAAGATCTCTAACTCTAAATTTCAAATAATTAAGTAGAAGCTTTATAATAGAATGCTATGTATTGCTTGTGAGATAGTTTATGTAAATCATTAACCATAGTGCCAGACACTTGGCACAGACTGAGTAAATGCCATGTTTATGAAAAGTTTGGACTACCATAGATAATGTGTCTCAGCTTCTCTCAGACACAAGGCATCAGTGCTTTGAACTAATGAAAATGCAATGGATAATGAAGCATGAATAAAATCATATGAGGGAGAGTAGTCTAAAGCAGTCATTGCAAGTGTCATTCGATTGATAAAAATTTTACTTCAGCTCAAAATTTTGTAATAATGAGCCAGTTTTTCAAAATGCTACACATGTTGACATATTTAAAAATAAAGCAGGTTTAATGCTTTAGCCACACCCTATGCTTACAGGAAAACATGTGCCTGCATATCTCAGTTGCCAAATCCTTACATTAGATAAATTTGGTCTTAGACTTAACAAACAGGATTATTTGGTTCTAAACACATCAGTGTGGAAATTTAGTTGAAATCTATAATTGTGGTAAAACTACAAAAATACTTTTAGCATGTGCAGAATCCTTTAATGAATTAATAGAAGTCCAGCAACTATGTTGTTGTGTCTTTCAATACCTTAGGAATCAGACTTGCACAGTAGATGGCATTTAGAAGATACTAAGTATTTGCTGAGTGAATTTAACATTATTAAGTTAAACAAAAGAAATTCAGCTCATTTATTTATGGAGGGAGATGAAAGGATAGGAGTTAGAATTTTTCAGGTTTGTTTTTTAGATTTATTTATTTTTATTGCAAAGTCAGATATACAGACAGAAGGAGAGACAGAGAGGGAGATCTTCCATTGTTGAATCACTCCCCAAGTGGCTGCAAAGGCCAGAGCTGAGCCAATCTGAAGCCAGGAGCCAAGAGACTCTTCTGGGTCCCAAGACTTTGGGCTGTCCTCAACTGCTTTCCCAGGGCCACAAGCAGGAAGCCGGATGGGAAGAGAGGCTGCCAGGATAAGAACCGGCACCCATATGGGATCCTGGCTTGTGCAAGGTGAGGGTTTTAACCAGTAGGCTACTACACCAGGCCCAAGATTTTTTGTCTTTTTTTTTTTTTTTTTAAATGACCATATTCTGACAGGACAAGATGTTATTAAATGGAAGAACAAAATATTATGAACAAGAATGAATGCAGGAGGAGTTTGTGCATGTCACCCCAAAGCACGAACAACTTCCTTATAGAATTGCCATGACTTGATTAACATTATGCCTTCACCCTACTTAGGAGAGCCGCAAGGTATGAGAGTTAATGCCATGGAGGAAATAATCAGCTCTCACTAACTACCTACTATGTGTGCAACACCATGCTGATCAATTTATAGAGCTTCTCAATTCATTTTCAAAACATCCCTCAAGTCAAGCTTTGAAGTATAGAGGTACTGTTTTAACAGCCTGGGCTTAGCCCAAAAGACGATCAGTGTATAAAGAAATAATGCTATTGTCCCAAAGAATTTGCAATTTGGTAATGAAAAGCAGGTGGTAATAAAACAACAAGTTTGTGTGACACACTTTCCTCAGACAGTAATCTTTTCTGTCTGGTTATCTAGTATATCATGTCATTATCTATCTATCTATCTATCTATCTATCTATCTATCTATCTATCATCTATCTGCCTACCTGCCTATCTATCAGTTATACTGAAAGAGGGATGAGGACAGAGGGAAGGGATGGGAGGCACACAGAGAGAGAATGAAAACTGAGTGTTGCAATACCCTCATTCAGACTAGCTTAGCTTCATCTATTCGCATTGTTAATGAATGTATTTTACCACAAGAATAATATTTGACAAGAAAGTAGCGTCATGGAAAAAAAAGCTGTGGCTCGTTGTACTGAATCAAAGTACATGCTGCTTGTATGTACTTTATCTTCTTTATCGCTTTTCCTATTTTCTTACTTTTCCTTTCATTAAAAAGAAAAATGCAGCCCCATAGGTTCCTCGATTTCCCCTTCCCTTTCACAAATCCTTGTCCCCTTACAAATTTCCCCCATGTCATTACAATAGTATTGTCCTTCTTAAGCAGTCATAAGTCCATCATTCTGCTATTGAAGTGTATACTGACATTGTGGATATGCACAATGGCTGAGAGCCCAGCTTCCTATTGTCAAGATATATTTAGCAGTTTCATGGGAGTCTTTTATTTGATATCCTATCAAATAAAAAAGAATATCGAAAAAAGAAAATCAAAGATCTTTCAAAAGCAAATGGTGCTATTATGTAACCTATTAGAGATAAAAATAATAAGAAAAAACCCTTTTACTTGAATGTATGAAAATAAAAACAAAAATATCAACCCCCTTAAAATGCAGTAAAAACAGTGCTGAAGGGGCTATTTTGTATTTTGCATGAAGCTGCCTTGTATCAGAGAGAAGATATGCTATTTGACCTTTTGGGTTTGAGTAGTTTCACTGAGCATAATGGTCTCTAGTTGGGACCATTTGGTTGCAAATGATATAATTTTATTCCTTTTGATGGCTGAATAGTATTCCATGGAGTAGATGTACCACCATTTCTTTATTTGCTCCTGTTTTGAGGGGCATCTGGGTTGTCTCTTTGTCTTTGCTGTCATAGATTGTGTGAGTATAAATAGAGGATTACAGATCCCTTTCTAATATGCAGTTTTCATTTGCTTTGGATATAGTCTCAGTAGTGGGATAACTGGGTCATAGAGGTCAATTTTCAGTTTTTGTAGCATTCGCCATTCTAACTTCCATAGTGACCACATAGCCTACACTCCTACCAACAGTGAAGGAGGATATATTTACCCCCACATTAAGCCAGCAAGTAATGTTAGTAGAATTCTGAATGTAGGGCAATCTCACTGGAGTTAGGTAGAACCTCAAGGTGGTTTTCATTTGTATACCCCTGATGGCTAGGGAGCCTGAGCATTTTTTCAAGTGTCAACTAGGCATTTGAGTTTGTTCTTTGATAAATATCTGTTTATCTCCTTCACCCATTTCTTCACAGGGTTGTTTGTTTTGCTGTCACTGAATTTCTGAAGCTCTTTGTAAATCCTGGATATTAGTCCCTAGTAGGTTTTATAATGTGTAAAGATTTTCTCCCATTCTGTTGGTTATTTCTTCACTTTGTTAATAATTTCCCTTGCTATATAGAAGCTTTTTAGTTTGTAGTCTTGTTTGTTTAGTTTGGCTTTGACTGCCTGTGCTTTTAGTGACTTCTCTAAGAAATCTTTCCCAATTCTGATATCTTGGCGAGAGCTTCCTATGTTTTCCTACAATAGTTTTCTGAATTTTGGGTGTAGATTGAGGTCCTCTATCAGTTTAGAACTGATTTTTGTATAAGGTTGCAGGTGTGATTGTTGTTTCTTCTCCACACTGCTTTCCCATTGTCCGAACTGCATTTGTTCAAGAGACAAGAATTTTTCCCTGGATTTTGTTGTTGTTGTTGTCCTCTTGTGAAAGATTAATTGACTCTACATGTATAGGTTCCATTCTGGGGTATTATGTTTCATTGATCTTTGTTTCTGTACCAGTACCAGACTGTTTTCATGACTACTGCTCTGGAGGATGTCTTGAGGTTTGGAATTGTGATTCCTCTAGCTTTATTCTCTAGGATAGCTATGCCTATTTCTGGTATCTTCTGTTTCCAGATGAATTTTTATGTTGTATTTTCTAGTTCTAAGAAGGATGTTGGAATTTTGATTGGGATCACATTGAATCTGTATTTTGCTTTTGGTAATATGGACATTTTGATGATATTGATCCTGCAAATCCAGGAATATGGTAAGGTTGTCCAATTTTAATGTCTTCTTCTATTTATTTTTTGTAATGTTTTGCAATTTTCATTATAGAGCTTTTCTACAACATTTGTTAGCTTAATTCCAAGGTTTTGGGAATTTCTTTCTGCTATTTTAAAGGGGATTATAATTACAAGTTCTTTTCCAACCATAGTTATTTGTGTTTACTAGATTTATGTTCATTAATTTTGTATCCTGTTCCCTGTCAAATATCTCTTATGAGTGCCAACAGTCTCTTGATTGAACCTTTTGGTTCTATGCAGAGAATCATGTCATCTGCAAACAGGTATAATTTCAATTCCGCATTTATGATTTGAATTCCTTTCTTTTCCTTGCCTAACAATTCTGTCAAGGTTTCCAATATTCTATTGAAAAGCAGTGGTGGAAGTGGATATCCTTGCCTCATTCCAGATATTAGTGGAAAAGCTTCCAGTGTTCCCCCATTTAGCATGAGGCTGGCGGGATTTGGTTTTTCATATATTGCTTTGATTGTGTTATTCCTTCTATGCCTAACTAGCTTAAGGTTTTTAGCATGCAGTGGTGTAGGATTTTGTCAAATGCCTTCTCTGCATCTATTGAGATGATCATATGACCTTTCCTTTTCAATTTGTTGATACAGTGAATCACAATTACTGATTCACGAATGATTTCCTTCAAATCCGTTGTTCATTTACTAGAATATTTCGTAAGTCTCAAGGTGTTTTCATGTGTTCTGAGTTATTTTGAGTTATTTCAGTTCTGGGTTCTTGTGTAAGGCTTCTACCATGTTCTTTATAAGCTCAGATCCTGGTGAATGTAAACTGTATAAGCATTAGTTTAAATTAACATTTAGATATATATATATATATATTGCTTTCCTGTGCCAAATTGTCTGTACTGTTTAAATACCTAACTTATTTATTTCTGTGTTTTTACCACTGAAGCTCAGGTGAAAATATCAAAAAATGTTCTCGGTGTGCATATTCATTATTTTTGGAAAGGACATCACATACTGAGGAGGACAGTGAATGCACTAACACTGCTCCTTGGCCCTAGCACATCTTTCCAATACCCCTTCTCCCAAAATTACTTCTGACACAGAGCCCTACCAATATGATGACTTCCTACTTTGCTAGCTTCCTTTCTGTCATTTTTTATAATGCATTTTTTAAATTTAATTACATTGTATTATGTGACACAGTTTAATAGGTAATGGGATACCCCCACCCCTCCCCACACCCTCCCCCCATGTTGGGTTACTCCACCTTGTTACATAACCACAGTTCAAGCTCAGTTGAGATTCCCTCACTGCAAGCAAATACCAAACACAGAGTCCAGCATCTTGCTGTCCGGCCTAGTTCAACGGCTTCTTAGGGAGACCCTTCCCATATACCATCAGCAAAAATTTACATCATTAGATACCACATGTTTGCTTTAATTTAAGATGATATGATGTTATGTAAAACATGTAATGCTATGTATGTTATGTTATAAGTTGTGTATAAACTAAAATTGAAATGTCAATGAGGTGGTCACAGAATGTGGTTAAGAACTCGCATTTATTTTTAACATATTGGTTACTCATTACTATGCCAACTAATTCTGTCATTTTTTTAAGTTGTGGAAAGATATTCCAAAAGATAGGAGTTCCTGTCTGCCAGACCAAGGTTTAGTCTTGCCTACTTTATCGATGGTACTGGCCTGACCCCTCTAAATACTCAATGAGATGAGTGAATGAAAGGATGAATCATACGATTCTTTTAGTAAATTACATGACAATCTTGTAAGATGTGCATTCATTTTGCAGTAATAAGTTCTCATTATTTCCACAAAGCAAGCCTTGTCTTTTCCATTATTCAAGGCAAATGTGGTCACCTTAAAAGTTGCATAATTTTTCTTACTCACTTTTTGAAAACAATATATGTGGAAGCCTCTTTTATGCTTCTATGTGGAAGTCCCTGAGCCAACTCATTTAGCTTTTATAGGCTGAACAGAAGATTTATTCGTGGAATATAGTTTTTAGGCTCTTAATCATTTTTAGTGCCTTGTTCTTAGAAGCACTGATTTATCACATTTTCTACTTAAAAGGTAGCATTCAGTCCTGAATACAGTTTTTTGAACATAGCTTGTCCAATGATCTGATAATTCTCATTCTCAACCATCCTACCACCTAATGTGCTGTTAAGGTACCCAGAACTCACATTAAACTTAGTCACCAGAATCACTCTTCCTCCTATCTTGGCAAAGTACAAGGAAGAAAAGTTGAGCATATCTTTTCCTTGTTACCTATGAAAAAGAGGCCCAGGAGGTTTCCACAAGCAATTAAATCCTCCTCTCATGTTTCCCTAGGTCTCCATCACCACCTAGGTCTAAGGTAGCAGACTTCCCAAAGTAGAGCTACCAACCACAGCCCCAAGTGTATTGCCCTTTGATAACACTTTCTCTGAAGGATTAGAAAACAAACAAACAAAAACACCAATCATCATTTTTTTCCCTTTTGACTACATTAGCAATATCCTTGCCTCACCTCACCACATATTATGCTGTGTTGATCTTGGAAATGGGATAGAAAAATAAAGCGTGAGATTGCTGTACTCTTACCAATCATTTCAGTATTCCTCATTTCTCCTTGTCTGAAACTGTATTGTCTTACATTCCCCAAGTGGGGTATGGAAATGGAGTGAAAACAGATACTACATTGTAGATTAGAAATAATCTCTGGTATTAATCTGGACATTCAGTCCAATAGAGTTGATGATTGTGTGGGTTTCTTTGCTTGGCTTGGCTTCTCAAGGTGCAGAGTATTACCAGGCTTGAGGTCAGGAAAGACTTCCTTTCTGTGTTTGTGCAAATTGTCATCTGAGAGGCTGGCACAGTGGCTCAATAGGTAAATTTTAGCCTTGCAGTGCCAGCATTAAAAATGGACACCAATTCTAGTCCTGGCTTCTCTAGTTCTTATTTGGCTCCCCGCTTATGCGCTGGGGAAGAGTGGAGGAGGGGTCAAGTCTTTGTGCCATTGCACCCACATGGAAAAGCCAGAAGAAGCTCCTGGTCCCTGGCTCTTGGTTTTGGATAAGCTCAGCTCTGGTCAGTGCAGATGTTTGGAGCGTGAACCAACAAATGGAATCTCTCTCTCTGTCTTTCCCCATTTGTCTCTTGTTCTCTTTATGCATCTGCCTTCCAAATAAAAATAAATCTTTCAAGAAACTGTCATCTGTAGCACACACTTAGGATTAAAAATTCATATTTTTGGTTAATATAACTTGTTAATAATTAAAGCATTTAAGGTCTTGGATTTGACTCTAAAACTATTTTAAATATAATTTGTAAATAAAGAATTTCTTATTTGACTTAAGTTGTTGAAAAGTATTTGAAAATACAAACTTATTTTAATCTATTTCTTCATCCTTTGTTAATAAATTCTAGTGTTATTGCCTTTGATCAGATTATACACAATATAACTACTTTCTTAGTTGCTGTATTCTTTCCATAAGTAGAATGCTAGTTTTACATTTTAAATGTATATATGAAAAAAATTATTTTTCAACTATAGAGTTTGGTGTGTATCTATATATGCTTGCGAATGAGCACACTTAGATCTGTATCTGGTTTCTTGTTATAAGTGTCTTTAAAGCAATGATGAGTCATAATTCATTGTACCACTACTGTATGTTTTATATGCAGTGTCTCAGAACATTCACTGAATCACGGTCATGTGTTTTGCATGTATTATTTCTTGTAATTCTAATCACCATCTTAAAAAGTGGGTAGCAGCTAAGAGAAATCTAGTGTTTAGCTTCATTAGGGAGTGGCCCAAGATCCCAGAACTAGTGTTGGACAAAACTTCGACACTACTGCTATCTTTGGTCCTCTGTCTTTTATACTTTGTTTATTTAATGAGCTACAGCATTGTTTTTAAATGTTTTCTTGTGTTATGATTTTAGGTGCAAGTACAAAGTGAATTTGTCAAAACGTATCTTTACTAAAGTCCTCACTGCATACGCCATCCAGGTCTGTCTTTACTTCCCCAGCTGCTGCAATTTATGAACAGCCTATGGACACCATGCGCAAAGGGTGGTGCAGCAAGAAAGAGGTGCTTTCAGTGGAATATTCTGCAGGCTCCTGGATGAACTTTGGAAACTGTGCCCCAGATGGACTTTGTTTCTCCCTTGCCTCAAAATTTTTCTCTCATCACATTAAGAGAATTAATAGCTATGGTTCTGTGATAAATCTGCCATGTAATAGATTAAGTCTTCAATCATTCAGGTGCTCCTGGACAGCAATTCTGCTGCCTAGGAGATTTTGGTTTAGAAACAGAGTTACTGCCAGGTTCAAATTGAATTATTTCTCTATCATTTATTCCATGTCTGATTATGGCATGATATATAGCTTCTCTGGGCATTACTGGTTTTTTTTTTCTGATAAAACTCAAGTAATATCTGCCCCCAAGTTTGATGTGAAAATTAACTGAAATGACATGGCTGGTGTTAACATTCACTCCCATTTCTTCTGTCTTAGGTTTACTATTGCTGTTAGGCAGACTGTTATAGACATTGGCCTGGTAGGCTGGACATCTATTCATGTAATTATTCCACATTTACTCTTTTTTTTAAAAAAAAGATTTATTTTTATTGGAAAGTCAGATATGCAAAGAAGAGGAGAGCCAGAGACGAAAATCTTCCATCTGTTGATTCACTCCCCAAGCAGCTGCAATGGCCGGAGCTGAGCCAATCCAAAGCCAGGAGTCTGGAGACTCTCCTGAGTCTCCCAAAGAGATCTGAGGTCCCAAGGCTTTGAACTGTCCTCAAGTGGCTTCCCAGGGTACAAGCAGGGAGCTGGATGGAAAGTGGGGCCGCAATGATTAGAATCAGCACCCATATGGGATCCTGGCATGTGCAAAGCGAACATTTTAACTACTAGGCTACTTTGTCTGGCCCACCACATTTACTCTTACTGACATATTGCCCTCTATAGCAACACATATTTAAACTTCCTTGTTTAAATTAGAAAGTGGATACATTATAAAGATTGGGTATTTAGTCTTCTATGGTTCTCTGATTTTTGCTCAAAAATGGAAAATATTATTAACAAGTACTATGAATTTATTAAGAGTATACAATGGTGTGTGTGTTTTGAACCATACAGTGGAAATACAGGGCTTGCATATTTTGTTTAGGGATGAGAGGAATGCCTAGTCATATAGTCAGAAATTTATTCTACAAATTTGCTGAACCCTCAGTTTGAGATAAGTGTGATAGAACACAGGGAATGGAGCCATTTTCTGTATAAGTTCACCATGTACAGAAGAGTTGGGTGAGAAGGGTGTACAAGTAATTAGAATTAAAGGTGGACTGTGGTGCTGTAGGACGATACCATTTTCATTATGTGGGCCAACTGGAGGTGCCAGGCATCTGCAAGGCATCAGATGCCTAGGGGGAAAGCAGGGTGGAGGCAGTAAAGAACATTGCTGTCTGCCAACTCCACAATTTCGCCTCTGACTGGATTTATTACTCACATATGCAAATCTGAGCCTCAGGATCTGGACACAAACTAACCCAGTTCTTCTGCAGCATACGAGAGTATCGCTAACACAGCGACTGCAGTCTCCAGAGATGGCTCAGATATACAGTGTAGTCTTCTAACACAAACACAGACCTTCAACAGTGAGTCTGTTTGGTACAGTTCACAGAGTGCATACTACAGGGCCATACTCATTGGCAGATCTTGGGCAAGTTATTTTATTTTTTTGAGATGTGGTTTTCCTCTATTTTGCATGAAAATAATAATACATATTTTACACTCCATGGTGAAAATTAAATAGAATTCCTCTTGAGAGTGTTTCTACTTTGTATTAAACCTCTAATTATTCTTAATTTCTTTCTTGATTTTTCAGCATCTTCATCTGGCTCACATGAACTTGAATGAAAGGTCCTCAGTGTTCATTGTGAATGGCACTCACAGCTATCTTCACTATTTACTGTTTATTATGTTGAAGCCACAGGTTGTTTCTTTTGTAAAGGATTTTTAATTTTTTGTTTTATTTTTCATGATGTGGTTCCATAAGCACAGGCGTTTTCTCCTCTCTCCTCCTCTACTCCCACCCACTGTTTCCCCCAAATTATTACATTCAGATAGTCTTTCAACAACAGTAGTAAGTTTAACATTTTGCTTTTTAGTGCATAATGGCATCGCAGGAATAGACAGTGGTAGATAGGGAAGGATATATTGTCAAGGTATATTTAGCAGTTCCATTGGGTTCCTTCTTTTATTCAGGAGTGGAAATGCATACTGCAGTGTATCTTCACTTCTCAGTATCCTAGTATCCGTATTATAGCTCATCTCCAAGAATATATGTGTACACATGTTTACTTATAGGTTATCTAGAGTAGACTAACATGTTAACATGTGCCACATGTGTCAAAGGCTTTACTGGTAATTTGGTGCTAAGATCTTTCAGAATTTTCAAATTTATTGAAATTATATCTGTAAGCAAATAGAGTCTCCCTTAAATTGTTCTCTTTTCATTGAAAGGTATTCCATTTATATTTTGGATAGTTCTCAAAATCAGCTTTATATATATTAAAGTATACTACAATGAATTTTGGATAATAAAAACATTAATCTTTTATTCTTTAAAAAGAATAAACACAAACATTAAAATTGAGAAGGTGATATTTTCAAACTTGCCAAAACCAGAGAATTCACTACTTGTAAAAGGAAAGTGTTATATATTCT
This sequence comes from Ochotona princeps, assembly GCF_030435755.1. Classification (NCBI taxonomy): domain Eukaryota; kingdom Metazoa; phylum Chordata; class Mammalia; order Lagomorpha; family Ochotonidae; genus Ochotona; species Ochotona princeps. The sequence continues at coordinate 76,463,860 of NC_080832.1, forward strand.
TTGTCAGAGTGAATTATTTGGATGCCAAAAAGGAATAATCAATTCATCTCATACCTATTAATAAATTTGGAAGTCATGTTATACAAGATGTTTCATGTTTGCTTGTCAAAAGTCCAATGGGGTTAATGTTGTGGTGCAATGTATTCAGCTTTCACCTGTAATGCCAGAATCCCAAATGAGTTTGCTGTGAGCCATCGCTGCTCCACTTTTGATTTAGTTCCTTGCTAATGTGCGTGAGAAAGAAAAGTGGGATAGTATAATTATGTGAACTGCTCCCCCATCTCGGGTGACCTGAATGAAATTCTGGGCTCTTCGCTTCTGCCTGAACCAGCCTCAGCCATTTCAGCTATTTGGAGAGTAAAAAAGTGGATGGAAGATTATTTCCTCTCTGTTTTTTGTACTCTGCCTTAAATCAAAACAAAACATAACAAAAACACCAAAAACAAAGCAATGCAAAAATAAAAAGAACAAATGAACTAAACACACGTTGGGAAAAAAACTAACAATTCAAATGTTCTATTCATGAATAACACTATTTCATTACGTTTTACATTATGGTGAGTGAAAGGAGATATACCCAGAATTGCATTTTGCTTTGTAACTTTGAATCTTGGGAGATACAGATTTCCGAATGTCCAAAGGCATGAAGCCTCAACTGAGGAGTAGTGCATGTTTGCTAAGAGCTTGCTGAAAGAAAGCAGTTTGTTTTTGTTTTCCAAGAGTAGAAAGGCTATAGAATGCTCTCTGGTCTCATAACTTTTTGGAATAAGATATGGTGATGACTTACTCTAAAAGCTTGCTTGGCTTTGAAAAACAGCCTCAAATTAATTTTAAATGTTTATCTATTTACTTTTTATTGGAAAGTCAGATTTACAGAGAGAAGGAGAGGCAGAGAGAGAAAGATCTTCCACCCGCGGGTTTACTCCCCAGTGTCTGTAACAGCTGGAGCTGGGCCAATCTGAAGCTAGGAGCTAGGAGCTTTTTCCTGGTTCCTCATGTGGGTGCATTTGCCATTACTTTCCCAAGCCACAGGCAGGGAGCTGGAAGGGAAATGGAGCAGCCAGAACAATAATTGGTGCCCATTTGGATGCCTGGCACATGCAATGCGAGGACCTTTGCTGCTAGTTAATGCCTTGGCCCCAAATTGATTTTTTAGATACATTTTTATTTTATTTTTATTACAATTTGGAGGCAATTATTGTTGACTTACTATTTGAAACTATAGAAAATGCAGAAATGATTCCATCCCCCTGCCCATCTCATTATTTTAGGGTTTAATCATTTTGTTAGTAACTTCCATGGCTGAAGTTTGTTTATTTACAAAGGAAACTATAGCTGTTATAATGAGCATCTTTTCACTGAATAAGTAATATTGGTTTTGGATTAGGTTGATATAATTATACTTAATCACAACATTTAATTTTAATTTTAATTAGTTTTTAACAGATTCAGTGTGATTCGTAGAGAAGGTTCTGAGAACTTAATGACAGTCTCTGCTTTCCTTGTTTTCTACCCTCTCTTCTTCCTTTCTCTTCTGTTTGCATTTTGAGATAACATATTTTAAATTTACATTGTAGCAAAAAGTCTTCATACTTAACTAAATAAGAAGTTCAACAAGTAAAATCAGAAAGACTTTAAATTAGTGGGAATACAGACAATGGTCATAAACAATAAATGAATGGAAATGATTATTTCACTTTTATACAGTCAATTTTTTTTTATATTTTTGACAATCTTTACATAGTTAATTAGGGTAAAAAGGTTCAAGGACTATAGGAAAGTGGGTAAGACTATTATTTCCATATTGTTTCCTTCATGTTTAAAGGGGGTATTAAGGGAGAAGGCCCACCCTGTTTCCCACCCACCCCAGGTCCCGGATGTGGGACATGCTCCGAGGTTCTTGCTCAAGTGGTTTTGATAGTTCACTAGTTATGAATCTCTGCCAATCTTGCCATTCCAAGCACGATGAGGTCGTTGAAGAATCCACTGATTGACATAGTCCATCATAGAGTCTCCATTTGCCCAGTATTTCGCTGCCAACATATAGCTGAGATGGTTGATTTTGCTGTCTTCTGTCTTTTGTCTTTTCTTGGTTAGGGTTCTGAATCCAATATTTTGATTGGGAAAATCTCCAAAGAAACTTTGTCTGAGGTGTTCCCAAACCAAATTCTTGTATGTACTAGCAAGTTCAGGGCCCGGCACAGTCCATTGCCCCATCAGCTGGGTTACAGTTGCTGGGTTGTTCTGTTTTCAATCCTGACTTCCACTGGAAACAATTGGTGTCGCAGTCCAGCCTGGTTCTGCCCAGCACATACTTGACCCTCGCATAAACCAGTGGGAGCTGCAGCCTAGTTGGAGCGACCCACACTAACCCCCACCAGGCCCGCCCCCTACCCTGGTTTGCCAGTATGTGTAGCAATAGTCCAGTCTGTCCCACATCCCATTCGGCTCTTGTGCATGTCAATGGATATTAAAGCTTAGTTCCATCTAACCAGCTCCTCTATGAAACCCACACAGATGCTGTTGGGTGTCTGTCTAGCCACCCTAGCCCCTGTCCAAGTTTTTGTGCCCTCCTGTGGAAGTGGTAACCCAAGAGGGAGGAACCCACTATTTTTTTTAACATATATTTTTATTGCATTTCCTTTTTTTAAAAATTAATTACATTGCATTATGTGATACTTTTTTTTATGCACTGGGATTCCCCCCGCCCATCCCAAAACCCTCCCCCCACGGTGGATTGCTCCACCTTGTTGCATTTCCATAGTTCAAATTCAGTTGACATTCTTTCATTGGAGGTATTTACCAAGCATAAAGTCCAGCATCTTATTGTCCTGGTAAGTTCAATGGTTTCTTGATGAGACCATCTTTGGTCTGAAGGTAGAGCCAGCAGAGTATCATCCCATTCAATTAAAAGCCCCAACATAATATTGGAGGAACCCACTATTTCCCTCCCAGGCCTCTCCCACTCCCGGATTATGCACTGTCCAGGTAGTTCTGTGGTTTGACTTGATAGAATTAGACTCCAGTGCCAGCTTCTGCCAGTTGATGCTGTGGCTAAGCCCAAACAACCCTCATCCACTCTAATTTTGTTTGCACCAGTAGGAATAATCAGCCCAGCCTGGCTTTTCCCTGATCTTGTCCACATGAGGTGCACAGGTGTTGTAGCCCTGCTTAGTCTCATCTGCCCCCATCCCAACTCATGCTCTCCAGTGGGAGTAGCTATGCAGTAAGGGAATCCCCCCATATTCCCCCTGTATACAATCAATTTTTAAGTAATCACAAATCACAAAAACTGTAATAGAATAACTTGAAATTTAAAACAACATTCTGAGGTTACAATATGTGATTTTAGTATTTTAATCTCTAAAGCCAAATTATGTCATGGAGCAAATAAATCGAATAAAGCTTGGACTGCTTTATTAAAAAGTAGTTGTTAACCAGCCTGTGATGGTTATTAGTCAATAGAATCTGGAGTGATATGTCAGGGTATCAGGCACTGAAACAGTAAATTCAGAAAAATCTCTCCTTGTTTGTAGAGCAGAGTGCTAAACACCGCTTCTTCTTAATACAGTGTGGAGTTTGTCCTCTTGCAGCTGGTGTGCTGAGCTATAAACCCAGAGAGTCTCTGATAAAAGGCCCACATTCTTCAGAGTTTCCTACAGATTTGGTATTACGCTTTCCCAAGTACCCCTTTTTTATGGCCTAATTTTTTAGCTGCTCTGGAAAATGTTATAAGTGCAATAGCAAACACATGAATTTCAAATGTCTGTGGAGTTTGGTTCTAAATCAATTTGGGCCATCCGAACAATTTTCTGGTTCTATTTCTCTTCTCTTGATTTTACTGAAATAGAGCTACTGACTGAAAAAATGAATGGAAATATTCACAGATTTGATATTTTGCAAGACGCCTCTGCTTGTGTTTTAGGATGCTTGGAGAATGCAGAACAGATACGGAACTTTAGCAGTCTCTATAATTCTTACATCAGAAAACTCTAGAAATTTGTTTCAACTACTGAATATATATAAAAAATAACACATCGGTATATATCGAGTGCTTACTGCGTGCAAATCAACCATGAGATTTGCCCTCACAGAGTTTCTGTTTCAGTCTCTTTTACCTCTCCAAGAAGCTCAGCTGTGAGTGTGGGAGCTGCAGGTACCATCAGCAGAATTAAAACCTATAGTAGTGGAAAAACCATTGAGAGAATTGGAGTAGAAATAAGGGAGTGCGGACAAAAAAGATTAACTAGGAATATACACTTAGTGTGTAGGGGTGGAGCTATGCAGGAAAGCATACGCGATTGTGTTGGGACTGACCTTATACCCCTGTAGTATGTTGTGTTGCCCATGTTAAACATTTTACACCTTTTCAAGGAGATGACATTATCAATTTTGGCGGTTACCCAGAGTCAGGCTCAGTCAACTAGCTTAGAGAAAGTAGGCCTAGGCCTCCGGCTTCCAGTCCAGACTGCATTTCCCCTCTTTCTTGGCTCCTTACAAAAGCCTCTGTGCTGACCTGTGAGCTGCCAAGTGCCAACTGGAGTCAACTCACTTGAGAGAAAAAGTATTTACAGTTACAATCTGGCTGTGAGGCTTCTTTAGTATTTTTGCTGCCCTGAATCAAAAGCTGAGACTAGCAAAACTGATAATTTTCTCACCTGTGTGGAGAAGATATTTAGTAGCTTCACTGGATCACAATAGATGTTGTCCTGAGGAAATCTGTGGTTTAGCTTTCTTCTAATCACATCCTGTCTTTGCTGTCTCACTGATTTCATTGCACACACTATTTGACAATTTCCCTCTCTTCTTCAAAAAGCCTTTCCTGGTCTGTCTGGGTTATGTATTGACCTATTTTTTTTTTTTTGTGGGGGTGGTTTTTGTGACTCCTTTTGGCTTGAAAATGCAGTGACTTATGTCTAAATTTTAAACTCTGTGCATAATGGAAATCTTTACTGAAATGAAAGTGCACCTGTTTCACTAACAAAGTGCCTCTGAATTTGCGTATCTGGGGTTGAAACTGTACATCAAATTGTACTGGTGAGAAGAACTAGGTTAAAGTCTTGATCCTTAGGTGCCAATGAGCGTATTTGTATTTCCTATGAACAGCACTATATTCTGAAATCAGAAAGGTACCCTGTGTAAGATTTTGGAGGGCCTGACAAAAAAAAAAAAAAAAAAAAAAAAAGAGATCCTGATGTGCTGGACAAGAGGGTAAAGATTATTCTGAGCAAATTTGTCATGACAAAAACAACTCAGTGGTAAGCCTTGATGAGGTGTCTTTTCTCAGTAGCAATTTCTTTGCATATGAAAGCAAGTGTCTAAATATGTGGTGGATGCATCTGCAAGCTTTTAAAAGTGAGAACTTGACAGGTTTGGGCTAGTCCCAGAAAGCAGAATAAGCAAAATTACCCTGGTGCCAGCACTTGGGGTGGAGTTTCCATAAGAGCCGGGCTACTGCAGCTCAATTTCCTGCCTCTTTAGCCATGGAAAAAAACAGCCTGCAGTTTTCTTCATTAACCATTGTATAAATGACTCTTTGCTCAAGGGTGGGAAGACTAAAAGAACTCGCTCAAAGGTCTTTTATAATCTTCAAGAAAACAATTGTTTAGTTAATTTCATGGACTGAGCACATATTTCAAGGTCATTTACTCCTGGGAAGAAAGGAAACAAATGGGGATATGTTTGCCCTGTAGGGCATTATGAGAGAATGGATTTCAAGACGCATGAAAAAGACGCATATCAACAACAGAAACTTGAAGAAATGCAGTAGTCTTCACCTTTGCTCAATTTTTTTGTATGTTACATGTGACCAACCATGATTCAAAATAAATACTAAGTAGAAAATTCCATATTGAAATGGTCCATAAATTTTAAATAACATGTTGTTCCAAGTAGCACTATCTTACCTTGTCCTTCCTGGGACATTAATCATTTCTTTCTTTGACATATCCATGATGAATAGAGTACCTTCCCACTTGTCAGTACCTTTGCTGGTTATGGGCAGGAATTTCAGAGTACCACGGTAATGTTTTTTTAAAAAACTTACTTGGTAGTCTAACATTGTATTATAATGCTACTCATTCACTTCAGTTTGTCTCCTAACGTAGGCATTGTACCACATCAGATCATCACAAGAAGGGTGAATACAGTTTAATAAGATATTTGTAGGGAGACCATATTTGCATAATTTGTATTACTATATGCTGTTGTAGCTGTTCTCTTTTATTAGTTATTGCTATTAATCTCTTACTGCGACACTAAGAGATTGAAGTGATTATTATAGATGAACAGGTTAAAACAGCACATACAGGCTTTTGTATTAAGCACAGTGTCTTGCATCTGCTGGGATCTTGGAACAAATCCTCTGTAGAAAACAAAGAGAACCACTGTGTACTTACCTAAATTTAATTAAGTACAAGTAGCCAAGTAGTCTCATGAAAGGACAGTTTCATGCATAAAATAGTTCTTGAGCAGTTCTTTGAAGTAAAACAAGAAGTACCCCACATAAGACAGCAGGAATGATATTTTTAGGGGGTTGGTGGCTAGATATTAATGCTGTTTATTGGACAGACTGAAAAAGTGAGAGCACAAAGTATGAACTGTGGAGCATGATGACAGGCATATTTAAGTAGTACTACTGACTGTCCCACTCTAAAATCCTAAGAAATATGAATATCTCTTCAAATTTACAACCTTTTGTAGCTAGTACCCTAGTCCAATGATTGTATGTCTAAATAATCTAATTCTTCTCTTTTTGAATATATTGTAGAATTGTTATTTTTTTGCCTTGTGTGACCACATGACTTACATTGGCCAGTGAAATAAAAATGAAGTGGTATTGTGAAACACAGCAGCCTTCTTTCCTGTTGTAACAATTCTAAATGCATATACAGACATGAAGGTTTCATTTGCCTAAGTCCCTGGTTGAGATAAACAGTACTCCTGATGATCACCTGCTTTGTACCTGCAGCAGAATAGAAAATGCTGCACGGGCCATCTTCTGCTGCTTTCCCAGGCACATCAGCAGGGAGCTAGGTTGAAAGTGAGGTAGCTAAGACTCCAAACAGTGCCTATATGGGATACTGTCAGCATAGGCATGGCTTAACATACTATGCCACAGGACCTGAAACTTGAGCTTGACTTTTAACTGAAGAATTTTTGGGAGCCATTATCTATGTTATATATCTATGTTATCTATGTTATATATCTATGTTATAGAGGCCTAAGAAGGTGTTGGTAGCCAAATGATACTTGCACTATTTGTTAATATATACCTTTTTAAAAATATTTATTATTATTATTATTATTATTATTATTTTATGATACAGTTCCATAGGCTTCTGGTATTTCCCTTATCCCAGCCCCAATTCCCCCCCACCCACCTAGTTCCTCTGTATCATTACTAAAGTATAGTCCTTCATACACAGCCATATGTCCATCATTGTGGGCAGGGACAATGGCAGAGAGTCCAGCATCCTATTGTCAAGATATAGTAAACTGTTTCATTGTAAGTCCATCTTTGTCTGGAAGTAGAAATGCATACCACACTACATCCTCACATCTGGATATTAGTCTCCATTTCACAGCTACTGTACATCTCCTCAAATGAAAAATCATAATACAAAATCAACAATAGAAAGAAAAATAGAAATTTACATTGCCATGAAGTTAAATAACATGTTACTAGGCCACCACACCAGGCCCCAATCCTTACAGTTTTAACTTATACTCTTCACACTTTTTTTGTAAACATAAATGTAACTTTATTTTACATTTATGAAATCTAAGATGCCTAGCTGAGATTGTCCAGATTTGAAATTCTTTTTCTCACTCTTTACTGGAAACTCTGATCAACTCTCTAACAATTAACTTCAGCTCTGCTTTGTTTCTGCTGTATGAGTATTAGTCAGTTTTCAATTGTATAATAATTGTTTGACATAATTAAAACATAAAAAGGTTTGCTTATCCCATAGATTTGGAAATTCAAACTCCAAGATTAGCAGCCCCATTGCCTTGGCCTTTGATAAGGATAGGAGATGGCTACACTGGGGCAAATGTTGGCGTGATCAGTCACATCGTAAGCCAGGAGACACACAGACACACACATAGAGAGAGAGAGAGAGAGAGAGAGAGAGAGAAGGATTTTGCAATAACCCTTTCCTGAGCACTAGTTTTCAAGGGCATTTGCTACAACCACTTATTTACTACCCACTAGGCCCACATGCTGAATGTTTCGCCACCTTCCAGTATTGCCATCCTGAGTACTAAGCCTTTAATACATGGGCATTTGGACTACACTCAGCAGTCAAACTATAGCATCTACTTTTTGCCTCAGTAGAATGTTAAGTGGCCGTGGAGAAGAGGTTACTGAGAGAAGTTGGTTCCCATTAGAAGCATTGAAATAGGTAAAGAAAAGCTTCATAATACTTTTTGTTTGTTGACTCCTGTGTCCTACCATTTCTTTCAGGGCTGGTGAATTATGGACCATTAGCGAAAGATAGGCATAATTCAAGCGTCACTTCAGAGCAAAATCACTCTCCTTGATGCTAAGAAAGAGAACAGAGATAAAGGAAAGAGAGATGCCTTCCTGTGTCTGAAATATGGCACTTTCAGCCATTTGGAACTTGCCTTTCAGGCTCTGTCTGGCCTTGGCTTGTAGAAGGCAGGGTTGCTGTGTAGCACAAGGAGGTGCGAAAACAAACATGGGCAGAAACCCAGATACTTGACTGCAAGAAACATTTTGAAAGTTATAAAACTGAAATACTACTTCCAGCTGTCACTTTATGCAAGGATTAAGTTGAGCTTAAGGGGCTGAAGAAACTGAATAAGTTATGCTACCAAAGCAAGTTATAGAAGATGCCTGGTATTTCCTAATGATGGATTTCTCATAACTCCTTGCATATTTACCTACTTACTTATTCACTTAACATATATATTTGAAGAGTGTACTGCTTCTAAAATACATGGGAAAATTTCATATTCTTTCCTTCACATAGCCAAGAGCGCTCTTGACTGCTGGTCATCCTTATTTTCTAGAATGCATTGTTTCTTGCAGTGACGGGCTATATAAAACATAGTTAATCGTCATCCAATGATCAAAGCAGCTGGCATGCATTAAGCATTAAGGTTTTCTTGATTGACGTTTAGACAATAGTGTCCCCACTATTGTTTTCTACTCATTTGTACACATGACACACAATCATACTGTTCTGCTGGGTTATGAGTTGGCTGAAAATCTACGATCTAGGAATGAGCATGTAGGCTACAAGTTAAGATGTTCATGGCCCACATTTGAGTGCCTATTTTTGATTACTGACTTTGGCTACTAATCTTCAGCTTCCCGCTAATGAAGACTGCTGGAGGCTGCAGTATTGGCTCAAGTAATTGGCCTCTTTGCTCCAGTTCTTTATTTCTTAGTTCTAGCTATTTGGGCATACGAGGGGTGAAACCAGCAGATGGAAATCATTTCTGTCTCTGTTTCTGTCTCTTTGTGTTGGTATCTTTACTTGTCAAATAAAAACATCTTTTAGTTGGTTACTCAATACAACATTATCTTTGTGCATTTATGACTATTCTTATTTATAGATACACCTCTCAGGTCATTCTATTGCTATGTTTTGCTCCACATCAAGCCCAATGATGGCTCACAAACATCAGAGAAATGCATGACAGAAATGCAAAGTCATGTAACAATACCTTGCATAGGCCCATGTAAAATTGAGCCTTTATTTTTAACATACTAGGTGCCACCTAAAGCTCATATAGATAGTTTCTTTTTAGGTGAATGGTGTAGAGAGAATTCATTGTCAAATGTTGTTAACTCATAAGCACAATACCCTGTCACCTTCCAACTTGCTATCATGGGGGTCTCATCTTAAATATAGCATCTCCCAAACTCATTGACTTCATTGGACTTTGCTTATTCCTGACTGAAGGAACTCCTGAAGCACAGGCTCCATTGATTACTGTTCTCAAACAATTCCACACAAGGATTATAGAACCATGCCTTAGGAGGAAAATGTGCTAATCTGATCATACACCATAGATCCCTCTTAAAATTGGATAAACATAGGCTGAGGTATTGCTCAAAAGTTCATGCCACAATGAAGACAATATTTTTGTCAAGTATTTAAGCCTTTATTCAAATTCAAAGACTGCATTCAGACTTAGGAATTCATATTAGGCAGGATGTCTCATCCTATGCCAGCCAACCCTCAGACTAGTATTCTAGAAAATTAAAAATTTGTGCTAATGGTGTTGTTCCTTAGCTATTTGAAAATATTTTCTAATAAAGGAAAATGTCAAGCATGTCAAGAGTAATATTTTATGCTATCCACTCATTAAATTCTCTAGCCTTATAATGAAAATCGACCTTTTTCAATATAACTGTCATCACTCGAAATAAGTCAATTCTATTGTGTAAGGAGCTAAGAGCTATGCTTGTCCTTTGCCTGTGGATAAAAATGTAGCAGGTGCTAACATTAAGGCAGTTCATGTTCTGTTTCAACTTTTTCCTTGCCACTACTTAGTTTATTTTTAAAGTGGCTTCAGGAAGAAACTATCAAGCAGCATAGTGATGTCATAATACTTCCAGAAGGCAAGATACAATTGTATTTTTTATTACAGAAAATATGATAGATAATTTCACACTCATGAGTCATAGATGCTCTCAATGAAAAGTCTGAAATTGTGAAAAAAGAGAAATGTCCATAGATGTTATTATTATTATTACTGACATTGGAAAAATCTGAGGCATAGAGAACTTTAAGCAATCAAGAGTTACACACAGAAAGTTTAGGGCAAGGGCAATGGATTTTATTGTGAGAACAAATCATTCCTGATGTTTGATGTTTTTATTGGCTTTACGGCCATGTATCACCTAATCTCAGGACACATTCTGAGAAATACATGGTGACTTCCCTTTTCTACAAACACCATGAGCTGTAATTACACAAACTAACAAGATCTATGTACATCTCCAGGTTTGGCCTCCTGATGCAATGCAATGAAGAGATGTTGCAAATGCAAGATGTATATGTGCTACACTTTTGTCCATCTGAAAGCACAGTAGATTTGTTTCACATCAGCATCACCTAAGTAGTATTACATGGTTCTAAGCATTACAACAATGCTAGCATCTGTAGCAATAGAAAAATGCTATTAAAGTCTTTGGCAGCAATACATATATACACACCTAAAATTTTTTAGAAAGGAATTCTGTTAAATTCTAATATAGGTTATTGTCTTGACTCTTAAGTGTATCTCTTATATTATCTATGGGAAGTATGTCCAACCCTACCAAAGTTGCAACCTCTATTCAAAAAAGTTATCTGTGTAACTATTTGTGTTGTGAACTGAACTCACTACTTTTTCCACAAGAAATACCATATTTTTTCAGGTGAAAGAATTTTTGACAGACTAAAGTTCTGCTAGAGTTCATCAGACAGCTCAAGTTCATCAGATTTGGGTATACACTTTCTCAAAAATGAAAAAAATTAAGACCATCTTTACAATAAAAACAACTGATAATATTTGTTGTCAGTGATAAAATATTAATATTAATGCAGAATACATGGTTTTGGAAAACTTGCACTAACTACCAAAAGCTTAAAAGCTTCTATTTCTTTCAGACCTTATGATATCATCATGATCTAATAGATCATTGTGATTGCTGGGTATTATATAACAAGAAATGAAAGAATCATTTATGGGAAAAAGAGTCACTTAAACAAGATAGACCAATGATTTTATCAGAGTACAGTGTATCAGAATAAAGAAAGCACATTGAAAAAACAATTTTTAAGATCTATTTATTTTTATTGCAAAGATCTACAGAGAGGAGCAGAGATTCCACCTGGCAACTAGTCTTTAAGAAATTGCTATTGTTGAGTTTGGGCAGAAAGTTTAAAAAGTATTATCTAAAAGTCTATGAAAAGGCAATTAGGATATCCTCCCCCTCCTTTTTTTAAAAAAAATATTTATTTATTTGAAATTCAGGATTACATAAAGAGAGGAAAATGAGAGGGGAAGAGATAGAAAGAGAGAGAGAAAGCTCTTACATCCTCTGGTTCATGTTTCAATTGGCCACAATGGCCAGGGCTGAGCTCAACTGAAGCCAGGAACCAGAAGCTTCAGCATGTTTCTCTTGTGGAAGTAAGGGACCAAATTCTTCAGCCATCTTCATAGGGGAATTTTCAGGGGGCTGATTGGAAGTGGAGAGGCCGGGACACTACTGGGTCCTGCAGGCAATGGTTTTACCCTCTATAACATAGTGTTAGCCTCTTTCCTTCTATGTATCTCCATGAGGCTGGATTTTCTTAATATATGTCAACTGAAACAACATACACATTCAGACAAATTGAGTGGATATAGATGCCAGTATCTAGCTTTCTTCTGCAATTCCAGACATTAAAGAGATCTGCAGTTGCAGTTAGGTGAAAAACTTCACCTCTTCTTCTTAAATTTTGTCTCATTTGGAGCATAGCTATTTTCATTAACAATATGTTTATTTGCTTGCATGATAAATGACCATAGTTATAACACGTCTAGCAAATCAATCTTTAAGGTCTTTATAGGTTTAAACCTTTCTGAAGATATAAAGGGGTCTAGAACTAAGCCATCAGAAAATGATCTGCTCGTAATGGAGACAAAGCTTCACCATCAAGACAGAGGAGTTTACCTGCTGCTATGGCCTTCCCCAGGAAAGACATTCAAGCTGGCTGTCAGTGAGATGAAGGTAATAACACAGCACAACAGAGCAGTTCAGGTCCAGCCAGCAAAATGGATTCGATATACATTTTAGTTTAGTGTAGTAAGGAAACTTTTCCTCAAGTGATTTTTAAAGCAATAGTGCTAGCTTGTTCTCTCTCTAAAGACATTTTGTTTTTATAAAATTACAGCCTGGAAAACACACTATGTGTTTAGTCTGAGTAGGTAGCCTGAGTTGTTTGTTAAATACCAGATCTCAGATTTGTGGCTGTTTCTCAAAAATAACTACATGACACCAGCAATTAAATTTATGTATCATTTTGATTATTTATACTTAGGCGAATCAAAGGGGTAAATGATGGTCTTCAGCTGAGCACTTCCATCAGCATTTCATTGCAAGCCCTTTAGATTTCTTCCGTTTTGCAGCTTGACCCAACACATAATCTTCCCATTACACAGTCTGGAGGGAACCATCCTCCACGCCTGCTTCCATCCCAGCATCTTCCTGTTGCTGGGATGGGATATTCCTGCATTGCAAACATGCCCTTTGAGCTACGTAAGATAGTCATATTTAGTCTGAACTCTTTAAATTTTTTAACATTGTTGATCACTTGGAGATAGCATTTCTTGAGCTCTGCCTCTTACAGTAATATGATAGTGTACACAAATACAATAATGTATAGAATTAGATCACCATTGCATGCATGGCCTTTCTATATGAGATTGTTAAAATGGGAAGTGAAGGTAGAAATCTGTCTTTGTCACAGTTGCTGCTACTCCTGTTACTCTGTTTTTCTTATAGTGAGTGACATTTCATTAATTCAACCTTGTTGATGGAATATGCCCAGTGTTATGTGAGGGCCGAGTATGTGCTGGGCAGAACCAGGCTGGAATGCAACACCAATTGGTTCCAGTGGAAGTGGGGACTGAAAACAGAACCAACCCAGCAATTGTAACCCAGCTGATGGGGCGATGGATTGTGCCGGGCCCTATACTTGCTAGTACATACAAGAATCTGGTCTGGGAACACCTCAGACAAAGTTTCTTTGGGGATCTCCCCAATTGAAATACTGGATTCAGAACCCTAACCAAGAAAAGACAAAAGACAGAAGACAGCAAAATCAACCATCTCAGCTATATGTTGGCAGCGAAATACTGGGCAAATGGAGACTCTATGATGGACTATGTCAATCAGTGGATTCTTCAACGACCTCATCATGCTTGGAGTGGCAAGATTGGCAGAGATTCATAACTGGTGAACTATCAAAACCACTTGAGCAAGAACCTCGGAGCATGTCCCACATCCGGGACCTGGGGTGGGTGGGAAACAGGGTGGGCCTTCTCCCTTAATACCCCCCTTTAAACATGAAGGAAACAATATGGAAATAATAGTCTTACCCACTTTCCTATAGCCCTTGAACCTTTTTACCCTAATTAACTATGTAAAGATTGTCACAAATATAATAAAAAATGAAAAAAAAAAAAAGGAATATGCCCAGTGACTTCCAGTCAATGTTAGAAGGTGAACTTCAGCAACTGAAACACAGAGAAAAGATGGATACCAAACACGAAAACTTTGTTAGTCACTGAATGTGATATCATGAACAAGCCACAGCATTCAGGGCTCTCACTTTCAAGTTGCTTTTTAAACTCTATTCAGCTCAAATGTTCTTTGATATTTGAACAGTCCCATTAAGTACTTTCTACCCCAGCAATATTGCTCTGCTTTCAACCCCTGGAATAGTCACCAATAATTGACTATTTAGGGCTAAGCTGTGAAATATGCTGTTATCCTTTCAGATGTTCAGGCCCTGTTTTGAGAAGAGAAAGTCTGTTATCACACAATGTCTATTCAGAACCTGGTATGGAGTAAAAGTTCAATGGATTCTGGCTGGTTGTTTGACATGACCCTGGCCACAAACTTGTGTTAGCTCATAATAGGCCAAATTTAGCATTTACCACAGATTAAGGGGTGATCAGACAGCCATTTGTAAGTCAGTACTACCCGGAGTGTGTCTGACTGATCTTGAACCACAAGCACTCTCCAGCTCACAGCCAGTGCTCTCTGTCCTGACCATTACAAATGTCTGTTTATCTTCTTGCCTTCATCAGCAAGCAGCTGTTTATTTAGCAGCCTGGCCTAAGTCATTCCATATATGTACTCAATGAAGGCTTTCTTTGACTACTTTTTTTCTGTGCAGGATAAAATGCTGTCTTGTTTTTCCAGTTCTCTTCTTAAGTGTGATGATTTGGATGTCCCTGCTGTTAACTGGCAATTTTTCCATTTCCTGCTAGCATTGAGTGCCCCAGAGTTCTCCACAGAAGCCACTAATGAGCTTCTTGTCATTCAGGTCCCTAGTTCATTAAGAACACAGAATTTTAGCAATGCCTGATGTCCAGGACTCGGTGTTTTGGTTTTTTTTTCCCATTCCACAGAAAGCAAGCAAGTAAGCAAATAGAGAGGACAAGTTGCTTGTTGCAGTCACCAAGTTAATCCTGTTTAAGCTTCTGAAAGAAAGAATTTATGGAAGAATTTCCTATTTTACTTTCCAAGTGAAGTGACGACATATGGATGTGACTCCAACTTTCAAAGTGAGTATAACTTTCCTCTTTTTTCTTTTCTCTGTGCCTGTAACTATATTCAGTGTTTTCCAGTGATACTCATGCCTCTAAATATGCTCCTTCCTTCTTCCTAACGAATATTGACCAAATTTAAAAGTAGATTAGGAACAATTCTTGGGACTATGTGGATGGAGCACAGAAATGAAAATGTTCCTGCCCCATCCCTTCTGCCTGACTTATGGCTCTAAATGATGCCATTCATTCCACCCGCCTGCTGGCCGTGTACACAACTTTCTCTCATTCAGTCAGAGCCAAGTGAGCATCAATGCTCTTTTGTCCTGCCTCCCTCAGAGCCTCCCAGCAGCACAGAGCACAACAGCACTGTCAGCAGCACAAATGCCATTCCTGTAAAACCTGCTTTCCTGCATGTCCTCTGTTGAACCAGCAGTCTTTGCTGCTGTGTCTTCCCAGAGTGACTTTCTGAAGGTGAAGCATTTAGTTTTGCTTGCTAGTGAAGTTAAGCAGGATGTGTGTCCCTTCTTAGCTCTGTTAGCCCCTATAGGCTCTCACCTGTTACAGCTCAGAGGGTGGAACACGGTTCTGCTTGCTGTCAATGTCTACTTTATCCCTCTGTGTCAGAGCTCCTGTATCTCAGAAATACATAGGGATAGTTGCAAAAAAAAAAAAAAAGTCAACACATTTCTCTCTTCTCCAAACATGCCTAAGTCATCATTCTCCCTTCCATAAACACATGTTGACTCTGCCTCTGCATTCTTGCCCAGACATGGGAGATGCTTCATTTTCTTTTCTGTGAAAAATTCTATGTTTCATCTCTTGTGAAATTGTCTTGGGCTTCACTTCAGAATCGAGCTTTATGTGTGTGAAGTCACACAAGGAAAGTATGGTCTGTTTCCAGGATCTGAAAGGTAGCAGTGAGTTGTTCTGAGCCTTCATTTTGTCAGCCATGAGAAGTTTTAAATGCCAGCTCCTCATATCATTCCACTGACCGTGCAGGGTGGACGCATGTGTAAGTCTTCTTTCGAAAGACAAAACAGTTGAGATTATAATTCTTTTATGTTTGTGAGGTTTTCATTTCTGCTTCAATTAAAGTTACCACCCCTTTCTCTTCTGCATGTCCCATTCTTCCATTTGATAAAGGTGGAGGTGTGTATTAATCCAGAATGCCCTAGTGAGGACTAGTCCTAACTTGAATCTTCAGACAGTAACTTTGTCTTTTATTAGCATTTAGTCATGTTGAGGAATTGTTTTTTCCTATTATTTTTCTAAACAGATATGGAAAGTTTTTCCATTATTTTAAAAATTCACATCACAAATATCCAGCTTATTTTCATGTAAGACATTGTTTAAGAGATTCCCTGAGGCCTTCCACACCATGAACTTGTGTGGATTTACTTGTTGGACTCCTGCTATTTCCAGCCCCAGCTCTAAGTTAACTTCAGCTGTACTCTGAACTCTTTGAGTAACTATTGGGCAACTACTGTGTGTCAAACCTGTATTAGGAACAAAAAGATAACCAAAAAAAAGGGGCTTCTGTGCCAATAGACTCGTGTGTGTCTGTTGCACACATGTGCTGCACAGTGGGAGGCAATAATGGCAAGAGGTGGCACGTGCACACTTTGCTAAAATATAGTGTGATTCTCTAACAGTAAATCAATCAATTTGTAGAACACTTCTACATGCCATAGAAGATGTTCCTTAACTCTGTTTAAGAATTTATTGAAAAACTTTCACAAAAAGTGTTTAAGTTGGTTTTAAAGAACAGATAATGGTGTACCACACCTTGGACAGGAGGAGAAATTTCAGACAAAGAAGGAAACAGTGTGTTCCTGCCGTAATGACTGTGAGTAGGCTAACTGGGTTTGTAGCAAGTAAGACATTTGACATGGACCAGGGAGTCCATGGTAGTTGATTAATTTCCTATTGATATTTACTTAACTGTAGATTAGTCTGCTTTAATAAAGGCATAAGCACAGCTCAAAGATTGGTAACAACGGATATGCCTACTGTCCTTGTCTATTGGGCTCAGTAGCAACACTCTCAAAATAGTTAAGGTCAGTTAACTGATATTAAGCGATGTTCCCTTTCTTAAACACTGACTCAACTTAATCTTCTCCCAGAGTGCTTTATCATGATGAAGATAACCCCAGGGTCTTTGCCATACTTGTCATTCAAGTGACTAAGTAATCAGAATATCAGTGTTTTCCATATTCATAGCAGCTCCTGGCTTAATTATTAGGCTTCTTTAGCTGCTAGTTTCTGGAAAGTCAGTTGTGTGTCAGTTTTGCAGTTTACAGATTTATATTTGCCTTACTTATAAAAGGAAGTAGTTTTAGAAAAAAACTAACTTACGACACTTACATGTATGCATACCATATATTACATATTTTCTCCTCTGTATAGGAAGTGAACAGTTTTTTTCAAACTTGTATTTCTAAATTAATACATTCACGAGTCATCTAGTCTTCACTGAACGAATACTATGAGATGTTGGGATCTAGGGAAAGTCTTTTGGAGCCTTTTAGAAGTTGAGCCTCTCTGGATGCTCTATCTGCCCAGGTGTACACAGTGTATCTAGGGTCTTGTTAAAGAGAGAAACACCAACATCTGTTGTACAAAATACAATTTTGTCTTCTTCCAGTGTGCAAATGAGAAATCTCTGTTGCTTTCCTTGTTCCAAAAATTGCTGTTTGTGTTGTATTACCAGACTCACAATTATAAAAAAAAAAAAGGAAAATCACAAAAAAGAAAGGCAAATTAGAACAAGAAAAGCATTCAAAAGAACAATGCAGGGTGAGGTGAGTACGTGTTCATGGTCTCAATAATTGGGTCTAGACACAGGTGCCATGTGCTTTAGCACTAAGTCTCAGTGACCAGCCAAAGACAGATATGGAGGTAGTCAGGGAGGAAAAAAGAAGAATTCCTTTCTGCTGAAGGGAGTGTGTAGTGGTGGGAGCTTGTGCAAATTTCTCTTGGGATTGCAGCCTTGTTTTTCATGAACTTCTCACTCCTGTTATTTCCAGTTCCGGACCATCTGATCAGAGACTACTGGAATTTCCAGCTTCTAGGCACTAATTTCAGAGGCTGAAACAGCAACCCTTCTACAGCTCCTCCCACCACCACTACTGCCCTGCTGGGATGTGGGCTTCTGCCAGCCCAGGCTCTCTTGCCCAGGAAATGGAAGGTGGCACTTAAGTAGTACTTAAGACTCTCCTAACCAATCCTAAAGACTTGGAAGAAGGCCAATTCTAAATTAAGCTTTCTTGGGTAGATGAGTAAGGACTCAAGAAACCTCAGAGTGGGGAAAAAAAAAAGATAAGAGACATTTCAAGCGTTAGTGTTTCAGCTAAATCCTCCTTTGGCCAGGTATTAGATGTTTCTATGATTTTACTTATATCTTGTGCATTTCTAGTGTCTAGGCTTTAAACATATCTAAATCAAATCTCAGTGCTTAAGGATTCAAATGATGGCATCATAGAATTCAAAATGTACTTTTCTTAATTTTTAAGGAAGCTGAGGCTCAGGAAAAGTATATAGGTTGATCAAAGTCACACAGCTGTTGAAAGTGGACAAAAAACTATGAGTTCTGGTGTAGCATAATAGATGCTTTCCTCCACAAAATCACATTACATTAGGTTGCTGATATATGTATTAGAAAGATAGAAAAATGATTTACTTTAGTTTCATACTATTTTTTCATACTATTTTTAAAATCCTTCATAAGGTAATTGTGATGTAACTTCTGGAAGTTTGTTTGATGTTTAAAGAAAGGGTGAGTTGCTTGGTATCTATCAATGATTTCACCCAGAACTGGTACCATGAACAAAAAGCTCGTAGAAGTTGATACTAACATGCTCTGTCTTGACCTCAAAGCAATTACTTTCCCCATACAAAATGTGCAGTAAAGGATGCCAGTGCCTACTGTTTTGGAAAAAAGCAATATTTGCCTTAGGATTCAGACTCAGACTTCCACACTGTGTTCTGAAGTTCGGCACTGGGTCATTGGGTTGAAGCTCTTCTTTGAAGTCAAGTGGCACTTAAACCTCCAGACTGGAAGTTTGTGCACAATGGGTCTTAGCCATGATCTCAAATGTGACTCAACTGTGGTTTTAGATTTATCTCTGGGGCACTAGAAAGAATGCTGGTTGGGGCACATTAAATTCTAGTTCCAGTACTGTATAGTTTCAGGTGGCTCAGCATAAATCTCGTAAGCTCTCTGTATGTCAGGTACTCATCAATAGAGTACCATGCCTATCTAAAGAGTGCTGGTCCAGCAGGCAAATGAGGTAACAGAAATAAAGAGTATTTGTAAATGGAATGCATTGAAGAAGTATAGATTATTAATGTTTATGATTCCTAATATTTAGATATTACTGAGACAGTTGAGCCTTTCTTTGATATGTGTGATTACATGTCTTAGGCACTGTATACTAAAATACAAAACTGAGGGTTAAAGCCAAGGTCATGTTGACACACATAATGCCACAGAGGAAGCTGTTCTGGTTTGTTCTGTGCCTTTCAGATTAGATGTACTCAGTAGAATGCATGAACAGACAAGGGGACATATGTCAACAAGCTGGCTCTAGGATGTATTATTTTTAGTTTGTGTATTGCTTTAGAATGTCTTTTCCTTTTGGACCCATTCCTAGTACTGGATCCTTACTTTTAAGCAAGTTCCATCATACTATGTTTCAAAATAAAAGCAAAGGAAATAAATAGTATTTTTTTCTGAAAAATTATCCCTTTAATGCTATTCCTTTACTTGAATGAATCTGTCAGTGTTATCAATAAGTTCAATATTTCACTCAACACATATTTATTAAAATCTACAGTGTTTCAAGCCTCCACTGTGTCAGAGGCAGGTTAGTGAGAAAGACAAATAAAAATCCTGCCATCTTAATCATAGTTTACATTTATATGATATTTCTGACTGTTCAAGTTATATTGTAAGATCTTTTGTGTATTCAGGACTAAAAGTGACCACCTTCTGATGATAAGTGTTCTGACACACTTGTCCAGTCTAATTTTGTTCCTAGTAGATCTCTGGCTTTATTTGCTCTTTTTAGCCATCCATTCCCCTCCCTCCACCCCTGCCACCGCCTCCAAGCCAGAATTTTACCTTTAGCACAGGTAGAAGTCACTAGATAATTCATCCATTTAGAAGAAGGAAGCCAATCATATTTAGCGCCAATGTAATTATTTATCTATGTGGATGCAAAACCATCTACTCTGCTGTACTAATTCCCAGCCTCAGACCATGCTCAAAGTTTTAGTCCTCTGAGTTCACTGTTGGAAACAGTTTTACAGCATTTATTAACTTGACATGGCAGATTCATACTATCTAAAATTGTCATGTCTTCACTGAATAGAAAAATCTGTGTTCATCTTGTTGACAACATATAGGTTTCTCCACCACCACTGTTTGAAATTTTCAGGCTTTGGGGCAAGCACTTCTGTTCCCAGTCATACCTGATACTTGTCCTAACTTGTGGCTTCTGTTGCCAACATTCTCATTTCCCGTCTCTCATCTCACTCTTCCAAAATGCTTTAGCCACAGTGTATCCAGAATACTTAAAATACAAGATTTCAGTTGAAGTCATCTTTCCTGATAATGTCTCCTTCTTCTCTTGGTAAAGATGTCTAAAATCCTTACTTCAGTTCACAAGTTGCTGCACATTCTGATCTTTACTAGAATGTAACATCCTAGCCCTTCACTCTGTTCTAATCATATCTTTTCACTTCTAGGAGTCTGAGCTGTTTTCCCCTTTCTGGATTACTTTCCACCCTCAAAAAGTCAACATCTCACTCAAATAAACACCAGTTTATTCTCCAACTATGGTTTGCACATCATTTTCTCTAATAAACAACAGGTTAACCATAACTCAAGCTACTTCCCAGGCTTTCCATGAGCTCTGGTAGGTATGGATTCCTCCCTGCTCTGATATATAATGTTCCATCTGATTTCTTGTCTGCTTCACTATCTAATGATTTCTGAAGTTAGAACATTCTTATCTATTCTGTTTCTGACTGGTTCAGTACCTGACACTTAGCACATGTTCAATAGTCACATATGGGATGAATGAATGCAATTTAGTTCATGTGTGTAATTAAGATTACCAGTAGGCTTTTAATCAATGACCTATTCAATGCTTAACATCATTCACCTCTACTTAATAATTTTGAAGCTGATTATTTATCTAAAAATTGTTCCCTTTATTGATACAGGTTAAACTGTTTCCTGTTGCTTTTTTCTCTCCTGTTCATATAACTTCCATAATGGATTGCTTTATCTTTCAAGTCCTCAGTATGGGCAACACATTTTGGTGCAATCTTTTCTTTCTTTCTTTTAAAATTGTTTGGTTAGGTAACTTCAAAATTCTTCATGCAACCCTTGATTCTTGCATGAACTTAACTCCTTTATCATTATTTCCATTGGGATATTTTCTCTTGTAAATTTACAGTTTTGGATCTGTTTTATCTTCTCTTGCTTCAAATTTGCATTCTCTCAGCATGAAACATTACTACTTTCATTATTCAAAATCATCTTAGATATTCTTTTCCTTCTTACTGAAAAACAAATAAACCATGAAGATGCATGTTTGTTATGTTTTTTTATTCCTCAGTCACCTTTCATTTGAACTCTACCACCTGTTTCAGATCCCATATTTATTTTTCTGCCTTCCTTAAACATCTTAAATCTATCCCTTGCCCTATATACAAAAAAAGCCCAAGACATTTCCATACTTGCATCTTCCAAGAATATGCATCTTTTACTGCTCTGCTTATCTGTGGTCTTTCCCCCACACAAGGTTCATCCCAAATTATTTTTTATTATAAACATTGCCAACTTTGCCAATCTACAGAAACTGCTCTCAGAAGATAAGCTAGTGTCAATCTTCTTTACTATGTTTACTTCTTTAACAAAAACTGTCTGTATTAATACTGTCTGTATTAGTTCTCTGATCCAATTCAGTTCCCAAGAATTGGAGAATATTAGCATGATACCACGAAAGGCCTTGAATCCTAAAATTGAGTGTGTGTTTGGACCACTATATTTTAAGATGTTAGTTTAGCAGTAGAGTGTGCTCAGAGATGTGCGTGTATCAGTAAGAGAAGCGCAAGAGAACAGGAGCCTGGGTGGAATGAGGCTTGCAACAGTCTAGCAAAACACAAGAAGAATCTGGATTACAATTGGAAGAGTAGCCAAGAAAGCAGATATAAGTGATTTACAAAAATAGACTAGGAGAGTTTGACCTCTGAGATGTTAAGGCTGAAGGAAAAAAATATGATAAATGATTCATCCAAAATTCACCGAGCACCCAATGTGAGGCATACTGCAGAGGATCTGAATAGAGAACTGACAAAACAACCATACCTCCAACCCTCATATAGCGAGTGGTTGACACTAACGTTTACTAGTTGGAAAATGACTTAGCCATTAACATAAAAAATAGTTATAAAAGGGCCCGGCGGCGTGGCCTAGCGGCTAAAGTCCTCGCCTTGAAAGCCCCGGGATCCCATATGGGCGCTGGTTCTAATCCCGGTAGCTCCACTTCCCATCCAGCTCCCTGCTTGTGGCCTGGGAAAGCAGTTGACGACGGCCCAAAGATTTGGGACCCTGCACCCGCGTGGGAGACCCAGAAGAGGTTCCAGGCATCGGATCGGTGTGCACCGGCCCATTGCGGCTCACTTGGGGAGTGAATCATCGGATGGAAGATCTTCCTCTCTGTCTCTCCTCCTCTCTGTATATCTGGCTTTCCAATAATAATAAAATCTTTTAAAAAAAAGTTATAAAAATATAAAGTTGAAGAAAAAGTTTGATATACTTAGTTTTGTGTATAGTTATTTTGAATTAATTCTATGATACACAGTTTTAATAACTTTTCATGTATTAGTTCATATAATTCCTTCACAAACTCATGAAATAGTTATTATTATACTCACTAAATAAATAAGGACCAAAGCATGGGACAGCTAAGTAAATAGAATAATGTATTTAGTACTATGTAAAGGAGTAGGGATCAAACACAAGTCTGTGGTCTTACTACCAAGAAATATTGCCTTTTAGATCCTTTGAGATTAACAAGTAGAGAATTTGGGGAGGTAATTTGAACATATACAAAGGCTTAGAAAAATGCTAAAGACTGTATACAGATAAATACTTTGGTATGAGCATGTCTTTGAGATAATATTATTCAAAGAAAGAATGGGAAGAGAAAAATCTATATTTTGATTTACTTTTTCATGTGTCAATGATACATCTTAGAACTTTGACTTAGCTGATATCGTTAGGGGTTTCCAATTTCTCTCATTTCCATTGGATTCCTCTTTTTCAAAGTCTTTCCCTCCACTCACTCTAATTGATTTCTCAGGACGCTTTCCATTCAACATATATTTTCTTAGTGACCTGTATTAACCTGTGGTTTATTATACAATTTGTGTCCGAACAAACCTTAACTTTCAGTTCAATCATCTTTGCTGAGTTCCAGGCAAATACTCAGTTGCTTCCTGATCATGTTCAGTTATTGTGATCATTTCAAATGTAATGTGAACAAATGGAATACAATGTCTTTACCTGCAAACTTACAAGCTTTGTTTTTTGTAAGTGGAGCTTTTGTTCACTGAAGCTTCAAGGAGAGAAAACCTGGGAGTCATTTTGTACCCTTCTCTTTAATTTATGCCACCACCTCTTTCATCTAATAAGTCATAAGTTATGTCATTAATTTTTCTCTTACTCAACTCAGCTCATCTAGCCTTGCCCTTACTTAGTTTTTTTTTCTAAATGAATTTGTGGAATTGTCACATATTTAGTATTTCCACACTGTTTTGAAGCGTATCATCATTAGATTTACAGCAACTTGTTTCACTCAGGTTTACATTGCTTCATTGGTGCAACCCATAGCTTCAGAATAATTTTAAAATCCCAAATGTTTCTTTGCCTGACTTTGAATCTCATCTACTATCCCCTATTACCTGATCATCTCACTTGTTAGAAGCTTTCTAGACCATCATACTGTGTTACTCATTCCCTGCGCACTGCAGTACCTCTGCTGAGAATGTCCCCTCCCCTTATTAGATTGAATGGAACCTGCATGTCCTGTAGGCTTTGATTAAATGTCGCAGCCAGCAATCCAGAGGGCTCCTTGGCACTCCTCCTTACACCTGAGCCCGATTTGGAAAATCCCCCTACATTCCTATCCACTTCCTCACTGTTCCTCTTTCAAATCAAGCATCTCCCATGAATGCTTAGGACTAAGAGTTTCTTGAGAGCAAGAATGACTTCTACTCACCATTACAATCCTAGCATGTATTATAGCCTGGCACAGTGTGAATCCTTTAAGTTTGTTAAAAGGATAATCAACAAGTGAGCAGAAAACAGCCCTTCACAAAAGATACATTACCCTGTTCTGAAATTCCTTGTGTTAAACATCGTATTATTTCCTAAGAATAATAGAAGTAATTGATTTTTGAATTATTGGTTAGTATTGAGGATACAGAAAGATTTTACAGAAAGACTATCTTATTGCAGCTATGATTATCATAAAATGTTCTATAAGTGTCAAATTCAACTGCTAAGATAATTGAGAGTGGCACTCATCTGTTTTGTGCATATTGAATTTCTGAGCACTTACCACATATGAAGCAGCCAATAAATATTTGTTGAGCTCTGCTGAATGTGCATCTCTCTCACATTCAAGATTTATACAATATGTGCTGCTAACATTGAAATCAAAATGAATTCCTGAAATATATTTTGTATTGGGTTCTTGGAGGTATTTCTATATTATCGATTACCTCTTTATGTGTGTGTTGCCAAATTCTGTATCACCCCCACTCTGCCTACTTTGTTATTATCATCATGTAAATATTTGCTTAACTTTTTGTTTTTCTTGAAAATAAGAGTTACAGAGAGAGGGATGGAGAGAGTTAAGAGTCTTTCATCCACTGATTTACTCCCCATTTGCCCACTATAGTTGGAGCTGGGCCGAGTTGAAGCCAGGATCCAGGAGGGTTTTTTTGTTTTGTTTTGTTTCTGCCAAATTGGTGGAAGGCCTCAATTATTTGAACCATTTTCTGCTGCATTCCCAGGCATAATAACAGGGAGTTGGATCAGAAGTGGCGCAGCAGTGACTTGAACCAACATCCATATAGGACCTTAGTGCCACAGGTATAGGATTCGTTTGCTATGCCACAATGCTGGCACCTATTTTGTTACTTTTAAATATGTGTTTGTAGTATGCTATTGACTTTCAGACCTTATAGTAATATAAGTAATATAGTAATATTTTTCTTTTTGTCACCAGTACTATGGTACAAGCTAGGCTTCATCCTGTGTTGCTGGCATCCCATAAGATGTCTTTTGTGTACCGGCTATTTCACTTCTGTTCCCTGCTAATGAGCCTAGGAAAGCAGCAGAAGATGGACCGAGTACTTGAGGTCCTGCACCCACATGTGAGACTTGGATGAAGTTCTTGGCTCCAGGTTTCAGCCAGGTCCAACTCATTTTCTAGGTCTCTCATGCAGGTGCAGAATCCCAAAGCTTTGGAATGTCCTCGACAGTTTTTACAGGTCACAGGCAGAGAGCTGGATTAGAAGTGGAACATCTGGGACACGAACTGGCTCCCATATGGCATCCTGGCATATGCATGACAAGGACTTTAGCCACTAGACTATCTTGCAGGGCTCAGCTACACATTTTTTTAAAAGAAAGTAACTTAACAGACCACTGCTGAAATCCATAGTTATCTTTATTGCTTAAGTATTTTACAGAAATGTAGTATATATACAAACCTAGAAATCTACAGGTAACACATATATGCTGTGATGAAGAACAAAATTAGGGATGTCAGGGTTACAAAAAATTTATTTAAAGCTGTAAAGTGAAAGCATCTGCAACACTGAGGAGAAGGGAATAATTAAGAATAAAACATCCTGGGCCCAGCGGGGTAGCCTAGCAGCTAAAGGCTTTGCAAGCACCAGGATCCCATATGGGTGCCACTTCTAATCCCAACAGCCCTGCTTCCTATCTAGCTGCTTGCTTGTGGCCTGGGAAAGCAGTAGGGGACAGCCCAAAGTCTTGGGATCCTACACCTGTGTATGAGACCTGGAGAAGGCTCCAGGTTCCTGGCTTAGGATCAGCTCAGCTCCGGCTGTTGTGGCCACTTGGGAAGTGAATCAACAGACAGAAGATCTTCCTCTCTGTCTCTTTTCCTCTATGTATATCTGACTTTCTAATAAAAATAAAAAATAAATCTTTTTAAAAAGGAATAAAACACCCTAAGTTACAAAATAAATAAGATTCTGTTACCACTATTTTTAAAAGATAGAAATTCTCAGATCTGAGCATTTTACTGGATCTTTGACTTGAATTTCAGATCTATTTCTTTCTGAGAATCTACAGAAATGTTCCAGGTTATCCATAAAAAGTCAGACATTAGGAAACAACATTTACTACTCATGAAATATCCATGTATTGCTTTACATTTCCCAATTCTCTTGCAATTAAAACTTATCTTAGAAATAATCCTAACAGATTGTGAATAAAGGTGGCACATGCTACTTGTAGTCCAAAGATTTTGCGATCTATAATCTTCAGCTGAGACAGTCTATCATGGAAATTTACCTGATGCATGCCATGTCATTCTAAGCTTCTGTGGGCCAGAAATAAATTTTGTATTATTAATTGTGCCTAGACTTCCTATACTATTTTTCATGAACGCAAACTAGTGCTGATGAGCGTACAGAATTATTTTGAGGATCATATGAAACAAAGTAGGTAAATTTCTCAAGATAATCTCTTTCACAGAGTTAACAACCAATAAAAGAAAGTCATAATTACTTATAGACTTTTAAAAATAAACTTAATGATTAAAAGATTTTCCCTCTTGTTTTCTCACAGAAGTAAAGGGCATGCTAGAACGTGTTGGCAGAATATTTCCAGCGTATTTTGACGCCTTCAGTTGCTCTGATTCTTGCTCCTAATTGAGTACCTTCAATTTGTGATACGAGGAACTACTCATTGAACTTGTACTTTTTGTAAACATAGTATATGTTCTTGGTTAGAGGTCTCTAAGGATTTTATTTATGGATAATTCATTGCCCAAAACCAATAGTGAAAGCTAGTGATCTTTCAAACATGGAAACACCCTATAATTTTCCCCTGGCATTGTAACAACTTTCATGTTCTTTTTTCTCTTTTCTGGCTGATCCTATATGCACTTAAGTGCAGGATCACATTAAGAAGATGCTCAGACCACATGTAAACAACCTGTGGCTAGGCAATTCCTGCCCCCTTTGTAATGTCCAATTTTCAAAGGATATATGCTCCTCTGTTGTTTTCGCTACTATATATTTTTTCCACAAAAGTCCTACTTATGACTTTATCATGAACCAATGTATTTGGGCATAATTCTAGACATACTGCGACTTTAAAGAAGTCAATCCCACCCTTTTGTTCTGGGAGGTGGAGACATGAATACCTCTTGTGCCCTAGGACATAGCCGTCTGAGTATGTACAGTTAGCAATTCCTCTTGTAAACTTTGGGGAAAAGATTTGGAAGAATGTGCTAAGGTATGAAAGTAATTTTTAACCATTTATAGATGAAAATGAGATGATCATATTAAGTAATATGAAGAAAGTAAAAGGCATTGAGCTAGGTTCACTTAATTGGTAATCAATTCTATTTTTAAAATAAGTTAACACATATGTGGAAAGAAGTTTTGTGAAAATATTTGATAAATTAGATAACTATATCGTTCAAATATCAGCTTGCAGAAATACAAACTCGAAACCTCTCTTCATTTAGCTAATGGATTTTAGAAATGAAATCAGGAACTTGTTTCAGCTTTTCTTGCATCCCTTTTTACTCAGCAGTTACAGTATGACTCATCAGGACTGATTATACAGCTGACAAAAACAACCATGACAAGCAGAATGTGTGGAGAGAGGTGGGGATGAACAACACTCATTTAAATGCTGCAAAAACAGCCCCATTTGTAACTACTCACACATTTCTTACAGTCATGCTTCAGAACTCCAAATTGGGCACCTCAGCCTCTATGACAAGTCTAGGACTAAAGGACCAGGATATTCCATCAGCAGAACTAAGGTCAATAACTGAGAAAGGGGCAGCAGCGAGGGGGTGGTGATGAAGGGTATAATGATAATGCAAACCATGCTGCAGAATGGTTGAAATGAACAGTTAAAAGTTTAATGAGGATAGATAAAAAGGATGCAATGAATGAGGGAGAGGAGGAGCAGAGACAGAGAATAGTAATATAAATAAAGACCTGATTATACATTATTTTTTAAAAAAAATACAATTATACATGACCTTTGAAGAAGTAACTTTGGATGTAGTCAGGCAATTAGTCCCTTGAGTATGATGCCTGCTCCCTATATCAAAGTGCCTTGCTCCTGGTCCTGACTCTAGCTTCCTGCTAACGTGGACACTGTGAAGCAGTTTTGGTTGGATACTTGCCCAGTACATGGAAGACCTAGACTTGTTCCTTGCTTCCGGCTTTGCCTTTAGTCCAGCCTGAGGTGGTGGGGACATTTGGGTAATGAATAAGGAGATATGAGCAGTCTCTTTCTTACTCACACTCTCCATCTCTCTCTCTCTCTTCCCCTAGGTCTCTAGATTAAAAATAAATAAGTAGGCTTGGAGAAATTAAAAATAAAATCTGTGAAATAAAGTTAAATCCCACAAATATTTAAAGGATGCAAACCAAAATAAGATGCTACTTTTCACTGTCAGTTGGGTATAGACAAAGCTCAATAGTAGCATGCTATTGGCTCTGAGGTAAGTAAAAATATTTTTTTCAATTTGCTATTTGTATTGATCTTTATTATACATACATGTGAATGTGTGAATGTGCATTAATGTCAAATCAATGCAAATATATTATTTTAGGATTCCTGTAGGTTACAAATTCTAGTGCAATATAGCTGAGTCCTCTGTTCCAGATCCCACAAGTGTGTATCAAGGTGCTCCATGAGTTCCAGTTCAGGACATGGAGTACACATCCAAGCTTTTTCAGATAATTGCTACAGCTATGTTCCTTGAGGTTGTAGGACTGAGGACCTGTTTTCTTGCAAGCTGTCAGATTGGAGTCATTGACAGTTCCTAAAGCTTGCTGTCAGGGGCCTTTGCAAGTGTAATTAGGATCCTCTAATCAGTCAAGGTTGTTAATCATTGAGGAGATAAACCAGTGCGAACAAGATCCAATAAGGTGACGCTCTAGGTCGCAGAAGTTATAGAGGTATGATACAGAAAAAATTAGAGTCAAATGGAGAAATATTCTCTTCCTGCCTTTGAGTGAATACGCTAAGATGTGAAAAGGTCATGTAGGTCATCTGATTGTATTTTCATATGTTCACACACACACAGAAATAATATTGGAACAGATTTGTTGTCATTGTTGATGATGCAAATAGCAGAGTCAATCAGTAAAAGATCGTTTAAATAGATTGCTATGTGATCCAATGGAAAACCTTGTAGTACAATAAAAATGCATTTATAGGGCCTGGCACAATGGCTCAATGGCTAAATCTTCATCTTGCAAGCGTCAGAATCCTATGTGGGTACTGATTCTTGTTCCAGTGGCTCCACCTCCCAGCAAGCTCCCTGGTTACAGCCTGGGAAAGCAGTAGAGGATGGCCCAAAACCTTGGGACCATGCACATATGTGGGAGCCCCAGGAAGCTACTGGCTCCTGATTGCCTCAGCTCTGGCCTTTGTATTCATTTTGGGAGTGGACTAGCAGGTGGAAGATGTTTCTGTCTCTCCTTCTTTCCATAAATCTGAACTGCCTTTCCAATAAAAATAAATAAAAATTTAAAATGTACTTATGTATGCTGGTTAGAATTATAGGGTGCAGCATAATCTCCAAAATATATTGTTAGATGATAAAAGCAATTTGCAACACACTATATGTAGTTTTCTGTAA
This sequence comes from Ochotona princeps, assembly GCF_030435755.1. Classification (NCBI taxonomy): domain Eukaryota; kingdom Metazoa; phylum Chordata; class Mammalia; order Lagomorpha; family Ochotonidae; genus Ochotona; species Ochotona princeps. The sequence goes on from NC_080832.1 coordinate 76,494,096, forward strand.
CATTAAAGGAAAGATAGAAGCAACGGAGTAAGTAAGTAGCAATAAATTGCTTGGAAGCAAAATGGTGTTCTGAATACATAGAATGAAGTATACAATTAGCTATCTATGAAATAATATGGATGTCCAGAAAATAGAAAATGATTCATTTAAGGTTCACAATAAAGCATCTCACTGCTAATTTTACATTATCATTTCCTCTCCTTGAATTTGTGTGTGTGTGTGTGTGTGTGTGTGTTATATGAAAAAAAAATCCTGGTCATCTAGAGTAACTACTGTCATTGTTAGGAATGATTCAGACAAAACACCTGTGTGCAGCCCAATCAGATAGAGAATGATGGACAGTTTAGTTGTGGAAACCTTCCACTCCTCCCACGGAAGAGACATGGAGGCTTTTGGTTATAGTTTGAAGTTGACTTTATCATCTCCCATAGTAACAGGCCTTGTAAGTAAACAGGCATCTCCACTGCTTAAGGACATGCATCAATTGTCAAAGAAGATAAATATTTATGTTTATCCACTATGCTGGTAAATAAACAAATTTATTTTTCTTTAGAATTTTGAGTTAATTTTGAAGGTATTAATTGCCCATGTGCATCTGTCTGTAACTTGTGCCTTTAAACTATAATTTTGTATTTATCCTGACTTATAGATCAAACTTCTACAGACTTGCTTGCATGTGGCCTATCTCAGATTCACAATATTAAACTAAAAGTGTTATGTTCTTGGTGTCATGATGTATGCTAATGTGGAAGGCCAGCACATTCCTCTTTAGTGTCCTCTTGGCTTTGATATGAAGAATCCTATCTTGATACTGTTTTCAGCTGAATATGACTTCAGGAATTCACCATTGCCACCAACCATACTGGGAACCAAATCAGTCCTGAACTGAACACTAGATATCAGTAAAAAGGAGTTTTCAAAATTTCCATGGTTTCCCCTGTTTTTTTTTGTCCTTAAAATCTTTGTAGACATATTCCACAACAGCAAAGACATGGAAACAACCCAGATGTGCATCAAAAGAAAAGTGGATAAAGAAACTGGTACATCTGCTCTATGGGATACTAATCAGCCATTAGAAATAATGAAATGCTACTGTTGCAACTAAATGGTCCCAACTAGGATCCATTATGCTCAGTGAAGCAAGTCAATCCCCCAAAGCCAAATATCATATGTTCTCCCTGATATAAGAAATCTTCAGGCAAAATACTAAGATCAGTGGATATATGGGTAAGCATTCATGTTTATATAGTCATCTAGAGGCCTGTGTAATAGAGACTATCTATTGAGATGTGAAGATACAATGCAATATGCATTTCTACTTCCAAATCAAAGATGGATTCCCAATAAAGCTGTTAAATATATCTTGACAATAGGATGCTGGACTCTGCCATTTTCCACACCTATAATGTCAGGATACACTTAAATAGCAGAACGATGGGCTAATGACTATTTTCTGAAGGATCATATTGTTGTAATAAAATAGGGGAAACCAGTGGGGGTAGAGAAGAAGGGGAAATCCCAGAGTCTTTAGATCTATATCATAAAATAAATCAATAGTTTAAATAAATAAATAAAAAAATAGTTTTTATAAGATCCTTGCAAACATGAATTAAAGGAGTATGATAATATATAAGAAGGAATCTCATTTCTATAGTTTTGAAAATACTCTTAACTTGGTGTATTTCTTTACTTAGTATCTTAAAGTTCTCCCATAGTTGCAGCTGGCTGCTTACCAATAAATAGGTCACTTGGCTTTTGTTTTGACTTGGAGCAGGAATCAAAGAGTTTCTGGTAGCATTAATTATGGTTAATTTAATAAATATTGAAAGAATTTTAGTTCATGCTCTTGGATGCTTCCTTTCTTTTATTGTAATCAGTTGTGAAATAAAAGTTGTTGTATGTTTCCCTGAAATACCACTGGACTTCAAAATGTTACAATCCTGGAAAAGACATAAAGGAAAGAAAAGGTAGGAAGGAAAGAGAGAAAGAAAAAAAGAGAAAAAGAAAGAAAATCTGTATAAACCTTTGCTTCTTGTTTGTGTAAGTCAGCTGATAATATTTTTGGTGACTGGGAGGTTATTCTCCACAATTAGTCTCCCCTGCCTTTTTGGCAACAGCTGCCTGTTTGACCTGTACCCTGTGGATCTCATTCTTACTCAGGAATCTCTTTGATGTCAAAGACAGCTCTGTAAGGTGCACAGCAAAATAAATACAAGGCCATTTCTCTCCATGGTGCTCATAACAACATGAATTGTTCAGAAGAATAAGAAAGCTTAAAAAGAACTGATGAGGGGTGGGGAGAATCCAAGTACCTATGAAACTGTGTCACATAATACAATGTAGTTAATGAATTAAAAATACTAAATAAATAAATAAAAAAACAAAACAACAACAAAAAAAGAACTGATGATGCAGTCTTTGAGGCTTCTTTTCCAAGTGCCAAATTAATTTCTATCAACACAAACACGTTACTTCAAAGAATAAATTTCCAAACATAAAAAGAACAGAATGAATGATATAAAAATGGCTTTGAATATTCATGTTTATAAATGTAACAGCACCCTGTGTGAACAACTTCTGCTTTTACTACAAACTAAATTCTTCAGAACTATGGCAGAGTGATTTCTTTTTAAAAAAACAAGAATTACTTATTTGAGACCAATCGTCTGGGTTTTCATCAAATAACTGACACCTGGGCTAGGTCACAGCCAGGTGCTTAGAAGCCCGTTAGGGCCTTCCACTGGAGTGATGGGGGCCCAAGTAGTTGGGCCATCACCCAATGCCTTCTCAGACACATTTGCAGGAAGGTGGTTCAGAAATGGAGCAACCAGAGCTCAAATCTGTACTGAGAGAACGATTTCAACAAAGTTAGGTTATTACTATAAATTATATTTCTCAGACAGATAACTTACCAATTATCTGATTTACCTGGACATAAGCTTTTTCCTTAAAAAAGGAATATATCATGCATGTATATACATAAATTAATTTCACAGTGAACATGTGGAAGGAAAATATCATTAATAACATTTTGATTCTAGTGCCTTCCAGGTAAAACACAATGATATCTAATGTTGAAGTCTCCTGAAGCATCAGATTTATGTCTAATCTAAAATGTTGGATGAGTAAAAATTATGAGGCTTGAGATTATGGAGTCTGACTTTTGACTTCTGAAGTAAGAATAGCTTATATCAAAGTATTGGCAGATACAAAGTCAAATGTACACATGATGCATATATGATAGAGCAGTGATTCTACAATTGTATAAATTTCATTTTTCTATACGTTGTTTGAACATGTTATGTGAGAATAATAAATCTCATTAATTTTATGAAAAAACCCAAATCTCAGCCCTCAAGGAACAATAATTTTGGCTTTTTAAATTTTTTGTTTGTTTTTGTTCTAACATTAATTGAGTATTTCCACCTCCTACTCCTGTTGAAATTAAGAATAGATTTTGGGATTAGAAAAATATTTGTATACTCTCTGCATGACCTTGGGAAATTACAAAAGAAAACTTTAAATGGTACTCCTTCCTTTCCAGACTGAACATATGATAGATATCCCCTAGAAATGTTGGAGAATAAATAAAATAATGTATATAAAAAGACAAGTTAGTGTCTGACGCATAGCTAAGCTATTGCTATTACTTATCTTACTGGACTCTGTGGTTATTCTCTAGCTGATGGGCATGGGTAGGAATCCTTCCTCAACTATCTTACAGGTGTCTATTGTTGACAAAAAGTCTGGTGTCGGGAAATGGAAGAGCTCTGCCATAATCAATATATACTGGATCAACCTTTTGATTTGTGGGTGCTGGAATTTGAAGGTGGTTTAGTATTTCAATTAAGAAATGAACAAGGAGAAATAAAGAGGGAAAATGCAAGGAGAATAGAGATGAAAAAAATACTACAGCAAGGAGGATAGAGATATTAAATACTTTGCAAACACAAATTCACTCAGGTTAGATACGGTCACAGAATCCTCAACAGAGTACACCAATCAATTGAATTTGGCCATGAGATGAAAATTTGGTTTCTTTTGTTAGAATAATCAGTGACTCAAGTATATCTTTGGGCCAGCATGAGTGTGATATGAGTGCTTGTTAGTCATGGAAATGATCAGGCCTATCCAAAGACAGATTGAATCTGTAGATAAGAATCTGTATTTTAAAAGACCTGCAGGTGATAGTAATGAAAAATAGAGTATGAGAAGGCTACTTAACTGTTACACACATTAACTGGAGTTGCTCAAGTGACAAAATTGAAATGAACAGAAACCATGCTTCTGGAGGACCTACTACATTCCAGCCTCTGCCACTGTAATGTATTTCAATTATCAAATAATCAAAATTTAAATAGGCTAGATAGATGATAGGTATAGATAGATATGATAGAGGAAGAGAAAGAAAGCTACATGGCAAAGTAATATACCAAGATACTTCAATTGTGGAAAATGAAATGTGCTAGGGGAATGTACTATTGTGGTGAGGAAAAAATGAAGAAATGGGAAGCTGAGCCTATTGAAAGAGGAGAGAGAGGACGAAACCCTGTCCCTACAAAAATATGTTACGGAAAACAATAAAAAAAAAAAACCCATAAAAACAAGTAGAGGTGAACTGTTAGCTTTTTCTTTCTCTTCTGCCACACTAAATAATGTACATAAGGAACAAATGTTTCTTATGGCTCCAAAAAGTCTATTTAATTATTTAGGCCAGGAAAAAAAAGTCACTGAAAAAAATCAGATATCAGTTTGCTACCCTTCACAGAATAATATCATGTCTCACAAAATTATTATGAGCCCCCAAACCTTCCAGCTCCTAAAATCTTGGAATAACATTATCCATCATGAAATCCAAAGAAGTTGTGAGAAGGGAAACATATGTCAGTGCAGAACTTGGCCCTTGAATGTAGCAGAAATTCTTAACAGAACATTGGGATTGATAATAAAAATTCCCACTCTTAAAATTTTTAGCAGATTATGTGTTATGACTAAAATGACTTGCCAGATAAAGTTTCAGGAAGAGGTCTGCATTAAGTACTCCAGCAACTTTTTCTTGTTCGTTCATATTTTCTTTTTGAATACCTCTCTTTTTTTGGCCAGAAAACATTTTTCTTGTGCCTGGCAAAATAAGCAAAATGTAAACTATACCAAGAATCATGTACTTTAAAAAACACTGTATGAACATATTTATTTTGGCTTATGGAAACATTTTCACAAAACCCAAAGTCTCCATAGCAGCTACTTTATTTGAAATGCCAATGCCTGAAAAACCGAATGCTTTTGTACAAGAAAGCGGAACATTCAATTCACACAGGCACCTCTGGATTGAATGATGCTTAGGTACTTGATGCTGGCATCATTGTCATTGAGGGTGATAGGATACAAGTAATGGTGTCTTGCAAGTAACTTTTCTTTTAGTTTCATTACTTGTCATTTGAGCAATTGTTTCAGCACATAAAGCTCAAACAAGTAATTTAGGGATAGTGTTGATAAACGTGTGGTTTTCCAGTTGATGATCACTTTACTCTTTTGTGTGATGTTTGTCATAGGAAATACTTTAACTACACCATGTGGGAAAAAACATCACAAATTCTTGTTGTTCAATTGTAGTCTGTGAGACACATTCATGGATCTCTGTGTACTGTATTGAACTGCGGCCAACAGTCTGTGTTGAAGTTTTCTCTTTTTCACTTTCTAGTTGTGGTTATTTGGTACATTTGACATTTTTGCAGGTTATATTAAAGCTTCCATGGTATTCATTCTCTGCTGAAAGTTCATCATAGCATGAAGTGCAAAGTGTATTTTGCTTTTATAGCTAGCTTCCCAGATACTCAAATTTTAATGCTGAAATAGTTTCCATCATATTTTCAGTGAGTGACAGAATCCCTCAAGTTATAGCATAGCTTTATTTTTTTCCATAACTCTCTTCATTTGTTGCTGTCCTGTACAGCTTAACAAGAATTTTCAGGAAATCTTGGTGTGATATTACTCCCTCACAATGCAGAAACAACAATGTTACAGCAAGAGTAGTGATTCTACCAACAGTGGCTTTAAATTTTCTAGCCTGCAGAAACTTGCATATAAGGTACTCAGTATCTCATTGTCAGGAATACACACCCATGTTTTCTGATATAAATGTATGCTTAGGATTTGTGAACAATCACCAATATCCTAGGTGGAGATTCCAACAGTTCAAATAGAGGGCCAATTTCCTGCACCGTTGACATACCATACCACTGGGAGCTGTCTCCCAGCTGGCAAGTTGGAGTTTGTACCACTGATAAATGCTAGCCTAATTCTGTCCTCAGTATTAAGACTCACACTGCTTTGTGTGGTCAAGTATGATTAAAAGTTCAGTTAAACTCAGTACACACTAATTGATCAGTGCATTTAGCATTCAGGATAAATAAAATGCAACAGAATGTCTGATTCTTACTGTTGTGAGCTGTAGAGAAAGCAAAGTGCAGTGAAAACTTATTCACAGAAAATCAATAGGTGCAACAAGGTATGGACATGTTTAAACAGAAGGAGAAACATTTAATCAGGATGAAGCAGAGAGGACACATTCCAGGGTATAGAAGAGGACAGAACAACAGCAGAGGGGTACCTGGAGACTGACAGACACGGGAAAGCACAGACACAACGGTGTGGTGTTGCAGTGACTGCTACTCCAGGGGCATTCAGCTAATGGTGATCTGAACTCCACCAGCAGCCGAAACTCCATCACCAACAAGGTGGGAAGCAACTTTCACTGGGTGCTTGGGAGGTGAACCCAGACAAACAACTGTCTGTCCTGCTGGTCTGTTTGATTTGGCCAGGAGCAGAACAGAGCAGCAGATCCCAGATGGGCAGTGCGAGACAGGGTGGATTTCACAGCCCAGTCAGTGCACTAGAGCCGAACTAGGAGCCATTTTGCCTAATGAGGCAAAGGCAAGGGAAAGGACTGAGCATACGCTGAGCTGGGAGTGAACTCATTTCTGACTCAGTGAACTGCAGCAACGTGGCATTCTACAGGTTCCACCCAAGACAGGTCTGGGTAGCCCTCAGACCTGACAGCCAGCAGATCAAGAACTCTTTTAGTGGTACGTCAGGCACCATTCTGTACACTGTGGCAATAGCTTTAGGACTGCAGGGGACACCAGTGAACTGCGCATGTGCTGATCTCGTGAGAACTCACTGAGGTCCATGGATTGCACTGTTGCCGCAGGAAAATAATACCGACTGTGGCATTGTACGGGTCAAAACAGGTCCGTGTGGCACCCAGACCTAACGTCCAACAGGTTCTGGCAAGATCAGCACCAACAACAACCTAGCTATATAGGACACCTGTTGTCTCTCTAATCCTGGGACCTTCTCCAACCTGAAGTGGGAGAAAGGTTTTACAGACAATGGTGCAGCCTCAGCACGGTATCACAGGAGGTGGAGATTGGTGAGCCAGGAGTTGGGGTTACGGAGTTCTTCGTGGAAATCTAGCATAAGAACCCAGACCTGGAACTCGCTGGAGGGAGAGGCACAAGTGGCTGCAAGCAAAGAGTTGTGTACCAACTGCAATAAGTAAAATCAAACTCTAGACCTGTGGGTGACGCAGCTTAGAAACCTACTCCAAGGAGAAGACGCTGCTAACCAGAATACAATGATCAAGAGCAAAAGAAGAGACAAAGGCACAATGAATATTACTGAAAACTCCCCTGCAAAGGAGCAAAACCCTATGCCAACCTCAGAGTTAACTGAAGAAGACATCGAGAAATGCTGGACACAGAATTCATAAGACTCATTTTAAAGATTCTGATCAACAATGAGAAGCACATACAAGAGTTCAAAGAATTTAAGGGATATTTTACACAAGCAATAGCAGCAATAAAGCAAATCAAGGCTGATATATCAGAAATTAAGAACACAGTGGAGCAAATTAAAAGTACAGTGGAGAGTCGCCAAAATAGAATGAAGCAAGCAGAAGAAAGAATCTCAGAATCGGAAGATATTTCCTGTCATCAGGGGGAATCAAACAAAAAGCTGGAAGCAGAGCTGGATCAGGCAAAAAAAAAAAAAAAGTATTCAAGAATTGAAAGACACTCTTAAAAGGCCAAATATAAGAGTTCTGGGAGTCCCAGAAGGTGCAGAAAGAGAAGCTGTTTTTACAAATATATTTAATGAAATAATAAAGGAAAATTTCCCTCATCTGGAGGAAGAATTGGGAAACAAGATCCAGGAGGGGCACAGAACTCCCAACAGGCCTGAGCAAAAGCGATCTTCACCGAGACACATGATCATCAAGCTCTCTTCAATCGAACATAAGGAAAAGATCCTTAAGTGTGCACGTGAAAAAAAATCAATTGACATATAAAGGAATGCCAATTAAACTCACAGGAGATCTCTCACAGGAAGCTCTACAGGCAAGAAGAGAATGGAGTGACATATTCCAGATTCTAAAAGAAAAAAATTGTCGGCCTAGGATAACATATCCAGCAAAGCTTTCTTTTGTCTTCAAAAATAAAATGAAATTCTTCCACAGTAAAGAAAAGTTAAAAGAATTTGCCTCTTCCAAACCTGTCCTATAAATGATACTTGAAGATGTTCTCTTGACAGAGAAGAGGAATAACACCTACCAAAACCAAAGGCAAACGGGAAGAACTTCCCATTAAAATGACAACAGAAGACTGAATCAATGAACAACTCATTCCTAAAATAACAGGACCAAATTACCATCCACACATATTAACCCTGAATGTAGATGGCTTAAGCTCAATCAAACGTTATAGAACAGTAGACTAAATTCAAAACAAAACCCATCAATTTGTTGTCTATTTGTTTCACCAACAAAAATCAGTGGAAACTATATTGCATGGGTTTTGTTGTTTTCTGTTGGTTTCATCTCTTCAAAACACTTTCTTTTGATTAAATTCTTCAATGACTCATAGATCATACAGTAGCATCATTTTCTGCAAGAAGGTTCTTGATTTTCATTTCTTCAGCTACATTTTAGTCATTTAGTAGCATGTTATTTAACTTCATGGTGTTGTTAATTTCTTTTTTCTTATTGATGTTGATTTTGTTTTGTGGCTTTTCATTTAAGGGGATATATAGTAACTGTGTAATGGAGACTGTCATACCTAGTAACATGTCATTTAACTTCATGGCAATGTAAATTTCTATTTTTCTTTCTATTGTTGATTTTGTATTATGACTTTTCATATGAGGGGATATACAGTAGCTGTGAAATGGAGACTAACATATCCAGATGTGAGGATACAATGCAGTATGCATTTCTGTTTCCAGAAAAGATGGACTTACAATGAAACTGCTTACTATATCTTGACAATAGGATGCTGGACTCTCTGCCGTTGTCCATGCCTGCAATGATGGACATATGACTGTGTATGAAGGACTATACTTTAGTAATGATATAGAGGAACTAGGTGGGTGGGGGGGATTGGGGCTGGGATAAGGGAAACACCAGAAGCCTATGGAACTGCATCATAAAATGATAATAATAAAAATAAATAAATAAATAAATAGCAACAGCAACACAAAAAAACTTATTCAGAGGTTCACAATAATGACCTTTCCTGAGGATTCATGATAAAAAACATGATAACAGTAACTAAGAACGAAAATCACATATTGTGAAATTAGTGGGTGCTGGGTATGACACCTGACTCCATGCATATTATTTGGTTATATCCAATGTGGGATATAAATATCTTTACATATTACCATTTCGAAGTTACAATCGGAGTAGACTGATTTGCAGAGAAGTTCTCGTATGTGTATACTTAACCCATTCATTTTAGCTAAAACCTGACTAACTAGCTACTCCCTTCTTTCTAATTCTGCATGTTTCCAGCCCCCAAACTGGCAATTACTATGCTACTATTTTGCTAAACAGAACTAGTGAGGGAGGAAATTTTTCTACCACGATCTAGAAGAAACAAATGGGAGTCAAGAAATTGACAGTTAAATATTAACAAAAATCACCACAAACTAAGTACAAATTATGAAGTTAATGTCTAGATACTTACCATATTAAGCATTTTATATCAACTGGTTTTTCTATTCCTTTAGCAGTCCTCGTGGGCTGATAGAATTTCTCTGTATATTTTATAGATGAGAAATCTAAGCAGCAGAGATTCTCTATTGTCCAAAAGCATTCAAATAACTGGTAGAAAATTTACAAAGGAATTTGCAATTCCTTAGAATTAAGCTATTTTTGTTTTAATAAAGGCTTAAATAAAATAATTCAACTTAAAATAACTTATGATGGGAATTACTTAGATAAATAATTATCTAATTTTTTAAAATAAAATTGATTTATCTTCATTTGAAAGAGATTTACAGAAAGAAGGAGAGACAGAGAGAAAGATCTTCCATCCACTGGTTCAATCCTTAAATGGCCTCAATTGCCAGATCTTACCCTATTTGAAGCCAGTAGCCAGGTCTCCCACATGAGTGCAGGGTCCCAAGGCTTTGGGCCATCCTCCACTACTTCCCAGGCCCAAACCAGGGAGCTATATGGGAAGTAGAGCAGCCAGAACATGAATCAACACCAATATTGGATTTCAGCATGTGCAAGGTGAGAATTTTAGCCACTGAGGTATTGCTCTAAGCTCTATCAAACACCTTTTACATGAATAAATGCTTAGTACTGGGAATAAAGAAATGAAAATAATATGCATCTTAATTTTTTTCCGAAGAACTCAGCTTTTTACGTATAAATAAATTACGAAGTATAATGCAATAGTCATGAAAAGTGGGATTAAAAGACAACTTCAGTTTGCTAAAAAAATTTTTTTGAAATTATCACAGTGTTTTTCCATAAAATTTTCCATGATAGTTTTGAGGGCTCTTCATATGGAGAGATAATTCATTGTAAGATGATAGATTGGGGATAGGTCTGTGTGTAAAATGTGGAAGTACTTGCTGTCTTGGAAACTCAGGAGATAATAACAAAGCAAGTTTGGAATGTAAATAAAACTTAATCAACTTAAAATATTAGGATGGGTGGGCATTGTGGTACAACCAGCTAAGCTGCTTGGAGCACTTGAATTTTATAGTAGAGTCCCTTGTTCAAGATCAGGCTTCTTGCTTTCTGATACAGCTTCTTATCAACCTGTCTGGAAGGCAACAAAAGATGGTTTCAGTGCTTCGACCACTACCATGCTTCGGGGAGACCTGGATGGTTTCCCAAATTCTGATGTTGGCCTAGCCCAGTCCTGGCTGTGGTCAATATTTGGAGAGTGAACCTCCTCTGCCCTTCATGTAAGATAAAAATACATAAATGAACATTTCCTTGAAAATTAGGATAGGGTATATGAGGGTTTTGCATAAGTTCATACAAATTAAAACTAGAAAATACGTTTGTTTCAGTGTAAAAGTTTAAATTCACTCAGGTTTTCATAAGATGTACATTCCAAGAATATTATGAAATCACCTCATATATGTCAAAATATTCAAGCATATGCTACAGTAATAAATATCTCAATTATTTCAAAGCTAACAAAAAGCAGAAATTTATGTTTCTTTCAGTCTGTACACAATTACATCACTTTGCCCAACTGGAGATGAGACGTCCTCTAGAATGCTAATATTTGCTATAAAAGAAAAAAGAATAATGTAAAACCAGACAACTGCTCATAAAAGATTCTACATGTGACATGTACCTTTAATCCCATTAAAATATTTTTATTTTTTTTTATTTATTTAGAAGAAAAAAAATAGACATTGATGAAAGTGACCAAATAGCCACAATTATCAGGCTGGAGTGAAACTGAAGCTGAGAACCAAGGCACAATCCAGGTTTCCCTACAAGAAATAAGGATTCAGTAACTTGAGCCAGAACTGTTGCCTCCCAAACTGTGTTAGTAGGAAGCTGAAATCCAAAGCCAGAGCAGAGAATTGGACCTATATGTGCTAACACAGAACTTGATAATCTTAATTATTAGGCTGAATGTCCACTCTGATTTAATTCACATTTTATTAGCCAAAGCAATTCATGTGGTCACGATTGTTACGAAATGGGTGGGAAATGTTTTCCCACAGTGTACCTGGAAGAACGATATCTGGAAATGGAGGTAAACTGTACCAGTAAAATGAACATAGGAGAAACCGACAGAGTGTTCCAAGAGTCAACAGTAGAGATTTGATAAAATTTCATGTGGATGAGAAACTCGGTATTTTGATGTTGCTTAAGAGCAAGGAAAATAAGTATAGGGAATCTCTGATAATCCTAGACTGAAGTCAGATAATAAAGGTTCCCATAAGATATTCTTACAAATTAGAACTTCATCCTGTTAGCTACAGAGAAGCCTAAGGGTTCTGTACAGAGTAGTCATAATAGTCTTTAAATTTTGCTATTCACATGTGGTTTTGGTGAACTGAATGAGTTTGAAGAAGTGAAAACTAGAAGAAGTACAATACAGAACATATGAGAATAAACTATATGGGAAAGAATAAATGCAGAGTTTTTCAGATTTTCGGAAGGTGCAGTTGGTAGACTGCAGATTAATTAAATATGAGATGCACGACAAAAAAAAAAAAACTAGTAGAATACAGATCTTAAATTTTCAGATGTTGATTTATCCAAACCGTACAGGAAATACAGGAAGAGAGGGTATGGTAGAAACCAAATTTTAGATTTGAATCACATAGTGAAAACATCCAACAGCTCTTTGTAAATATGAATCTGAAATTTGGAGGAAAAGTCATGGTGAGAAGAGATGCCAGTGCAAAAGGAAACTCTGCTGTGAGAAGAGCAAGGATGGAACCAAAAATGGAACTCTGAAATGCAAACATAAGATCAAGAGAAATTAGAGATGGCTTGTGAAACAGATGAAGAGTGGACAGAAGCAAATACAGAGCCAACAAAGAACTCAACAGAGAAGAGCTAAATGCATCCGTCAGACCAAGGATAATGAAACATTTATGTGCACTCTGCACTCGGGAATAATTGTGCCTGTTGATAAATGTTGACAGATCACATCAGTAAATTAGGACAGAAATTAAATTCCAGTGGATCAGCACTGATTAGGTATTGTCAGAATAAAGTCAGTTAATCTTGGTTAATTTTTTCTCAAAAAGTTTGAGTAGAAAGAAGTAGTAATTAAATAGTATATTATTAGATGAGGTCATTAAGTTTCAAAAAATTGGACATATACTGAGTGAGTTTATAACTTACGGTGAAAGAGACGCAATGTTAGGAAGATATAGAATAAATAGTTGGTATCTTGATATCTTAAATAGCCAATAATTATAGATTAGGCAACTATATGCTTTATTATATATGATTTTAATTTTTAAAGAACATGAAACAGTAAGTTGGGTGCCAGTTCCAATCCCGGTGATCCCACTTCCCATTCAGCTCCCTGCTTGTGGCCTGGAAAAGCAGTCGAGGACAGCCCAAAGCCTTGGGACCATGCACCTGCATGGGAGACCTAGAAGAAGCTACAGGCTCCTGGCTGTGGATTGGTGCAACTCAAGTTGTTAGGCCACATGGGGAGTGAATCAACAGATGAAAGATCCTTCCTCTTTGTCTCTCTGTGTATCTGACTTTCTAACAAAAATAAATAAATAATAAATTTTAAAAACCCCAGTATGTTATCAAGCAGTAAAATATAAAGGGCTGAATGATTCATGAAACTGAGTTTGGAAACGAGATTGTGGGTTTCACCATGGACAGATGATTGATTCCTATATAATTGGGGAAAGTTATTTTGATTTCAGTTTAGTAGAAGGCATAAAATCTTTGGCTAACTCAAGTTCAACTTTTCTCTCTGTTGTGCTTTAAATGTGTGTAAAGGTAAGACATTCCCTGAAGAACTAAGCAACATAAATTGCTAGAATATTTTAAATAGAAAACCTTTTAACAAATAAAAATGCTGCAAAACCTTTCACTAAAATGCACAATTCCCATGTGTCTTTAAAATGCCTTATGACATAGCTCTTCTAGTGGGTAAAATATCTAGTATTGAAATTAATTAATGTAGGTAGAATTCTGATGAGTGGAGGCGCATGAAAGGTCTTTATAGAACATTCAGTATGAAAACTACATTTAAAACTTCCTTTGAATTTATTTCAAACACCCCGAGTCAGCAGATACCCCCAATCTCACGAAATCTTGGAAATAACACCTTTGTAGTCATCTGGTTCAGACTAGCTTTTTGATAATCTCAATCAGCAACTTACCTATGTGTATTGGGACAGAGTTCTTAATTTTGCTCTGTTGTAAACAGCATACTTTCCATATTTTATATTGAGGTAATGATACATGCTACAGTGTAGAAAAAAATATTTTTGCTTCTATTCCATACTTTAGCTGTCTAATTTAATAGTTATTGAGAATTGTTCATCACTGCTTGATTGCTCACTTGGAAAACTTCCTCTCACATGCATGGTGAAATAACTGCTTGTTTGTTTGCAACTCTAGCCTAATCTGAACCACAAATTTTAAAAAAATGTAGTCCATATTTTATGTAAAGTTTATTTCAATTGATTTTTGGTGATGACATTAAACACTGAAGATGGTAAGGTAAAATTGCAACACAATTGGGAAAAACATAGTGATGAAAAATTATTTGCTTTGGATATAGAAAAAGGAGAGACAGTATCATCAGTTATTTCCCAAATCTAATGACGATTCACACTTTGAAATGCAGCCTCTGTTACTAAGACCTCTGATCCCATGACTCAACCATCACCAACTGCCTGCCCTATTTCATGCTGTAGAAGCTTAATCCCTGTTAGGTAGTCTGCATCTGACTTGATCTCACTAGCTTCCAGTTAACTAAACAGGTCTTGAGATATGATAAGCATCTGCTAGGGTACTTCAAAATGTTTACATAAAATGACATGGAAAGATGAGTTGATTTCTGAACAAAAAGAGTCTTTTAAAAGTTGATGAAGTGCATTTTATGAAAAACTTCTGCATGAATTTCAAGGATATAGAACTAAAATAAACATTTTTATTACATTTTCTACAACCATCTTGAAATACTCTAGTACAAATAAAGGGTCTCTTGCCCAGTCCACTTATGGAATAGGCAAAGGACATGAAAAGATATTTTTCAAAAGGTGAAATTTAAGCGGCTAACAAATATGAAAACATGCTCAGGATCTCTAGACATCAAGGAACTGCAAATGAAAGCACAATGAGGTTTCACTTCACCTCAGTTACAATGATTATTATTATACATTAAAAAATACACTGAGGAAGATGTAGGGAAAATGGTAACCAATGTCAGTTAAAATGTAAGCTAGAGTAGCTGGTTCCGTAACTTAACAGGCTAATCCTCCATCTTCAAGCACCTCATTCCATGTGGGCACCGGTCCATGTTCCAGCAGCTCCACTTCCCATCCAGCTCCCTGCTCATGATCTGGGAAAGTAGGGGAGGATGGTCCAAAGCTTTGGGACCCTGCAAGTGCATTGGAGACCTGGCAGAAGTTCTTGGATCCTGGATTCAGACTGGCTTAGATCTGGCCATTGCGGCCATTTGGGGAGTGAACCATGGATGGAAGATCTTTCTCTCTGCCTCTCCTTCTCTGTAAATCTGACTTTGAAATAGAAATTACTAATTTTTTTAAAGAATGTAAACTAAACCAACCAAAACATTGTTTAATGTATAATTTTCCTTATAAAGATCCCTCACGTTCTTTTTAAAATTTATTTTAAGGTATTTTAATTTTTCGAAGCTATTTGTGACTAATTCCACAAGCTTTCTCAGATGTGAAATTATTTGTGTATACAATGGCTATTGATTTTTGTGTGCTTATTTTAGATCCTGTAACTTAATCAAACTCTCTTATGAGTTCCAACAGTTGCTTAGTGGAATTTTTGGTTCCCTTATATATACACATATGAATATTAATGCAAGAATAGTAACACACTATTTTGAATTTTGTATTCTTTTTCACTGCAAATGCACCCTCAACTTTTCCTAATGTTCTACTGAAAGGAAAAGTGCATTTTAAGGAAATAGCATTATTTGTTCAGTTAGTCCTCCAGACACAGATATAGGTAGCGTCCAGTTTTTGCTATGACAAATATTGCCACAATGAATAATCTTTTACTTATAATTTCTTTTCTCTAACACTAGTGGTTCTCTTGGTGTAAATTCCAATCAAGGGATTGCTGGGTCAAAAGTGTTTTGATAAATATTGTCAAATAATACTTCACAGAGGTTCTATGATTTTTATTTTTCTTCCTACCAGTAATTATGGGGGAATCCGTCTTCATCGTCTTAGAGTCAATATGTGAAATCAAGCTTTTGAATTTTCAGGATAAATTTTGTCAAAAAAATCCCACATAATCTGATGTGTAGCCAAATTGAAAACTGCTGGCCTGTATGATCAGTAGACTCAGAGAAGGCAAAAAGAAAGCACCAGAAGTGACAACAGAAACTAGTAATGCACACACATAAAAATCCTAAAAAGAAGTGTTCAGAATAGTCCATGTTAACATTCAGTTTTCGAGTTTAAACAAATCCTGTCCAGGGGTAAGGTTTAATACTATGTCATACTCTACTGAAAAACCTGTTCCATGCTGAGCCTATAAGGCACAACACTTATTGGTATCACTTAAATGACTTCAACAGGGCTTGGCAAGGTTGAAGCCAGGTAACTGAAACCCTATTTGAGTCTCCCACGTGGGGCCAAGAGCCCAAGGACTTGGGCCATCTTTTGCTATGTTAGCAGGGAGCTGGATAAGAAGTGGAGCAGCCAGGACATAAAAGCAGTGCCCAAATGGGATGTGGAATTCTCAGTTGGTGGCTTGAACCCATGTACCACAATGTAGTCCCATGGTATCATTTTTCATGCTTTATCTTGCGATGTCTAATCTGGGTACATGTCTGGGCTCCAGTTGGGAAGCAATCTTCCTGGTACCTGTCATCCTAGAGGACTAACTGAAGATATTACTCATCTAGACACTAATATCAAATGAGCTGATATAATCCAGATATCATGTATTACAGATATTTTTAAGACATTTTTTAAAAAATACCAAAGTTTGCAGCTTGCAATTCATCATGTGTCATATTTCATTTGGCATTTTTTTTTCTCTTAAAGGCACATAAAATAACTAGGCATCATTCAAAAAATGTCTTGGACTTTATGAAATATATTGTGGTATTTATTTTGTATTAGTTTCCCAGCATTGTGTTGCAAAGCACCATAAATTGGGTGGTTTAAAGCATATAAATTTATGGTCTTACAGTCTGCAGTCGAAGTCCAAAAACTATGTATTAATGGGTCTGTGTTTTACTTGAATCCTGCAGGACAGAATCCTTTGGTGTTTTTCCCAAGATTCTGATATTTTACTGGCAGTTGTTGGCATTTGTTGGCTTGCTGTTGTCATCAAGCTTACCACTGAAGTGCTTAATTTTTCCTTTTCTCATGAGGACGCTATTCTTACGGGATTAAGTGTCTATCTTTCCACAGGATGGTAACTGATTGTATCTGCAATGGCTCTATGTTCAGATGAGATTATTTTGAATAAGGTAGGTGGGGAATCAACATGTCTCTGTAGTTTCTCATACCTTTAATATGAAGTTTTGGAAATAACAGCTGCTTAATTGGAAGTATCAGAATGATTCTAATATTTCCAATTAGAAGCATATGCGTTTATTAGTGACTCTGGGACACGTATAACTAAGTATTGTGAGTACTTTTCAGTGCTTCTGCTGTGAATCACTTGTTCCCCTGGTAGCCTGGGGAGTCTTAATCTCTGTATTATTTTGTTTCAGTAGTCTTTTGAATCTCTTGCTCTCCAGTTGATCTCTGCTTTTTGATTATCTAGTGCTTTGGATTGCCTTTTATTTCCTCATATTTCAGTTATTTATAATAAATGTTTTTTTTTAAATAATGTCCTTTGCCACAAATACCATTGTACAACTTTCTTTCAGATACTAATGCTATTCACTCGCTTTTAAATCCACATGTTCCCTCTAGTGAGCTAGACTTCCTAGATCATGAAATGACTCCATATTTTGCCTGCAAGATCAAAAGCTTCTTAGTCTTATATGCTTAATGTAATGGTTCAACAGTGACTGCTGCTGTGACCAGGTACTCTGCTAGTCTCTGAGTGGACACTTGCTCTGATTCATTGTTTAGGCATTCTACCACTACTAACCATGTGTATTGATATTTCATTATCTCAGGTGTTCTACAATTTCATTAACTGTTGCATCAAAATCCTTGTACAAGTAAGGCTTGCTTACTCCATGGTTATAAAAAAGAAGAGAGGATAGTTTTCTTGATATTTCAACCAGAAAGACTCCATATTAAGAAGAGCTACATATGTATACAAACTAAAATAGCTTGTAGGTGATTTGTCAATCAGATTTCAATAAATCTTGGAGAAAATATTAAACAAAGGATTATAAATAAGTTCTGATTATCAAAAATATTAGGGCTATCACATTCAAACCATGTTTAACCTACTTTAGAACATCTGCTCCTTGTAGTTAAACACAGTCAAATTTATGAATCACTAAACATCATTTGGATTTTTAATTTATTCTTATAGCAATATCTGTAAGTCTAAGTTATACCTTGACTCTTGTATTCAAACAAAATGAACACTAGGAAATGCACAGAATATCCAACTGTGGACATGAAATTATACCTTGAGAATGTGTCCACTCAGAGGGGGAATTTTTTGACAAATGCAAATGAAATTATTATAGCAGACAATAAAAATTTATTTGCATCAAAGCTAAACAAGTTTTAGAAAGTATAACCTAAAGAGTGTTAAAGAATTTTACAAGGCTGGAGTGTTGCAGAAGCATGGGCTGCGTACTGCGACTCCAGCATCGCATATCATAATAGAAGTTTAAATATGGACTGCTCTGCTCTAACCTAGCTCCCTGCTAATGCACCTTGGGGAGCAGAAGATGCTGTAAGTGCTTGGGCCCCTGCCACCTGAACGGAGATCTGGTTGTAATTCTGGATTTCTGGTTTCTGCTTGACCCAGCCATGGCTACTGACGGCATTTGGGAAAGGAAAAAGCAGAGGGAAGTTATCTTTCTCCTTCTGACTTTCCCTCTCTGTCACACTGACCTTCAAAAAAGTAAAGGCATATTTTAAGAACAATTTTCATCGATACTTTCACTTCTAGGTGAAAACTTAAAAGAGCAAGATACATAGGAATGACAGATCAATATAACTTATATCAAAAATTTATTTTGGGTTGAATCCTTTTTAAATTTCCTGGTCCAATATGGTTAGGATAATGAAGCAAGAAGACACTAAGTGTTAACTGACAGTCAATAAAAACCATACATCTCTGTTTAGAAGCAACAGAAAAGCTTATTCATGTTAATGTGAAAAATGAATAATATTCATTACCTGATTTTTGGAAAAACACACAGACAGAGAAAATTTCAAACATAATTTGATTCAGTCGTGAAATATAAATTGTGTATGGTTTTCTCTATTTTGTTCTCTTTTGGGCCTCAGGGTCATTCTTATGTTGGAATTCCTTGCAGTACATGTGGTCTCTTCCCAGGAACACACACTTCTTGGCTCATTTTCTAAGAGGGAACAAGTTCTTGAGTAGTCACAGACTGACAGGTTGAACTTTACTTCTATCATGCTAGTGACAAACACATACCTGCAGTCAAAGCACTGATTTATACTAGGAGATGCAGAATAAGGTGCTAATTGGCTTGCACTGGGTTTGCATCTTTAACTGAAACACTGCAATAATAACTGACATTGAGAGTAATGTGACCAACGTCAACTTAGAAGAAACTTGTGGTCCTATACACCAGCAGATTAGTATCTGCTCAGGAAGGATACTGGAAATTATTTTATTGTTTTAATTCGTACGGAAGCATATGTGGATTAGCGTTTACCACAACCCAATAGTGGAGAGATCAATCCTATTGGCTTATGTATCTCTTCAATTTACTTTTTCAGATCAAGGATCTATTCTGAAGTTTTCTCAAGAGATGCATTCATAGACTCCCTTATCCTTTGACAAAAATTGTGGTTCAAAGACAAATCCACAGCGGGCTGACTGTGTCTAATTACTTAGGCCACATTCATCTTTCACTAGAGACTAGTATCTTGACAACAGTTTTCTTCATGTGTCTATCTCAACCACCTCTCTTAGGTTCCCATAACTGTTTCCTCACTTGTCCTTCCTGATCCAGGGTAGCCCATTCTTTTTTTCAGCTCTGCTACTAAAAGCCTCAAGGTGCTGTTGATTCCTCACTTGGCATTATGTAGCTATTCCATTTTGTAATCTTCCAGCAAAGGATCCAGGTTGAATGTCACATCTTTCTTGCCAGGTCCCTGGTTGACAACACACAAATCAAGCAACACAATTGCAATCAGAATGAGGGTATAACTTGATGAAACAGGGAAAAGAATTCAGAGGACTGTCTCGGTGCCATGCTGGCCCTGGTCAACTCTTTCTTCTCTGGGAGTTCAGTAGGCCAAGGTTCTAAGCTAAGTATGACAGGAAGAATTTTTGTAACAATCTCTACTTTAAATATTTACAATATGAAAGTTCCACAAGACTTGAGAAAATCACAATTCTACATCAGGACACTTTATTCTAAATTTAGAGATTTAGGCACATCTTTAATTATGTGCATTAAAATTCTGAAATGTTTTAGGTCATTTCTGGTAGGAGGCCAATAGCAATATTTTGTTGTTACAAAATAAGAGAAGAAAATGAAAGAGCTCAGGAATCTCCGAAGGGCACATTCAACACTCTGCCTTTGTCAGAGACTGCTTAGGTAGACAGCTATTCACAGGAATTTGTATACCTACATGTGAGTCTCTAGCCAAGGGAAACAGATACAGGAGCTAAGAATAAGAACGCAGCATGAGTTGTCTTCATGTCTGTTCTGCGCTGCACAATTTTTCTAAGCCAAAATTTTAACCTTGTGAACAATCAATTCAGTGCTGCCTGTACGGAGAACCATAAATTAAAGATAAGCAATGGTTCGAACTTTTCAAGGCCTTGACTCAGGACTGCCTCTGGAATTCCATCCAAATCTGCATTTGGTTAAGCAATCAGCACATTTTTATATTTTGAGATATTAAATTATAATTACAAGTTACTCTTTTTTCATTCCAAATAAATATTTTTAAGTAAATATAACTAGGAAATATTCTTTTTCTTTTAAGAAAAATGCAAATAAAAGCAAACGAAGAAATAAACCAAAGAGAACAAAAAGCAAAGCAAAAGCTGAAGCTGTAAAATTGTGTAGAAGATATACTTCAAATTTGATTCATATATACTGTAGATTGTACATCAAATGGGTGCAAATAACAGTTAATCTGGAGGAACCTCTTGACACAGAAGAAATGTAAAGTGCCCTGAGCAATCTACATAACCAAGGTAGTGATAATTTAACTTCTTTGGAAGTTTTCTTTGATTAAAAATCATTTTGTTATGCTGTAATGTTTGTTCAACAAGACTGGTGTTTTCTTAGCTGGAAGAATAAGTGATATGAGGGGTGGGGAAAGGAAAGACAAACATGCATTAATAGTAAGAAAGCTGAAGAAAAGAAAAGTCTGAAAATTGTAATGAAAGGAAACCAGAAAAGGAAAGGAAAGGAGACAGAGCTGGTGTAGTTACTGTTCTGCTTCCTTACCACACAGACCAAAGGCAAGCCCATTATAAAGACACCAAGTCCCCCAGAAAATGCTTTCTGGCCTGGATTATGTAACTGTACCTGAAATGTGGACAATGGATGAGAAATTCTTCCAAGTCTCACATTTAATTTATTCACTCACTGTCATGTCTTACATAATTAGGGAGGACAGTGATTCTAATTCCTACTGGAGATTGAATAGTGCTGTGGCTAGTGTGGCTTCAACCAGGTGATTTTTAATTTAAAATTTGAAAAGTTACAATATACAGTTTTCTTATCATCTGTGTGAAATGTGCACTGCTTTAATTGTGTCAATATCGACGTAACTTGAAAGAGTTCACAAAATCAAACATTGATTTATCTGTTTGCTAAATTGTAAATTGTTGATCAGTTTGATCATTATCCTGTATATGTTTGTTCATTTATATTTTAATTTCATGTTTATTCCTTTTATTCATTTTTTAGAAGTTATCTTATTTCTGTAAAAGGGAGAGTTACAGGGGGAAGAGCAGAGAGAGGAATCTTCCATTCGTTGGTTCATTCCACAATCACAGCAGCCTGTATTAGCCCAGCTGAAACCAGGTACTTGGAACCACAATTGGGTCTCCCAGGTTGGAGGGCAGAGGTCGAAGCACTCAGCACATCTTCATTACCTTTTCCAGGCTCTTTAGAAGAGAGCTAGATTAGAAGTGGAGCAGTAGAGACTCCAATACACACTCACTAAGGATGCTAGTGTCCTAGGCAGCATGTCAACCAGCTATATCTGACATGGGTCCATTGTCTCTTGCATTCATATTCTTCAAGAATCAGTATAGGGCATTAAAATAAGTTATAATCATGATTGTGCTAAACAAAATTTAGCTGGTTTTCCTCAATTCCCATAATCCCCTTGATCATATGCTTGTATAAAATATTTATTTTAGGAAATGGCACAGTGGCATAACAGCCTAATTCTCCACCTGCTGGTGTCAATCCCCTATGGAAACTTGTTTGTGTCTCAGCTACTTCACTTTCAATACAACTCTCTCCTTATAATGTGGTAAAGTAGTAGAGGATGACCCAAGTCCTTGGGCCCCTCCAATTGTGTAGGAAACTTACAAGAAACTCCTGGCTCCTGGCTTTGGATTAGCTCAGCTGTGGCCATTGTGGCTATTTGGGAAGCGAACCAGTAGATATCTTTATATATATATTGCTAAATATATATGTAGATATATCTCTCTCTACATATATAGATGTATTTCTCTATATATGTGTATCATGAGATTATAAGTTGATAGATAACATTTTATATATGTTGATATATAAAGATACATCTTTTTCTGTAGTGCTACCTTAAAAAGCTTGTAAATTGGCAATAGCCATACATATTTATAGTTTACAACATGCTATTTCTTTTTTTTCTTTCTTTTTTCTTTTTTTTATTTATTAATTATTTTGCATTATGTGACAGTTTCATAGGCTCTGGGAATCCCCACACCCCTCCCCACACCCCTCCGCTCTGGTGGATTCCTCCACCTTGATGCAGTATTACAGTTCAAATTCAATCAAGATTCTTTCCTTGCAAACGTATACCAAGCATAGAGTCCAACTACTTATTGTCCAGATGGGTTGAACAGTTTCTTGGGGAGACCATTTCTGGTCCGAAGTTAGAGCTGGTAGAATATCATCCCAGTCAATTAAGAGTCCCAATATAACATCAACAGCAATTTGCAATATTATGGAATTGACATGGTTTTGAGTAACCAGTATACAACATGCTATTTCAATACATGTATACTCGGTATGCTGATCAAACTAGGGTAATTAACATCTATCCCTTTTTGATAATTTTTGTAATTGAAGCTTCAAAATTTTTCTCCTATTTATTCACAATAGATACTTAGTTACTATGAAGTATAGTCTCCTCTCCATGCTGTGTAATGCTAGAAGCTTATGCCTCGGGTCTGATTCTAAATTAATAGCACTATTCAGACTCCCTCTATTTACCCCAATGCCACGCTGGCAGCTTCTAGCTAGTATCATTCTGTGTTAGGATCAAGTTATTTTTTTCAGTATCATATACAAGAGCAAACCTGATATTTTTTTCTTTACATACTTCTAATTCTCAGAACTATTGTTTTAGCAAAGGTATAATGTAATATTTCAGGAATTCAATATGTTCCTGCTGGGATATTACAGTATTACAGTATTAAGTTTTTCTTAACATACATAATATCACAATGTCCACTTTTGTGAACATGGTTGGGTTTATTCTCCTCTTGATGAATTTGTTAAAATTTTGTTCCTAGGAACCCCCTGAATGGCAGAGACAGCATATATCCCTGAGCCATCTTGAAGCAGGCCTGTGTCTCTAGGAATTCCATTTGGGTGAAGCTGGACTTTGCTAGCAAAAGTTCAATAACTGTTTATTATACATGCAGAGTTTGGTAGCAAGAGTTCAGTAACTTTCACCATAAATTCTTCTTCCTGGCATGAGTTTCTTATATTTTTTAAAATGTTTTATTATTACTTTCCATGATATGGTTTTGTAGGTATAGGAATTCCCCCCTCCATCTTCCTTTCCTCCCTAATATTCCTTGCCACTCAAACCATTTTCAACCATGTTATTGCAATAGTATACTCCTTCAGCAGCCATCACAAGTTCATCACTCTGCTATTTAAGTGTACCATGGCATTGTAAATATTAGCAATGGTGGAAAATCTAGTATCATATTGTCCAGATAAACTTAAGAGTTTCATTAAGACTTATCCTTTTTGGTTTTTTTATATGAGAAATCTCCCATTGTAAGTCAGATTTTTAAATATTTCTTCCATGGTAAATTAATAACATTTTATATCTTTTACTTTAAGACTCTTATTTTCAAGTATACCAATATAGATTAAAGTGACTTTCTTAGAAGAAGGTTTTTAACAAGTGCTTTATTAAGCACTTAATATATCCTAAGTGCTTCATATTAGTATTAAGTCATTGACTGGTCATGATTGCACATTAGTCCCACTTTATTAATGCAAGCATGTAGATAAGACTTGTAATAATCTGTTCTCTCTTAAAAGCTAATAAATGGGGCTCAACTGGCTATCGTTATACCTTCAAATGCCAGGATTTCATAGGGGCACTTGTTTGTGTCCCGGCTGCTCCACTTGTCATCGAGCTTCCTGTTTATGGCCTAGGAAAGCAGTGGTGGAAGGCTCAGGTCTAAGTCCCGCACCTGGAAGAAGCTCCCAGCTTCGAATCAGTTCAGCTGCAGCCATTGCAGTCACCGGGGAATAAACCAGCAGACATAAGATCTTTCTCTCTGTCTCTCCTCTCTGTAAATCTGCCATTCTAATGAATATAAATAAATCTCTTAAAAAAAGGAAGGAAGGAAGGAAGGAAGGGAGGAAGGAAGAAAGGAAGAAAGGGAGGAAGGAAGGAAGCAAGGAAGGAAATAAGGAAGCAAGCAAGCAAGCAGACTAGCTAGTGGATGTGGCAGGAGACATTTGAACACAGAAAGTCTGATTCATGACTCACAGATTCCTAAATCTTCTGCTGCTCTGGAAATGATGTCAGAAACTGATACCTACTAAGTTATAGTTCTCCAGAAAACTTATCTTTTTCTTAAGAATTTTTATCTTGATGAGAAAATATCCAGAAAAAAAAACAGCAGTCGTGTTTCAAGAAAATCTTCTTTTCCCTTTTCCCTAATGCATATGCATAAAGACAACAGGAGGAAAATGGGAATGATGAAATTGCTATTAATCCTGCTATCTGCAAATTTTAGTTTAATGAAAGTTACCAAATAAAGTTTGAACACATTTCTTTTTCTGTCAGTTTCTGAAACACACCAGAAAAAAAACTATAATTGTGTCCTTAATGGAGTTTGAACTCAAGTTGGGGTTTGCTCAACTAATTTGTTAGCTTGCATCCCTTTCTTGATATCACAAAGAAGTTGGCAAATAGTAATCTCAGTAAGATTGGTAATCATCTCTTTTTCATTTTATCTTATTATAGTAAGAATACTTGGGGCCGGTGCCTCTTTTTAAGGCACTGGCATACCATAAGGTTGCAAGTTCATATACCCAGCTGCTCCACTTCTTATTCAGTTTCTAGCTTAAAGCCTGGGAAAGCAACAGAAGATGGCCTAAGGCCTTGGGGTCCTGCACCTATGTGGGAGACCTGAAGAAGCTCCTGGCTTCTGGTTGTTGGCTTCAGATCTGCCCAGCTTCAGGCACTGAGGTAATTTGGTGAGTAAAGATCTGTTTTTCTATCTCCTTCTTTTTTCTGTATCTCTGCCTTTCAAATAAAAACACAATAAATCTCTAGAAAAAGAATACTTAACACAAGATCATCCTTTTATAATTTTCCGTTGTAATTTTGTCTTTGAGATCACTGTTTCTCTTGCTAATTAATTACATGTTCTCACAGAGGCAATTTAGAATCTTGGAGATCTAGAATTAAGTACTTTTATATGCTGATTGACTTTTTTCTATTAGATTAATTTTCCTTTACAACTATTAAGTATTTCCCGGGTGCGATCCTGACAACCTCTTAACAGGAGGTCATGTGCGTGGAGCAGGGGGGCACTCCAGAGTGGAGCAGGTGGTAAGGAGGAAGCTAGCATCCCAACCATGAAGACTTCCAGACCTTCACCAGAAACTATTAATATGAGCAACAAGGACTATATCCCAACTGCCAAGGAGGCCACAGGGAATTGGATGCCCTCGGAGGCCGAGTACTCTGAGGTCACCCACCCCCAACTGGAGCTTCCGCAGGGGATGGAAGAAGTCCAAACACTATCGCGCAGAAACCAACGTCATCGGAAAGACAACCAGAAGCACAACCAGAAGCCCTGAGCGGTCCACAGAAACAGAAGAACAATAAACGTCCTTCGGGACCAGGGAGGAGAGCTTTCTCTGGTCCGAGAACCTGGCTCCACCTCTGGACCCCCACTCTCCCTCGCAATGACCATCGGGATCGCTCCGAAAACCCCTCATAGCAAACAAACAATCATACAAACTAAAAAAACCTAAAATAAATAGACAAACAACAAAAAGTAGAGCTTGGAATCTGACAGGAAAGAGCTGGCATGGATTGGCTCATGCCTCGCTGGGTGGGACACAAAGATTAGTCACTCCTCACCATGATGCTGAGAATTTCCCTGCACATCCCCCCCAAAAAAATGTTCTGCACCTTGTCGACAAATGTCTTGTTAGAGTTACAAGCCAGCCTAGATTATCCTAAAATCTGCCAAGATCAGCAAAATTTTACTTTAACACAACAAATGGCTAAATACTATAATGAAATAGACACGAAACAGCTGAATGGTACCTTATAGCCATTTTAAGGTATATAGCAGCAGGTCCTGTATATAAACTAAAATTGAAATGTCAATGAGCTAATCATAGGTTGTGGTTAAGAACTTGCTTTTTTTTTTTTTTAACATACTGGTTACTCAAAACCATGTCAATTCCATAATGTTGCAAATTGCTGTTGATGTTATATTGGGACTCTTAATTGACTGGGATGATATTCTACCAGCTCTAACTTCGGACCAGAAATGGTCTCCCCAGGAAACTGTTCAACCCATCTGGACAATAAGTAGCTGGACTCTATGCTTGGTATACGTTTGCAAGGAAAGAATCTTGATTGAATTTGAACTGTAATACTGCATCAAGGTGGAGGAATCCACCAGAGCGGAGGGGTGTGGGGAGGGGTGTGGGGATTCCCAGAGCCTATGATACTGTCACATAATGCAAAATAATTAATAAAAAGTATTAAGTATTCCCATGCCACAGAAGTGAAAGCAAAAAATTAAGAAAAGAAGGAAGAAAAAAAAATAATAGCCTAAGGTTTAAGACATTCTGTAATAAATGTTACATTTTCAAACTTTACCTTTTAAATGAATTCTGAAGTAGGCATTGGTCTAGTAGTACAGATGCTGCCTGTGGTCCTTGCATCCCAATCTTGCGGTATCTTGGTGTGAGTTCCTGCTCTGTGCCTGATTCCATTGCCTTGCCGGTTTTCATCCTGAGTGGCAGCAGGTAGAAGCTCAAAAGGTCAGTTCCTTGCTACTCACATAATGCACCAATATTGAGTTCCTAGCTTCAGTCTGACCTAACCTTAGCTGTTGTATTTGAGGGGTGAACCAATACATAGAAGAACTCTCTCCCTATAACTCTTTCTTTCTCTCCCACTTCTCTCTCTCTCTTTTGACAAAATAAATGAATGGATATTTAAAAAGTAAATTTCCTTACTTAAGTTATTTTCAGTTCAAAACTAGGATACTTGCCTGTATAATTTTACAGGGAAATAAGCCACAGAAAAGGAGGTCAAAATCATAAACTTCAAGTGAACCCACCATTTCTGTGTACTTGTGGCTATTTTGATGTCGTCTGAAAGATAAACCAGTGCATAATGTATACTTCTTAGCATTTACTTCTCCTCTCTTGATGATTGACATTACAAAATATATAAAAACATGTCAGGAAAATTTTAGGTCTAACACAGATATTCTGTTAAATAGTTGCTGTCTTGGGCTGCCTGGATGTGCAATTTGGCAACAGAAGTCAATTTGCTGAAATATCATATCTGTGCCATCTCTCCTTTTCTCATCCAGGTGGTAAAATGATAGTCTACTGCCATGAATGTACTCATTTTGTTTGCTAGTATCTAATTAGAAAAGAAGTGAACTGTTCATTCTCTCACATCAGAGGTGAACTGACCAGCTCATGGCTCCTGCAGCCGGTTGAGTTCTTAATCATGGCTGACCTGAGTCAGCACCTGTCTGGAGAGTGAGCTGACTTATCAGGAGCCTCCAGGAGTAATAGAAATAATTTGAGAAAATAGTTTGGGATTAGCAGAACACAATGCTTCTGATGGGGGAGCCATTGGCAAGCAATGATTGATCAGACACACAGTTTTGGTTTTGTTTTACTTTTTGATTTTTTCTCATTTCAGTTCAGGTAAAATTTCATAGGTTCAGCCTCCATGCCCTTCATGAAGCTTCTGCTGTCATTTTCTGGCAAAATTATCCTTTGTGTGTGCTTAAATTGGGCCAGTAAACTATTTAACAAGTATTATTTTTACTCTGTCTCTGATTATTGCATTTATTATAACTTGATAAGCATGTTCATTTGTGACTGTAGTCTTGGTAGCTCAGGTAGTATTGAACAAAGAACAGGTATCCTATGTGAGAGGTTTTCAAAGAATGAAGGCAATACTTTTTAAAAAATATTTATTTTTACTGGAAAATCAGATATACAGAAGATGAGAGAAAGAGAGGAAGACTGTCCATTAATGGATTCACTCCCTAAGTGGCTGTGATGGTTGGAGCTGCACCAATCCAAAGTCAGGAGCCCAGAGCCTCTTCAGGGTCTACCCTGTGGGTGCAGGGTCCCAAGACTTTGGGCCATCCTTGACTGCTTTCCCAGGCCACAAACAGTTTGCTGGATGAGAAGCAGGGCTGCTGGGATTAGAACTGGTACCCCTATGGGATCCCAGCACATCCAAACTGAGGACGTTAGCTGCAGGCTACCACGCTGGGCCCGAAAGAGAAAATTCTTTCAAAAATAGCACATGCATATTCAACATAGTGTTGATTAGTTTAACTATCTACAATTATTCCAGCTCTTATATTTTTTTCCTTTCTGAATGTAACTAAATACTCAGGTATCTAAGTTTTATGTGGTATTCTCTTTGGGTTTGTACACGTTTTTCTTTTCTAAACAACTTAAAGAGAAAGCTTGTTCTCTAATGCATTTTCTTGTGAGACATGTTCTTGTCTCTGTTCCAAACAGATCCTTTCTGATTTTTAGCCAAAAGAGGTTCTGCTTCCAAGCATGTGTAGGTTTCGTTCCTTGTGTGTAAAAGGATAAAAGTTGGTCATTTAGAATGATCTCAGAAATACCTTTTTTAAAAAAATGATTAATGATATCAAAACAAGTTTTGCCTTCAACAGTTGAATTATTTCATGTTATATTCCTATGGAAAGTACTTCTAATTTTGAAAGCATTCAATGTGTTTTATCCTCTATTTAAAAAGAATACATTTTTAAAAAAGATTTATTTATTTATTTGAAATACAGATTTACAGATAGAAGGAGAGATAGAAAGATCTTCCATCCACTGGTTTACTCCCTAAGGGTTGCAATGGCTGGAGCTGAACTGACCTGAAGCTGGGAGCCAGGAGTTTCTTCTGGTCCTCCCACATAGGCAAGGTCCCAGGGCTTTGGGCCTTCTGCCATTGTTTTCCCAGGCCATAAGAAGGGAGCTGCATGGGAACTGGAACAACTGGAACACGAACCTGTGCCCATATGGGATCCTGGCACTTGCGAGGGGAAGATTAGCCAATTGAACCATCACATCGGGCCCTATTGATAGTAAGGTTTTAAATTATGTTTATGATGGTAGCAGAGAAAAATTCCATTTAATATGCCTGATAAAGTATTTATAAAGGAAAACATGAGGTGTTTCATATTTGGTATTTACATTTAATTACTCAAGCAAAAAAATCTTCATGGGAGATGAAACATAATTGAGATACTGTTAACAATTGCTAGAGGCAGGTGATAAGGACTGGAGTTTATTGTTTCAAATTTTTCTTAATGCTGGAAATGTTGCAGAGTAAGATATCATTGTCATTTAAAAGGTATGTTCTACTTCTGCCACTTGTTCGAATGAATCACATATTTTCATAGTTAATTGAAGGGAGCTCATCATTTCATCTGATTTATGCATTTGAAACTTTTATGTTTCCCATATCCTCCCTGAGACTTGGAAAGAGTAGAATCCACACACCTAGCAATCAGACACACTAATTTGAATCTTGATTTGATAGTCTAATATTTAATCCTTCTTTATCTCTAATGCGTCATCTTGAGGACAATATTTTCAGAGCTTCCTTGTAACAAAGAGAGAGAGACAGAAAGAGAGAGAGGGAGAGAGAGAGAGAGAGAGAGAGGGAGAGAGAGGGAGAGAAGGAGAGAGAGAGAGATAGATTAGCACCCAGGTTTAAGTGCTAGATGAGATTATGCTAACAGAACCAGTTATTTCATTTCATTTCATTCCTTCCCTCCTTCACCCATTTATTCACTTTCCAACTGCCTGCACAGGTTGGGGCTGTACCAGAGCAAAGCCAGGAGGCAGGAATGCAGTCTGGACCTCCTGCACTGATGGTGTCATCTAAACCTCCCAAGGTCTGCATCATAGGGCTGAAATTGGGAGGCAGAATATGAGCCCGGTATTGTACCCAGATCCTTAGACACAATAAATGGGAACCTTCTCTCACCTCTTAACTAGCAAGTTTAACATGCTCTAACGTAGATTTTTAATATCCAATAAATTGTCATTTTAAATATTTGTTTAGTTCTTCATTGGATGAAAGAGAGAAAGGAATTGAGCAAGCTGATTGGGCCCCTCAAGTTGGTGGTGAGAATCCAACAACTTGAATTCTCTCTTGTTGTCTGCTAGGTTGCTCATCAGCAGGAAGCTGGAATCAGAAAGGAGCTAAACCTAAGCATTCTAATGGGATACAAGTGTCCCAAGCAGCTTTTTAACCACTGTGCCTAACAAATGATTGTGAAAAAATAAAAATAATGTGAGTAACAAAAATACCATAGTCACTTGGGCTATCTCAGAGTTATGTGAATGTAAGAGCTGGTTCAAATAACAGCCATTCTCAGACAATTCCTGAAAGGAATAATCAACCTTATAATCAGGCACCAGGTCTGGGGTCAACTAAACACAGACATGAAGTATATGGGGAAAATAAATCACAGTTGGGGCCCGGCATGGAAACCTAGTGGTTAACGTCCTCATCTTGCATACACTGGGATCCCTTAAGGGCACAGGTTTGTATCCTAGCTGCTCCACTTCCCGTCCAGCTCCCTGCCTTTGGCTTGGGAAAGCAGTAAAGGATGAGCCATGTCAAGACCCAGAAGAAGGTCCTGGCTCCTGGCTTTGGATCAGCTCAGTTCCAGGCATTGTGGCCATTTGGGGAATGAACCAGCAGATGGAATATCTTTCTCTCAGTCTCTCCTTCTCTCTGTAAGTCTTTCAATAAAAATGAAATAAATCTTTAATAACAACAAGAAAAATCAGAGTTGTAGTGATGTGTTCTTATTTTTTTTCTGGTCAATATTGTATTAGTTGCGATAGATATTTTCAGAGATGACTTAAGGATATAGACAGGTTCATGCAGATATACAGCTCTATTTTACATAAGAGACTGGAACATATATTTCTTTTGATGTCCATGTGGTTCCTGGAAGGAATCCTATATAAACACTCAGGGATAACTCAATCTCAAGTCCCAATCTATTCAGACCTTGCCTGAGACTTGCTCCTCTCTGCCTCCTTGGATTCCTCTAGAAATCACTGAATTTGCTTTCTATATTCTTCCAACTCTGAAAATATTCATACATTCAAATATATGTCCAAGATTATTTAAAACTTTAAATTTGGTGTCTGAATCCTTAATGTTAGAACTTCATTTTTCTCTGGACTCACTTCCTCCTGTCTATGTCCACAGCAATATCTTGCCATAGATTAGCAGCTAAAAGTACAGAATGATTTTCTGTCCGTCAGCTTGAATGAATGCCCTTGAAAGGGGTTGTTTTTTTTTTTTTTTTTTTTTTGACTGCCCTGTTAGTCCACCCTAGTTGGAGACAAAAGTCTACAATTATTCTTAAATCCCATTTCTGTCATTTAAAATTTGTAGTCTTATGGCAGTCTGTGGAAGATTCTTCTTACATTTCTTGGCAGGTTATGTTGCCATTATTTTACTTTCACAAATGGAGTGACAAACTGGAACAACTGAAAGTAATATAGCTGAGTGTTCTATCAGTTATTCTAAAAACCAACATTTAGTGAAAGAATAGATGTGTCTAGCAGATTAAATTGTTAAGCGTGGTTAACACTTTTTCTATTGGTGAGATAAATCTTATGGAGAATGATGTGTAGTCACCACTCCTAAGAAAAGGAATTAAGGCAAATAAAGCTTCCTAAAATTGTTTTCCCTGATAATTTGAACTGTTTCATTGTTTCAAATATTCAGTTTCCTTTTCTTATGAATAGCCATCATTTGATCCAAGCTCTTAATAAACTGTAAGACTAGACATATAAGCCTAACTTTAAACCTTTTGTAAGCAGAATTGAAAACAGCAGAAGCCCAAGATATGTGGGAGAGTTAGTGGATAGTAACCTAGTATCAAATGTGTAGCAACTATATTCTAGTTACTTTTTATTTTCTTTGTCAAACTTT
The DNA here is from genome assembly GCF_030435755.1 of Ochotona princeps. Taxonomy (NCBI): domain Eukaryota; kingdom Metazoa; phylum Chordata; class Mammalia; order Lagomorpha; family Ochotonidae; genus Ochotona; species Ochotona princeps. Next base: position 76,526,937 of record NC_080832.1, read on the forward strand.
CTGTGATGTCATATACCTTATAAATCATTTTGTACTTCCTGAAGGAGTGCACCTGTATCTACACTTGCACAAATAACCTAATAAGGAAATCAGAGATATGTGGCTGCATCCTCATTGCAAGACCATGTGTAGACAATAAAGAAACTGCAATTAGTAAACAACATTACCTCCACTACTCACCAGATGTGAGAGACGCAGGGAGCTCTCTGTTTAAAAAGGGTGTTTCTTCCTGTGTTTTCTCCATATGCACATTGGAACTGCAGTTGTATTTTATTATGAGAACCATTTTTAACAACACTGAGTAGAACACTGGGGATGCAGATGAAATAAAATCATGTACAGGTTCACTAAACATATAAAATTACATTGTAGGAACTGTAAAAGCCTTTTCCTCCTTAGAGAAGTATTGTTTGAAGGGGAGTAATGTGATTTTGCGAAGTGCTTTCACTACTCCATTCATTCCTGCCAGAAATACTTCTTGCACAGTTACTATGTGCCAGGAGCTGTGGAGTATTATAGAAAACAGAGGAAAACAAGAGATGATGACTAACTTCTCATGAGGATTATAAATAATAAGGTGAGAAGGACAGTGATTGAATTAAAAAAGTGACAATAATGGTGACCAGAAAAGGCAGCCCTGAGAGAAGGTACTGTTACCAAAGACTTCCCCAAAGCGATGTTGGAATTAGTGATAAGTTCATTGGTGACAGGTTGAGGAAAGGCTGAGACTAAGAGAGGGGACAAATTGTATAAAGGTATGAGGAAGTAGCAGTGCCTTTCAATTGTTTAATTTGGAAGGCTCTAACATGCTGCAAAAGACAGGAAGAGTCAGTAAATACAATTTAGATGTTAACAGAATCTATGCTATTCCTATTGGAGGAATTCAATATGGGAACCATTCCTAAGAAGAGATTTATATACATATAGTTAAGAAAAATATCTGCCTCACCAGTTTGATACATACTAATTCAATAAAACAGTACTAGCACCAACTTCATCTGTATCCCTCTTGTTGTTCATCTGGGGAATTCTAGAAATCTAGCTGAGTCCTTGGCTAGCCACAAAGGGCATCTCAATCCACATATATTGCCAACACAATCTACTTGCCAGTATCTTCATACTACTTTATTCAGTCAAAATTATTTATTGAGTTCTATTATATATGAACTATGAAAGCCTGCAAGGGCAAGAGGAATGAAGTTGAGACATGGAGAAAAGGAAGAAACTAATTCTGAGACTGATCATCCATAGTTTGGAAATCATTTCATATGCCTTGATCTATTATTTCCAGAACATTTTAACTGTCATTCTTCGTAAAGACAAAAAAACAAACATGCATCAGTGTTAAAGGGCTTTCCATAAATTGTGCAACTAGACTTCTAACAGTTCTGAATGATTCTAAAACCACCTTATTTTCCTTTTTTAAAATTATAATTTTAATTGACAAATAAAAATGGATATATTTGTGATAAATTATGTGTAAATATGTGTGTTTACAAAAATGCACACATATATATAAATAAATAAAATTAAAGGTATTTCTATTTATTTCACATACTAATTTCATCCTTGGTAAGAACATGTAAAATCTAGTCCCTTAGAAATCTTAGGGTTTATAATACATTGTTAGTAACTATAATATCTTGCGATGTACAATAGAGTTTATGGGTTTAGTCCTGTTGCCTAACATATATTCCAATCACTAACACACAACACACACACACACACACACACACATACACACACACACACACATTCAATTTATCCCAACCCCCATATCCTTCCCAGACGCTGGTAACCATGACTACAGGCTCTTTTCCTGTGGGTTTTACTTTTAAAATTCCACATACAAGTAAGCTCCTGTGACATTTGTGTTCTCAAGGCTGACTTACTTCAATTAGTTTAGTGTCCTATAGATTCATTAGTATGTTTACAAATGCCAAGATTTTGGCCTTGAAAAGGATGAATTGTATTTCTTTGTGTACACATACTATATTTTCTTTACACATTCATCAAGTCGATGAAAACCTGAGTTGACTCCATTCTTGTCATTGTGAACAGTGCTGCTATGAACACAATCATGCAGATTTTCTTTGACACTGATATAATTTCCTTCCTCTCCATTATTATACTCTAGTCTATGCCCTTGAGCTTTCCTTCCTTGTTAATTAGAAACTATAAGAACAATCACCATATCCCTGGACAGCACTCTAGAGCCAATAATTTAATCTATCAGTCTGGGGCAGTTGAAAAAAGTGGAAGAAGTCATAAAAGTCTTTTTTGGAGTACACACACGTTATGAAACTGTGCAGGGTAGAGCAGGATTGACAGAGGAGAAAGATTGGATTTACATGAACCCTTCTCTAAATTAATTATGCAGGTCAGGAAGACTTCTTGAACAAAAACAGTGTCCTACACATTGCAGGACTTGCAAGGAAGAATCCTGATAAATAACATGAGATGATAGAGAAGTGATGGGAGAGAAGTTGAGAATCCACCAAAGCGTGGTGCGTACAATCAAGTGATAAACCTGAGGTGTCAACTCATCTGTCAACACATGTTGATGAGAAAAAAATGAAAGGAGTATGGAATAAAGAGAAGGTAGAAGTTCTCTGCCTTTTTTACCCCTCTTTACCTTTTAGATGCTTCAACACAGGATAAAAATGAATGTAGATGAAATGACATTAAAAATCTTAGAGGACCTGATTTCTTCAGTGTGTCTCTGAGTTGACAAAAGATCATAGGTAAGGTTCTGTCTTTGCCCCGGAAAACTCAAAATCTAAAGGACTGGGAGGAAAGATGCTATCTGCATGTATGTCTGTAGGAACAGCTCTTAGGCATCTGTATGTTTAGAAATATTTTTCTGTACATCTTTATTAAAATAATCAACCATTGGCAGAGTGTATTTCCAATCATTTCTTACTTTGTACTATAATTACTAGGGAAACAATTGCATGATATCTCCAGTTCATAGAACTCTTCCTTTCACTTCTTTGATAAAACAAAATAGCCACAGTGACACAGGTTGTATACCCAGTTTCTATAAAAAAACAAAACAAAACTACATGGTAGTTGGTGAGGCCTATAGAACTTGGTAAACAGATGTAACAGAGCCTTGCACTGCTGTCTCTCTGTTCGCATTCTGATGGTGCTGCATGTAGCTCTTTGTCAGTAACAATAGGAGTTGCAGCTATTAAGTCCACTTCTAAATTTTCTGCATCTCTAGCCAAACAACTCATAGGAATTTGTGTTTTCAGTGTTCAATTTGTCATTTCTACTGATTGATGCTTAATCATGTATATGAAATCCTTATTCTTGAAGAAAACTGTATGGGGATGACTGCTTCTGCCATATGTGCGTCAGAGTGGAATAAACACAATTTAAACACAATCATCTATTTTTCAGGCACAGTTGGTGTTCAAACAGTCCAAGATAAGAGGGTCAAATTACTTCAGCATGCCCTTATGCCTGTGAAGATGGGAAGGCTTACTTAGATTTCTTTTCATTTATAGAAGAAAGTCTTTCCAAGGGCTCATGCTGTGGAATAGTTTATTTGGGACAGACATAGTCTGTAATGCAGTTTTGGTTCAAATCTTAGCTATTCCAGTCAAGACTGAGCTCCCTGCTAAAGCGTCTGCAAAGCAGCAGATGATGACTCATCTCTGCCACATTCATTAAAATAAGTAAACAAACGAATCGTTAAGAAATCCCAGGCCCGGTGTAGTGCCCTGTTGGCTAAAGTACTCGCCTTGTATGGGATTCCACATGGGCGCTGGTGCGTGTCCTGGATGCTCCACTTCCCTTCCAGCTCCTTGCTTGTGGTCTGGGAAAGCTGTTAAGGATGGTTCAGGACTTGGGGCCCTGCGTCAGTGTGGGAGACATGGAGGGGGCTCCTGGCTCCTGGCTTCAGATAGGCTCAGCACCGGCCCTTGCAGCCACTTGGAGAGCGAATCATCAGATGAAGGCTCTTTCTCTCTGTCTCTCATTCTCTCTGTGGATCTGACTTCCTAATAAAGATAAATAAATCTTGAAAAAAAAAAAGAAAGAAAAGAAATCCCTTCTGCTACGTTGCATGTTCCAAACTAGTGAGTTTTCAGATGTGACTTAGAGAACTGCACACATTTCTAGGAAAGAGATATAAAAAGATACGTTGAAAGATTGCCCTTTTGGATTTTTAGGGTTTTTTTTTTTAAGATCTATTTATTTATTTATTTATCTATCTGTTTATTTATTTATTTATTGGAAAGTCAGGTATACAGAGAAGAAGAGCATATACAGAGCGGAAGATCTTTCATCCGATGATTCATTCCCCAAGTGACCGCAACGGCCGAAGCTGAGCCTATCTGAAGCCAGGCACCAGGAACCTCCTCCAGGTCTGCCACACAGTCCCAGTGCTATGGGCCGTCCTCGACTGCTTTCCCACGTCACAAGCAGCAAGCTGATGGGAAGCTGGGCTGCCGGGATCATAACCTGCGACCATATGGGACCTTGGCGCGTTCAAGATGAGGACTGTAGCCGCTAGGCCTCTGAGCCGGGCCCTGGAATTTTAGTTTTATGACAACAAAACATAAGATAAAAAAGATTTTCAAAGCCTCTTCAGAAATTACCAGAGTTGAAAGAATCACTTGTTCTGTTTCTCATGTAATTCCCCTGTTATCTCTTGTTCAAGGTTCAATCCCACAACCTAAATAGGTTTGAGGTGTCATTAAAGGTAGAGTAATTATCATCAAAGAAATCTGTGGAATGTTGGTGGCATGCAGGTAAAAACACAGTGTTGAACCTTGTTCCCTGGCTCAAAGTCCAAACTCGACCATTGCAAACACAGAAGAACATACTTGAAGAAAAGAAAGGTATGTTGCTGGTGAGATTCAACTTCAGTGGTGACAGATGACTCAACAAACGATAAATTCACTTTTATCATACTAGTTGTAATCCATGAAAATATTTTCTCCACAAAGATACTCCATGGAATGTTATTTATTATACAAAAAGTTGAAGACTAGTGTTTAATAATAATGGACTATTTTAATAAGTTGTGAGATATTTATATATGGGAGTATTATAAAACAGTTAAGATGACTATCCCACAGCATTCATAATTGCATGAGAAAAATGCTAGTATGTTTTGTGAATCAAAGTAGTATGAAAAACACATGCATGACCAGGTTTCAGTTGGGTATATCAATCTAGCAGTGAGGAAATTCAACAAATTCTAGTTGTAATATTCCCTATTCACTCAACTGTGATATTTCATATACGGCACATACATTTTAAAAACAATTTTTCTACTGTTATATCCATCCATTCACCAAGCTCTAAGACAAAATTATTTTGCTTATGAAATAAGCAAAACAGAAATTCTATTAAATATACCATTTCAGTCAGACCCTTTGTAATGATTTCCAATTATATATATATTCTATATACAGTATATAATGTAATGTGTATTACATAAAATTCCCAATTATATAAAAATATAATTATATATTACAATATATAAGGTCATATACAATTATATGTGTATATAATTTGGAAATCATTACAAAGGGATAAGGGTCTGATTGGGCCCAGCACCATAGCATAGCGGTTTAAGTCCTCGCCTTGAACACGGCGGGATCCCATACAGGCGCCGGTTCTAATCCTGACAGCCCCGCTTCCCATCCAGCTCCCTGCTTGTGGCCTGGGAAAGCAATGGAGAATGTCCTAAAGCCTTGGGACCCTGCACCCGTGTGGGAGACCAGAGAGGCTCCTGGCTTCTGACTTCGGAGTGGCTCTGGTCTAGCTGTTGCAGCCGCTTGGGGAGTGAATCATCGGAAGAAAGATCTTCCTCTCTGTCTCTCCTCTCTATATATCTGACTTTCCAATAAAAATAAACAAATCTTTAAAAAAAGAAAATAAAAAATAGAATAGCAGTTCTATTCGCAGTATTCTGTATTTGCTAACCCTTCTGAAATATTCCTCTTTAGGCAGTTATCAAGTCTAAAAAGTTCCTCTTGATCTGCAATAAAGATACCCAATGTCTGGATAGCATAACCAGCTCTGTCTTTAGCAGGTTTGCTGTTAAGTTCATATGATTTTCTCAGGCTGCAAATGTCTCCTCAGTTTGAGTGCAATTTGATGTTTTCTGGGCTGTGCCATTACTGTTGACTTCTCCCTGCTCTAGGACAGAAAGACAGTTCCCCAATCAAATCTACATTAACTCTCCCTGGGAAGTGGTTTTATGGCTTCCAAAGGTCACATGAATTAAGAGGCTGGCTGAGGCTTTTATGTGGAAAACGGTGATACAATTTGAAAGGTCATATTTTTTCTAACTCATATTTTTCACCTCACATAAAATGTGCTTTTATAAGTTCGATTATAAAAGCCTTATGGTCCACCAGCACTAGAACCAGGCACTGGAATTAAAGAACTAGGGCTTTCTAGCTGCACCGACATGCTATGCAAGTGTGAACAAACTTAACCTTGTGCATCTCAATTGTCTTGTCTAAAAAATAGACCATGATTATTCTTTGACGAATATGGATTAATTATTGCAAATTAGGTGTTTTTATCTGTACTGTGTATGTAACTTAAAGTGTCTTTTGAAATAGTTTTATAATGAGATAGATGAGGTTTATCTCCCAAATAGCATTTTTTTTTGCCTCAAAATTCTTTCATATAATTTTAGTGGACAGGAAGGATCAGAATGCTTTCGCATTTTAATTTGATGTCTTCAATTTTAATTGATACTAGCAAATTGAGACGGTACAACTATACAATTGGAGATTACCTGTTGCTTTAGATTCTGAATGAACTTGAATAAACAAAAACACTTAAAATGTATTGCATTTTCCCACTTTTATGGGGGGGTACACAGGACATACATTATGCAGGAGGTAATGCATGGTATCAAAGGTTTTCATCATTTAACATGTAATAATCTTGTATAACATTAATCAGGCAAATAATCAGAGCAATTGGTTAATCATTAGTCAGCAAGCACTGTTTGACTATGGACCTATGCTGAAAAACAGGAATACTTATGACAGAAGAGAATTTTGATGTAGGAAAACATGTTTTGCAAAAGCCATGTTGAATAGCTTTATGAAAACATTTTTATACTTAATAAATCTCAGCATCTAACATCACTACTTATTTTCAATGTGAAAAAATGGCTCTAGAAATAATTGACTTTCATTTGTGAAAACAGTCAATGAGCTGGAAGAGGACTGTTGACATAAAATTCACCAATTCTTCCAAAAAGAGATATTTTGCAAATTGTTACAATTTTGTCCTTAAAAAGAAAAACATCACTTTCATTGTAGTGACGGCATACACACACACACCACACACACACACACACACACACACACAAGAAGGCATATCACACTTATAATTTTTAAAAATTAGTAACTATATGTGTGCATATGTGTGTATATGTGTGTGCATATGTGTGTATATGTGTGTGTGTGTGTGAAAGAGGGCTCTCAATTTTATCCCACTGATTTACATATTTGTTTTCCTAGACCAGCAACACTGTTTAATGTAATTTTTTCATAATGTTTGGTTTTTGAAAGATGAATTCTTCAACTTTGCTGATTTCAAGGTCATGGCTATTTAGATTTCTATATGAATTTTAGAAACAGTTTTCTAAATTTTTAAAAAGGCTTTTGTGTACTTTTAGTAGTTAACACTTGATTTTCCTAAATTTTACTCCTTTCAGTACTACTGTAAATACAGTTCTCTTTCTTTCTTTTTTTTTTAATTATTTATTATTTAACTTCATTAATTACATTGTATTATGTGACACAGTTACATAGATATTTGGGTTCTCCCCACCCCTCCCCAAACCCTCCCACCATGGTGGATTCCTCCACCTTGTTGCATAACCACAGCTCAAGTTCAGTTGAGATTCCCCCATTGCAAGCATATACCAAACATAGAGTCCAGCATCTTATTGTCCAGTCAAGTTCAACGGCTTCTTAGGTATACCCTCTCTGGTCTGAAGACAGAGCCAGCAGAGTATCATCCCAGTCAATTGAAAGCTCCAACATACCATCAGCAAAAATTTACATCATTATGGAATTAATTGACATAGTAATGAGTAACCAATATGTTAAAAGTAAATGCGAGTTCCCAGCCACCTTCTGTGACCACCTCACCTATACTTCAATTTTAGTTTATACACAACATATAACATTCAAAACATAACATGTTATACATAACATCATATCATCTTAAATTAAGGCAAACATGTGGTATTTAACCTTTTGGGATTGGCTCATTTCCCTTAGCATTATGGTTTCCAGTTTGGCCCATTCTCTTTCTTTTAATATTATTTTTGTCTTCTTGGTCCCCATAAATTGACTTTTTAAACTTTATACTCTATCAGACCTGGTGAGGTAGTCTAGTGGCTAAAGTCTTTGCCTTGCACGCACCAGGATACCATGTGGATGCTCTTTCTAAGACTGGTGGCCCCACTTCCAACCTAACCCCCTGCTTGTAACCTGGGAAAGCAATCTAGGGCCCAGAGTGGGACCCTGAGCCTGCATGGGAGACCCGGAGGAGGCTTTGGGTTCCTGGCTTCGGATCAACTCAGCTCTGGCTGTTGCGGCCACTTAGGGAGTGAATCAATCACTGGACAGAAGATTTTCCTCTCTGTCTCTCCTCCTCTCTGTATGTTTGACTTTACAATAAAGAAAAATAAATCTTTAAAAGAATTATATCCTATAACCTTGCTAAATCATTTAATTGGTTCTAATGTGCATGTAACGCTGTAATTTTTAGATACAAAATGCTGTCAATTATAACAAAACTAGTTTTATAACTGGATACTTTTTGTTTTGTTCCTTTGCTGAATTGTTCTAGCTAGAATATTAAGTTTCATGTTGACTAGAAGTGATAAGGGGAAATATTTTTATCTTGTTTCTGATCTATTTTTCCCTATTTAAAAAAAATCATGATCTTAAAGGGGACATATGTTAGTCTTTTTAGCCTTTAAAAGCGATGTTGGAAGTGGTTTTTAGAGCCATATTCTGTTGTATTGAGGAAGTTGACTACTGTTAACTTACTGTGTATTTTTAGCATATCTTTGTCAATATTCTTTCTGCATAACAGATAATATTGTGAACTTTGTCTTGTTATATTAACTATAATGTATTATTAAGAACTGAACTGGAGAATGCTGAGATGCCAAGTATCTAGATGACCAACTAAAACAAACCAAAGTGACAGTAACAGTCAAGTTTTAGCCATTTATGGCAATAGTGCAAGCAAGAAGCTAAATAGAACAAATTGTGGGATCCTCTGATTTCTGATTTTCCCTCTTGTAATCAAGGTGGGTGAAGATAAGATATACTAGTGCGTACAAGGAGGTCATCTTAATGATTTATAAATAAAATCCTTCTGCTATATTGACCTCGGGACTAATGGGGTGGCAAAAGTCAAGAGTGATAAAGTATTTAATATTTAGAATGGATAAAAGTGACTTTAGGATCCCTGGGATGAGAAGAGATTGATTGACAGCGACATCTGAAAAAGGCCTTGGCCAAGAGCCATGTAATGACAAGATACTCAAAAGCAGTGCCTCATCCAGAAATGTGACCCATATAATGTATGGCTACAACCTACACCAGAGAGTACAGTACAAAGACTACAGAGAGAGGGACACACATACACACACACACACACACACACACACACACACACCATATACTCTTCCATTCGCTGACTTAATTCTCAGATGGCTACAATAGCCAAGAGCCAGCAAATTTATTCAGGACTTTCATGTGGATAACAGAATCAAAACACTTGGGCCATTTTCTACTACTTTTCCATATCAATAGCACCAAATTGGATAGGAAGAGGAACAGCTGGAGCTCAAATTGGCAGCCATATGGAGTGCCATCTTTGCAGTTGGAAGCTTTACTCATTGTGTTGCAATGCTAGCTCCTTGGCTGCTTTAAAGAGCACGTTTTCTCTGTATTTTGAAGTGTTCTCAAGAACAGAGCACTAATTCCAAAGGCATCTTTGAAGGCCATAATCAATAAGGTATCTTACTTCTTTTATTCCCTTATGCAGCTTCTCCAAAAGAATTATAACAATATCCAAATAGGCATATTCATGGAAGTTTAAATTGTGATTGCTTTCTCCCTCATGTAGTGAGAAGATTGTTATTTTGAGAGTAGCCACGTTGTATTATTAGGAATGCCCAGCTTTCAACAAAATTTATGAAACATGCTAAGAATAACAAAATATGACATACACTTGAATAAAGCAATCATTAGATACTCATTGAGGAAGGTTTTATGTAGGATTTATTAGGAAAGATTTTAAATTAGTCATTTTAACATAGTCAAATAATCAAAGAAGCCATGTACAAAGAATAGAAGGAAACTCTAAGAATATATCACTAAGTTCACATTTTATGTGTGCATATATATATGTGTGTTTCTGTATATACATATATGTGTGTGTATATATTTATGTGTGTATACATATATATATAGAGAGAGAAGTATGTTTTCAAAATTTAATTTATTAATTTGAAAAGCAAAGGGACAAAGAGAAGAGGAAAAAGAAATTATTCCTCTCCTAGTTTACTTCAAAATGATGCTAAACACAAGACTGGGCCACTCTGAAACAAGGAGCCTAATGTTTCACTTGGGTCTGTCATAAGACTGCTAGGGTTCCAAGGCCTATGGGTCATCATTTATGCTTTCCCAGGACTATTAGCAGAGAGCTGGATGGGAAGCAATTGGAATTCATATTGGCCCTTCAATATTGGATGCCTGTATCACAAATGGTGACTCAATCTGATACATCCCAAAGCTGATCCCTGGAAATAATATTTTTAAAAGAACATCTCAGAAATTCTGGGGTTATTTTGAAAACAGTATTTGAAATGAAACATGAATAACAGTTGAGTTGGCAATAAAAAAGAAGCAATGAATTTGAAAACAGATAGAGTTTGTCTTGTCTGAAGAATAGAGAAAAAAAAATAAGAGAGCAGAACTCCAGAGAACTGTCACGCCAACAATATACTAATATAGGTACCACAAAAATTCCTGAGAGAGGGAAAGGAGAAGAAACAATATTTGGAGAAATAAAAGCAGACCACTTCTCAAATTTGATTAAAAGAATCAAGTTACATACACAAGAAGTTGATTGAGAACAAATAGAATAAATTCAATGATATCCACACCAAGACTCATATTAATGAAGGTATTGAATGTCAAGAACAAGCAACTCATTGTTTGTATACAAGGAGTCTCCAATCAATTAATAGTTGATTTCTCATCAGTGTCAGAGGGGTATTAAGGTGACAAATTCAAAATGCTGAAAGGTAAAGAGCATAAACCAAGCAAAACTTGTCAAAGAGGAAAAACCAATTTAGACATCCTCAGATACACAAAGAACTCATTTCCAAGATCTGTTTTACAACAAGCACTATGAAAAAAAAATATATATATATATTTACAATATATCCTTAGAACTGATTAGATAATCTCAGGATAAACTGAATATAAAAACTCAGGAAACTATTTGACACAAAGCCAAAAGTATAAATCAATATCCGCTTGTGAATATAGCCACAAAACTCTGTTAGAAAACAAAATTAATGAACTAAGTACAGTAAACTACACAAAAGATTATTTGTTATGACCAAGTGAGCTTTATTTCAAGGATACAAGATATTTTAAGATTAAAAAATTCAAAAACATTATATCCTGAAATCTATGTCACTTTGAGGAATCAAGCCTCTAATGAGCATATAAATTAACATGCTAATACAATACAATAGATTTTGTTTAAATGAAATTATGACTGTACCTTCTTATGAAAGCAATCTTAAAAGGTAAGGTGTGCTTTTAGTAAAGCCTTGTATATGCATTTCAGTTACTGTTGCTTACATTTCAAAATGAACTTAAACTAGCATTGAAATGGTTCCAGAGACTTAGGTTGTCTGTTTTATACCACTTTCATTTCTATGAATGTTACAAAGTTCTCATAAAATCCAATTTATAGGGCAGCACTTACAACTCTTAATCCAGTTACACAGAAACCTTATTAACTCTGGACAGAGACTGTGTCTGTAGATCCAGGTGTGTCATCCACTTCAGCCCTCCTGATAGAGAAGGTATGAGATGGGCAACAGGTGCAGCTTTAACCTTGGCTGTACTTTCTGTGGTAGACAAGCATTTGCCATTCAATGTCTAGAACTTCTTACGTAGTGTTTCTTTTAACTTCAAAAGTCTGTAAGATAGTTATTACTATTAACTCGTCTAGAAAATGAGGAAAATGGGCTTGCAGAAATTAGAAACTTGTCTATGGGAGTAACAGATTCAGAATTGTTGCAAACAAATGCTGGGTAGCTTTTGCTATGGGAATATATTACTAAAAAATAGGATTCTTGGTCCTGGCATGGTAGCCTAGCAGCTAAAATGAGGAGAGCCTAAAACCTTGGGATCCTGTACCCATGTGGGAGACTTAGTAGAAGTTCGTGGCTCCTGGCTTCCGATTGGCTCAGCTTCTGGCATTGTGGCTACTTAAGGAGAGTTATCAGCGAACAGAAGATCTTCCTCTCTCTCTGTCCTCCTCTCTGTGTATCTGACTTTCCAATAAAAATAGTGTGATGGCAGGGCAAGGTAATCCTACAACTGTAAGAATCCGCATCCAATATGGGCAATGGTTTGCATCCCAGCTGTTACACTTCGCAATACAGCTCCCTGTTTGTGGGGAGGTGGCCCTGTCCTTCAGCCCTTGTACCATGTGAGATAACCAGAAGACGCTCCCAGGTTGGAACTGGCCCAATTCTGAATATTGTAGCCATTTGGGGAGTGAACCAGAAAATTAGATCTCTCTCTATCTCCTTCGTTGTCACTCTCTCACTTTGGTTTTCCAGGTAAAAGAAATACATCATAAAAAATACATACATCTTAAAATTTACAGGATTGGGGCTGGTGTGGTAGCCTAGTGGCTAAAGTCCTCACCTTGTACATGGGTGCCAGTTCTAATCCCAGCAGCCCTGCTTCCCATCCAGCTCCCTGCTTGTGGCCTGGGAAAGCAGTTGAGGACAGCCCGAAGCCTTGGGACCCTGCACCCGCGTGGGAGACCCGGAGGAGGTTCCAGGCTCCTGGAATCAGATCAGCACAGCTCCAGCCATTGCGACTGATTGAAGAGTGAATCATTGATGGAAGATCTTCCTCTCTGTCTCTCATCCTCTCTATATATCTAACTTTCCAATAAAAATATTAAAAAAAAAAAATTCGGGCTCGGTGGCGTGGCCTAGCAGCTAAAGTCCTCGCCTTGAATGCACCGGGATCCCATATGGGCGCCGTTTCTAATCCCGGCAGCTCCACTTCCCATCCAGCTCCCTGCTTGTGGCCTGGGAAAGCAGTTGAGGATGGCCCAAAGCTTTGGGACCCTGCACCCTCGTGGGAGACCTGGAAGAGGTTCCAGGTTCCCAGCTTCGGATTGGTGCAGCACCGGCTATTGTGGCTCACTTGGGGAGTGAATCATCAGACAGAAGATCTTCCTTTCTGTCTCTCCTCCTCTCTGTATATCTGGCTTTGTAATAAAAATAAATAAATATTAAAAAAATAAAGCAATAGTAGCTACTGCAGCTACAAATTTAGAAAAAAAAAATTGCAGGATTCTTTTGATCTCCAGTTTGCAGTTAGATTGTATAAATGTGTGTAGCATAGAAATGGAATTTTCTATTCTCCAGATAAAAAATAGTAGTTGGTCTTTCTGGTCTACTTCAAAACATTGTTTTAATATCATGTAATTTATTTATTCTTGATTTTAATTTGTTTTCCTTTTGCACAAATACTTTGAGCAGAAGAAGCTTTCCATATGTTTTATGAATTAACCAATACATTTATTCATCTGAATCGTTGTTTGTTCATTTTAGTCAGTCCTCATGAATCAAAACCATTAGGGCAGTACCAAAGGAGTAAAGATTTGAGTCCTGTCCCTTTCAGCTTAATCACCTTCTCTGTTCATTCTGTGGCAAAAGGTTATTTTCTTAGAGATTAGTTCATTCCTTGAAATTTTACCTTCATACATGATCAAGTTTTTAAGTTTTATTTTCCATGAATAGAAACTGAAACCTCTGTAACAGTTTTTCATGCTCCATTAGCATCGATTATGTCAAGCAGGAAGTATGATAGGCCTCTAAATGAGTTACTGTACTACAGCTAACAGATGGAAACAAACCACTCTGCAAACAAACAAGTGAAGAGCAAAAGGACTTTAACCGGGAAGCTCACAGAAAAAGAACTGCAACTGAAAGTGACCAAGAGAGGTTGCAAAGGTGAGGTCTTGAGGAACAGATGTAGGCAGACACAGTTCTCCAGTGGACCTCAGCATCTGGTAATGGTGTCCGTGGATTCATGTTGATGACAAATACTTCCAAAAGACTTGGGGAAATATGTGTGAAGAAAGACATAGTGTCATTCTCCAAAAACATTAATTCTTTTTAATATGACTTACTTTCAATCTTGGGACACAAAGATTAAGAAAGATATCTCTTTTTTTTTTTTAAGAAAAAGTTGATTCCTTCTACAACTCTCTCCTTTACTGATTCATTCATTTATTCATTGTACAAAAATGTATTGAAAATCTCTGTCAGAATCTGGGCTGAATGTTCATGAGAAATAATGAGTAATATTTTCACCCTAAAGCATCTTAACTCTTGTTAGATATAAGTAATTTTTTTCCTATTATAAAACAAAGTTGTTGAATTTTTAATTAGATGATTAAAAAGGTTTTGATTAGTCACATTATAATAGATGAAAGTTTTTGGAATACACGACAAAATAAATAATGAAAAAGGTGGAATAAAATAGGAATGCCACCTTCTCCCTAAAGCTTTCTTGATGTGTGTGAATTTTATTTCTTTGTACATGTTGCATATTAGGTTCTAAGAAGAGGTAAAAAATGTACTAAGGTTTACATATGGGCAGTGTTCAAGAATACAAGAGGAATAAACTAAATAGCAGACATGTTAAGTTGGAGTTTTATGTGAAATATCTAGGATATATTTGGTCAGTAAGAGATTTCTTTTATCAAGAGCAGCATTTTTAAAGATTTTTTTTTAATTTGAAAGATTTATAGAGAGAGATAGAGACAGGATCTTCATTCTATCAGTTGATTCTGCAAATGGGCATATGGCCAGAGCTGGGCTGATCCGGATCCAAGAGTCTTAAGCTTCTGCTGCATCTCCCATATGTACGGCCCAAGGACTTGGGCAATCTTACACTGTTTTCCTAGGCACATTAGCAGGGAGCTGGATTGGAAGCAGAGCAGCCTGGACTTGAACTACTGGCCACATGGGATGTTCACACCACATGTGGAAGCATAACTACTACACCACAACACTGGCCCCAAGAACAGGATTTTTGATTTTTATAATACTTACAAGTACTCAACATTACCAGTTGCTAGGGATGTAGGAACAAAACGAACAAGCAAACAAAAGTATGTAGGCTAAGAGATATGTTTTAACTTCACAAAGTGCTCTGATCCATATCAATTGAGTTTCATGCAGGAAATAACTAGCATAGCCACCAGAGAAAACAGACTGCTTACAAGGAAGCTGACAGAGGAAAGGAAAACCAATACAGTACAATATATCAGAACTGATAATAGCAAGGAATCAGTGCTAAGACAAAAGAGTGGTTACTCATCATTAGTGAGTAGTAGTCCGTGGAGACAGTCATCTGACAGAAGCCATGGCCTTTAATACAGAAAAAGATAACTGACAGGCCCTTCCCAGGGAGGAAGACCACCTCCTGATAATGTCTCCACTAATCCAGCTAGAAGCCCAAGATTGAAGAAGCCTTTGATAAGAAGCCCTCCAGTTCAGCTTTTTGGGATACAAGTGAAGTGCTAGAGTGGAAGAGTGAATCTAGGTGGGTGAACAGAAGCTGCTCAGTACATATCCAAAACTTATGTGTCATCTCTATAATTCCATAATGATAAAGGTGATAACCAAGTTGGATTGGGTGTTTAAAGTGTGTCAGCAATTTATTAGTGATGCTGCAATGTGCCATGAGAAGTTTTGTTAGAAACATAAACTTCCATTTTTCATATAAGAAAATAAAAACATAGGAAGTTTAGTGGGTTGATTCAAGTCAACATGGCTGAAATGTAGTGATCCTGTGATGGACTCGGTTTCCTATCCAAATCTTAGGATTTTCTGTGACATCTTGCAGTTATGAGTAAGTGGATGGGATATGACCACAAGAACACAAAGACAGTTTTACCTGAAAAGAAGATAGGGCTCAGTTTGTGTTATTTTCATTGAACTGAAGGACTAGTGTGAGCAAAATCATAGGTAAGTCTAATTGGACTAGAATTAGAAAAAAAGAGTGAAAGGACTGCTAGATACAACATTTAACAGATCAAACAAAATAAAGATGTCAGAGAAACCAATTGCATTAAAAGCAGTGTAGGACTCACAGAAAGAAGAACTGGAATAGGCTTGGAAAAGTAAGTCACATACCTGAGATAAAAAATGACATTTGGCAGCAGCAGCAGCTATCTCACTTCAAAAGTAGTTCTCTTTCTAAGAAAACACAATTTCTCTTAACTAACCCCTGATTCTAGAATACCATATTTTTCACGGATCCTTAACAGGGGCCTGAGACCACTGAAGAGCCAAGCGGATGCAAGAAAGGGCCTTGGGACTTCCTGCAGAAGGAACGTTTTTTAGGGAACTGCAGAACCAAACGCCTGTAAACTTGGGCTTCTATTTAAGTAAATGGGAAGATACTGAGGTTTTCTCACATAAAATATATACAACACAAATAAGGTTATGACAGATTCATGATGATTGCTGTGAGAATGGGCAATAGATTAGTAAGATCAGAAGCAGTGACCAGTTGGGAATCTGTGCTTGTAACACTGGAGAGAGATTATGATGTTGGGTGGAAGATAAGGTCAGTTTCTGAAGATGCATTTTAGAAAGTAAAAGTGGTAAGATTTTCCAATGGACAGAATTGTGATAGAGAGTCAAATAGGAGACTATGACCTTTGCTCAGTAAACTGGATGAACTGAACAGCCACTTTCTGAATTGGTGGAGAATGTGGTGGAGTAGTTCAGTGTTGATCATGATATACTTCAGTTGCTTATTAAGTATTTGTGGGAAGATGAGGAATGGGTGCTAGAAGTAGGACTCTGTTTGAGGGGAAAATTCTAGGCTGGAGGAGTGAATATGGCATCTGTCAGCATGCAACTACTATTGAAGGTGACACAATTTCTCTGCAAGGCATATTTCCTGAAGTGTGGATTTGGAAGCACTTTATTCTAGAGGTAATGTACATGAATGAAACAAAAGCATGAGGGATAGACAAGGGGCTGGTTTGGATGGCTGTAATTGGAATTCACACATCTTGCTGCCCCCAAATTAGATGCAGCCAATTTCTTCCATGAAAAGTGTACATGTTAGCCCAACAAAACAATTTTCATTCAACTAATTGTCAGCCTTGTTCCACAAACTCACATGCGAACATTTTATTCATCAACCCTATAGGGTATTGATTCAGTCTCATGTGTCTGCAACAGGCTCATGTTTTTCACAGTGCCTCATATTTGACAGGCGGGGGGGGGGGGTGTCTGCATACTCCTTTTGTTCCTACATGTGGCCTACATTGTCCAGAGGACTTGCTAGAACTAGAAAGCACCTTCTCAAGTGAGCCAATTTTAGGTTTTCAGGAATTTTACAGCCAAGGTGACAAACATAGGTAAAAAAGTAATTATATAAGCAAACAATTATATATAAAATTTCTTAAATAACAAGATCATACATTCTCAAAAATCATCATTTACTACTTCATTGTGTTATATTATTGCATGCTCTTTTTTGTAAGTTCAGTTGTATTTTTCACTTGAGAATAGTGCATTATTATGTCTCTCTTAACTGTGCTTTCAGGGATTTCACATTGATAGCTTGGAATGAGCCTTATGGGAGTATGTACACCAAACCAAACAAACCAGCCTTATTTTCCTTGGAAATTCAGTTTTAAATCCTTATCAGAGTTCCACTGTAAAAATGTAATCACTGTGACTGCATCACAGCTGGCTGACAGAAGCTACAAGTGACAGTAGCAGAAAGGCTTATAGGAGTTAGTTCAGACTATTTCATAATTCCTAATACGTCATTTCTGTGGTAATAGATTTTCTAATGAATTGCTGTGTGTATCTTCAGAGAAGACTTTCAAAGAGGCAAACCTACAATCTCTATCTCTTGTTTTTCCATCAGCAATAATAATGGGTGGAATATTCTACACAAGGTCAACAGATTCATATCCTAAGAATTTCCATAGAAAATGGTTCACAAGTGAAGCTGATGTTTCTGACTTTCATCCAGTGATTGTGGTGCAGTAGTTTGGGCTGCCACTTGAAAAACCAACACTCTATCTCAAAGTATTATTTCAAATCTCAGCTTCTCAGCTGTGACACGGTTTCCACTAGTGTGCCTGAGAAAGTAACAGATAGTGGCTCAAACACCTTGGTCCCTACCACTCATGTGAAAATTGAGGTGGAACTCATGCCTCCTGATTTTGATCTGGCCCAGTCCTTGCCATTGTGGTCATTTAGAGAGTTAACCAGTAGAGAGGGCTCTCTTTCTCTGTCGATCCTATTGTCTCTGTCATTCTACCTTTCCAAATCAATAAAATACATTTTTAAAAAAAATGAAATTGAATCAAGTACATGCTTTTTCCCAGAATCAAGGAAAAATATATGATGTATAAATAAGGCAGAAGGGGAAATGATTTTTGAAGGAGTAAGACAAATATTCCATTTTTTCAAATTCTGTGCTTTTGTGGTAAATGAGAAAGCATTCATGTAGGTAAAACAAAATAAGGCTCTCTTTCCCTGTCCAGATTTCCTGAAGCAAATCTTTTTCCTTCCTTTTTTCCATGTCTGCCATACAAATAGAGCTGGAAATATATATATATGTTACAATGACCCAGGCCTTACCATTCATGGCAAATCTCTCTAAATTATAGGCTTTTCCTCATAGAGACCATTTACAGTGGGCATAATACAAGGCTATGTTCAACCACGCCACTCTTTGAACTAGCTGTACCGTGTTATTACCACACTAAACTGGAGTGGCCCGTTTTTCTATAAATAAATATCCTCCTCACAGGGTAGACAAAATCCTCAGTAGCAGTTTCTGCGTTATTGATTTTCTGGTTTCTAGCTTCACTGCTGGGAATAACGTTTGAGCTGTTTTGAAAAGAGAAGTCTTGTAAACACTTGACTGTTGCCGGATTCAAGAAAAATCCGATTAGCGGGAAATCAATAACATGATTATTACTCAGCTGGGCTTTCTGTAATTCTTCCATCTCCAGGCCAGGTGGGTGGATGGAGTGAGGAGCTTTCAAAGAGATGACACACATTATTTCTTAAATTGGTGGGGGAGGGGTTAGAAATGGAGCTAATAAGCACAGTCTTAACACAATTAGTTTCATTTCTGTAAGCAAGAACAAAGCAAGACTTTCAGCTTTGACAAAGGTGACTAGAGGTTTAATCAGCTACTCTGATAAACCTTCCCAAAAGCAGGAAATGAAAGTTCAGGAACTCACTAGAAATGCTGTAGATTTTCATATTGCATCACACAGTCCATACACACATTATATCTTAAAAGCAATGGTTTTGTTGTGGCTGCAGTTGTCTTGTTTACTTTGATTTTATTGCAAAATGCTATAAAGAGATGGGTTTGAGGTATTAAAATATAGAGTCTTGCAAACATCGTCATGTACCAGCTGAATTTCAACATGGCCATTTCAGTTAAATGCCTGTCGTTGGGGACAACCTCTTGGTTGAGGAGAGTTTTGGTCAGAAATCTGTGTGCCCAGAGTCACATCAACTGCATGATTGCAACTGAGATCTTATATTTTGCACCCATTCTGAAAGTGATTTTATAAGAACTGACTCTGTCCAGTACCTTGTTTATATCATTTGAATTATTTTGTCTATTCCCTCCTATTTTTATTCATTGTCATTATTATTATTTTGTATGATATGATTTTGTAGGTACAGGGATTCCCACTCCCAAGACCCTTCCATCCCCATTGTCAACACACAACATTTCGTTCTATATTATTATTATAGTATAGTCCTTCAGCAACAGTCACAAATCCAAAATTCTACTATTGAGGTATATCATGTCATTGTAGGTATAAACAATGATAGATAAACAATCTAGTATCCTATTGTCAAGCTGTAGTTAACAGTTTTATTGGGAGTCCTTCCATTATTTGGGAGAGAGATGAATACTACAGTGTATCTTCAATTCCTGGTGTGCTAGAATCCATTACACATTCATCTATGAGAATGCATGTATATACATGTGTATCCATATATATATTTGTTTTGTATTTTGCATGATTATTGTCTTATTTGAGAGTGAACATATGGCATTTGTTCTTTTGGAAGTAGCATATTTCACTGAACATAATGATCTCTAGTTAGGATCATTTTGTTACAAATGGTAGGATTTCATTGCACTTACTGTCTGAGTACTATTCCATGGAGTATATATACCATAACTTCCTTATTCATTCATCTTTTGACAGGCATCTGGGTTGTTTCCATGTCATTGCTATTGTGGATTATATTTCTATAAATATAGGGTTGCAGATCTCTTTCTCATACACAGATTTCACTTTGAATATATTCCCAGAAGTTGGACAGGTGGGTCACACTGTAGATCAATTTTCAATTGCTTTAGCGCTCTCAGTATTGACTTCCATAATAGTTGCACTAGCCTACACACCCACCAACAGTGGAGTGGGTGCATTTCTCTGTACTCCATGGCAACAGGTGGTAATAGTAGATTTCTAAACATAGGCCAATGTCACTGGAGCTAGGTGGAACCTCAACGTGGTTTTTATTTGTATCTCCTTAATACCTGGTGAACATATTTGTATTAGCCATTTGAATTGGTTCCTTTGAAAAATGCCTGCTTATTTCCCTTGCCCATTTCTTCACAGGATTTGTTTTACTGTTGTTGAGTTTTTTAAGCTCTTTTTGAATCCTGGATATTAGTCGTCAAACTGTTTTGTAGTTTGCAAAGATTTTCTTCCATTTCATTGGCTGTTTCTTTACTTTATTGATCATTTCCTTTACTGTAGAGAAATTTCTTGGTTTGATGTAGTACCATTTATTTACTTTGGCCCTGACTGCCTGTGCTTTTAATTACTTTTCTAAAAGGTATACACCAATACCTATATCTTGCAGAGCACTTCCTATGTTTTCCTCTAATAACCTGGTGGTTTCTTGGTGCAGATTTAGGACATTAATTCATTTGGCACTGATTTTTGTATAGAGTGACAGGTGTAAGTTTTGTTTCTTGCATTTGCAGGATGCTACCCATTGTCCCAAAAGTATTTGTTGAAGAGACCAAGCTTTTTGTCTGGATTATTTTCACTTTCCTTGTTGAAGATTAGTTGGCTGTACACGTGTGGGATATTTGTAGGGTTTCTATTCTATTGCATTTATCTTCTTCTCTGTTTTGGTAACTACCAGGCTGTTTTGCTTACCCTTACCCTGCAATTATGTCTTTTTTAAAAAACTTTTTTTTTATTATTATCATTTTATGATACAGTTCCATAGGCCCTGGGATGTCCCATATCCCCTCCCCTAATCCCTCCCTCCTCACTGAGTTCCCCAATATCATCACTATAGCATAGGTCTCATACACAGTCATATGTCCAAAATTGTGTGGACGAACAATGACATCGAGTCCAGCATCCTATTGTCAAGATATAGTGAACAGTTTCATTAGGAGTCGATCTTTGTCTGGAAGTAGAGATGCACACTGCACTGCATCCCCACATCTGAATATGATAGACTCCATCACACAGTCACTGTACATCTGCTTAAATGAAAAGCCACAAGACAAAATCAACAGGAAGAAAAACAGATATTTACAACAACATAAAGTTAAATAACATGTACTGGATATGAGAGTCTCCATTACACAGTCACTACAAATCCCCTTAAAAATCAACAACAGGAAGAAAAATAGAAATTTACAATACCATGAATTAAATAACATGTTGCTAGATATGATAGTCTCCATTACACAGTTATTATATATCCCCTTTAATGAAAAGCCACAAAACAAAATCAACATCAGGAAGAAAAAAAAAAAAAAGAAATTAACAACACCATGAAGTTAAATAACATGTTACTGAATGACTAATGTGTCGCTGAAGAAATGAAAACCAAGAACCTTCTTGAAGAAACTGATGCTACTGTATGATCTATGAGTCATACAGTATGATTGAAGAATTTAATCAGAAGAAAGTGTTTTGAAGAGATGAAACTAACCAAAAAAAAAATCAAAATCCATGAGATACAGTTGCCGCTGATCTTTGCTGGTGAAATGTGTCTCTTAACTGTGTAACATAATACAATGTAATTAATAAAAAAAAAAAAGAAATGTGGCTTTTGTAGGCAACAAATAGATGGGTTTTGTGTTTTTAATCCAGCCTACTAGTCTATGATGTTTGATTGATGGGGTTAAGCCATCTACATTTAGGGTTAATATTAATGGGTGGTAATTTGGACCTGTCATTTTAGCTATGGGTTGTTTATTGATTTAGTATTCTGTTATTTTACTGGGATGTTCTTCACATTTGCCTTCAGTTTTAATGGGTGCTCTTTCTCTTACCACCCATTCATATTAACCCTAAATGTAGATGGCTTAAACTCATCAATCAAACGTCATAGGCTGGTAGACTGGATTAAAAAGACAAACCCATCTATTTGTTGCCTACCAGAAACACATTTTACCAACAAAGATCAGCAGCAACTGTATATCATGGATTTTGACCTTTTTTTGTTAGTTTCATCTCTTCAAAACACTTTCTTCTGATTAAATTCTTCAATGACTCATAGATCATACAGTAGCATCATTTTCTTCAGGAAGGTTCTTGATTTTCATTTCTTCAGCGACACATTAGTCATTCAGTAACATGTTATTTAACTTCATGGTGTTGTTAATTTCTTTTTTTTTCCTTCCTGTTGTTGATTTTGTTTTGTGGCTTTTCATTAAAGGGGATATATAATAACTGTGTAATGGAGACGATCATATCCAGATGTGAGGATATAATGCAGTATGCATCTCTACTTCCAGACTAAAGATGGACTCCCAATGAAATTATTTACTATATCTTAACAACATAATGCTGAGCTCTCTGCCATTATCCATGCCTGCAATGATGGACATATGATTGTTTATGAAGAACTATACTATAGTAACAATATAGGGTAACTCGGGAAGGGGGTGAACTTGTGGAAGGGGTAAGGGAAATCCCAGGACCTATGGAACTGTATCATAAGGTGATAATAATAATAATAATAATAATAATAAAAGAAGTAAAATTTGAAAAACTAAAGAGAAAAAGAAAAAAGAAACTCTTTGTTTCATTGATCTTACTATTTCTGATTTCTATTTGTTTGGCTGAATATGCTATCTTAAGCCATATGTCTATTTCCTATGATCGAGTTCTTAGTGCCTCACAACAAATTCTATTCTTGCTATACTCGGAATGCCCCACTGTGTGTCATATGATCACTGTTGACCAAGTCCCTGACATATTTCCATAGGTTTTGCTTCTTACCATTATATCTGGCTCTCAGTCCAGGCTATTTATTTGAATCATGCAAAAGCTTTCAAAAAATCCTTCTGTCTAAATTCAGATTTAAGTAGCCTTACATAATATTGATCATATTCTTTTAAAGTTTTATTGATGTTGTTATGAGCTGTATTGTGTCTCCCCAAAATTCACATACTGAGGTCACTACCTCAAGTTCCTCACTCATGCTTGCATCTGAGAGAGGTTCTTTCAAGAGGTGATTAAATTAATAAGAGGATGTTAGGGTTGGCCTTAATTCAATGTAACTGTCATCTTAGAAGTGGAAATGTGGACACAGAGTAGAAATTCCATGTGAAGGCATAGGGATAAGACAACTATCTGTAAACTAGAATCCAGGTCTTAGACGAAAGCAGTCTACTAACAGTTTGATCTCAGGTTCCTCTACTTCAGACCTATGAAAAAACAACTTTAGTTTACCCAGTGTATGGTTTTTGTTTTGGCAGCCTAATAGACTGATAAAGTCCCTAGACAGACTCAGTAAGAATTCAGAAGTGGGAACTACTAATCCAGCAGTTCTCAGATTGCAGTATTCATTAAATTTTCTAGAGAGTTGTAGATGAGATCTTTAGAGTTTCTGACTCAGTGTATCCTGAGGTGATGACTGGGAGCTTTAATTTTGTGTTTCTGTCAAGGTCCCAGGTGATTCCATGCTGCAGGTTCCAGGACTATACTGCCAATCATTGCATACAACTTTACTGTGTATTGTGGCTAGTCTTTTTTGAGCCTTCATTTTCCCCTCACAGCTCCCAACCACTTTATGGAAGCACCTGAGTGCTTAGAACATCTTTTGTTCTTGTCTTGGTTCTCCTTTGGTTGACCAGATTAGCTTCCCTTATTCAAACACCCGTCTTTAGCAGTACAGAAATTTTGAGGGAAAAAGGCATGTCTAAAAGAGTTATAATCTCAGTGTGTTTGTGAGCTTATGTCTGTTTACACAAAATGCTTGAGGGAACTTCTAAGCCTTGAGAGAAATAGGAACCACTTCATATCTGAAGATCTGAATAAAAGTTTCAATTTTAATACACTAAGTATTAAATACATACCATAAATTTCAATGGAATTAATACTGATTAGGTTCTAAAACTGCTTTTCTCATATTCATGAACATATGCTTTGAGCAGCAGTAACAGTGATGATGCTATTTCTCATTTCCAAGCACTTTGCAGTCAGCCAAGGACTGGGTGTGTGTCCTACCCTGTACAGAGACTTCCCTCCTGTGAGGTTAATCACATTGCCACTTTAAATCCATTCTTCCTATCATTTATTTTTGAATCAGAATGGACTGATGCATGAGAATTTCATTGCAGGAAGCTCCTGCCCCAAACTGTTCTTAAAGGTACCTTTAAAGTTGAAATTTGCCTACTTCACAACAGGAAATTTCCTTTATTTTCTCCAGTCCTCTGTAGTCTATTTCTTTTTCATTATTTTTGCACACTCAATAAATACTACAGTGCAAACAGTGAATTAAGTAAGCAATAACTGATTGTTTAATTAATTAGAAAATGTACCCAAAACAAAACAAAAAAAAACTTTTGCCAGCCTTATGCCTCTTTCTACACTCTTCCTTCTCCTGGGCAGGCTGCATGACCCCAATCTTGATTTAATTTTGGTTTCAAGATTCAGTCCAAAGACTTTTTCTGTACTGAACTGAAGCCCTAGAACAGACTATAACTGTGCTTTCTCCCTTTTGTGTTGAAATTTGGTAGCTATTGATTCAGTAATCTTATCAATAACAGTCAACCTTTGAGAGCGCTATGTAAAGTGCATTCACATGGGTAATCTTCTTTAATTTTCACAAGAGTCATATCGGTAGAGGGACTTTTTAAAATGTCACCTTCCAGTTCTACCTAATACCTACTCAAATCACAGCACTTGACTATGAGTCCAGGGATAATTGGCATTTTGTAAATCACCTGTGGTTTTAATGGGCAACCAGGATAGCGAGTCTTTGATTCCATGGGTCCTAATTGGTGGCACACATGAAAAAAAATCTTTAGATGGAATGAGAACAAGAAACTTCAGTATAATTCAGCAAGTTATCTTCCATTCCAATCCTCTTCCCTTCCTGTGTTTCAGTCCTCTCCAGTTTTCAGCTCTTCTTCACATTGTGGGAACTAGTTCCTCTACCTGGTTTCTAGATCAAAACATTTTCTGTACTCTCTGTTCCTCTTATTTACTTCCTCTATTTCCAACATGTTTAAGCAAAAAAAAACATAAAAATTACTTGTAAACCAACTCTTGAGAATTCTTAGTCCACCCCAAGACCAGCATTATTAACTCCTTGTTCAAAAAGAGTAAAGGCCTTTAGAAAATGGCCTTGTCATGTCTTTTTCATCTTTGATCACAATGTTTAATAAATGTGAGCATATTATTTTCTCAGTGATGAAGCTTGGGACATAGATGATTTGGTTTAAAAACTGAGTTAACAGCTTTTGTAATTTCTTTTGAGTTTCTATATGGGATAGTTACATGTTCAGGAAAGTGTTTGCAAAAGATAACAGGAGCTACAGCTAAATTCAAGGAAACTATGAGTTATGAGATTGCTGGAGACAAAGACCGGTGTTGTAGAATAACAACTATGAAAATATCTTACAAGTAGGATCCATAAAGAAAGACAAAGATATGCAACACCGTTTTCTCCAATGTTATTTTATCTGCCCTGGAAGGGCTTAATTGTGAATCTGCAAGGGAACTCTGTGTTTTAAAATTTGCTGTAAAATGTAACCATTTTAACATTTTCCCTGATAGCATGATTGAATTAATTCTCAACTTTGTTTTCCTTTCAGAATTAAACACAAGCTTGGCCCATGGGGTTGAGTTTATACTTAATTACCTTTGATGTTCCCCTTCCATTTTTTCAGAATGGTTTTTCTTTCCTTCACTAATATTGGTTTCTGATATAAGTCCTCAAAAAACACATAATGTTTTACAACCAAAAGAAAAAAAAAATAAATAAATGGCTTGAAATCAGCTGGAAGCAATAATAGAGAAAGTTGAAGCTAAAATAAATTCTATCTTTTCCATTTCTCTGTGCATGTCTCTGAATGTTCAGAATCACTTCAGTTTTTAAAAGTTATAAGATCTATTGATAACAGAAAACTGTAATACAGTGAAATTTTAATAGTGATGTCAGACTTTCCTCTTAGATTAGTGCAGAGTCCACAAAACTTTCCAGAATTCAAGACCTTTTACAATTGAGTCTCAGAGGAGCCCATAAAGTGATCAGAGTAAATATCTGGTATGGTGGCTATGTGTTACAGCACACTGAAAACTGTCCTAATTTATGTGTGTAGATTTAGCCTGATTTTTGTCTCACTCCTTCATTTTCAAAGATGTTCTGATTCAGACTATGAGTTATTGATCATCTTGCCTGTGCAGCATAGGGCAACTGATTCTGTTCCTTCCTTGTGCCTCTCTGAAGAGCTCAGTTCTAGGAGTGGGAGGGTGATTAGTGTCAGTGAGCTTATTTGGGAAGGGCCAGGACAAGAAATCTGAGGTCTCAAGATAGGATTTTTCAAACACTCATTACAGCTGACAGCGGTTGTAGCAATAGCAAATGAGATTCACTGTGAATACCAGTGAATTTGGGCAAAAACACTGATGAAAAATAGGACAGGCAGTTACACTTAATATCACACTGACAAATCAAATTACACACTGCCTGGGAAAATTTCAGCATAACAATACAATGATAAATATAAATATATAGATATAGATATAGATATAGATATAGATATAGATATAGATAGTCAAGGGGCCAGGCACATGTGTGAAGATAGGGCCAGGAAACTGGGAAGCTAAGTTGAACAATCTCTAGGCCAACAGGCAGACTGGTGAGAGCAAGAAGAAGGCTCTGTGTAGGTGGGCTGACTCCAACTCAGAGGGCTCCTCTTAAAGCTCAAGCATACATTAAGCTTGAAAAAGTTAAGGAAATTCTCTGTGCCTTGCTGTTCCAAATTGGGAAATGAGAAAACTAAATGATTTTCTGTCTCTGACATAAGCAAACATATTGCTTTATTTTACAAGTAAAATCTTACCTTTTTTTTTTTCCAGTTAGAAGCTTCAGAAAGAGAAAAAGCTATTTTGTGTCCCTTGTCTATTATGGAGCATTTGCTTAGACCAGGTCACTGCTTATTAGATTAAAAATTATTACTACTTTGCATGAAATAGATCTAAAATTGTGCTGTATATATGTTAGCCTTAAAAGCCACAATTTTCATTATATGACATATTCATATGCTTATGAACTAAATGAAATTGATTATTTTACTGGCCTCATAAACTCATCTATAAAGGAAAAAAGAATATTATTGGATCCTAAAAGTGGAAGTCTAATCATTTTCACTTACACAAACACAGAAAACATTTGAGGAACTAGCTAGTTTCAATTTACAGAAGTCAGCATAACAAAATATATTTTCTTTTAAAAAGGCTAGAATAATAGTACTCTGAAATTGGTGTGCCATACACCAAAGCTGGAGAACTCTTAGAAATGTGAAATGAATGGATATACTTTTTAATTTCAGTTTCTAAGGTACTAGATCTTTTCATCCCTCTCCCTATCCTTATTCCCGAATACAATGCTTTTAGACAAGAGTCTACAAAGAGGGATTTCAACTGCACAGATATAAACTGGAAGCCTGTTAGAAATGCAAAATCTGGGCCCTGTGGTGTGGCCTAGCGGCTAAAGTCCTCACCTTGAACGCGCCAGGATCCCATATGGGCGCCGGTTCTAATCCCAGCAGCTCCACTTCCCATCCAGCTCCCTGCTTGTGGCCTGGGAAAGCAGTTGAGGACGGCCCAAAGCCTTGGGATCCTGCACCCATGTGGGAGACCTGGAGGAAGTTCCTGACTCCTGGTTCCGGATTGGTGCAGCACTGGCCATTGCGGTCACTTGGGGAGTGAATCATCCGATGAAAGATCGTCCTCTCTATCTTTCCTCCTCTCTGTATATCTGGCTGTAATAAAATGAATAAATCTTTAAAAAAAAAAAAAGAAATATAAGGGATCACAAAAAGAAAGAACCCTCTTGCCCTTTGTGTACACACTGCTAGATATCTCTGTCTTCTCTTATCTCTTGCTGATAGCATCTTTGTCTTTCATGTTATGCATGTTGATTACCTGCAATCATGCTTAAAACATTATAGTTGCTATTACTTTGCCAAGTTTACTTTCTTTAACATGTCTTCTACAACACACTTATACAGCCTGTATCTGTTTCCTTATCCC
Organism: Ochotona princeps; assembly: GCF_030435755.1. NCBI lineage: Eukaryota > Metazoa > Chordata > Mammalia > Lagomorpha > Ochotonidae > Ochotona > Ochotona princeps. The sequence continues at coordinate 76,555,830 of NC_080832.1, forward strand.
TGAGAATCCTTCCTCCATTGAAGCAGTCATAATGTAAAACAGAGGAATGGTTAGCCTGGGAATAAAGTGAATCTGAGAGGGCAGCATGACCAGTGATAACAGGAAACAGATGAATGATACCAGGCGTGGGATGAGAAGGATGAGACACAAAACCATGCTTAGTATAAGAAGGGCAAGGCTTTGTCATGGATAATGTAGAGTTTTGCTGCCACATGAACAATAGCTGCTGAGAATGTTTGTTTTAATTTCCTTTGAGGGATAAAACATACCACACTGTTGGTTGATAATGATTTACAGTAGAACCATCAATGGAAGGAGATGCTTATAATGTTTTTTATTTTTTTCTATGACGTTTCTACCAGTAATAGCTTCCTTCCTATTAAAGTTAAGAATATGAATCCATCTTAACTGAGGAAGACATAAGAGATAAAAATTGTATAATTAAGCTGTAAGACAGAATATATCTCTAGAATTAGATAGACATGGTAAAGTTCAAATCCCTTGTCTACCACTTGCAAACTATAAACAACCAAATTGATTTCTCTGAACCTCAGAATTCTAATGTGTACAATGACAATTATGATACTTATCCTAAATAAAACTTTTGAAAAATAATGCAGTTATAAATTCTAGTATAGGGATACGATCACCCAATAGCTATTAAATATGTTGCCTTTTTCTTCTTTTGGCATATCACAATACTGAATAGGCATATTATCTATGAGTGGCTAAATAACCTGAGAGATAGTTACTGTTGAGATTGAAAACCAAGTTGGTGAATGTGAGCTATATATAAAAGCATTATAAACAGATGTATGGGTAATGTTTTTGTGGCTCATACTCCTGTACTTAGGAAATGGAACTGAGTAGTTTGAAAAATGTTAAGGCTTATTTGCAGCATTCAAAAGAAAAAAAATACTGGCTCTCTTTAAACAAGAATTCCACTATCTTGGAGTAACTACGTAGAAAATATTTTTTAAAGCAAAGTGGTACTAGAATACATATATAATTTTAAGTTTTCTATAATACCATTGTCACTTCATCAGACATTAATTCAACATTTAACTCTTGTCTCAGACACTGAGTATGGAGCTAAGAATACAAGAGTTAACAAAACAGCCAACTAAAAAACAAAGAACTCAACAATTGCACATTTTTTAAAACACTGCCAGAAAACAGAAACACTGAGATCATAACTTACAGATATGGTCCATGACAGACCAGAGGAATGATTGTGATTCCATATTGCCTAAGTTTATAGTAGGCCAGACCATCAAAGTTTGTGTACATGCATTACAAAACCTTCTAATGGCATTTCTCGTGGTATATTCTTGTTGTTAAGTGATCCATGACTATAGTTCCTATAAACAATAGACTTTATATCTGGAAGTAAAGTAGTGCCATGTTCTCTTATTTCCTTTTTCCATTTACAGAAATTTATTTTCTGTCTGTCAATATTTGACTCTGGGCATATACAGATTTGCAGGCAAATTCTTCCTGGTGTTTAAGAAGTTTCATGGCTTCTCAATTATGTAATTGTATAATGATGGAGTACTGGGGTCTATCATATACAGATGTGGGGGTATAATGGAACATGAATCCCTACTTCCAGACAAAAGATGGAATCCCAATGAAACTGTTGGACATGTGTAGACAATGGGATGCTGGACTGTCTGACACTGTCTGTACCAACAATGTCGGGGTACACTTCAGTAAGAGACTGATAGAATCATGATTCCTTACGAAGGACTACACCACTGTAGTAAAATGAGGAAAATCTGCCGGGGGGGGGGGTGTGGATTTTGGGCAGGAATCCCAGCCTACATGAAATTGTACCACATAATTCAAAATTCAAAATAAAAATATATTTTAAAAAGTAAACTTTCATTCAGTTTCTTTAATTCTATTCAAATTTCAATTTTTTTGTTTTACCATCAAATTATAACCTGCACATTTTCACTATGGGGAAATATTTTTGTGAGAAATATGAAACTATTGCTAAATTTACCAAATCTGTCCCTATTGGAACAGATCTACTTAATTTCCACCACTAAGAAAGTAAAGGAAGAATATGACCATTCCAGTGAGAAGCAGAATTTTGTCTTCTTATAGTAGTTTGCTCAACCAATTTTAAGCATGAATACTGCTTTTTTAAAGAATTATTTGTTTTTATTGGAAAGATAGATTTACAGAGAGGAGAAAAGAAAAAGAAAAAGATCTTCCATCAGCTGGTTCATTTCCCAAGTGATCAGAATGGCTGGAGCTAAGCCAATCCAAAGCTGGGAGCCAGGAGCTTCTTCTGGATCTCCTACATGATGCAGGATCCAAAAGCTTTGGGCCATTCTCTTCTGCTTTTCCAGGCTGCAAACAGGGAGATGGATGAGAAGCAGTGCAGCTGGAATTAGAACCAATCTAATCACTTGGGCTATCTTCCACTGCTTTCTCAGGCTCAGTATTAGGAATCTTGATTTGAAATGGGGCAGTCAAGTTCCAAACTGGCACCCATGTGGGATCTGGCATCTCAGGTGGCAACATTACCTTCTATGGCATAGTGGCAGGTCCTGGTTTGTTAGATGTTTAAAAATATTAACCATCAGATGAGCTGACCCCACCATACCACTGTTGAAAGATGCCAGAAACATCTGATGGTACAAGTACCAGACCTAAGTACTATTCCAGTTATTTTAATGGGGTGAACTGTAGAAGTTGACAGGGAAGAGTATGTGTACTTCAATGTCAAAGTCCTAATGATGAAATAGTTGCCTGTCTGCTAGCACCTTGGTGACTCCAAGAAAAAGTGTGTTTTACAAATTGAATGGGAAACATTTTCTCCTCAAGTGTGATCCCAAGTACAATTTATCAATAGAAATACATTTTCTCATTGATTGGAGACACTTAAGATTCTATATAGAATGAATGCAATGACAACAAAATGGCTGGAAGGTAAATTGCTAATTCTCGTAAAAACTGAGTTTGCACATAGACAACAATGCCTTTACTTCATATGTATGTTTCACGTCAACGAAAATAGCAGTTTTCTAAGGTACTTTATATTCACACTGCTTAAAATTGTGAAAACATTAGATCTCTGGAGATTATTATATTATCATATTGGAATAATTGTGGAGTCATGGATGGAAATTAGAGGACCGATCCCACATGTCTTCATCAAATCCTTGGTTTCATTGGAAGAACAGTATTACTGTCTTCACAATGATTGTACATGTGTGACAGCAACAAGGAAAGCTGTTGATGACATTGCACCCCTAATTTCTTTGGTTGTTTTTGTTTCTAATTGTACAACCTTGGCTTCCAATGACTAAATCTTCCCAAAGCCTTTCGTAAGCTGAAAGTTTCTCAAAGCAATACAATCGGAATGCTTTAGAATCTGTAACATTGGCCCTTTGAATTGTTTTCAGGCTCATTGTTCTTATTCTCTTTTTATAGTCGTGTGATTTTCTCAGTAATCATTTCACTTTGACTTGGAAGAAAATGATGACAAAGACACTTGAAGGAACTCCAGAACAACTGACACTACGAGTCAGTCCCTAGCTTAAACTATTTTTTGAGTGGTCTCAGGAGGTCTTGATTAGCCAAAGTGAAATGTATCACTGAAGCAATGTTTGGTTTAGGGAAATGTGCCAGAATATTACATTTTAAAGATCTTCAGATAACTTGCATGCTTCTACGTACATATTAAGATAACACTCAGAAATCAGATATAGCAAACTTTGGAAGCTAATCAACTTATAGTTGTTGAGCTCCTACTTGTGAAATATATTTTGGCAAATACATAAAATTTTGTGTAAAGCCTCCAGATTAACTTTAAGTGATACTACAGACTAATCCATAACAAAAAAATGCTCACCTTAAAAGCAAAACTAATTTAAAAAACAAAGTAATAGAAGGTGTTAATTGTTCAGGACTGAGAGATAGTTATGGGTTGGGAATTTGGGAACATTTATTGAGACGGCAGTAATTGAAAAGTGTGTTAAAGAATTAGTGTTAATTTTTTTATATGTGGATAAAGGAGAAGGACATGAGTGATAAGTGTATAAACACTAAAAAGGGAATTTAACTCTTGGGTTAGAATAAGTGTTAAGATGCTATTGTATAGGCTCTGGAAAGTGACTGAAATTCTGATATATAGATATATGGAAGCAATAGTTGACAAAGATAAAGCTAGCAGTAGACTGATTGACAGAATACTCTTGCAATATATCCTTAATTTGATGTCTAGGTCTACATTTTTATGAATCAAAAACTTTTGGCAAATCTCTGAACAAACGTCAACCTCCTCCAGTGGTCATAGCAGCATTTTTTTCATTACATATTTGTGTCAATGAAGTGAACTGTAAAGGCAAAAGACTTAGCACAAATCAGGCACAGTTATAATAAGAAAAGTCATATTTTTGGCAGCAAAGGTTTGGATTTATAGTGATAGATGCAGAAAAAAATGTATGAGAGGCAAAAATGCAGAATCAGCAAGACAAGTCTGAATGTGGGGGTTAGGGGGGAAGGTCCTAGCAAGGTGGACTCTGCGTTTAGACCCAGATAACCTTCCTTGAAAATAAGGAAGCAACAAAGAGGAAATAAATTGTTCTATTGTGTTCACTGTTTCTAGTGAATGCCTTAGATTCAACCCAGCATAAGATCAGACATGGAGAAGATCACATAAAAACCTTGGAGACTGGGCTGGGTAGGACTGAGCAGGAGGGGAATACTCAGCAGTGGACAATAAAGCAGAGAGCTGGGGCCAGGGAGATCCGGTCTCAGGCATCTGGGTCAGCCCTGAAAGGCAGTGAAGAATAATGTCAGCAAGAAAGTGACAGAAGAACCTGGTTGTAAGCAAAGTGTTGGAGAGGTTAAATCAGACCATGGAACAGGGACAGGTATAAGGAAAGTTTTATTGAAAGATACTTTTGCAGAGAAGCTACAAAGTTTGAACTTAAGAAAATAAGATAAATAAAGACTGTGTCTTGGCAGGTGAGGTGAAATAATGGGCAAGGAGTAAAAAACTAATAAGATGGAAAAACAGATACTGGAATCAAATACTAAAATATGGATGAGTCATGAGAGAAAGATATAAAGCTATAGCTGGAACACATTAGCAGAGCAGAATGAGCAGTTCAGAAAGATGCTGGACTCTATGTTTGGTATATGCTTGCAGTGAAAGAATCTCAACTGATCTTCAACTGTGGCAATGCAGCAAGGTGGAGGAATCCACCATGGTTTGGGGAGGGGTGGGGGGAATCCCAGTACCAATAAAACTGTGTCACATAATGCAATGTAATAAAAAAAAAAAAGTGAAGCAAAAAAAAAAAAAAAGAAACAAAGGGCTTCTGTTTTCCTTTTCTAAAATTGTATTATAATTTTTATTACATAATCAATGAATTAAAATATAAAATAATCGATAAGGAAACATGGTGGACATGTATATACACCTTTTATGGATCCTAGAGTTCACATAATTGATGGAATTTTCTTTAAGGAAAAGTAAGACAGGAAAAGGTCCAGTAGATTAAGCTGCTACTTAGTATGACTGCCTCCAATTGGGAAGTAACTAGGATCAAGTCTTGCCAGAGACTGTGGTCTGGCTGTCTGTTAATGAAGCTGGAAAGCAGCAAAAGATGGCCCAATTACTTGGGTTCTTTGCCAACAATGTAGGAGACCTGGGTGGAATTTTGAGTGCTTTGGCTTTGCTCTGACTCAGCCCCAGCTATTGCAGGAGCTTGAGATATGAAGCTTCAGGTAGAAGATTCTTTCTCTCTCTCTCTCTTCTTCTTCTAGACAAATAAATAAAGCTAACAAAAAATAGCATCGTTATTACAAACTTGAAAAGAATCCAAGAAAATGCAGTATTTATTTATTGGCTTATGTTTGCTTTGTTTTCAGAAGGAGAGGTGCAGAGTAAACTATTCTTTCAACACTTTGGGTTTGAATTAAATAGTTTGCTCTAGCCTGGATATGATTATTCAAAAGCCAGTTTTACAGAACAAAATGAATGAGGAACAAAATGGCAACAAGTGAGGAAGGCCTTGCATCGCCCCATAAAAAAACAGTATGTCAGTGCCAACTAGACAGATTAACCTGGATCTCCAGTAGAATGCGGTCTGAATAGTGCATTGTTTATGCCTAGAGATCTACCCTGCACAGGATCAGTCATGTCATGCACTTGTACCTGCCTATTGGGCCGGAGTGTTATCTACAATGAAAGCAGGAAGCATGGGAAGACAAGCAGAAGAAAGAGGAAAAATGAGGTTAAGGTGGTGCCTTTGATAATGCAATCTCCCATCCTGTAGGTTATATCCCTGGTCTGCCTTTATATTAGTGAAAACTCCAAGATTCTATAGTAAAAATTTGTTTATGTATATTTATACACCTCATAATGACAGATAAAGAAATTTGGTGATGAGAATAAATTAAGTAGATTCACATAATCATTTAAGAAAGATGTATACCATTTTTTTCAATTAAACTTAATACAAAATATTGAGTAATATGCATTGATTTGTGATAAAAGAAATGCACACCTATGAGAAAATGCATACCTCTGAGAAAAATTTGTGAATATCATATATCAAACTATTTCAAAATAGAAGTTATCAGACAAAAGAATTAGTAGGAGGAGATAGGAAATTTTCTATTCAATTCATTTCATTTTTACTTTTGTGAAAGATTATCTACCTCACAGAAGTGAAATTTGGACACTTAGAGAGATACTGAGCAATACTGAGCTGGAGCAATCTGAGTTTTTCCAAACAATACTCTATTAATCTTTGCTTGCATTTTAGTCCATTTGGCTGATAAAGGAAATATTATAAAGCTGGTGACTTACAAACAAAAGAAACTTAGTGCACACAGTTCTAGAGATTGATCAATCAAAGATCAAGGTACCAGCAGGTGTAGTATCTGCTAAACAGCTGTTCCTCCTTCCAGTTATTTTGAAAGCATTTTTTTCTTATACACACACAATTCTTCTTTCAAAATTGAAGTCATGCTATTGCTATCATTTAACAATTTTTCCTGAGATTTTTACGCTTTATGCCACCATGCTATTGTGTTAAAAAATATATATATAAGCATTCTGTATTGCTTGAGTCAGGGTCCTAACATGAAGCAGGTGACCCAAGCATCTAGCACTGCTAACACAAAATAATACAAAGGTTTTCAAGTGTTTGGGCACGATCAGGGACACTAGGACCTGAGAGCTATTTACAGTTAGCCTGAGTTTTAACAAAATCTTTAAAGAGCCATAGCTTTCATGGATGATTTCTAGTATAGGAACTAGGGAATGCAGCCACTACCTATCAGCTTGGCAGAGGCAGAGCAAGAAAACTAAACCTTTCTAATCTCCTGATGGTGCTTTCCATTTGTCCAACCCAACTGGGAAACAGCATACAAGAAATGTGTTCATATGGAGCTTTCATGGTTAACCATCTTAGAAAGCTGAAGTCAGAAAGGAAGAGAGTACACACAGCATACTTTTCCCAATGTCAGCCCACTGCATTTTCAATGTTGTATAAATAAAACTATGAAATACACTGTAACACAAAAACTCCATATATAGCTATTCTGCCATACTAGGTAGGTATCTTCAATGATGAATGATTAGCCCATCAATAATGAGATAATTAAAAAGCAAATCTGTTTTGAACAGCTCATGAATGATTAACATCAGGTCAACTATTTAAGGATCAATTGTGCTTGTTTTTCTCTATGACTGACATTAAACAAAACAAGATAAAAATGAGGTAGGAGTTTTCATTTCTATCTAGGTACAAAATCTATAAAAGCCTAACCAAGTGGTATTTTACTTCAGGCACATAACACAGTCACAACCATTTGCGAAACACTGTTGTTTTTGTTTTTCAGAGGAAAACAAGTCAAGAACTCCAAGAAGACAAAGGAAAGAACTGAGATTTTTTTATTTCTATATTTATGCTGTTAGTTTTCTTGAAATGACCTCAGCTTGCACCATGAAAGGAAGTTAGATTACAGGAGAAATCTTCAAAAGACTTCAAAGTTTTGTAGGATTTGGTGCCACTAACAACTTACAAATCAAACTCATCTTTATCTGCAAAGGCTCTAAGAAAAAAGCTATATAAGGTTATGATTCTTTGTCATTTACATGTCACAGAATGGTGATTATAGTAAGTAGCAAATATTGTTTTGTAATATGAGGCCACTTAATTACTTCATATGTTTTGTTGAAAAGTCTTTTGATAGAAAGCAATATAAAAGTACCTATTTTCCCATATGCAATAAGACACTTTTTTAACTGTAAGAGAACATTCACTTCTTCTCATTTTGTTGCATCAAATTAGCCAGATACGATGGATAGTTTCTTAAATAAACATGTGAACAGATAGCAGCATGAAACTTTCATATTCATCCCAATGCATTACTAGGTCTTAGAGGCATTTGGAAAGTTTTACTTCTTTGACTTGCTCCAAAATAATATTTTCAATTTTTGTTTCTGTTTCTTTGTTCTCACACCAAAGAAAGTAGGGTGGATGCTGTGGTATAGCAAGTTAATCCACTGCCTGAGATACCTGCATCCAGTCCTGACTACTTGCTTCCCATCCAGCTTTCAGCTAATGTACCTAGAAAGCAGTCATAATGGCTTGATTATCTGGGTTCCTACCAGACTCTGCTTCCCATCCAGCTCCCTGCTTGTGGCCTGGAAAAGCAGTCGAGGACGACCAAAAGCCCTTGGGACCTTGCATCCACGTGGGAGACCTGAAAGAGGCTCCTGGCTCCTGGCTTCAGACTGGCTCAGATCCAGCTGTTGCAACCACTTGGGGAGTGAATCATCGGATGGAAGATCTTCCTCTCTATCTCTCCTCCTCTCTGTATATCTGACTTTCTAATAAAAATAAAATAAATCTTTAACAACAACAAAAAGATTCTCTTTCTCTCCTCTCTCTCAATTTCTCTCTCTCTCTTTCTCTCTCTCTCTCTCCTTTCTCCATCTCTTTTCCACACTCTCTATAACTCTGACTTCTGACCCAGCATTCTTGCTTCATATCTAAAAAGGCAGTGAATGATGGTCCACTTGGATTCATGCCACTCATATAGGAGACCTTAGTGGAGTTCCAGGCTATCTCTTCCTCACTCTGCTACTGTTCTTTTAAAGAAGTAAATAAATACATAATCTTTTCTAAAAGGGAATTTTGAACAGAAACCAACTGAAATGAAAGATCCATGCTAGCACTCAAAAAACTCTACTTGTTAAGAAAATCTTACAATAAAAAATGGATGAAATTATTTCTTATGATAAATGATAATAAATTTGATATTTTTTGATTTCCAAACTGGGGACTTTGGAACACAAGAGAAAAAAATTGATTTAAATAATTTAGAGATATTTACTGAAGCATCTAATAGCAGAACTACTATATCAACAAGGTGTGAGATAGTAGGATATCTTTTTGTTTCCATTACTCTCATTTGTTTCCATAAGGCACACATTTGGAGTAAGATTCTCAGTTCCACCCATGGCACCCTTGCTGTGCCTGCACAGAAGCTCACAGTCACATTATTTAAACTCTAATGTAGTGAATGGCCTTTTGAATGTTAACTGAAATAACACAATAATAAGCTTGTCAATGCCAGCATAACTACTTTGTATTTGGTAATTAGATACGGAAGGGACAAAAAGTAAAATTAGAAATTGTAATGGGAAAGAAAAAATAAATACTTTCATCAGGGTTGTACTTTGCATTTTGTTTTATTTAAACCTCCGTATTTGAAAAATAGTTCTTTGTCATTCTTCCCCAAGATTTCAGTGTCACTTAAAGGAAACAACCTAAGATGTGTATTATTGTTATCTCATTACTGCAGAGTGCCAAAATGTGACTGTTCTATAATAACTAAAGCACTGGAGTGCCTTTTTATTCCATTAAGAATGACCTTTGCCTTGGATCACAGAGCTTGGCACTGATTCCCATCTCTCTCTCTGTATGTGTATGTGTGTGGTTTCCTCCCCACAGGTCTGCTTCCTCATCCTGGGTGATGCATTGAGTTGTGACCCATGTGGGTCAGTGAAATCAAGTATTTTTCCCGTGAGAACTAATTCTTCACTCAGTGTTTGCTGTAAATGTGCCTCAGGCATGAATGAATGAAGTCATACAAAGTGTATGGAACTGGAGCAGATGGGTATTACATAAATATCATTTAATGCTTATGACACAAACAAATTTCTCATCTGTGAATGGAAGGCTTTTGGGCTGTAGAAAAGGATATGTTGATAAATCTGGAGGCTGTGTAAAAAATAGCTATAATTTTAAAGACTGAACATTCTTTATCCAAAGTGGACGGAACCAGGAGTTTGGGGGATTCGGAATTTTTTTTTTTTTTTTTTTGAGATCTTAGAGAATTTTAATAGCTTAGGAATAAGATCCAAGCCTAACTAAGAAATTCATTTATGTTTCAGATAAATCTTATATACACATATAGCATGAAGATAATTTCACACACACTTTAATAATTATATTCATGAAACAAAGTTTCAAGGTGTGGGATTTTCCATTTGTTGCATTTTTTCATATGCAATTAACTTTGGATTTTGGAGCATTTGAGATTCTTAATTTTCAGTTTAGGGATATTCACTTCGTTCTTCAAAGGAACCTATATATCTTCAATCTAACTGTTTTCCAGGGGCCACCACCTAAAGTGTTGGCATCCCATACAGTCTCTGGTTCTAGGACCAACTGCTCCATTACAGACCATCTTCCTATTAATGTGTCTGGGAATGTAATGGAGACTGCTGGTCACACATGGGACATGTAGAGGGAGTTCTCGCTCCTGGCTTTGGACTGGTTCAGTTCCATAAATGCAGCCATTTGGGAAGTGAACCAGCAGATACAGTATCTCTCTTTGTCTCTGTATCTCTCTTTGTAAATCTTTCTAATAAAAAGTATATTTTTCATTAGAAAAAGTTTACTTAAACTTTTCATTAGAAAACGTTTACTTGGAAGTACTTTTCATTAGAAAAAGTTTACTTGGAAGTATGTACCAAAATGTTCACTGATGTATATCAATGTGTTGTAACATGAACATTAATAAATATTTTTTATGATTTTCAGTAAGAAACTTGGTGAAATAAACTGAACTATCCATGCAATAGAAAATCATCCATCATATAAAAATATGTAGAGTCATAAGTGAAAAAGGGTTCCAAGATAGGAAAAAGCATGACACTATACAAACTGATGCATCCAGTATGACATTCTATGTGAATATACATACATACAGATATACATAGTGCCCATGCACACTACTCAATAATTGCTCCATAATTATGCATAGCAAACTTAGAAGAATGTACTTCAAATCAGATAGTTGGATAGCAGAAAATAAGATGCTGATAAATTTGGTTGCTGTCAATACAAATGGCTACAATTACATTTTGAATGTCTTTTAGCCAAAAAATGTAGAACCAGAAATGTTTTGGGTTTTTTTGTACAATTGCAGGAATTGCTGTTCACATTGTAGATAGCTTGTTGAGCAACAGTTAAGAATTATATACAACCTTTGCTTTCCAGGTCCTAATAATACTCTTCTGCAAAATGAAATATGGCAGGTTCTATTCTTGATGTCCTAACCATGTGCATCAGAAATATGAAAATGGGAGGGACTATAAATCATTGTCTCTTGGAAGAGAAGGGATGATGTGGTGTAAGTGCCTTGAGAAAGAAAGAAAGAAAGATCTATTGGACACTTTATGGGAAGATTGGGCAGCTCTATTGGCATTATTAACTGTCACCCATTAACTCAATCATTTTAGAAAATGCAGTCAAAGGAGAAGCTGGCACTGAAAAAAAGCCAGAGGGAAGGTTCATGACTGTACTCACCAGGAAACGTTTGTTTACAACTAAATAAACTCATTCTGGGTATCCAGCATGAGGGAGACTACAATGGCTGATTTTGGAGATTTGTTCTATTAGTGGGAGGCAGGAGAACTGAGACTGGAAAAAAATGAGTTAGGTGCAAATCACCTTGAGGCAGTAAGAGTTATGATGGAAGTGAAAGAGAGCACAAAATTTCATATTTAGCAGAAACAAGCTAGCATAAAGTCTAGTACCTCCACTTGGTACGATATTAATTCCAATTAGCTCAAACTCTTAATCATACACACTTGGCTGCATGAGGATAGTGGGAATATTGCTCTCTGTTTCCACAGTAGATGTCAAGGCTTCTATAAACACAGCACTGCAGGGGTAACCCCCTCTTCCAATTGAAACAGATTAGGCAGGTTTGATGATAGAGAACCAAAGTCATGGTTATCAACTGAATATATAGTAAATACTAACTAATGTTCTAAGCCCTTTATATATACATTGTTTCAGGATTATAATTGTAGTATAGAGGGTTAAACCATTGCCTGTGACACCAGCATATCCTAAGAATGCTGGCTTGAGTTCTGGATGCTCCACTTCAATTTAGTTCCTTTATAGTGTTTCTGAGAAAGCAGAAGACAGCACAACTACTTGGATCTCTGCCAGACACATGGGAAACTGAAACGGATTTCCAGGCTTCAGACTTTGCCCTGGCCCAGCCCTGGCCACTGTGGCCATCTAGGGAGTGATACCTCTCTCCTTTTCTCTCCCTCTCTCTGTAACTCTGTCTTTCAAATAAATAACTATATTCTTCAAAAAATAAAATATTACTTCATTGACACTCAATAATAACTGTGTGCTGCATACTTAAGATTGGAAAGTTACTGGCATGGTAATTCAATTCTGAGCCTCTCTTTTTGGAGACCAGATATCACTGATTCTGCTCTATGCTTTCCTTGTCTTTTTTTTTTTCCTCCTCACTTCTCAAAGGAATGTCGAATGCTTTGTAACACCTAAACAGGAAATTTGTACAATGCATTATCCTTAAAGCAAATTAAAGCGTTTTCACAGCTGTAATATAAGATCTTCTTGTACACTTCAAATCTAAGATGAAAAAAATTATAATTCTTATTGATCTAATAGTAAAAAGACATAAACTATACGACTTGCTCAAATGATCACTGGATTAGGAGTTAAGTTGAAATAAAGATTTAGAATGACTGAATTAATAAAGTAACCAATTCAGCCTTCTGTTGAGGAAATTTGTATTGCCTCTTTCAGTTAAATTTCTGGAATCAGTCCTCACTTAAGAATGTATACATTTTAAAATACAAAAACAGAAGAGGTCACCACACTTTTGCTTAAAACTGTTCAATTGCTTCCATCACACTTAGAGTAAAAGCTTAGCCTGTTGCTGTAGCTAAGAGACTTGGTTAACTTGCCTCTCTACTCTCTGTCTCTCTTTTGTTCCCAAATGCTCTAAATTAGTTGGACCTTAACAACTGAAACACTCTTCCTTATGCTTGGAATGCTTTCCCACTGAGTCTTCACATGACTGACTTCTTGCCTTTCAGTTCTCAAACTACATAAAAGCTTTTCTGGTCACCCAAACTAAAGTAACCTGGTTTTTTTCCCCCCCATCTGCCTTTACTTTGTATTTATTTCCTCCTAGTTGTTATCACCACTGGGAACTTTGTTTGTTTGTTAGTCATTATTGACTAACAGATTCTCTTCTCTGGAACACAATCTCTAGAAGAACAAACATTCGCATACCCAACCAGGACCCACAACTGTATTTGGTATTGAACAAATTGTTTTCAATTTACCCAACCATTCAAAAGTCTAGTTTCTCAACCATTAACATGTATACCTTGAAAGTGCAAATACTTAGAGGGATAAGTCTAAATAAGCCTTCAGAAGATTCCCTGAGTTTTATTTAGTTTAGAAAACTAGGATAGGAATGTGGAACACCCTTCCCAAAATCATGGTAAGACAACAGCAGAGGGAAAAACATGGATCTTTTCACTTCCAGAATAGAGCTCCTTCAGGACATTTGTTTGACCACATTAAGTACCAAAGTGACCATTGATTTGTGACTCCTCTGCCTTAATACATGGCAGACAATGCAGCCACACAGATGTGGCACCTTTTTGAAGATGAGTATGGAGCATCTGGGCATTTGAATGGAGAGATTATAATGTCTGGTTATGTTGAGTACATTCCATGTGTTATGTACTCTTTCAAGAGCATAATGTGTAGTAATCCACACAGTGCTCATAAAATCTACATGATGTAGATTTTATTATATTCTCCCTTTATAGAAGATTTGAGGCATAGATGGTGAGAAACTTACACAAAATCACACATGAGTAAATTGTAGAGTCAGAATCCAAAAACAGGCTATATGCTTCAAAACCCCTGCTTTAAGCTATTAGTGCTGTTTATCCTGCTTTGGTCATGAGGCAGAATTTATTCCTAAGAGCAGCAAGTCAGAGTTTCAATTGAGATAAAATGGGAAGGAATCCTGAGTGAACCATGAGGCAAATGTGAATCGATAATGCCATTTTCATCAGTACAATATTGGCGGAACTGGCTTTCTTTTTTTAGGCTTTAATTTTCCTTGTACAATGGTCTCCCATAAACAACAATAAGGGAAACAGAACAAACACTACTGAGTCACCAACTCCTGGGGTACTGAACAGTGCTTTATTGATGGCAGGTGGATGGAGCTTCCTGGAACATACTGTTTACAATAAAAATATCTTTCTAGCATTAAGAGAGTAGACAGTGCGTAGATAAGGCTGGTATGGGAGCATGACACATTGAATACTTGATTGAAGAGAAATGGATTCACTGCTCCCCAGTGCAAGTCAGAGGCTTTATTAAACCGAGGTTAGAGATAGTAATTAGCGTAATGGGGTAGACATTAGATTGGGAGAAACTCAGAAGAAAGAGAACAACAGTGTCCCTGCCTCTTGATTGTGATCAACATATCCCTAGCCTAGACATTTTCATTTCCATTATATCTGAGTGATTAATTTTCTATGCTGATCACTTCTATAAATTTCTTTTCAATTAAACCACATATAGAATTCAGTGGAGTATAATATAATAGGTTTAAGAAGAAACAGTAAGTCTTCAGTAAGATTGGCGTGCAAATCTGTTTGGATCGAATCTGCTGGGGGTTCTTTATCCTTCCTGGATTTGTGCTGGATTTATATTTCCAGTGTTCTGGAAGTTCTCCTGTATTATCTCATTGAGAACCCGGTGCAAGCCTATCTCCTTTTCCACTCCTTCGGGAAGGCTTATTATTCTAATATTTGATTTTTTGAGGTTGTCTTTCATTTCCTGTATGGACCTATTGGCTTTCTCTAGATTTGTCTCCAACTGTTTGATGAGCTGCTGCCTTTCATTCTGATTGTCTTCCAATTCAGATATTCTGTCCTCTGCTGTGTTCATTCTGTTGGTTAGGCTTTCAATTTTGTGCTCTATATCGAGGATTCCCTTTTTGACTTGATTTATTTCTGCAGTGACATGGTTTTCGAATACGTTGGACTCTTCCCAGCGCTTCTCACTGTCTCTGATGAATTTCATCACTAGTTTCTTAAAGTCCTTATCTGGTATTTCCTCTATGTCTTCATCTTGCATCTCAGAAGATCTTTGTGCACTACGTAGGTGATAGAGGGCTAATCTCCAGAATATACAAAGAACTATGAAACAGCCAAAACACCAAAACAAACAAGCCACTCAAGAAATGGGCACGGGAAATGGGCAGACACTTCACAAAGGAACAAACCCAAATGGCAAATAAACATATGAAAAAATGCTCAAGTTCCCTGGCAATAAGGGAAATCCAAATTAAAACATCAATGAGGTACCACCTAACGCCAGTAAGACTGGCCCACATGAATAAAAGCACCAACAACACTTGTTGGGGCAAAGGGAACCCTACTCCACTGCTGGTGGGGCTGCAGCCTCTATGGAAATCAGTATGGAGAACATTCACACAACTCAAAATCAACATACCGTATGATCCAGCAATAGCACTCCTAGGAATATATCCAGAACACTTGTTTTATGAGAAACCAACATGCACTCCTATGTTCATAGCAGCACAATCAGTAATTGCAAAAACATGGAAGCAGCCAAAATGCCCATCAGCAGAGGATTGGATAAGAAAGCTATGGTTCATCTACTCCATGGAATACTACTCAGCTATTAAAAAAAACAAAATGCAGTTCTTTGTGGCCAAATGGGCCAAACTGGAAACCATCATGCTAAGGGAAATGAGCCAATCCCAAAAGGTTAAATACCACATGTTTGCCTTAATTTAAGATGATATGATGTTATGTATAACATGTTATGTTTTGAATGTTATATGTTGTGTATAAACTAAAATTGAAGTATAGGTGAGGTGGTCACAGAAGGTGGCTGGGAATTCGCATTTACTTTTAACATATTGGTTACTCATTACTATGTCAATTAATTCCATAATGATGTAAATTTTTGCTGATGGTATGTTGGAGCTTTTAATTGATCGGGATGATACTCTGCTGGCTCTGTCTTCAGACCAGAGAGGGTATACCTAAGAAGCCGTTGAACTTGACGGGACAATAAGATGCTGGACTCTATGTTTGGTATACGCTTGCAATGGGGGAATCTCAACTGAACTTGAGCTGTGGTTATGCAACAAGGTGGAGGAATCCACCATGGTGGGAGGGTTTGGGGAGGGGTGGGGAGAATCCAAGTACCTATGAAACTGTGTCACATAATACAATGTAATTAATGAATTGAAAATAATAAAAAAAGAAACAAACAAAAAAGATTGGAGTGCAAAGATATTTCATATGGTGGGGCTGACATCATGGCTGAACTGGCTATCTTCTCCACTTTCAAGTGCTGGCATCCTGTATTGGCACTGGTTTGTGTCCCTGATGCTTCATTTCCCATCCAGCCCCCCATTTATAATCTGAGAAAGAAGTGAAGGATAGTTATAGTCTTAGGATCGTACACCCATGTGGCAGACCCAGAAGAAGCTCCTGGTTCCTGGCTTTGGACAGGTTCAACTGCAGCCACTGTGGCCATTTGGGGGTGAACCAGTGAATGTGGATCTCTCACTGTGTTGCCTCTTACTCCCTCTGTAACTCAGCCTTTCAAGTAAACTAATTAATCTTTTAAAAAGTGTATCTAAGTCATATATGCAAGGCATTAAACCCCCATAAATACACATATAAAAACTACTCAGACAAAATTTATAGGGTTGTTTCTTCTCAGTTTTATTAATTATCACAATTGAATAAGAGAACTTCTACCATATAGTGGGAGGTGATTATTAAATTAGTTCATATGGCTGTCAAATCTAACCAGCAGCATATAAAATTCAAGCCAATTTCTTCCTAATCTACCTCCTCCCAACTGTCCCTCTAAAGATCCAACAACAAACACTAATGTTCAATGTAGAAAATACATTTGAAATATCATAAGAAATTGCCCTTTTTATTGGTCCAAATAATAATGATGATGATGATGATATAAATTAAGGGGTAGAAACAACAGCAGATCATTGTTAGGAAACCTGGAACTTTCTTGAATTAACTGTCTCGCCTTAGGCAAGCCATTCAGACACTTTGACCTGGACTTTTCTGAGTGCTGGACTAGGATTATTAAGTGTACACCCTTTGCAAACCTTGAAAGGTGGCTGATAGCAGTAAGTAGTATTTGTAAACTAAAATATGCTTTACAAACCAGATAGTGCACATCTTCTTTAAAGATTTATTTATTTTTATTACAAAGTCAGATATACAGTGAGGAGGAAAGACAGAGAGGAAGATCTTCTGTCCAATGATTCACTCCCCAAGTGACTACAATGGCCGGTGCTGTGCCGATCCAGAGCCAGGAGCCGGGAAATTCCTCCAGGTCTCCCACATGGGTGCAGGGTCATCCTCAACTGCCTTCCCAGGCCACAAGCAGGGAGCTAGATGGGAAGTGGAGCTGCTGGGATTAGAACTGATACCCATATGGGATCCTGGCGCGTTCAAGGCGAGGACTTAAGCTGCTAGGCCACTGTGCCGCTGGGCCCTGCACATCTTAAATAGCTAACTTCTGTGTCAAATTTTTATCCTTTTGGTGCGTTTCTCTTTGTTAACGTGATTTATAACTACTGAGTTTAGTGTTGAATAGGCGGTTTTACGTTTCAGTGTTCTTAAACCATTCACCTAAGAATTAAGAAAACAAAATGAGACAGTCCTCTTGGGTTTTTGCTTCCAGTCTCAACCTGATTCTCAGGACTGAGAAAAAAATACTACGCAGTCTTGTTTAGTTGTATTCTAAAATCTGGCAATGTACAAAGTTTGCTAATGTAGCTATCAGCCAACTTTTTATTTCACTTCAAGTATTATACAGATTTTACTATTTTAAAAAGAGTTATGGGGCCCGGTGCACTAACCTAGTGGCTAATGTCATTCCCTTGCATGCACCGGGAGCCCATATGGGCACCAGTTCTAATCCTGGCAGCCCCACTTCCTATCCAGTCCCTGCTTGTGGTTTCTGGCTCCTGATTTGGATCGGCTCAGCTCCGCTTCGTTGAGGCTGCTTGAAGAGTGAATCATCAGAGGGAATATCTTCCTCTCTGTATATCTAATTTTTTTTTTAAATAATCTTACTTAGTTTCTTAGGGAACAAAGTGTCAAGGGCTACAGGGTGAAAGTGGGTAATACCATTGTTTCCACAGCAATATCATTTTACCCTGTATCTGGGGTCAGGGAAAAAAACAAAGGGAAAAGCCCCACCCAACCTTCCACCCATCCCAGATCCCCAACGGGAGGTACGCTCTGAGGGTCCTGCTCATACAGTTTTGATTGTTCATCAGTTCTGGATTGCTGCCAATATCTCAGTTCCAATCGCAATGAACCCTATTCAGAATCCACTGGCTAACAGTCTCTTCATGGTTGGGGAATCCCTCCAGCAGTTCAGTTGGAGGGATCTCTTCGTCTGAGATGATCCCAGGCCTGATTCTTGTGCGAGTTTGCTAGTACAGAGTCCGACACCATCCGTCACACCAATCAGCTTATGCTCATGCTGGTCGTTGGGATTACTGGGTTCATTCTGTTTCCAGCCCTGTCTTCCTCGTGAAACAATGGGTGTTGTAGTCCAGTTCGATTCTGCCCACTTCATACTTGGTCCTCACGCAAACCGGTTGGAGCTGCAGCCTAGTTGGGGCGACTCCCCATAACCCCCACCAGTTCTGCCTCCATCGGGGCTACCACTCTCATTGGACAGCACGAACACCAGGACAGGGGCAGGGTGGCTGGACAGAAGGGCACCTGCCAGTAGGTGTGTGGGCTGGATAGTAGGTTGGTTGGGTTGAGCTGGGCTTCAATGCCCATCAACACGTGCGAGAGCTAAACAGGATGTGGGACAGACTTGACAAGCCTGCGGTGTGTACTGGCAACCATGGGAACCAGGGTAGGGGGCAGAACTGTATACCTAATTTTGCAATAAATAAATAAATAAATCTTAAAAGGTTATAAGATGATCATTATCT
The DNA here is from genome assembly GCF_030435755.1 of Ochotona princeps. Taxonomy (NCBI): domain Eukaryota; kingdom Metazoa; phylum Chordata; class Mammalia; order Lagomorpha; family Ochotonidae; genus Ochotona; species Ochotona princeps. The sequence continues at coordinate 76,575,216 of NC_080832.1, forward strand.
TTTCCTGCTAAGGTTTCATTTTCCTACCCCAATTCCCATTTTTTTTCTTTAACTAAAATGAAGTCCTAGGAAAAAGCAAATATAGCAGGCTGTATATGTGTGTGTGTGTATCTGCTTAAATGATATATGTTATACATGTCATATTATATACATTATATATGCTTATATGTACATATATACATACACAAACAAACAGACACATACATAATAACTTTAGTTACCAAATGCTTACATAAGTGGTAGGACATAACTCACACAGTAAAATTCAAACAAATACTGGATTTATTTTTAAAATATATTTGAAATTAGGTTTCTCATTCTTGGGTACTGGGATATTTGGGAGGCTAGGTGTGGCTTCCCCCTTTAACTCTCCTCTTGCCCCACAGACAAGAAGAAACAGAAAATTTGGAGACAATGATTTCACCCACTTTTCCCTAACCCTCAATCCTCCCCACCCTGGTCAACTATGTAATCATCATTAAAACTAAAAATTATATATATGTATATGAAATAAATATATTTGAAATTAAAAGTAATGAATTTTAAAAGAGGAAAAATAGTCATGTCAAGGTCCTTGATATGAAACAATTACATCAAAAAATGCACACACATACACACACACGTGCACAAGAATATGTATGTGTGAGTAAACCAAGCAAAAAATATCAACATAAAGCAAGTAATTGCAAAACAAAAAGTGGAATGACAAAATAGTGGACAAAGTCCATGTAGATTATATAGTTGGCCATCAGTGTCTATGAGTTTAAAATATAAAAATTCAAGCCATAGCAGAGTGAATATATTTGGGAAAACTAGCAGAGATGTTCCCCTTCATTTTTATTCCATACACAATACAACATAACAGTTATTTACATAGTAATCCAATGCAATATTCTTATGCAATTAAGAAATGATTTAAAGTATTTGGGAGAATTGGCTAGTATACATGCAGGTAACACATCATTTTATGGAAGCTACTTGAGCATCCAGAGTTTGGTACTCATGGGGATTCTGTAACCAATCCTCTTGGGCTTTTAGAGATGGTTGTAGCTTTAAAATATCAATTTCCCAAAGAGAACCTGAAACCCAGTCATTGAAAAACTGAGTAGCAGTGACTACTGTAATATATTTGCTCAGTAATAAAAAACAAAAAACCTAAAGCTATTATAAGCCATAAAGCAATTTCTGAAGGTCAAATGCAATGTGAAATTAGGTATTCTAGTAAAGCCAACTAAAAAGTAAGTTCAAATATTTTGTTGCCTGTATAAATCATCTTTCCCAGAAACTGCAAAGGGTCACAATCTCTGCAAGTCATATTAAAGCAATTCTTCAAGCTGCTATTTCAGTCTGGCTAGAGAATCAAAGAAATTTCATGCTCCTATGTACACAAATGTTTCTATCATATGATTTATTCCCTGATGTTTATCAGATTTTCCCACATGAGTAGTCAGATCAAAAAGTGTGCTAAATTAAATGAGTTTCTGGTTTAATATATAACTCTACAAGCAGCTAGGATCGCTATAACAGAAATCTCTTCTGCCAAGAACACTGCTCATTTGGCTCAAGGACATGTCCATTACTGTTCTCTGAAACGCTTCAGAGAACTTAACTTGGAGTCAGAACCTTGGGTGGGAGTTTAGCTATGATATCCAGAAACTGACTGATCTCAGGAAACTCATTGAATTTCTCAAGATTGAGCTTTGTTCATCTGTGATATGAGAGCAATAACACCCCAGCTCAAGGGTTGATGAGAGTCAAATGAAACAATATCTGTAAATTTGCTTGGCAAGCTGTGAAATGCTAATAAATACACGGCATATACAGTTTCCAACAGAGTAGCTCAAATAAGTACTTGCTTTGATTTTACAGAGTGATTCAGATTTTAAAAATCAGTGAATTATGAGCACTTCTGCTCTCTCATTTTATACAGTGGCGCTTATATTTATCAGTTGTAAACAACTCCATGTTTGTGGAGTATGCATTTAACTTTGGAAACTGCCTACACAAGATAATAATAAATATTAAATGCCTTCAAATAGATTTCAGCACTAGAATTACTGCTTTGTGCATGAAGCAGTAGAGGTCAAATACTTCCACTAATATACATAGACATGCAATCACACACACACACACACACACACACACACACACACACACACACACACAATATAATGGTGCCAAGATGATAGTCACTATTTAACACCACATGTTATCTATTTTCTCTATAGCCACCCTCCTTCTCCAAGACTGTGTGCTTGCCATCTCCTGCATGTCATTGAACTGTTCTCACTTTTTTGGTTTTAGATACTGTTAATGTCCTCTCATCTAACTTACTCTACATCTTCTTCTTGCCCGCTTAAAGATTTACCTCTCCTGATAGAAAAAAAAATGCAAAAAAATGGACAGAATTGAAGGACATCATACTGAGTGAAATAAGTCAGGCATATAGAAAGACATGTTTTCCTTTATACATGGGAGTTCTAATTAAAAAATTAATTTCAATGCAAAATACTGATTGGAATTGACAACTATGGGAATGAATGTAATTTATGAATTGTGACAAAGTTAATACAAGATGCAAATATGGAAATGGGATATATGAGAACTCTATATTAATATCTAACAACTTTTATAATCTAAAACTTCTGAAGTTAGATTGCAAAAAGATCAGAACAAATAGGGATACTAAAGGGATAGTTTCTCATTTAAGAAGGCAAAGTGTGTAATGATTCAGATTAGAATTATAGTTATCCCCAATTCCTCTGATACTCCAACTCAAGATGTACATGCATGAGTGTGTATTTTTTATATTCTCATCTGCTTAAGTACTCAATCGCTTAGTCGAGGAATCACACAGCAAATTCATTAGATAAATAATGCTAGTCTATGCTGTTGCTTTTTGTTGTTGTTTTCAATGTAGTAATTTTTTTTTATTTTGAATTTTATTTATGGTACAATTATGTAGGGTCTGGGATTCCCATCCTACCAAATTCCCACCCCTCCCCCCCAACTGATTTCCCCCATATTGTTACAATAGTATAATCCTTCATAACAACTTGTAATTCCATCAGTCTGTTATTACTTCTGAAGTTCAATCCTCTTCTGTAAAATGAGTGTGACTTCTTGGCCAACCACACCAATCAAATTTGATTGATTGATAAGGACCACTCTAATAGAGCTACACTAAGTCATATCTGAAAATCATCTTACTGCCATGCCATTTGTAATGTACTTAGAGTTTAAAATACTATGCTTTATGTAATATTATGGTATGAAAGAAAAAAGATGAAGCTAAAGGGAAAGATAATTTTTAAAAATGAAGAACTTCTTTCATTGCCGTGTGTGTGTGTGTGTGAATCTATTGCAGGCTGATGTGATAAATCCAGATGTTTTAGCTTGTTCCTTTGTCTGATATTTCCCAGGGATCTTGCAAAGGAGTGTTGTTTTTTCTATGATTATAAGTTCCTGCTCCTATAAACAACTTACTGTAATGGAGCTGTCAGTGCGTCAGTCTCAAGATCCACTGTCTACACTGTTAGGAAAACCTTTTATTCTGCCAGGTGATTATCTGGCTCAGATTTTGCTGCAGTTGTCAAATGAAGCAGGAAATTTTATGCATCCTCCTTGTACCAACCTTTAAAGTAGAGTTGGGCCTACCTGTAACTACCCTGGGCAGACTGACCCATGGTTCCGCATCAGCAGATACCAAAAACAGCCTATTAAATTGAATCACTCCTTTTTATTAAAAGATTGGCATGTTTTGGGGCAATCAGTGGATGACCGAAAGACTTTAAAAGTTTCTGTAGACTTTTTGTTGCACTGAGGTGAATAAATAATGCAATATCTTATTGGATAAATGCTTAACAAATGTTTATTGACATGCTAAACAAAACTGAATAACACCCAAAATGAAGTTATCCATAATCTATGATGATAAGCCAAACATATTCTATTTTAGGCTGACAATAATAATAAAAGATCTTCATGATTATTCCATGCAATTTCTGCAAAAACTACAGCATTTATATTTTATCACTTTTCAGTAGATGCAGAAAATATGATATAGACAGTACAAGAACCTTCGTTGAAGTCACAAATCTAAGATACTTAAGATTAAGCCTAATGTTGGTCTGATTGTAAGCCTCAAACTCTCCCTAGACTACTGAGATACTTCATAATGCTTCTCAGCATTTTAGCTAAAATCAAGTGTGAAGATACTGCCTTTTGACTGAATAAAGGAGTCGTGTCTTCACTGAAATGTTTTTGAAGAGTGGCCATTTTGCCATCTTTATGAAAATATATCATCTGGAAACAAGACTTATAGTTCTAGTAAACTATGTATTTGACAGGCTGTATTGGAAGTCTGAGATTTGTTAAAAGTCAGAGAGCTACAAGGTAGTTTGTCATGATCATTAACATCCTAAAAATCAATATCTTTCATAGAGTAACAGAAAAACTTTGAGATGTTCAGCCTGGACGCTATTTCGGAATGTAAGCTCAATATTTGGGAAGGGAAAAGGTTGTGAATAAAAAAAGTGTATTCAATGACTCGAGAGGTTTGAAAGTTGTTATGTCCTAGGGTTATAACTATAGCTCCACAGTTCAGACTAGAATGTCTGGACAAATTTTCTAAAAGTTCTGCTTTTATTCAATATAAAGAAAAATTACAGATACATCCTTTAGGTTACAAACAAAAAAAAATGTTTAAAAACTTTAGTGCATTTTCATTGTGAGATAAAATGATAAAATGTGTAAGTGATAAGTAAATATGAGTAAATCAATTGCTATTGATAATATGATTAAAGCTTGGGAACAAGGTGGGAAGTTAGGATAAATGCTGTGGTTTAACTTTTCACTGACATAATTAAGCTTGGACAGATGACAAAACATCTGTTCTAGTAACCCACATTCTTGGTGGCACCTAGATCCAACTGCCAATTTAATGTTATAACTGATTACATTAAAAAACTAGAAAGACATCAAGGAGCTAACCATATGTGTGAAACAGCAAGAAAAACAACAACCAAACATTACCAATATTAGCATGAAAAAAATATATAAACCAAATAGCAACCCCCCCCAAAAAATAAGATCAAAGTATCAAAGAGCTGGTTCTTTGAGAAAAATCACAAAATAGATTCCCCACTATTGCAACTACAAAAAAATGGAAGGAAAAGATACATATCAATAGATTTAGAAACAAAGAAGTAAATTTAACAATGCATATGCCAGGCATACATATATAAAATAATCAGGAACTATTGCATGCGACTATATGCCAACAAATCAGAAGATCTAAAGGAAAATAATACATTTCCAGACACATACAATTCACCTATACTGAATCATGAGGTAATTAAAAACCTCAATAGACCTATAACTGGGACAGAGATGGGATCAGTAATTAAATCCCTCCCAACAAAGAAAAACCCAAGAATAGAAAGTTTCATTGCTGAGTTCAATATTTCAAGAAGGCCTCACACCAATCCTCCACAAGCCTTTTAAAACAATAGAAAGGGAGGCAGTCAACCAATGTTCAACACAGAACCAAAAATAAGCCAGGGGAAAAGTGTGTCACTTTATGCACTTTATGTGAAAATCAGTCCTAAATAGATCCAGGACCTAAATCTGTACTCAGAAACCATAAAAATAATAGAGGGAAATACAAGAAGCACTCTGTAAGATTTAGGCATTGATAAAGACTTCTTAGAAAAATCACCAAAAGCACAGGCAGTCAAAGCCAAAATAAACAATGAGATTAATCAAACTAAGAAGACTGTCTATAGTAAACACAATAATCAACATTGAAGAAGTAACCAATGGAATGAGAGAAAATCTTTGCATACTACACAGTCCATGGGGGACGAACATCCAATATTTACAAAGAGCTTCGAAAACTCAACAACAGCAAAACAAACAACCTGTGAAGAAATGGGTGAGGGAAATGAGCAGACATTTTTCAAAGAAACAAATTCAAATGTCCAATGCACATATGAAAAAAATGCTCAGGCTTCTTAGCCATCAGGGGAATACAAATAAAAACCACATTAAGGTTCCAACTCCAGTGAGACTGCCTACTTTAAAATTTATACTAATAGCAACTGCTGGCATGGATGTGGGGAGAAAGGTATCTACTCCACTATTAGTGGTAATGTAGGCTAGCTAAAGCAGTTGACAATTGATCTACTGTATGACTGGCCTCTCCAACTTCTAGGAATATATCCAGAGGATGTGAAGTTTGAATATGAGAAAGAAACCTGCAGCCCTATCTTTATAGCAGCACAACTGACAACAGCAAAAGCAGGAAAACAGCTCAAATCATCATCATAAGAGGATTGGATAAAGCAGATCTGGTACATCTACTCCATGAAGCACTACTCAGCCATTACAAAGAATGAACTTTCACTATTTGTAACAAAGTGATCCCAACTACAGACCAATTTACTCAGTGAAATAAGCCAATCTTAAAAGGACAAATATCATATGTTTTTCTGATATATGGCAATCTTCATGCAAAATACAAAGCAAGAAGATAGGCAAGCATGCATACACATGTATTCTTCTATATGAACTGCATAATGGAGACTAGCATATCAGGAATTGAAGATCTATTCCACTTCTGAATAAAAGGAGAAGTCCCAATGAAACTATTAAATATATCTTAATGATATTTGATTTTCTATCATTGCCAATATCTACAATCCCATGATACCCTTAAGTAACAGGATGATGGACTTGTGATAGCTGCTGAAGAATTATACTATTATAATAATATAGCGACATTTTGGGGAGAATAGAGATGGAGGAAATGGATACAAAACTGTATCATGAAAAACAATAACAATAAAAATGCAAAAAAGCCCTCTCTTATTAGTGACTTTTATATGATTGTTCTATATTAAATGAATACTGTTTTACCTACAGTATGTAAATAAAATATATTAACAAAATTAATTTAACTTGTTTACTTTTAAAAATGTGGTTAACAAAAAAATTAAAAGCAAGTAACACTTAGTGTAGCAGTTAAGATGTTATTTGAGGCAGCCATAATGTGTCTGGATTCAAGCATTAATTTTTTCCTCTTTCTCTCATTTTCCCTTTCCCAGTTCTCTCTCTCTCTCTTTCTCTCCCATTTTTGTTTTTTTTTTTTGCAAGGTAGAGACATCAGGTTGAGGGACAGTCTGAGGTTTCAACTCAATCTTTTGGCTAATGTACAGAGGGTGAAGCTGCAAGGGAGGGCTCAAATATTTGGGTCTCTGCTACCCATGTGGGAGACCTTGATTGAGCTCCAGTTGACTTGCACCAGCCCTGGCTATTTAAAAAGCCACCCAAATGCTAAAGAAATCATAAATTAAATTTGGTGGTCACAAAGTTGAATCATGTAACACTTGTTGATTTATTTATAGCTAAACAACAGAAGCATGTTCCTAACTTCTCAGAGTTACATATTTCAAACCAGCTGGAAACAAAATATTTCTTTCTCCAAATGTACATGAGCTTTTCTCTTCATTTAAGGCCTTTGAGTTTTAGCTTCTCGGATGATTCATACTTTGCTATTAATTTATTAATACTGATTACATCTTTATTTATTGGCAATTTAATTAGTTTTGTCATAATTTTTATTATAAAAAATTTAACTAAAATTTACATTTAATAATAAATCATCCTTAGAGTGTCAGTGCATTGTGTCTATTACATTACCCTGGGTAATATGTGGAAAATAGTATTTTGTAGCAGCTTTTGATATCTTTCATCAATGGATAATTTGATGAGTAGTTAATGTAACTGGGCAAAGGGAGTAGAGTGAGTCCAAAACAAAAGCATGAACAACAACAATATAAAAACCCCAACAAAAAGTCAGCATTGGGCTCGGCGGCGTGGCCTGGTGGCTAAGGTCCTCGCCTTGATCCCATATGGCCGCTGGTTCTAATCCCGGCGGCTCCACTTCCTCTCTGTCTCTCCTCCTCTCAGTATATCTGACTTTGTAATGGAAATAAAAATAAATCTTTAAAAAAAAAAGTCAGCATTTTTCATAAATCTTAATCGAATTTTTAACTACCTTATAATTCTACCTGCAACTATATTCTTCACAATTAAAATATGTGCAATGGTCTTCCTCTTCATCTATAATGGTGGTCAGATCCTTATGTGTGAAGAAAAGCACACAAATGTGTGCTGGATTTTATCCTACTTACAGAAGACGTTCAGCTCTGTCCTTAACATTTGCTTTCTAAACAACAAAGGCCCTTCAAAACAATCATGAAATTAAAAATACATTCTAAGTCCTTTCCAAAGGATTTTGACTTTAGAAAAAAGCTCTGTGTGAAACCTTTAGATTTCATTTATTTTTATTATATAAAGTATATAAATAACTAAGACTAATAGTAATACAAAATACTGATGTTCTCAAGCTAATCCTACAGAGAGATGGGCTATCAAACAGAGAAGAGCAGTAAGTGAAGTAAACCAAAATAAAACTAAAGTCCATTATTTTATCAAATTTGCATAAATTAGTAGCAAATCTGATATGTATAATTTTTAATTAATATTAAAGTTAAAAGTTTGGATTTGGGATTATAAACACATAGGCCACATAAACTTTCTCATCTGTAAAATGTATATGAAAACACACAATAAGACATTATATGATAATAAATAGAACAATGCAGAATTAAATAGAATAATGCAAATTCACGGCTAACAAAACACACAGTACGTCCTCATTGTTGCTATTACCACAATAAAGTAGAGAATGTTGAACAACAAAATATGGAATCCCAAAGTTTAGTAGCAGTTCTGCTACTTACTGTAGAACTTTGGTTAAGTCTCCTAAATGCTCTTTAATAGATTTTATAATTTTTAGATTTAAAGTTACATGATTATGAATAAAGAAGACAAATTGATCACTCTTTTATTGCCCACGTGCTATGCAGTATAGTCTTACAATAGCTAAATGTCTGTTGGTTACCAAAGGATAATTTTTAAACTGAATAGTACACTCTTGGGATCACTATTCCATTAATTTAATTAGTCAATATTTTGAAACCAAAGACTAGCATATAAAATAGAAAATAAGATTATTTTCGACCTGAATCCCATGAGTTTTGAAATGGTAGATAAGTCAATTTCATTTGAAACAGTTCCAAGATAAGAGTTCAATAAATATTGATGATTATTTGCTTAGCGTAACTTTTCATTTCTTCTCTTTTTCTTCTGGCAACTTTCCATTTGTTATTAGATGACAGGAATTTTTATTAAAATAATTTGACAAGGTTTCTGTGGGGATCCTCCCAACTGAACTTGAACCATGGGATGAATCGCAGCAAATCTTGTCTGATTGTGCAAGTGCAATACTTATGTCAGAACTAGACCCCCTAGGTGGTTAGGACAGAGCAGTGACCAGCATTCTCAGACGCACATGGAAGCTGTGGCAGTCCACTGGGGCCTGCAGAAGACATCTGGTACCAATGCAGAGAAAGGCGAGCAGAAAAAAATTGGTCAATTACCCAAGCCAATTTTGACAGCAAATATCTGGGCAAATGGATACTCTGGGGTAGACAGTGTCAGCAGATGGACCTTGAAAGAATTTTCTCATTCTTGGATCTGCAAGATTGATAACATTTCAGAACTATTGAAATCACTTGAGTGGAACCCTCTGAGCAGGCCCACATCAGGAATCCTGGGATGGCATTGGGTAGCCATTCCTCATCTCCAGCTACTGGGGTGGCAGTCAGGCTGGATGTGGCTTCTCCCCTAATTTTTGTCTCTTCGGCCAGATACTGGAGGAAGAAGGCGAATATTTGGAAACAATGGTCTCACTCTAGTCAATTATGTAAACATCATCAAAAATGAAAAATAAATTTTTATAAAAATGTACATAAGGGCCAGTGCAATGGCTCAGTGGCTAAAATCCTTGCCTAGCATGTTCCAGGATCCTGTACAGATGTCACTTCATATCCTGGCTGCTCCGTTTCCCATACAACTTCATGCTTGCAGCCTGGGAAAAGAGTAGGGGATAATCCAAAGCTTTGGAACCCTACAATTTTATGGGGGACTCAGAAGCAGCTCCTGACTGCAAATCGGCATAGTTGTGGCCATTGTGGCCACTTGGAGAGTGAACCAGAAAACAGAGGATCTTTCTCTCTACATCTCCTTCTTTTTGTCAATCTGACTTTCTAATAAAAAAAATAAAGGGATCTTTTGAAAAGTACACGATAAAAGCAAATTACTCTAGTGTGAATGATTGTTTCTTTCTGTAGACTTAACTTGCCTGAGTAAATTATCTTCCCATTTCCTCAGCTAACCTAAAGAACATCTTTAAATCTGCCAGAAATCTCTAAGGCCATTAGACCTTAGTTTCAACTCTCATAAAATCTCTAATAGACTCTGCTAATACATCAACTTGAATTTTAATTAGCTTTTGTCTCCAATTGCAAGACTTATTCTTCACAATTTAAGGGATTTCTAGTATTGTCTGAACAAGTAGATGGCAGTGACTCTAGCTGTGGAATATTAATTATATACCCTGCTATTCTCAGTCGTACAAATTCTTTTTTTTTTAATTATTTATTATTTAACTTCAGTAATTACATTGTATTATGTGACACAGTTACATAGATACTTGGGTTCTCCCCACCCCTCCCCAAACCCTCCCACCATGGTGGATTCCTCCACCTTGTTGCATAACCACAGCTCAAGTTCAGTTGAGATTCCCCCATTGCAAGCATATACCAAACATAGAGTCCAGTATCTTATTGTCCCGTCAAGTTCAACGGCTTCTTAGGTATACCCTCTCTGGTCTGAAGACAGAGCCAGCAGAGTATCCTCCCAGTCAATTGAAAGCTCCAACATACCATCAGCAAAAATTTACATCATTATGGAATTAATTGACATAGTAATGAGTAACCAATATGTTAAAAGTAAATGCGAATTCCCAGCCACCTTCTGTGACCACCTCACCTATACTTCAATTTTAGTTTATACACAACATATAACATTCAAAACATAACATGTTATACATAACATCATATCATCTTAAATTAAGGCAAACATGTGGTATTTAACCTTTTGGGATTGGCTCATTTCCCTTAGCATGATGGTTTCCAGTTTGGCCCATTTGGCCATAAAGAACTGCATTTTGTTTTTTTTAATAGCTGAGTAGTATTCCATGGAGTAGATGAACCATAGCTTTCTTATCCAATCCTCTGTTGATGGGCATTTTGGTTGTTTCCATGTTTTTGCAATTACTGATTGTGCTGCTATGAGCATAGGAGTGCATGTTGGTTTCTCATAGAACAACAAATTCTTATTCATGTATCCTCAAGATTTGTAAGGAAAGTACCATTCCCTTTTTACATATTAAAAAGACCTGGGCAAGAAAAGCATGCAGACAGCAGAATTTTTAATCTTTCTTCAACAACAAATATTATGAGTTGGGTTGGGTAAGAAAGGAAACATGGAAGAAGGAAGGGAGAGGAGTGGGACAAGGAGACAACAAAGAAGTGGGAAATAGTATGAAGGTAAGACAAAAAAAAAGTTCAAAGATTTCTGAAATTATGGCCCCTCATTTTCTTATAGTCCTGTAAGCTTGATCTAGCATTCATTAATCTTTCTTTAGTTCCTAGCTTCCCTAAGTCCCATCACTAGAGTTTAAGGCTCCACCCCACAGGGAAATATAGATATGGCATTGGGCGGGCCCTTTCACAGAAATCTAGAATTCTATTGTCACATTAAGCATTCCAGAAAACCTACTTTAACTAATCTCTTTCCTTTCATTATTTTAAGTAAGAGCAAAGGAACCTGATGATTGCACGCTGAAATAAAAATAAACTGATAAATAAACCTCTCAGGGAAACACCTTAGAATATTATTGGTCAGTGTAATCAAAATTATACATCAAATATCAACTAAAATCAAGGTGGTTTAGAATTGTGAGTGAAATGAAAGAAGTACAGCTGAACAACAACAACAAAAAAACACCTTGACCTTCAAACTCCATTTGAAAAACAGAGAAAAGTGATTGGCATTTGGCAGCAGTAACAATTCATCTTGTTTTTGTCTTTGCAACACTGCTGTAGTATATAAATTCTGGTCATCCCAGACACCAGAACTTACCCTCTGCAAATTATAGGAGGGCCAACTTCCTTCCATTTTACCACAATTTAAACTAATGAGCGCAAAGCACACTGGAAGGAATGAGAAGGGGACAAAGAGAACTCAGAAAGACTTTTCAGAAAATATTTGAGTTCATAAGTGATGGTCTCTTTTGACACGTTTACAGTGCTTCTGAAGCATAGTCTCACACATACACCATAAACAAAATTCAGAAATTCACTGTTTTGTTTTATTCAAACATTCTTTATTAGAGGCCTAGTCTGACATAACATTTCCTACACTTCTTAGTTCAGAAATTTTCTAGTAGTGTGCCACCAGGTTTGAGCTTATTCTGCAAACACTGTAAGGGAAAGGGATTTCTCTGAAAGACCTGGACTCTGCCAGGCACAAATTCACCCGAGTCCTGGCTGAACCTGATGAGTCAACCTTGACCACACTCATCCTTGGAACCACCTAGTTTATGGCCACAAGAAAGCCTTCCACGTGGGCTCTAGCAAATGATTAACCACAGAAACAAGGTAAACCAGTTCATGGCACTAGAACTCAGAAAGGTGGTCACTACTGATCTTTCAAGAAACAGATTTCTCTTGCAAATGGAAACTTTTCCTTTAGTCATTCATTTGACATTCAGTATTGCGGATATTTGGAATAAAGGTGTCAATTTCCTTGTATAACTGGAGCCTGTCTGTGCCTTATCCTTAGCTCAAAATCCCCATTCTCAAAGAAGTTTCTATTTTGATTGGGCCAAATTTGGAAGATTGCCTCTGGCAGATAAACTCCTTTTCTTTGTAAATCTGCTAAATCTTACTAGAGGCACTTGAGAGAGTAGAGGCTACAGGCCAAACTGGTTGGCTCTGTAGCTGGCTTTTCCATTTAACAGACCAGCCTCAGGCAAACTATTGAAAATTTCCTTGCCTGTTTCCTAATCTGTACAATGCAGACCAACAGAAATACATACTACATATAGCTACTACGAAAGGAAAATGAGTTAATTCACACAAGGTGCATATAGTAGTGTCTGTCCCAAACAAGCACTAGAAATGACAAATGATGGCTATTATTATCATCTGGAAGCCTGAGAAGTTAATCTAAACTATAAAATGATTGTGGACTTTTCAGAATCAACTTGGTACTGAAGAAATAACATAGGAAAGAGAGAACATCATAGGACAATAAAAGGAATCTTGACTTTGGGTGCAATGGGGATGACCTAGAGCTCTGAGCTTCTGGGAAAGCTCTAAAGGTGACTTAGCAGGATTATATTCCAACTTCCAACAGTTAAGTATGTATGATAGGCCTGAGTTAAAGATCTTCCTTGTCTAAGAAAGCAAAGATATTGTTAACTTTAAAAGGCAAATGGAAGACAGGTCAACAAATTAAAAGATATCTATCCATCTGAACTATAGTTTCTGTTAGGGCCAATTTTCGCCACACAAGATTGCTAATTCTGATTCTCTTTGAAAGAGAAACTATTGTCCCAGTACTCAACAGTGAATTCTCAGGAAAGATGTGCTGAATAGATTAGTAAATGACAAACAAATAGCTCCAAGAACTGGCTGAATATATTTATTCCATAAAACTGGTTTGGTTAAACTCAATGACAGTCTAGAGAGTTTCAGGACTGAGTTCGTCTTTTACCTTCCTTCCACTTGCTGATTCAACGTCTATTGAGAAACAAAGGAATAATTTTAAAAATAAATGTTTTAGTATGATGTTAAACATAACTGTTTTCTAATTCCATTGAAGACATGGTAGATTTTTCTTCAATTCTTCAAAAGCACTTTGCTTCACATATGAGTGGGCATTTATGAAAATTTTCTCAGAAATTTCTTTTTGATTAAAAATGTTTTTCTCCTGAAATAGGATGGTAGTCAATTGGAAAAAAAATAAATTTATAAATCATTAACATTCTGTGGATGTGAACAAAGATGATACTGAACAAAAGTCTAGATTTGTGTTTACTGAGTCATGCTTGTAGATAATCCGAGTTATCTTTGTATGCTGCATTGCATATAATTTGGCACTCACCAGAAGCAAGCTGCCAAGATGGGATGCTTTAGTAACAATTAGCCAATTGTAACTACAGAAACTTAAGCTAAGCAATGTAAACACACTTTGGAAATGAGAAACAAAAGCAACAATTAAGAAAATATCCCACAGGGCTGGCACAGTGGCAGATCACGCTAATCCTTTGCCTGATGCACCAGCAGCCTAAATGAATGCCAGTTTCTAATATAGCTCCCTGCTTGTGGTCTGGGAAGGTAGCAGAAGATGGCTCAAGACCTTGGTCTCTCCATGTGGCAAACCCAGGGAAAGCTCCTAGGCTCAGCTCTGGCTATTGAATCAGTTTTAGGAGTGAACCAGTGAACAGAAAACCTCTCTTGTCTTCTCTCCTTCTATCTCTATAAAGTCTGCCTTTCAAATAAAAATAAGTGAATCTTTAAAAAAAATTCCCACACATGACTATAAACACTATGAACTTTTAAAGGAATACCAAATTATGCTTTAATTACACTTAAATAAAGTAAGTGTTGGTAAAAACAGTTATTCTCATTTAAAAAACAATTCTCAATTGATTTTTTAGAATCACGCTGCCTCAACATCAAAAATGAGATCAATGATATATAAACTTTTTCTATAAAAAGACCTAAAAGCAAACATTTTTGGTTGTGTGGGTCAAATTGAATCCAAGTACATATTTAAATAACAAAACAGAAAAAATTTCCTTAATTTTACTGATGAAATTTTAAAGATATAGTATAATTTCTACTACTTGATTCTTAAACAATTTTTTAGTTAATGGAGTCTCAAAAGCAGTGCTTCTTATCATTCACTTAATTGCAACTATTTTTCTTAGAAACACTTAGAAATTTCTGGACTATAAAAAAATAAACTGTTGCCTTGATTTTACCTTGTTATCTACAGATTGTAGATCTTGGGTTAGATGCTTGAGATAGGAGCAACAAAAATGTTCGCAAAACAGCAAGCAATTATAAGCCAGGAACAGCAGTTGTTAACACACTTCCAACTGCTGTTGCTAGTGTCTTGGAGTCCTTAATATAAACTTAATATAAACTTCGGAGCATTGTTTTAGAAGAAATTGAGATAAAGGTGAAAAAAATAAGTAACCCGATAGAAATAAGAGAAATGCCAGCACAGGGCAACCTGAGCTAAGAACAGTCAGCACAGAAGGGGAAGGAAGAGGCCCTTTCCAAACCCACAGGAGCAGAGGGTATCCTTTCAAGACAGCCGTAAAGAGGATACCCTACTACCTGCCATGGGGAACTAGAAATTTAAGTTACATCCTACCTAGAATTAAGTAATTGTTAATTTAAAAAAAAAAAATGAATATTATTTTCATTCCAGAACCTAGGCTGGCTTCAGGTGTTACTTAGAAATACCTTTTCCCATCTTTATGAAGTCCTAAATTGAAACTTCCCGAGTGTATGTAAGGTTAGTTACATGGTTATTCCTTCTGGAGTCAAGATTCTGAGCTGCAAAACGTGTAAACACAAAGACAGCTGAGAAGCCACGAGTATCCTCTTTTCTCTCTGATTGTTGTATTAACTTAAGTATTTCTACTACATGAAAACGTCTTACTTTGTCCTCCTCCAGGTTGTATTTCACCTGAGGGATTCATTATACAAAGTCCTTTAGCCTGGGACAATAATTTAATCATTTAAAAGCTCTTAACAGTTTCTGTTGGCATTTAATCCCCTTTTCAGTATTTTTAATGACAGCATTCATTTTAACAGAAAGACTCAAGAAAAGAAATTCCTTAGAATAAGGCTGTTGAGTTTGAATCTCCATGCTCCCTTATGTGGCTCTGGTATCAGTTTTCTTCCACTGAAAAATGAGATAACAATTTCTGTTTCAGTGGGTTGTTTGTGAACATTAACTGAGTTAATCCATGAAAACTGTTGAACATACTTTCCGGTACATATCCTATGCTCATCAAGTATCATTTATCCTTTGTGATACTATTTACCTATCATAAGTATGATATTTTATACCTATTAAATAGATACATTAAAAACTGATTTGCAAATAAGAAGATATATCAAAAAGTTCATGTAACATGAGTGAAAAGACAAGTTTAGTTTGGTGCAAGAAGATTCTAACATACACGCGGTATTTCTTTTTCAAATATATGTATTTCTGTGAACTTTTTGAAGATTCTTTAATTACTCTGTACCAGGAAGTTTGGCAGGCACTGGAGATATTGAATGAATAAACTGTATCGTCCTGTGGAAGTTACATTCTTGTGGGACACATTTATATAGTAAGCATACATGCTTAATCATGTGGGATACAAGAGATTAAAGAAACAAAAATCCAAACACTAAAATGTATGTCAGATTATGAATAACTATTATGAGGTAAATTAACTCAGGAATCAGACTGGGAGTTTTGAGGGGGTAGAGATACCAATTTTAAAACAGATGTTGTATTCAAAAAACTCTTCCTGAATATGGTGGCCTTTTCTTTTACAGGACTGAGCAGTCTGGCCTAGTGGGATTGAAGGATTTAGCAAATGAAAACACAGCATATTCAAATAAGTTTGACCAGTCAGCTTGTGTTTTATCTGGCAATCATAATTGGAAGTAGGGAAAGCACTGACTGAATCCTCTTTCCTTTTGGAATAAAAGGCAAATGAATGTTAGTAAAAAGTTCAGATGAGTGTCACGGGTATGAAAGCAAAAGGATCACAGAACTCCGAGGTTCCACTTGCATTGCTGCAAAAGCCTGGGCCAGGTTGTATTATTTTTGGTCATGGGCATTTGGGGATTTACCTAAATTCCTGACATCTTGGAGCTCTACTTCTCAACTTTCAACTCCTGTTTTTAATCACGGACCATAGAAAGTCAAATTGAAAATGACCTTAAGTGTCAGACGATTCTATCCTTAAGAAGTGCACCTAGAAACATGAAGAAAGTTGTTTAGTATCCTGAAGATAATTTCAGTCACTGGGATTGGTCTGGAAACTCAAAAGTCAATGTGCTACAAGGAAAAATTCTCTATATATGTTTTGCATTTTGCCTCTCTAATTTTTCACACATGGCTTAAAACAAGGTAAAGTGTCATATGAGGCCAACGTTATCTTATTTGGGCACCAATTTTTGTCTTGCCTGCTCCACTTCTTTTTTTTTTTTTTTACTTTTTTTATTAATTATTATGCATTATGTGACAGTTTCATAGGCTCTGGGAATCCCCTCCCCCCTGGTGGATTTCTCCACCTTGGTGCAGTATTACAGTTCAAATTCAATCAAGATTCTTTCCTTGCAAACATATACCAAACATAGAGTCCAGCTACTTATTGTCCAGATGGGTTGAACAGTTTCTTGGGGAGACCATTTCTGGTCCAAAGTTAGAGCTGGTAGAATATCATCCCAGTCAATTAAGAGTCCCAATATAACATTAACAGCAATTTGTAACATTATGGAATTGACATGGTTTTGCGTAACAAAAAACAAGTTCTTAACCACAACCTATGATTTGCTCATTGACATTTCAATTTTAGTTTATATACAGGACCGGCTGCTATATACCTTAAAATGGCTATAAGGTACCATTCAGCTGTCTCGTGTCTATTTCATTTTAGTATTTAGCCATTTGTTGTGTTGAAGTATAATTTTGCTGATCTTGGCAGATTTTAGGATAATCTAGACTGGCTTGTAACTCTAACAAGACATTTGTCAACAATTAAGGTGCAGAACTTTTTTGGGGGGGGGTAGTGCAGGAAAGTCCCCAACACTACGGTGAAGAGTGACTAATCTTCGTGTCCTACCCAGCGAGGCATGAGCCAATCCACGCCAGCTCTTTCCTGTCAGATTCCAAGCTCTACTTTTTGTTGTTTGTCTATTTATTTTAGGTTTTTTTTAGTTTGTATGATTGTTTGTTTGCTATGAGGGGTTTTTGAAGCGATCCTGATGGTCATTGCAAGGGAGGGTGTGGGTCCAGGCTGCTCCACTTCTGATTCGACTCTGCTTATGGCCTGGAAAAGCAGCAGACGATGGTCCAAATCCTTTGGCCCCCTACACCGACAGGAGACACTTGGAGATAGCCCCTGGCTCCAGGCTAAGGATTAGCTCAGCTCTGGCTGTTGGGGGCCATTTGGGGAGTAATGTAGCATATGGAAGTCATCTCTGTTATTCCTCTCTCTTTAAAATATGCCTTTCGAATAATAAATTAATAATTTTTTTAAATTGTCATATAGAAGGATTATTTGGGCACTGTTACATTGATATTGTGAAACTAAATATAAATCTCACTGGAATAATTATGTGGTTCTGTGCTATATAGACTATACTGGAGAAAGAGTTGACGTTTGTAAAGTCAAAAAATATGATAATCTATTATGTTTAATTTAATATGGGAAGGGCCTGGCAGCGTGGCCTAGTGGCTAAAGTCCTTGCCATGAATAGGCCGGGATCCTGTATGGGCACTGGTTCTAATCCCAGCAGCTCCACTTCCCATCCAGCTCCCTGCTTGTGGCCTGGGAAAGCAGTTGAGGACGGCCCAATGCTTTGGGATCCTGCACCTGTGTGGGAGACCTGGAAGAAGTTCCTGACTCCTGACTCCAGATCGGCACAGCACCGGCCATTGCGGTCACTTGGGGAGTGAATCATCGGATGGAAGATGTTCCTCTCTCTCTCTCCTCCTCTCTGTATATCTGACTTTGTAATAAAAGTAAAATAAATCTTAAAAACAAACAAAAATTTAATATGGGTAATCTAAAATTCCAATATTTTTGGTTTTTTTCAGGAAAGATGTGCTGAAAGGTGTCAATGTAAGAGTGATAATTCGGTTTTAGAAGTCTATTGTGGTTACAATAATGTATTCTAGAAGTAAGCACATACTTAGGAAACTGGAACTTAGTTTTTAAGGTTTACAGTTAACTGCAAGGAAAAGTGGTCCCATGAAATGTTCTCTTGTATAGCACACACCCTTGTCTTTCAGAAAAGAATGAGTTTGAGTAACTTAGAAGGTGTGTCTATAT
Organism: Ochotona princeps; assembly: GCF_030435755.1. NCBI lineage: Eukaryota > Metazoa > Chordata > Mammalia > Lagomorpha > Ochotonidae > Ochotona > Ochotona princeps. The sequence continues at coordinate 76,594,330 of NC_080832.1, forward strand.
AACCTTGATATTATTTTACAGTAACTTGAATTCAAAAAGGCTACATTTCACAGGAAATTACTATTCATTCTTGGTGAATGTAGCAAAAAGGCATTTGATTATCTTAAAAATGTTAAACATCCTTTTTAATGAAAAATTCAAAATTGGTACAGCAATTTGTGAAATTAAAGCATATTAAATGTGATATCTCATAATTTGAAATCGAAATTGTTACTTAGAATATTATTTTAAATGTTAAAGAACAGAAATTTAAACAAACAAAAAAGGATGACTTCAACCATTGGTGGAGATCGTCTATCATAGAATAAAATGTTCTTTGCAATAACTGAACACTATTTCTTAGGCACAGTTACAAGAGCTGGCTTCCTCATGGTTCTGAGAACATGATGGATAGTTCTGATTACTGAGGATGGGATCAATTTATTTGAATAGGACGGCAGAAATTTTAATCCATTGTATGAATTTTTGAAAGTTTACTTTCTTCAACAGTACCTGGTGCATTAGTAAATATTCAATAAATATGTTCTGATGATAAATAGGATTTGTAGCATTACGAAAGCAAAATCTTACTCTTGCTAAATCACTTTGTGATGTTTTTGTATGTGTCTGCTCCACAACCCAAAAAATGTATGTTACAGATACCTTCTTCCAGATACTGAAGGAAAAAAAAATCTGTCATAATAGTTCAGACTAGACCCAGAGTCACCCTGCTCTGTTACTTCAATACTAGCTATGTAATGCTTCCTTATTTTTGTCTTCTTGCTCTTTTCCTTTTTCCTTCATTTTTCCCTTCCTTTTTCCTTCCCTTCCCCCCTCCCTATTCTCTCCTACCCTCCCTCTCTCTTTTCTTTTCTTTCTTTCCTCCTTTTCATTTTTTAGAAAGTCAGAGTGACAGAGAGGGAAAAAAAGTGGGTTGAAGGGGAACAGAAAGAAAGAGTATGGCTTCCATATGCTGGTTTACTTACCAAAAGTCTGCAACAGCTAGAACTGGGTCAGGCCAAAACTAGAAGTCCAGAACCTCATCTGGTTGCTCCATGAGAGTGACAGGAACCTTAAGTACTTGGACCATCTTCTGCTGCCTCCCCTGATATATTTGCAAGATTCTGGATCAGAAGCAGAGAAGCAATCCCAGGCCCTCCTGTATGGGGAGGAGAGGATCCCAAATGGCAGCTGAACCTATTCTGCCATAATGCCTGTTCCTGATTTTTCACCTTTGCATTTCACTTCTCTCTTCTATAAAATTGGGTGAACAATGTGATTATTATAACAGTACCATGTCTCTCATTATAATTTTGACATATTGATTAAACACTTAAATCAGTGTCTGTTTCACACAAGGCTCTATATACTAGCTACTTATATTAATTTTTATTATTAAATAATTACTAATATAACATTTAGCACATGTTCCATGAGCTGTAATGATTGTCAACTGGCAAATAATGTTTATATGTGGGGATAATTTTAAATTTCAAGATTTACAGTTGTTTTTAAGATGAACATGATAATTAAAATGACACCGTCTACTCACTAACACTCTCAATGGTAAGAGTGAATTGAGTAATAGAAATAATAGACAAATCTTTTTATCAATCTCTCTCAGAAGCCAAAGAGTAAACTTATTTGTATGGGAAACAGGCAGTGCCTTGCATTTCCACACAGGGGTCATGTCCACCTTGGCAAGCTCTTAGCCTTTGATGAGCTTTCAAAAATACAGCAGAAGGAGGTAGAGGAGTCACTTGCCAAGATGCCTGCACAAAGGATATGAAAGAAGTAAGCTATCTAATTCTTTATCTAACCCCATCTGACCTTTTCTTTTTCTTTCTTTCTTTTCTTTTCCTCACACAAGTAAATGCAACTTGGCTAAATTTAGTGTTCCACTTGTTTGCTACTAGTCATTCCTCCTCAGCGCTGCACCTGATTATAGAAAGCGTTTGGAGCAGAATCTCTCGTGAAACCATTGTGCTCTTGGTGTCTCAGAGCTCCTTGCTTGTCTTCTGTTCTAGCTGTTCCCCTTTTATCTTGATTTCCCCATAACGGCTTCTCTTCCTTTGCTTCCCTGTTCTATGTTTATGGTTCCCAGTTTCTGTAATTTTACTTTTGCAGTGTTACATTCATTCATGTTTTATAGTATAGTGCTCTGCTTTAAAGGAGAAAACTGAAACAAAGAATTTAAGTTGTCTGCCCAAGACTGTAAAGATGGTTAAGCCTTAGAGCCCAGACTTGGTTTGTACTGATGTCTAGCTTCAAAACCAAGTACTAACAATCATATTGTCCTGCCTCAAACAGCCCAATTTCTCAAGCAACTCAGAACCAGCCTCTGAGACAGGCAGCAGTGTCCAGACTCGCTTTGGACATACTGCTTTAGCTGATTAAAATATCTTTATGGAACTGCTTCAACCTGCCAGTTATTAAGTCTCAATCCCTTGCAGCCATTACTAAGGGCAACTTGCTGTTTATGTTCAGAAATCAAACTAAAGGAGGAAAAAAAAGGCATTTCCCAAATGTCATGCAATTTTAAAACATACTTCAGGAGGAAAACCTGAGCCAGAAAAGAGTTAAGGTCAGCTATAAGTCTCATGTTTATTGACAAACTTTGTTTATAGAGTATTGTAACTATCATGTTGCCATGACCACTTTCATTCTATTATTAAGGCAAAAAGAAGAAGTTGAAACTGAAAGCATCCATTTTAATACATTCAGAGTTAAAACTTTCATGCTATGTTTGATAAATCTGGAGTCTTTGGATCTCTGGCTGTCCAATATTTCATCTTGTTTATCCCTTTTACTATCACTTTGAATGTAGATAATTATATCCATTGCAATATCTTAATCATCTACTAAGTACCAAGTGGAAAACTTGTATTTCCATTTAATCCTTTTCATAATTCTGCAAAAAACAGGCTTATCATTTACATTTTACATATGAGAACTGATGAAGTATCACACACTAGTGACAGATACAGTTTGGATTCAAAGAATCCCAAACCCTTAAAATTGTTGAACTAAATAACAAGACTTCTTAACACAATCAAAATTGCTTCTTTCCACAGCATGTTGGGCAGCACTGAGGTGAGGGGAAGGAGAAACTCATATCCTAAAAAGTTCAGGAGTAGTAGATATTGTGGTGTCACAGTGTAAGTTACCAACTGTGACTCCAGCATCCTATTTTGTAGTAGCAACTTGAGCCTTGGGATGCAGCTCTGCACTAAGCTGAGAATGCAGTAAAGGATGCCCCAAGTCCTTAGGCCCCTGCCACATGCATGGGAGACAGACATGAATTGAGTTCTTGGTTTCTGGTTTCTGCTTGGCCCAGTCCTGGTCATTGCAGCTATTTGGAGAGTGAACCAGTGGGTGGATGATCTCTTTCTCTTTCCATGTTTTCCTCTCTCTATCACTCTGCCTTCCAAATAAGTCAGTCAGTCAGTCAGTAAGTAAGTAAGCAAATAAAAAAAATTAAGGAATAAATAAAATCTTCAAAAACAGACTTCAGGAAGAGGTTAGTTTCAGTTCCTACTTCATTGTCCAAATTTGCCAGAAGCCACAGATTCTGAGCTTGTTTCTTGCTTGGGAATAAAACACTTTAGTAGTATTTTGATTCTGCTCCCTAAAAAATGTGCATACATTTTTTGGTGTAATGTACTTATGCATAAAAGAGCTCTTCTGGTAAATGTAGCTGAGCAGGACCTAAAATTCGTTAGGGCTAATTCTTCTATGAAGAGGTGGGTTTTCTGCAAAGCTGAGAGAGTTTAACCCCTCAATGATTGTTTTTGAAAGATTTGCAAATGTAAATCATTTTAACTATAATCAAGTCTGCATTTTCCATATCAGATTTTTTTTCTCCATGTCCCTTTGAGTAATCTCAGACTGTGAATATCTAAGAGTTGACTAACAGAAAATAGAACAAGGGATTTCTTTACATGGCTTAGTGTGATGTATCAATGTGCTTTGCAGTCACTTCCAGAGAAACGATAGTTGGTACCCTCTGAAATCATGGAGACATGCTTTCAGAAATCATCTGCCTGCTCATTTGGGGATCACAGAATGAAGATGCAAGGTCAGAACTTGTAATTCAATGAGAGTATGCTCTGCAGTGTCAGAAATATCTGCGTTAAAAAAATTAAATGTTCACCATCAGAAGCTCATTTGCAGAAATTGTTTATCTCATGGAAATGAACATTTTTTTATTTTGATTCACATCAGTGGTGTGTTCACTCAGAAATTCTCTCTCATCAGGAAACACATGAAAAAGAGCAGAATGAATTTTTAAAATGCCATTGGATACATCATTAAGATAGTTAATAGATTTCCCCCTCCATAGATTTAGTGGTGTTTGTGTTACTTGTCAGATTTTAAATGTCTATTTTATAATGGTTTATTTTTAATTCTAATTGAATAATTACACTGTTTTTATCATATTTTGTTTTGTATTCTGTTAAGGTCACTGATAGTTTTGTAACTTTAGATTTTACAAATTCTGTGTCTTTCCTATCACATGACAGCTTTCTAGAATGCACTAACAAATAGGAAATTTCAGTGAATGGTTGGTGAGAATGGGCAGGAGGGAAAAATTGGACCTCTGCACTGTCAGGAAGTAGTTTTGGAACTGCTGTTAGATGTGTGCTCCTCAGCTGTGGTGGAAACATGACAGGCACCACATGTTAACACCTGTCATCAGGTTTCCTTCAGCAAGGCCAACCTCATGAATTGATATCTATCATCAATGCCAAGGAGGGAAACCTCTCTAAAATCATTACCACATCTCTTGTTCTCCTCCTGCCAGGGGAGGGTGCCTAAATTGTCAGGATTAGAGGCATATTCCTTTAGGTTTGGAAAATGTTTCAATTTCCTTGACTGGAATTATTAAACACAAATTCATCCATGAGCAATTTCATCACAAACCAGGATTAAGTACCCCTTAGTCCTGAGACTTAAGAGACTCTGATGAGGATAAAGATGAGCCAACAACTTGTGAACATCCACTACACATCAGGCTACATTAATGTAGTGTGCACTATCTCAGTTAACTCTGTAACAGGAGGGCACTGAGGGTGAGAAGGGACATGTAGCTTTAAGGGGTTGAATAAGAAAATAGGGCACAAAAAGAGTTAAATTACAAGATAAGAAGCAGACTTCAAAAGCTTCACACATTTCACAATCATGTCTTCCCAATCCTTTCTGTTTTCCCCAAGTCTAGTAAAAAGCTGATTTCTGTTTCTCCTGATCATGAAGGTCACAGTAGCACATGCTTTACATTACATAAAGTGTGAAGAATTAACCCCTGAGCAATGAAAGTCTGTTCCCCTTGCAAAAGAAACATGATTGTGGTAAAAATGCCAAATGACAGCTGGATTTCAACAAAAACCAACTATCAAGGGGGGAAGGGTTTTCAAGACAACTAGAACCAGACAGTTAAACATTAGCATTCAGTGGTTTGAAGGGCTTAGGTTTTGCAATGGTGTGGTTTGGAAGCTTTCCAGCAGAAAAGTTATTTTCTTTTAGGAGAGTTCGACTATATATATATATATATATATATATATATATATATATATATATATATATATATATATAAAATTTATTTATTTATTTATTTATTGCTAAAATAACGTGATCCTTAGTGATGTCTTAGATGACCCAAACTTTAAATAGATGTTATTATCTTAGTTGATCTCATTTTTACTAGGTTTTACAGGTCAGTCATGAACTATCAACAGCTTCCTGATAATTATTCCTACTTACTCCAAACCTATTAGCCTGTTGGTCTTATCTATGCTAAGAGGAAGTTTTTTATGTGTACCAGACTTCCTCAGTGAACAGCAAAAAAAACAAACTGAAATTCTGAAGGAAGTTCTGACAAGTTGAGAGGTTGAGAATGAAGAAAAATGGAAGATTATGTTGCTGCCCAGTCCTCATCTCCTTTATACTGAAATTGCGTTGGTTCATCTAGAGCAGGAATGGTGTTAGAGTACTTAGGCTCACAACTAGTCAGGTCAGGACTGGATTTCTGGGTGGCTTTATAAAAATATGTGATCTGACTTGTAAAGAAATGGAAAAGGTATTCCATTTTCTGTCATTAGGGACTCATTTATTTGACTCTACAGGCCTGAAGAATCCATTATTAAAATAAAGCAGCAATCATTCATAGTCATTTCTCCCAAAGCAAGATTGGATAATCCAGGAGAGACATGCTGTTAGAATTAATACCTCAATTACTTGGAAGATACCTAGTGAAAGCCTGGAGAGGAGAACAAGGAGGGGAGGAAGTGGGGGAAGGGAAACCCTAACGCCTATTAAACTGTGCCATAAATAAAATTTTAAAAATAAATAAAAATCTTTACACAAACAACAAAAAATCAAATGGTAATGTTATATGTCCAAAGTAGAGTTTCAACATGCTTTCTGCAAAAGTTGGAAAGAGCAGAAAGTTGAAGCTGGCCCCATCTATCAATCTGTAAATGGGTTATTTGAACATATGGGCCTTAACATGCTCACCGATTGTATGTGTTTGTGAGTGTCCAAAATGAAAAGGCTTGTTATTAGATGCAGCCTCTCTCATCGGCACAGCAAGAAATTCCTCAGGCAAGGACATACTTTATAATTAATTAAAGGATTTCTGCTTTTGTTAACTGCCCATGACAGTTACTCACCTTTCTTTCCAAGATGAGTTTCTGATTTTTAGTGATAATTTATTATAAATCTATTCTCTCACCAGTTAGAGACTTACTCCAAATGATCATTTGAATCCAATATGCTCAAGTACCTATGGACAAAGATTCACGATGGCAGTCATCTTTTATAGATGCCATACTATTTCACCACAGAGAAAGTAAAACACAAACCTAGCACTTAGTCCAGTGCATTTTATGCATTTTAATTCCTCATTGTTGTAATTATGAAAAGCTTTTAACATATCTTTTGGTGGTGACTTTATACCTGCTGAGCAGAACCATATTATATTGCAAAATTTGGCAAAACTAGAATTAGAGCCTTAAAAGGTCAAGAAAAATTCTTCAGAAGGAATGGAGACTTAAGTGATATAGGATTTATTACTTCCTTTCTTGCATGCAACATTTTTGTAGATACATACACTTTGCCAGAGATATATCAGTGATCCAGGAAAGTAATCCCCAACAGAGAAATGAGAGAGTGATCCTCTGGTATGTTCTTTTTGTATGTTCTTTTCCTAAGAGCCCTTTTGGAAAAATGGCTGGCTATGTGTCATATTTATATGAAAACGAAACCATATTCGCTTGTTTTTATTATTCATAGTATATAATATCATTCTCAATATATTATTATTATATAACATATAATGTATAATACATTTTACATATTATATGATATATAATATATAATAAATATAATTGTTATTAATATTAATATCCACAGTATATTATTCATAATAATATATGAATGAAGCATTCTATTCATATAATACTATGAATAATACTTCACAAATATGTGCGACATTAATATAATAATATCTTACATAATAAATAGAATACATCACAGAACTCTGCTAGGAGATTTCTTTCATTTCCCATATATTGGAAGGTTCTTTATATTAATGAATATCCCAGTTTTATATTCATTTATTAATTTGAAAGGCGAGGTTACATAGAGAGAGAAAAATGAAGAGTGAACTCTTCTAGACCTGGTTCACTCCCCAGATAGCAGGAGCTGTGATGGTCTGAAGCCAGGAGCCAGGAGTCAGGAGTTTCTTCCAGGTTTCCTATAGGGGCACAGAGATCCACGCAATACGCCATGCTCCATTACCTTCCCAGATGCATTAGTAAAGATCTGGATTGGAAGTGGAGTGGTAGGGGCTTGAAATGGCATGAACATGGGATATTGGTGCCCAGGCAGCAGTTTTGCATGTTACACCATAGTGCTGTTCCCAAATCCCATCTTTCCATCAATCTAGGGCATATACTTTATGATCACTATGTAGAGTATCCAATTCACACAGCATGATGTAGTATTTGCTTATGCTTACCCAGATGTATAAAAAATCAAAAGAAAATATTATGAAAAATATTTTGAATGAAAATGTCCTGTGACATTTTCAATTGTTAATTGTTCTATTTCATGACAAGACCATTAAAATAGCTGCATAATCCTAATGGATCTGATGCACAATTTGGAAAACATCAATCTAATCTGATCTTATCATTCAGTAAAGTATCTGCAGAAATTTATGATTTAACCTCCTATGTTTTCCCCTTTGCAATTCCCTATCACATAGGACAGCAAGAATTATCTCAAAAGGTAAGCAGAAGCCTGATCAAAACCTCCTGCACTTCTTTCACTTATAACAAAACCCAAATTCATTACCAAAGCCCATTTGATGTGACTCTTGACTTTCTCTCCAGCCTAATCTTGTGCCACCTCTTCCTTCCTCAATTGGCTTTGACTGCATCAAACTTAATTCAGTTCCTCCAGAAGAGCATATTGCTTTCTGCCTATGTACATACATGTTGACCCTTCTACGAACCTTCTTTTCCTAACTTTTATATCCTTTAGTTCTTCCCTTACTCTCTCTACAGAGTGAACAGTTTTTGGCACCTTAGTTTAATATGGTCATCTTTGTTATTATGTTTCATCTCGTTGTTGGAATATTTACTAAACTTAGAAACAAAAGGGGAAAGTATGGTAGTTCTAGGAAACTTCGCCCAAGCAATCAGCAGTATTAGATGGTAGGAGGAAGAGCCACAGTAGGAAAGAGTGCAGTCTTCAGCAGCTGGAATGCATTGATTTTAGGAACAGGAACATGGATTTTGGAAATGTTATTTAATGTAATATACCATGCCTCTCTTACTGCCTTTTCATTTATATTTAATATTGAGTCACATTAATTTTGAAAATACAGTGTGTCTTTACTTTGTAAGAAGAGTGAAGGAAAGGCAGTGTTTGGTCGCATGTAGGCTAACAATTTAAAAAGGGAGCTGCCAGGTCCTTGAATTATTGGTGCCAGTGATAACCAAAGTGACAGAACTCTTCAGAAAAGCAGCTATTAGGCGAAAGAGTCAGAGCTTCTTAATTAGAGTGTTGGTATGATGTTTCGCCCTTGAACCATCCATTCTCCGTGGGATCATGGATTCCTTTTTGCCATGGGATCATGCATAATTGCAAGCTTTGTATTGAAGAATAGAACTATTGAAGGGGCGCTTAAGCTTCTTTGTCATAAGGATTGACTCTTACTATTTCTGTTACAGTAGATCCAGATTTACAAACAAATCAAAGGACACATCTCACCTCATTAGCAGTCAGTTGAAGGAGGTGGATGCAGGAACTAATTGGAGTTTGGCTGTGATTTGGAATCAGCCAGTCAGAATCTCCCATAGCCTCAAGGTGAATGCCAGATTGAGAGCATCATTTGATCCTCCTCAGGCTTGGTACAGAGGAAAAGAGCCATCTAGGGTCTTGGCCCTCCCTGTTCTTTGTTGGCCACCACTCTTAAGCTTTTGGTTCTACTCTGGTGCCCCACTCCAACTCCTACAAAGAATAAGCTGGTGTGGAGTGCTTTCAAAATGCCAAGCTTGCAGTAAGACATATTTAGCATGCTCTAAGGCATTATTTGAGGCATATTTACTTGCTGTAAGGCATAGTTAGCATGTTCTAAGGCATATCCACATATTTACATTTATTTAGTACTGCCCATGCTGCTTTGCCAGCCTGGCTCTCTGTCACAATTTCTTGTTGATCTTTTCTCAGTCTGGTGCTAGAAGAGTACTTCTCCAAAGCTAAGCTATGAATGTATGTGTGCTGTGAGTGTTGTTCCCAGGAGTCCCTATCTTTTGGTTTCCTATAATTTCTCAACAAATATTAGCATTAACTATTTCACTGTTTGGGTCTTCTTCCTTACTATCACCATATGAAATAAAGTATGATTGTTTTAAAAGGAGCAATTGTTAACAGTTCTCATAGGAAAAAATCACTTTCAAAAATGAGGAAAAATTATCCATCCCTGGAGTTTCTGCATCCGATCTGCTGCCTCATGATTTAATCACTTCAATTAAGAATAATGTACTTGGCTCTTTCCATGTCAGCCACTGACTTCTCCCAAGCAACAAATAATAAGGAAGATGTGGCATTAACTAAGGCAGCCTTGCTGCAGGTCAAAGTAGCACAGAGAGCTGATCTTTAGTGCCTCTAGACCTTTGGAACGAACCCAGTTTCTTAGGGCCAAGTTGCTTTCAATTAGAATTTATTAAAAACAAAATGAGCTGGCTATTTTTGGCTTATTATCTGAGTTATAACCTAATTTTTCATTGATCATAGTTTGTGAGGTTTTGTAATACAAGTCTTGCTTCCTTGCTTCTAAAAGGAGTATCTTATTCCACAACAGCATAACTGATAAGAAAAATAGGAAACCATGGGAGTCTTAGAACTCTTATAGAATTATGAAGATGATACAACAATAAGAACAGTAACACAAAAACAGACTCAACTGCCAAGAGAGAGCAGGCCACTGCCTGTAAGGGTTAGCCAACTCCGGAAATTTAACTTATTTGTTTGGATAATGTAATCTTTCAACATGCTGCAGCAACTTACAGGCTAATTATAAAATATTTTCTATGTTCCAGTTAATTGTAACCAAAGTTCAGTTTTCTAGTACAAATATATTAACATATAATGTGAGCATTTATCAACCAATAGATGATTTAATATACTGAAAAACAAAGTGACATCAGCCCTATATGGAAAAAAATGGATGGGAATGACACTGAAAGTCCTTGTATTTGAGAAAATTATGTTGCTCTCCAGCGTGACACCACATCTATGCATAGGCTTTGAGAGAACTTATTTTTCAATTTCAAATTTACTAAATGAATGTTTATGGTCACATGAAAAGCTTTTGCTTCTAACTCAAAGAGATACTCTGACATTACCTCTGTGAGTTTGTGACTGCTGAATGGAATCTACATGTACTTCATTCCTACCCTAACTGAACAGGGACTGTTATAATAATAACAGGCTGTTATAATTGCTGTTAGAGAGACTTTTGTGAGAATGAATTGAAAAGCAGAATTTGGCACAGTCACTAAATGAACACATGTGAGATTTGTGAAGAATTACTTTTTTTTTTAAAAACACTGTCCCTTTATCCTCACATTAGTTTTCAGACCACATACTTTGATTTTTAATTTAGGGCTTATTGCCATTATACTTAAATGTCCTAAGAATGCAACTATAATAAAAAGAAAAGTCTCAGCCATATATATACATATATATATATACACATATTATGAATAATTAGTAATGTAAATCTTCATAGAAGGATACCATGTGTTCTTTCCTTGAATCCTCTGTATTAGAGGACAATTCAAAATTCAAAATTTATTAGTTTTACTATATTATTTGATTAAAACTCAGAGTAAGGTAAAAGCTTCTGAAGTACTAGATTCATACAGAAATAAAAATGAAGTCTGTAATAAAATCCCATTAATGATATGTAAACAGAGTTTCAGAAAAATGAGTCATCAACTGATCATTAGAAACTTTTAGGATAGTTAGTAAAACTTTAAAGCTGACCATATTCAGATTGAAACTATTATTCTCTTAAGAGCACTGTATAAGATACACAGAATATATCTAGAGTATTTAATCTAGATTATTTGCTGGGTAAGTTCTAGGTAACCATAGTGACCAGGGTTTATAAAAAAATGTCTATCACAGTGGCTGATGGCCCTAGACTGATTCAACAGATATTTATCTGTATTGATGAATAGTCAATTAGGAAAGATATATTAAAGAACGAAGCATCTTGGTGGAAAAAATGAAGAGAGGTAAACATATGCTAGCCTCCAATGCACCTGTGGTGTTCACCAGCCCCTACAAATGTGCAGCTCACACTATACTAGAATTTTAGAGGACCATAAATCTAAGGTAACTCACTCTTTGGTGCTATATAGAGTGCAGTTTGTAAAACCTCTGATTAATTTGACCAACACAGGCATTCAAAATCCATAATGAAAGTTCCAGAGTAAATGTTTTCATCAAATTGGTCTTTAATTAAATTTAGAACACAACTAACATTTCCATTTTACTCTATTAAAAACAAGAAGTTTAACCAGACATCTGGTTGTTAAATATCAGAAAGATAATATGTCTAAATAATTGCTTTGTTTTTCAATTTTTTTAATTCAAATGTTTACTATCTTTAGACACAAAGCAGATTAAGAATTAGTCATTAGAACTCAATTTCTTTGATTTATGAAGAAAATGTGACTCAAAATAATGACTTATTCAATATGTAATGGACAATTACTTTGAAGTGATCACTATGTTTAGATAATGTCTGTACTTGGTCTAGAGTTATAAAGCATAAAATACATAGATAGATATGTATTTGTAAGACCCTATGCTACTCGGAAATGGGGAGGAATAGCAGAGAAATCTTACTTCACCCTAGAAGGTGTGAAGAAGACGGGAAGTATCAGGATCATAACTGGTAACTCGTAAGCAACAGACTCGAATCAGCATTAGACAATAGCAAAAATACAAAGGCATATGGGGGGAATCAGAAGCAATCCTAACAACCTCTTAACAGGAGGTCATATGCACAGAGCAGGGGGGGACCCCAGAGTGGAGCAGGTGGACAGGAGGAGGCTTGTAACCCAACCCTGAAGACTCCCAGATCCTCACCAAGGACTATCAGTACCAGCACCGAAGACTACATCCCAACTGCCAAGGAGACCATGGGGAATTGGAGTGCCTTTGGAGGCCAAGAACTCTGAGGTCACCCACCCCCATCTGGATCTACCACATGGGATGGAAGAAGCCCAAATCCTGCCTTGCAGGATCCAAGGTCATCGGAACAACAACCAGGAGCACTGAGTGGTCCACAGAAACAGAAGAACAGTAACCTTCCTTCGGATATAGGGAGAGGCGCTTTCTCTGGTCCTTGCCTGGTTCCGACTTTGGATCCCCACTCCTCTCTCAGGATCGCTCCAGAAACCCCTCAAAACAAACAAACAAACAAACAAACAAATCTAGAATAGATAGAGAACTACAAGGAAAGCTTGGAATCAGACAGGAAACGGTCAGCGGGGATGCACTTATAACTCACTGGGTGGGACACAATGATTAGTTATTCCTCACTGGGGTATTGAAGATTTCTCTGCACACCCCTCCTAAAACTGTTCACCTAAACTGTTGACATATGTGTTGTTAGAGTTATAGAATTAGACTACCCGAAAAACAGCCAGGTTCAGCAAAATCGTGCTTCAACACTATAAACTGCTAAATACTAAAATTACTAAATACTAAAATACTGACATGAGACAGCTGAATAGTAATCTATAGCCATTTTAAGGTGTATAGAACCCGGTTGCATATAAACTAATAATTGAAATGTTAATGTAGAAGTCACAGGATGAGGTTCAGAGCTTGCATTCTTTTTTTTTTTTTTTCTCTTTTAACACATTGGTTACTCAATACCATGTCAACTAATTCCATAACGTTATAAATTGTTACTGATGTAATGTTGGGGCTTTTAATTGATCGGGATGATACTCTACCAATTCTAACTTCAGACCAGAGATGGTCTCCCCAAGAAACCATTGAACTTATCTGGACAATAAGATGCTGGACTTCATGCTTGGTAGATGCTTGCAATGAAAGAATCTCAACTGCATTTGAACAGTGGTAATGCAACAAGGTGGAGGAATCCACCATGGTGGGGGGTGGTTGGGGAGGGGTGGGAGGAATCCCAATGCCTACAGAACTGTGTCACATAATGCAATGTAATCAATAAAAAAAGGAAAAAAAGATAAGTATGAAATAAATATCTTAAAACATTATAGTACTCTAAAAAGAAATGGAATGTATTTTCTTAGTGCTGTATTTTTATGATTACTGATTTTCTTTAAAAAAAAAAGTGAGCTGAAAACACTATTCTGAACTACTCTGACCATGATGCTTCCACCACCAAGGTGTTTCTACCCTTCAGGCGTGAACCAGGTTCCTCTCTCACATCTGAGTACTTTGGCCTTCTCAAAAAGTCTTGTAATCTACAGACACACACAGATAATATTCTAGGACATGACAAGAGTAGAAGTGAAAGACATTAGACAAGTCCCAAGTTTTGCAAGAAGCAATTCTTTCAAAACATGCAGAAAAGCCATCTATTTCTGATTAATGTAAGGATGTTGAACTATTGATTATAAAGAAGCACAGTAACTTAATGCTAATGAATTCTTAAAATTCTTTCTAATGGAAACCATGAAAAAAAACATGGGACAAATCAGTCCAGGTGCCACATTTTATCTAAGAGCATGACTTTAAAGTAAGTGAATTAAGAATGCCACTTTTTATGTGAAGCAATTGATTTCTTAGGCAATTAGTAATTTTAAAACATGAAACATGCATCTTGTATTGCCCTTAAGGGTATCTTACTTATCTAAATTTTATAATCAGTTCTTTTAATTATATATGAATCTAAACTGCCTTTTAATTTATAGTATCCTTGCTGAAATTGAGGCTCATTGGAAAGGAATCTCTTCCAATTAGAAACTTCCATGACTCAAATATCAGTAACATTAATAGTTCTGTTTTCTTCTCTTTATCTTCTCACCTAATGCATATTCAATAGCATCATGGAACCTTTCCATTTATTATACTGCTAAATTTGAATCTTTCTATCATATTGCTGGGACAAATTCTGAAGTCTTTAAGTAGCACTATACCCTGTCAGTTGTCTATACCTAATTTTTCTACCTACCAAAGATTAAAGGATCCCAATATTTCCAAGGGGGTCAGACTTTTATTCAATGGGTCTGGTGTATGAAAGGTGATTTCTTTCTTCCTGTAATGTTCATCATCCCAGCAGCTTCAAGGAAAAATAACTTTTGCTTAATATTACTTGCTATATTCATTTTTTTCAGACTTTCTAAAACAATGTAGTCTTGGATTGATTATCATATTCCTTAGTATTCCATGAAGATAATGTTAATTGTATTATTTAATTATTGTTTCTTTGCTTGGCAACAGATAATTCTGAGTTAACAGGAAAGGACCTTAAAAGCAAAGTAACTAGGGTAGGTATCTGGCCTAATGGAAAAACTTCTGACTGGGACACACACATGCATAGTTAATGCCTAGGTTTGCTCCATTTAAGCTTTCATCTTTCTGAGAGGCTATTTGGGTCCCTGTTTCCCTTATGGGAGACCTGGATTAAGAGTCTGGCTCCAGATCTGCTTGCTTCAGCCTTGACAACTGTGTACATTAGGAGAGAGAACCAGCTGCTTTGACTGATTTTGTCTCTCTGCCTTTCAAAAATAAAAATTAATGGTACTAGATAAATGGGAATACACTATTTTAAAGTATCTCTGAAATGTTAAAAGCTCATGTAAAAATGAAAAGGTTAAGAATAATCAACATGATCTTGACACATACATAAAAAGGATCTTATTTTTCACAAGATACACAAATATTGTAGGGCAACTTTTTTAGAAAAAAGGACCATTTATTATATTTTCCCTTGGTACTCTTCACAAATGCATAAATTTCACAAAATAAATTTTAACATTTTCATCAGGGAATTTAATCTTCTTGCACAAATTCACAGAAACAAAAACTATTAACCACATATTACAATTTACTTATTCAAATTTTATCGCCTTTGAAGATAGGTGGTTCTATTTTGCATTTTGCCAAATGAATGAGACTTCTGAATATTTCTTTCGTTTGGAAAGCAGTCTGGTCCATGGAACTTACAACATTGATTTAAACGGCAAAAATTTCACCCAGATGTCAAAAGAGGAAGAACTTCTGACAAAGCAGACACTGACGATAATAGCACAATAAAATGAATACCGGATAATCCTTCTCATGCAAAATTCTACTAAAGGACATTCCATACTGAATTTTTTTTTTTTAAGATTTGATTATTATTGGAAAGCCGGATATACAGAGAGGAGGAGAGACAGAGAGGAAGATCTTACATCCGATGTTTCACTCCCTAAGTGAGCCGCCACGGGCCGGTGCGCGCCGATCCGAAGCCGAGAACCAGGAATCTCTTCCTCAGGTCTCCCACGCGGGTGCAGGGTCCCAAAGCTTTGGGCTGTCCTCGACTGCTTTCCCAGGCCACAAGCAGGGAGCTGGATGGGAAGTGGAGCTGCCGGGATTAGAACCTGCACCCATATGTGATCCCGGGGCATTCAAGGCGAGGACTTTAGCCACTAGGCCACGCTGCCGGGCCCTCCATACTGAATTTTAAATATGTTGATGCAGATTTATAGAACCCTACATTGCTGCTCACATATTGAATCTCATCATCAATTTGTTACCCAGCCTTTTGAAAATGGTTGAGACACTACAGATGCAAAATGGGCTGAAGTATTTAAAACCATAAAATGTAAAGAATAGGTTTGGGGCTCGGCGGCACAGTGGCCTAGTGGCTAAAGTCCTCCTAGCCTTGAACGTGCCCGGATCCCATATGGGTGCCGGTTCTAATCCCAGAAGCTCCACTTCCCATCCAGCTCCCTGATTGTGGCCTGGGAAAGCAGTTGAGGACGGCCCAAGGCCTTGGAACCCTGCACCCATGTGGGAGACCTGAGGAAGTTCCTGGCTCCTGGCTCCGGATCGGCACAACACTGGCCATTGAGCTCACTTGGGGAGTGAATCATAGGATGGAAGATTTTCCTCTCTGTCTCTCCTCCTCATTGTATATCTGACTTTGTAATAAAAATAAATAAATCTTAAAAAAAAAAAAAAGAATAGGTTTGATCATTATCCCAAACTGATCTAGAAGCTATGTGACTGAGGATGTTACCGTTTCTTGACAGGGTCTAGGAAAATATTTGTTTCCTGCAATAAGCACAAGAAAAGTCATACTGCAAGTGGCATTTTCCTAAGAAAACAGGCAGTTTAGTTTTCCAAGAGGCTTTTAATTTTAGATGAAGCACTTTGATCAGTGAGTGCCCTACTAACACTAACTGGACACTGGTAATATCTCCAGTTTGAAGACAGCTGTAGGAATAAAATTGGAAAGATGTACTCACTGGCCTCAGGAATCACTAGGATTCATGTTGGCAGGTTGTAAATAGCGGTGGTGGAGAATGTTCTCATGCCCCTCATGTGGCCACCATTCCGTCTATACTACATGTGGTTTCCACAGGGTCATGCCTTGTTTTGTGGGAAGTATCAAACAGCAGAAGTGGTAACAGGTGGAAAATCAATGGAAGGAAAAGTAACAGCTGGCACAGAAAAAAAAAAGAAAGAAAAGAAACAAATAAGGAACACAAATATGAAGGAGATTGGCCACAGCACTGTATGAAAGAGAGGCAGTAGGTTTACTGGCAGTTTCAAGTGCTATTTTCTATATCCTTGTTGGCATGAACTTGGGAGAAAATTGAATTCAGGCCTATTTGCTTCCTATATTCTGAAATCTGCATTTTTGAGAAGACAGTAAGCAAACAGTGCAAGAAAGGGAAAACCACCACCACAACAACAGCAACAAAACACCAAACACCACTAGTTAATTTGTGCAGCCTTCCAACTTCCCATCGTGCTTCACTTTGTGTGTATGTGTTTCTGGAGAACTTTGAATATATTGTCTAGTTCCCCACTCACTGCTGGCAGGTCACCCAAAACTATCATTAGCATTGTCAGGTTATTGTGTATTCTGGTTTTCAACTGTTTCAGGGTAGAATGCCCTGCCTTGTGCAGTTTTGATAAATGCAAACACCCAGAATTTGGAAAGAAAAACTATATTTGCAGATCAATGTGAACATTAAAAGGGTATGAGAAGATTAGGGACTCCCAGAACACTGTGAGATAACACCAGAGATCCAAACTAATGTCCTGCTGCTTCTCGAACATGCTTAATAGTGTTGTTCCTCATTTTTCTATTTGGAAAATCCACAAAGTTTTGGTTTTTAAGACATTTCAAAAGAAGGAATAAGGCCTGGTGCTGTGGCCTAGCGGCTAAAGTCCTCGCCTTGAACACGCCGGGATCCCGTATTGGCGCCGGTTCTAATCCCGGCAGCTCCACTTCCCATCCAGCTCCCTGCTTGTGGCCTGGGAAAGCAGTCGAGGACGGCCCAAGGCCTTGGGATCCTGCACCTGTGTGGGAGAGCTAGAAGAGGTTCCTGGCTCCTGGTTTCAGATTGGCACAGCACTGGCCGTTGGGCTCACTTGGGGAGTGAATCATTGGACCAAAGATCTTCCTCTCTCTCTCCTCCTCTCTGTATATCTGACTTTGTAATAAAAAATAAAATAAGTCTTTAAAAAAAAGAAGGAATATACAAAAATACTGAGCATACTAGCTTGCACATAGTAACACATTTAATAGTAACAAGCATTATAAAGTTTAAAACTGAATTTCTTCTTATTGGTTCTTATTTCAATCCAGATTGATTTTAACTGTTAAATCAAGATCAACTAGAAGTAAATGTGTCTTTCTCAAACGTGTACATAAGGCTTTCTTTAAAAAAATTCAGATAGACTCTTCTTACATAAAAGTAATGTTAATTTAGACTGTCCGAATTTCAGTACTGTAATGGTCCTAACTTGAACTCATAGCATCATATGATGCTTTTCTTTTTCAATTAAATAAGAGCAATAAAATTGCTTATCAAATAGATTCAGAAGCTAAAGCACGAAAACTGAAGCAATCCTTGCACTCAAATGCAATCGAGAAATAAGTATATTGAGAAAGCTACTGGCTGAGAATGTATTCGGACTTTCCAATTGGATAATTATTTTGTTCTCTAGAAAAAAAGTGAATACTACAATTGCAAATTTCCAAATTCATGTAAAGATGAATACTTTTTTAAAAAGATTTATTTATTTTTATTACAAAGTCAGATATATAGAGAGGAGGAGAGACAGAGAGGAAGATCTTCCATCCAATGATTCACTCCCCAAGTGAGCTCAATGGCCAGTGTTGTGCCGATCCGGAGCCAGGAGCCAGGAACTTCCTCAGGTCTCCCACATGGGTGCAGGGTCCCAAGGCCTTGGGCCGTCCTCAACTGCTTTCCCAGGCCACAAGCAGGGAGCTGGATGGGAAGTGGAGCTTCTGGGATTAGAACCGGCACCCATATGGGATCCCGGGGCCCAAGCGTGAATACTTTTTGCAGAATGTAAATAATAACTCAGTCTGACAAGAAAAAGGGAACAATGAGCAACATTGTCTTTCAACAGGATCTAACAGGAGGCCACTATGAATCAAGCAAATATTACTTCAAAATAAACTGTCTACCAAGTCATTGTCAAGCATAAGATCTGCTGAATGCTGCAATACAATAGTTAGCAGGGTTGTGACTAAGATTTGGAAGTGGATAATGCTTAACAAAATGTTTAGGGAAAGTCCAACCACAACTACTAGAAGCTGGGGAATGCAGGGGGGTAGGGGGAGTTGAGCGGGTAGCAGTGCTTTGTGTAAGACTGCCCAGGTGCTGTCTTGGCCTCAGTAGTGTGTGTCAAACAGCAGACCACCTGGGTCTAGAATCATCCCCTTTCACCTCTCAGCCTTACACATTCTAAGAGATAATGGGATCAATAACCAGACTCGCTTGGAACAGAGTCCCCACCTGGAGAAAGGGCTGAGGGCTCTGGTGGAATTTTGAGTGCAGTGCAAAATACGGCTGTGCACCTTGGCCAGATCACCTAACAGTTCACAACAATGTGAAGTTCTTCATATGCACAGAAAGATGAAATTGCATATGGGCACAGTTCTGTTTTTATTTTTTCATTTCTAAAGGGAAAGTGAAAATAATGTACAAAATATGTCAGCAGACTAAATCACTTGATTTTTTTTGTTCTAATACAGTGCAATTAATGCATGATTCTTTGACTATATTTTAACAAGGGGCATAATGCACATGGGCCATTGAAAGGAACAATTTTCACAGGTCTTTTCTCTTTGCTCTATTTCAAAAGTGTTTTTTTTTTTTTTTTTTTTTTCGCTATTTGTACTTACCTTGCCTTCCAGTGAGACGATAACACACGTTCAGTGATGACAGTTTGGTTCAAATCCTACCTCTGTGAGGAGAGACTCCAATGTCCTCTCTTGGACCCAGCACCACTTCCTGCTTCCTCTTTTCCCACAGCTGAAGAAATTCGTGCCATTCAGTTTATCTATCAGTGAGATGTAAAGGCATGTCTTACCTGGGAACCTCACCCACTGCTCCCTCACGACCCCTCCCTTAATCCCCCCACCCCCCATCACCTGTGATAGTTACCAATCTCTTGGGGCCCCGCCCACAGTGCCTCCTCCCAACCAACTCCCCATGTCCCCCACACCTTCCAGGCTCGCCAGAGCTGTATGAATGAACCTCCACGTAGGCCCCCTTGCCTTCTCTTCTCCATTTCCCCCTTTTCACCTAGCTCTCTCCTGTCCTCCATCTTGCCCCCTTCCCATGCCCTGGCAACCCCCACCCTGCCACCATGGCAGGATGTGTTTCACTTCCTGTCCCCACTCCCTCCTGTTCCTATGCTGCTGGAATAAAGGACCTCCTAAACACCTCGCCTGCACCTGGGATTTTGACTGTGGTAAAATAAACTAAGCATGAAAAGAGGACTTGGCTGCAGAAATTAGCGGCACGTAAAAATTTACGTGCCTTTAAAACCTAACAAACCTTTACCACACATTCCTTGTGGAACTTCGGCAAACATCCAGCCATCTTGGTTTCTGTTTTCTAATCCCTATGACATGGGGCACCTTCTTTTCAACTGAAAATTCAATGAGGTATTGCTGTGTAGACAGACGGATAGATGTAGGCTCCGAGATGCGGGATTATTTTCTGGAGCCCCACAAACCTTCCCTCTATGCATCGGCAAACTCGTTCCTACTCATCCTTTCTCAAACACTCTCTAATGTTCAACACTTCTCTCTTTGAGGAGAATGCTCTTCTCTTTCCCTAATGGAGGGCTGATGAAGGACTACACGGGCAGCCCAGCACGGGCGGATTTAGGAAAGCTGTGCGGTTTTCCCTGAGGCCCTCCACCCGCCATTCCAGAGCTGAAGCCTGGAGCCTACCCACAAGGCCGCTGCGTCTGGTCGCCTTCTCCTGCCTGGGACGCAGCTCCACGGGGCGCCGGCAGAGGGCGGAGGCGTCACGCAGCTGGGGACACCCCTGTCACCTCAGCCTCGCAGTTCGGAGGACTAGGCCTGAGCGCCGTAACTTCAGAAGCAGCGGCAGGGATTACGCAAGCGCTGAGTTCTGGGATATTTTGGCCTCCGCAGTATTCTCCACGCTGCCGCCTCTCCCTCAGCCTACCACAGCCTCTACGTGGAGCCGCTCGGGGTTACTTCCGAAAGAAGTAGCGAAGGGCCGGTGTGGAACGCAGGAAGGAGACAGGCAGCTTTCTACAAAGGCGTGTGGGGATGACATCCCCCCCCCCCCCAGCTTAGCTAGGAGGCTGACGATAGAGAAAATTCTGAAAGTCATAGTTTACACGTCGCGACACATCCCAGTGACACGTTCATTGACTCCGCGGGCTGTGCGGAGCGCGCTCTGCCCCTCAGCGGCGCGCCCAGCCCCGCTCGGCGGGCTCTCCCGGCCGGGGCGCGCTCTCCCGGGCAGCTGGCTGCAGGCCCGCCCCCGTCCGCTCGGAGACGCGCGCAGCAGCCGCAGCACCGCCCCCGCGTCTCCGCGGGCTCGCCGCGACTTCCCCGGAGCGTGCCGAGGCTTCGAGAATCGAAACCGAATCGTCAGCAAGCCCTTCCGTCACGGAGGAGCGTGGTTTGCGTGTAGAAGTGAACTCGTGGGTCTGACGACATGGACCGAGTTCGCCGACAGAGTAAATGGTCTTGGGTGTAGGCACAGTTTCAAAGAAAGCATGACCCGAGCCCCCAAAACTGCACTGTTGGGACGTGGTCCTGGGGTTGGGTTTCTCGTTTGGGACGTCTGTGTAGTTGTGCCATTCCAGCCCTGATCTGCTTCTGATGGCCTGTCTTGAACTCATCTGATTGTGGATGTGTTTTCAGACGTGTTTCCTTGTTGCGGAGCGAGGTTGGGGAGGTGGAAGAAGAGGCATGCGTTGGGGCGTACATAATTCGCATCAAGACATACACACATCCACGCATCCCCGCGCCCTGAGCCACAGCCAGAACCCTGGCTCGGCGACCGTGGACGTCCCGCGCGTGGCACAGCTGCGGGTCGCAGGAACGCAGAGGCGCAGGGGGCGGCGCCCTATGCAGATGAGGAGGGTGTGGCGAGCGCCTTGCGCCGGGGCCCCGGAAGCGCGGAGAAGACCGGTATAAAAAAAGTACTGAAGACGTTTCCCCCGCACAACTGCTAAAGCTCCAGAGACAGGAGCGCGTGCGGCGGCCGAGCGGGAGCCGCCACCTCCGGGACCACCGCAGCGGGGGCGGGGGTGAGGGGCGCGAGGGGCAGTGCGGGCGGCGAGGTCTGGGAAGACCAAACCCCTGCCGCTGCCGGCCGTGCAGTCGCCACTCCGGGGAGTTGTCGCTCCCTCACGGTTCCTCGCTCTCGCCGAGCTCCTGAAGGGGCGGCTGCCTCCAGGTGACACAGACGGGACTCCCGCTTGCGCTTTCCAGATGCATCAGAGATACTTTTGGTGCGGGGCTGCTGTGCGGGGTGCGGCGCGCTGCGGGGGGTGGGGGGCGAGGGTGTGGAAGGTCTCTGAGGGATCCCCGGGCCAGGGCGACCCGAGGAGGGGCCAGGAGGGGCTGTGAGCTCTGACCTCGGTGGGGCCAAGGCTGCCGGGGTTACATGGTCTCACCGCTCTGTTTCTCCTTCCCCCTCTTCTTCCTCCTAGGACCGACCAGGGCCAAGTGGCTCTCGGCGGGCACTACATGGCTGAGGGCAAAGGGTACTTTGCCATGGCAGAGGACGAGCTGGCTGGAGGCACCTACATCCCCCTGGGCGGCGAGTTGGGCGGCGGAGACGATGGCAGTTTCGGTGGGCAGTGTTTGGACTACTGCGAGAGCCCCACGGCGCACTGCAACGTGCTGACCTGGGAGCAAGTGCAGCGGCTGGACAGCATACTGAGCGAGACCATCCCGATCCACGGGCGCGGCAACTTCCCCACGCTCGAGCTGCAGCCGAGCCTGATCGTGAAGGTGGTGCGGCGGCGCCTGGCGGAGAAGCGCATCGGCGTCCGCGACGTGCGCCTCAACGGCTCGGCCGCCAGCCACGTCCTGCACCAGGACAGCGGCCTGGGCTACAAGGACCTGGACCTCATCTTCTGCGCCGACCTGCGCGGGGAAGAGGAGTTTCAGACTGTGAAGGACGTCGTGCTGGACTGCCTGTTGGACTTCTTGCCCGAAGGGGTGAACAAAGAGAAAATCACGCCGCTCACGCTCAAGGTAAAGCCGTCGCAGCGGCTCACGCATGGGGTGGGGGTCAGAGCAGGGCGACAGGCAGAGGGGCAGGCAGAGTGAGCCTGGCCACCCAGGGATTTGGAAGCCCGGAATGACTTTGGACTAGTCCTCCCACCCTCACCCCACCTCCCACCCCAGTGAGTGAACCAAGGTGTGTGGTGTGGCGTCTTTCTGTTTACTCTGGTATTTTCAGCAGCTTGGATCTTCTGGCTTCCTCCTCTGCCTCCCAACTTCTTCCTTTTCCCTTGGGTTTTTAACCCTTGGCGTTTCTTTCTGGAATCTTGGCGCTGAGTAGATTTCTGATAGGTGGAAGGAAGGGAACAAAGTAAATCATTGACGATGCTGTCTGGGAAAACAGCAGCCGGGAGCAGAACTGAGTCAGTGGGTTTTGTATTGTATTGGAAAATGTGAATAGATTGCATGGCTGCCTTCAGCTGACCCTGTGAATTAGGAACAGTAGTTGGTGGTGCCCGTGTCGCTGAGCTTATAGGCTGATGGCACCCCTCCCCCTGCTGCACTTTGGCCCAAGGCATGTTTTATGTAATTAGCTAAAACTGTCTGAGGAGTCAGCTTCCCCGTGTCATCTTGTAGTTCATGCTTGACTGTAAGTGCACAGTAACCCTGGGGGTGACATACAAGATACAGATAACACTGATGGCCCTGGGGGAGGGAACAGGGTGACGGACATACTCACCGCTGTATGCTCTTCTGTGTCTTTGAACTATTATGTGGGTACTGTGTGAATATTGTGCCCATTAATCCACTTTCAAAAAATAACATTTAAAAAGTCAGACATGACAACAGAACCTCTTACTACTGTGCTGCGTCTGCCAGAAGCCTCAAACTATTACTTCTAGTCTCTCCCAGACAGTAAAGCTACTCGTTAATTTTTTTTCTGTTTTCAGAAGATGGCTTAAGTCAGTAGGTAGTGTTTTGCTGGAACTTAACAAACAAAAGAAAAAGTAAATGATTCTCAGCGATGAAGAGGATGTATGGATTTCATTATTTTTTCTAGGTTTGCTCATTTTCTTGTTTTATCTTTTACATTTGTAGGAAGCGTATGTGCAGAAAATGGTTAAAGTGTGCAATGACTCTGACCGATGGAGTCTTATATCGCTGTCAAACAACAGTGGCAAAAATGTCGAACTGAAATTCGTGGATTCCCTGCGGAGGCAGTTTGAATTCAGTGTAGATTCTTTTCAAATCAAGTTAGACTCTCTTCTCCTCTTTTACGAATGTTCCGAGAATCCGATGACTGAAACGTTCCACCCCACAATAATTGGTGAGAGCGTCTACGGTGATTTTCACGAAGCCTTTGACCACCTTTGTAACAAGATCATTGCCACCAGGAACCCGGAGGAAATCAGAGGGGGAGGCTTGCTTAAGTACTGCAACCTTTTAGTGAGGGGCTTCAGGCCCGCCTCTGATGAGATCAAGACCCTTCAGAGGTACATGTGTTCCAGGTTTTTCATCGATTTCTCAGACATTGGAGAGCAGCAGAGGAAACTGGAGTCCTATCTGCAGAACCACTTTGTGGGCTTGGAAGACCGCAAGTATGACTATCTCATGACCCTTCATGGAGTGGTGAATGAGAGTACAGTGTGCCTGATGGGACATGAAAGAAGACAGACTTTAAACCTTATCACCATGCTGGCTATCCGGGTGCTAGCTGATCAAAATGTCATCCCTAACGTAGCTAATGTCACTTGCTATTACCAGCCAGCTCCCTATGTTGCAGATGCCAACTTTAGCAATTACTACATTGCGCAGGTTCAGCCAGTATTCACATGCCAGCAACAGACGTACTCTACTTGGCTACCCTGCAATTAAGAATCATTTTAAAATAGCCTGTGGGGAAGCCGTTTCAGACAGGAATTGGAGGGAGGGGAAGGGAAAAAGTGGGACCCAGCCCGATTAGGAATGTGTTTTGTGCAATGATGATATGCTCTAAGGTTTCACTTTGGAGAAGCTTATGGATGTTTGCATAGGTATGGGAGTTTGAGCTTGAAAGATCGCCCTCCCTGCCCTCCCTTTATCTTCCTACCCAACTGGATTCTGTCTGAAACAAAAGAGACCTGCCATTAAAAGCAACCAGGTTCTCCTAAGATGACAAGAAGAAAAATCACTTGATGACAACATGGGTTTGCAGTCAGCTGCTCCCATAGCTTTGCTGTAAGAGGGGAGAAAAGTGGAAAAGTTTATTTTAAGGTGGACATCACAAAAGGGAAAATACAGAGGAGAAAAATATCTCACCTCCACTTGTTTATGAGTTCCAAAGTTCAGATAGTAACGGTACAGGAAGGAGGGAAACTCCAACATTGACATGACTGTTTGTAGCAGTTGTTTCTGTGGTGTGAAGAGAGAAGGCTTGCTGCAAATGAGCAGTGATAGGTTGGTGCAGTTCTCATAACAAACAGAATTTAAGATGACACAATCCATTAATTTCAGCTGTGTGCATAGCTCGCATTTTTAAAGTGTGAAAATGCAAGCAAAAACAGCTGTAGCAAAGAAAGTATGCTCAAGGACCAAAGATTTATCAGATTAAAAAAAAAAACAGTAGAAGAAATATAGCAGAATATATGAAGAATACTATATTTGTTACAGACCAATACACATCAAAGTGCCTGTTGCCTTCTGAAAATTTTAAGTGGAAAATTGTTTAATGGTTTAATGTTTATTTTATTTTATCAGGGACTCAAGAGAAAATAAAACAACATATAAGCTTGTGAATGATGGAGAAAATGCCCTATTTTTTTGGCAAATACTTGTATAAAGTTAACATTGTTGATATGATATTGTAGGTATCTGTGTGTATATTATGTGTATATATATGTATACAGTGTCTATATATGTGTATATACACATACACATATATATACATATATATACACATTGTGTGTATACACACAATACATTGACTATGATCTAGAATAATGTATCAAATAGGACATGTTTACTATATGTTTTTATGTTTTCAAAAGGATGATATGAAACAAGGGCATATTGCAATGATGAGTTAAAACCCGCAACTAAAAAAATTAAATGAAGGAGGAAAACAAGTAATATATTTGATAGAAAGAACAGAGACTATACATTTTTAATGAGGTTTTTTTCCCTTTCCTTTTTTATGAGCCAGGGAATTCCACAATAGGAGAATATTTGTTTGGCAGATGACTCTTTTTCTACTGAGCTGCCATTTGGACAGTTTGAACCCTTCCCCCCTTTTTAAAAAATAATTGTATGCCTTCATGGTATATAATCTGTTGGATTGTGATCAGTGGTAGGCTATTTAAATTCCTAACTGCTAAAAAAAAAAAAGAATTTCTGGTGATCTGAACACTACTTATTAATATTTAAATTAATTCTAATTGATGCAGTCTGCATTTCTGGACCACTAGAATTTAGTAAATGTGAAATGACCCTTTTTAAAGAGTATTTGCACAATTGCTTAAAGTTTATATATGAGATATATATTATATATAATATTTTATAAATTCATGCCAATATGAAACTTCTTTAATCTGGTTGCCACACTGCATTTAAATACTTATTACTGTAATTAAATGACTTCTCATGAAATCAAGTCCAACCTTATTTTGTCTTTTCTGGGAGACCAGTATACTTTTGTGAAATGAACTGACATTACTATTGCAGTTCAGTAATGGCTGGTCCCCAGACTGCCCTTTTTCCCCAGCCGTGAATTCCTCTAGACACTGGTCTCTGAAAATGTATGTGTTAAAAACCAGACCAACACACGAAAACTTCCCTTTCTGTAGTGAAACAACCACATCCTCCCCATTAACCTTAGTGGATGTTGCTTCCTATGACAGTTCCTCTGAATACTCAGCCAGATTTGTGTTGTCAGTAGAGGACTGGGGGAGAACATAGCATCCACCTATTGGCAGTGTAACATGTTTGCTAGTTATCTGGGTAGCTCTTAAATGTCCAGTGCTGGATTAATTTAGGCAAACCCACCTGGACAGATTTTGTACGTTTCTCAGAAACCCTAACAGGAACCTGATGAGTTGGCTGTCACAGCTTCCCTGTGAGTTCTCCAAGAGCTGACACGGCCCTTGCATTGCCACCCACTATTTTCAGGGGACACTTCTGCTCCCACTTTGGCTTTATCTCTTCACTTTAGACCTGGATTTGAAAATTAACTGCAGTGTACCAGGAAAGATTTCATGTACATGTTAAGCCTTATGCTTACCTTTTGGAAGAAACTAGAGCTCTGCCTGTTTAGCTGTTTGGAAGTTTAAACAAAACAAAGCAAAAAACACAAACATAAGGCAATGCTCAGGAACACGGAAGCCACTTGACCTGCTTTCTTCTCATCCCAACTCTTGACAAATGAGCTGTTTACTATTTTAAAAAGTCTGGAGGTCTCTGACTCTGACATAGCAACAACCTGCTGTTAATTTATGACACAGATTTTTGTATGGAGGCACCCTATTTGAAAGTACACTCTCATTCTCAAATATTTCTATTCAGTTTTTTCCTTACTTCTGCGTTGGTAACTTAGTTGGAGGTGCCAGCACCTAGCATTGAGCTAGAACAGACTGTACTCAAGGCTATTGTCAGCATTTACTTTAATATGTATATAATTTATTTCTATTTTGTATGTACTCCAGTCTTGTGCAAATGTAGTTGAATACGCGGTGGATTATGTCTCTTTTTGTGGACATGTGGCCTAAACATTTGAATGTCTCGTGAGAGAGCCATGTGTATAGCTCAGAGAAAGGAACAGCTCTCAGCTCCCAATTAGTGCCTGTGATTTGTTTGCTTTCATGTTTACTGGCCTTGTGTGCTGTAACTTTAAAACAGGAAGACATTTTATCTTCTGGAGGCTCTTCTCACCTGTCCAGTCAGCCATGTCGGAGAATACTTCGCCTGCTGCAATTCCCTCTTAAAAAGTTTAGTTCATTTGCAGTAAATTCAGCTGCCCCCCGAACTCCTACATCACGGTGGACTTGTCCTCTACAGAAATGGGATCACAAGTATCTGCTCACTTTGACATTGTGTGGACTATTATAACATGGCTCCAAAAACTACAAGGATAGAAAATGATCTATAATCCAAGTAAAGAAGGAAATGGAATGAAAAGTGAACATACTGTTTCCTATCCCTTTCTGTTTGCTTACCGTTGGTTACTTTACTGTGCATATAATTGTTTTCCTTGTAGACTTGTTAAATAAATATTGTGGACTATTTTGTAAATGAATTGTATTGCGTTGAAAGCTGTCAGCAGTTCAAAAATAAGCTTTTATTGTTGTTGAAGTGCATTAGATGAAACCAAAAAGCCAAAAAAGTAATTTCATATATAGCATCTATTTGAATATACTCATTCTTTAAGATTTCTTTTAGCATAACCTTTTCAATGCTAAGAAATAATCTATGTAATATTTTGTTATCATAATGGCTTGCTAACAAGGTAAATGGTGAAAATACATAGTGAGAAGATGTCAAGGTTACTTGGCAAGACTTGCTGCAAAGCTTTACAGAACGGAGGAGGCTCTGCCCACCGGCTGTCTCTCTCTCCAACCTCTCTACAACCATTGTCTGCTCTGAGGCATCCTGTTGCAGCAAGCTGCACTTTGGGTCACTCTTTGGGGATATTTTGACTACAGACTGTGTCACAGGCAGAAAAGGAGTCAACCGAACATGGACTCTTAAAAACTGACATGTTTTAATCAGTGCTAGAGGGATCAGATTGTGAATTTTGTTTACAGCATCCAATATTTGGATTTTTTGTAAATAAAAAGAAGTTATTTTTTTCTATTGATTTGTGTCTGCTGTCTTTGATGTCTGGTGTTGGCTAAAGACCATGTCATCTAAATCGCAACCTGACAAGGCAGTATGTAGAGAAGACCAGCCTTCAGCAACTTTCCAATTGAAGTACAGGAAATGGAAACATTCAACCTGCCACACCATCTCTGACCAGAAAGAATCCAGCTAAGAAAGGCCAAAAATATTTGCTAGAGTATTAACTTTAAAGGGTGAAATGAGGAAGTCAGAGCTGTTTTCCACTACCAGTGAAGACTCATGCCTACTGACTGCAGAGCCCTAGTAGCCTTGAGTGTACCTTGGCTTTCACATAGAGTTCAAGTGCTGTGATTTTGTCACTGGTAACTTAATATATTTTCTGCTTGAGCTTCTGTAGTTCTATTCATAGCTTAAGTTGGGGGTGAGGGTAATAAATAACAGCAGCCAGGAATTGGCAGGGACAGAGGAACAATCAAATTGAATATACTTTATGCACATGCACATGCTGGGTGCTAGGATATTGCCCTTTGGGCTAACATTTAATGTAATCATATCTACTCCAATTGCTAGGAGCATATTTTATTAATTAAGCTTTTTCTTTCTGTAATTTTGAAGATTTTCAAAATACTAGTTGCATGACAATTTGATAGGCTTAGGCTACTATACCTGCGGCTTTAAATACAATCTAAATCTCAGATGTTGGATAGAATGAGTGTTTGACATTATGTCCAGGGAAGAGCCACTCCTGGTATTACAATCAACCTTGCTCACATGCACATTATAAAAACATAAAGTAGTTATTTTGTTTCATAATAGTATTTGTGTGTCATTTCTTTTCCTCCTTTGTTGCAACCTTCTCATTCTTTGACAACCAGTGTCTCACACGTCTGTGGTCATCACATAATTCTTTTTAAACAAGGGTTGAACAACAACAGTATATATTAAGCTTTTTCTAGACTTAGATACACCCTACCATTTCTGGTTGAATTACCAGGCTGCACCCAGCTAAGCCTGGAGAGAAGTAATCCACCCTTCCTTTCCTTAGGAACCTAATCCTCTTTCAGTTCCTTTAGTAAGAAAAAGACAAGACAAAAAATAATATCAAAAAGAAAAACCAAGGGAATTAATCTTTAAATCAAAGTAGAATAAAAGTTGTTAAAACCGCCAAATATTTCAGACATTAAACTAATTTCCTCCTCAGAACCTCATGTGAAACCTATATTATGTTTTCTAGTAGAACGATGGTTGAAAACGGATTTAGGATAACGCTGAGAGGGCTAGTGGCGTGATGCTGCTGGTTAAGACAATTCTTGCAAACCCATCATCCTATGTCGGACCTTTGATTCAAGTCCTGAGTGTCCCACTTCTGATCCAGCTTCCTGCTGATGTGCCTAGCAGATACTTTGCCCCTTGCTAACTGTATAAGTTCTAAATCTAGACTCTGGTTTCGTTTTGCCATAGTTCTAGCTGTTACAGCTATTTGGTGAATCAACCATCAGATAATAGGTACTTCTGCCCTTGTCTTTTTGTCACCTTGCTTTTATTATTATTATTTTAATATTTATTTATTTTTATTGGAAAGGGAGATTTACAGAGAGAAGGAGAGACAGAAAGAAAGATCTTCCATCCTCTGGATTACTCCCCAAATGGCTACAATGTATGGAGCTAGACCTATCTGTAGCCTACAGCCAGAAGCTTCCTCCAGGTCTCCCACATGGGTATAGGGGTGCAAGTACTTGGGCCATATTCCACTGTATTCCCAGGCCATAGGCAGGAAACTAGAATGGAAATGAGCAACTGGGACTTGAATCTACGCCCTATGGGATGCCAGTGCTCTAGGCTGAGGCTTATTGTGCAGCCAATGCTTTGCCTTTCAAACAAATAAAAAGAATCCTTTAATAAAAATGATAGTGGCTTCTAACTAGCAGGGTCCAGATCTTAGGGCTTAATGCCATTCTCCTATAAAAGGAACCAGGGACTCCTTGGAGAGGAGGCTAAATTTAGTTCTGGAGGAGAAAATGGATAAGGAGAATCTGAAATGTTTGGTGTTTGAAAGCAACAGCATGCTCCAAAAGAAGACAAGAAAAAGAAAATGGAAAAACCACTAGGATGGAGTAGAAAGGCATGTCAATATATTTTGGGATTCCACTACACAGTACGGTAAAGATAAATAGTTCATTTATTTTTCTGTTACAGATAGTTCATTTTTTTCATTAAAAAATAAAACCTAGAAGGCACAATTTTGTTGATATTTCCACTAGAATGAAATGGTAAATGCTTGAAAATATAAATATATTTACCCTTATTGGATATTACATAATATATACATGCAACAAAACATCATAGAATCTTCCATAAATACGATTTTAGTTGTCTATTTTAAAATTACTATTTTATTTTATTATATCTTTTATGAGAAAGGCAAATTTCTGGAGAGAAGGAGAGACAGAAAGAAAGTAAGAGCTTCCATCTACTGGTTCAACCACCAAGTGGCCACAATGGCCAGAGCTGAGCTGATCCAATCCAAAGCCAGGAGTCAGGAGTTTCTTCTGGGTCTCCAACAACGTGCAGAGACACAAGGCTTTGAGCCATCCTCTAATGCTTTTCCAAGCCACAAGCAGGAAGCTGGACGGAAAGTAGAGTAGCCGGAACATGGACCGGGCACTGTATTTTAAAGGTTTTATTTATTTATTTATTTACATTTTTTTTATTTATTTATTGTGATGCGAGAGCTAACTGAAAGAGTTCCGGTTCGAAATAATCTGGGGAAATAGTGTCCCCTTCAAGGAGTGTGGGATTTGCATACCAAGTGACTCCCTTTCAAAGCATACAGTATGTGAAACAAGATAAGAAATGTAATGTACAAAAAGAAGTCTAGGAAGACATGAAGGCTCAATATCATGTGGTATTGCAGAAGGTGCCTGGGACAGACAAGGACATCTAGGTAGAACTGAAGAGAATCTGAATAAGGAATTAATACTAAGGCAATATGAACTTTCTGGTTGTGACAAATGTACCACACAAATATAGGAAGCCAACAGTGGGGTGTGGGATATATGGGAACTCTGTATGATCCTTACAATTTTTATATAAATCTGCAATAATAATAATAATAAAAAGTTGGCTAAAACTGAGGCCTCTGTGCCCAGTCACTGCTATTTCTACAGAATGACTGCAATTGTAAAAATAGATTCAGTGTGAGTTTTACTTCTTAATGTCTTCTGTATTTCAAGTATTAGATCATATGGAAGATTGAAAACAAAATGATGTGTTTAAATTTTTGATAAGGTTTTATCTGCAAGTTTTATACAAAAGAAGACAGTTAAAGGAGAGCTGATTTTACAGGCAAGTTTTCTGGTGGAATAGTAGGGGGAATCATTAGTACCACAGAGTTTTAAGGAAGGAGTATGCCAAATATGTATACCAAATATAAAAGCATGTTTATAACATGGAGTGCTAAAATAAACAATGTACTAAATTTCACAACCCATATAAATAAAAATTACCCAAAGTTGTTTTTCTTTGTAGGGGAGCAAATCACACATTTTAAAAATACTTAAGTGTTCAATATTCAATGGAATAATGTGGAGAATTATTATTCAGTGTAATTCACCATGGCCATCCTTTACCTATATTACCTTAAGTGTATCTGCTAGCATCTGAGGCCTTCTAGAAGCGGAAGGACGAATACACCGGTATTTAAAATCTCTTTCCAATTCAATCACTGGCATTTGATACAGGTAAAAATTTTTAAAAGGTGAATAACTTTAGTAATTTTTAAAAGCAATGATTCCACCTTGGCAACTTACGCCGTTAAGGACAAGCCTGTGCTCTCTCTTAGGGACACACAGCACCCTGAACTCCAGGAATTTATGAGTGTGGGGCTCAGTTATTTCCAACCTCAATAATGGAAAGTTCCCTTCAGGATCTCTTTCAGAAACTATTGATTTTCCAGCACAGTGTGTACTTATCAGTAATGCCAAGATTTTGTGGCATCATCTGGCCATGTCATTAGAAAACAGCTGAAACCTAGTCTTTCTTTTTTTCTTTTTTTTTAGCGAAATTCAACCTAATGGACTTCACTATGCACTTTGAATAAAATGCCATTCTATGCATCAATCTAGAATTATGTATGCTTTAGAGTTTCTTCCTTTGTATCTCTTCAAAATTATGAAGATCATCATTTATAATGTTTTCATTTTAGGCAATAATTTAAACTTAGAAAAATTTTTTTTCAATAGCTTTTTAAAACTTGATCATTCGCGGAAAAGAAGACAAAAATATCTGTCAGGTTCAAAGCCTAAAGGTTGAATTAGCACTGGATTTAGTAAGTAAAAATACCAGAAGTCCTATACTTAATCTAAACTATTCTTTCAGCACTTACTCTGATTTTGATACAAGTGCTGATTTTAACAGGATAAAGAGGATATTTTATGCAGCATATGGGATGCATTTTTGTGAAAAGCTTACCTACTCGTATCCGACATTCAAATTTAGTGGAGGGGTCCTATATTTTGTGAGATAAATTATAAAATCTGTTTAGGCTCATCAAATAAGACTCTAAAATGTTCCTGCAGTTGGAGTAAAGAACATTTTATAATTCGTTAATACCTAACTTTTGGGTATGATTGAATAGTACGTTGGCACAGAGGACTCATAAGCAGCAAACCTTTTGAACTATGGTTCACTCATTAAATATTTGCTGAATGTCTTTTATATGTTTAGCCTTGTGCTGGGCTCTAAGACCAACCCAAAAAAGTGAAAGTTAGATCTGTTTCTTTGATCAATCTTCTTTTCACAACTGGATAAAAGAGTTTTGGAGAGTCAATGATCAGCTAAGTGAAATAGTGATTGTATTCCCTACTTGAGATTTATTAAGCGAATATGATGGCGCTTCAAAAAGCTCATGGAAAATAGAAGTTTCTGAAAGTCACGAGGCTTTTTCATAATACATGCATTCCACAAACTTTCTAGAGTGTTTTCATAGTATTACATGTTCTTACTACACACAAGAGAAAATCATGTAATTAATGTGAATGTGATATCCATCTTACAGGTATGCTTTTGTGAAAATGTCACATGGAGCCAGCATTAAAGCATATCCAAGAAAGCCTCTATTTCCAACATGCCCATTCTATATTGTTGCCAGTTTGTGTCCTAGCTGTCTCAGTCCCCTGCTAGTGCTGTGAGAAAAGAAGCATTAAGATGGCTTCCTAATTGTTTGGGTCTACTCACGTGCAAAACCTACATGAGGTTCCTGGCTTCTCCTGGCGGTTGTGACCATCTGGGGAATAAACGAGTGTATAGAAGCTTTCTCTCTTGCTCACTTTCTTTTTCTGTGTGTGTGTGTGATACTCACCCTGCAACTCTGATTCCTTAAATCACATTGTGCACAATTTAAAATACATTTTAAATATGTACAATTATTATTTGTAATTTTTACCTCAGTAATGCTGGCAGGGTTATGCTAGAAATGAAAAGGGCATAGCTTGTTGTTTTTAAAAGACAAAGTTCCAGTTGTAGGTAAGACTGCTGAAAATGAATTTTCAGCTACCCTGGGGTTAATTACTGATGAGGCTTAGCTCTGCATGGGGCACCATAAAGAGCTCTGTAGGCTAATGGAGATTCAGGATGAGGGTAATAGCCCTTGAAACACCCTCTCAGGTGTTTTCAGAGTTCCAACTTCCTACAGCTAACTCTTATATAGACAGGCACAAGAACCTTGCTTGTTTTGTAGCAAAGAGTAAGGGTAGGCATTTGATAGTTTTTGGTAAAGGAAGTAAAATCTCTTCCTGAGTCTCTGGGCAGTTAGCTGTGTTCTCTTTTCAAAACTGGTGCAAAAGTCTTCAGGACTTAATGAGAATGCACCTTGAAATTTTATGACCCCATAATCTTGTTTGTGGTGGCACATTAAAATTCTCCTGTTTCTTCTTATGCAGTCATTTCAGGATAAGTATCGTCTTGAACTTCGCACAATTTAGTCTTTGCTGCCATTTCCATAACTGTCGAAGTTCTTTTCTCAGATGTTTCAAAGGCAACCAATGCACGTTACACTGGGGATCTTTCGGTTCTCTCAATTTTTGCAAAACAACTTACACTATTGTCTGAACACATATTTAGTTATGATAGAGACAATGTTTAAAGACGGTTTACAGCTGTCACTGTGATTATTTATGCACTCACTTGAAATACAAGGTAGGAGAAATCCATAGCATTCGCCATTGTTAAAACATTTAACAAACATTGATTTCTCATGCCTGTAGCATGATACTGTGAAGATTTATGAAGAATTAAACAAAACTGGATTCTTTTCACTAGCAGCTGTAATTAAAAAGTGTCACATATCTGGACAAATGCAACACAAAGCAGCAATGAAATAGAGAAACAGGCCAAATCAATACACACATGTCCAAACTCCTATCCAATTTACACCTCACTCTGGTGTTCCCATCTCCTCTGAAAGCTTTTCTTCCAGATCTTTGCATCTTTTGCTTTTTTATTTTTTATTTGTTAGTACTGTTTTTATTTCTTAGTACTACCCCTTCAAATTTTTCTTCTGATTCCCCTTACTTAGCATACTAGAATTTACAGCACCATTTCTGCCAAATTACTTCCTAAATTCTTAATCTGTTTTTTTAAATGTGTGCTGTATTATACTTGCTACTCTCTGGAATTGTCTTAGAAATAGTTTTCTTTGTGGTTTATTGAACACCATGAAATGAAATCCCATAAATAGAGCAACTTTACCCATCTTATTTACTATTATAACCTTCATGTTTGAAGTGTTGCCTGCCAGAGAGATGAGTCATTGAAGAAGGAATCTCACTTGGTTCAAGATGAGAAGTGAGACAAAATATCTGGGATAGTGTTAATAAAGATGAAGAAAAGATGAAGAGTAGCCAGGAGCACTGTGACAGTAATGGAAAAATCTCAGAGATTTCCTGTTCATTGAAAAAGCACGGAGGAGGATGCTAATACATAAATTCCCATGTTGAATCACATTAGGAGCTCTGAATCATAGGGGAGAAAGAAACATTCTTTCTGAAGTTGTTTGGGGGCACATATGTTTAAACAAAAGAACTATTTTGTATTTTGCATGAATGTTACCTTACATCAGAATGAACATGGGTTAACAAGTCTGTACATATATTCTCATATTTGAACTGTACAAGGGAGACTAGTACAGAGGTAAGTGAAGATAACTTGCACTAGGCATCTCTACTCCCAAATAAAAGGAAGATCCCCCACTAACACAGTTAAAGATACCCTGACAATATACTGGACTATCTGTCTGTATCTATACGTACTAGCCATGATGCACTTGAATAGAGAATGTTAGACTTGTAATTGTTGCTAAAGGACTATACTACCATAATAAAATGGGGGAAATGGTGGGTGAGAAAAAATGGGGAGGGAGAAAGGGAAGAAGAATGGAGAAAATCCCTATACCTATAAGACTGTATTATGGAATATAGCAAAAAATAATTTGAAAAACAAGAGAATTTGTAACTAAGCTTATAATGAAACAGAATGAATTAAGTTTCCTGGACAAATAAATAAACCGAAAAACTGAGTCCTGAATTTGAGACACGGAAACCAGCGAGCCAGACTTTCCTGACAGCATTTGTTGTGGCATGATATTTTTGAAACAGAGTAGCAGGCTAGCTTCTAGCACCCAATGGTCTCTTTTTTCTGTTCCAAACTACGTGACAGTCAGATAAACTAAGAATTACAGTTCACCTGTATTAGAGTCTTTCTCTGTCCTCCTCCTCTCATCATCATCATCATCATCTTCTCTGTCATTCATAATTAGGGAATTATTAAGATAAATTTTCATGACAAAGCACACCTAGAATGAGGTCTGTTTGTCATATTTTGAGTCAGTAGAGTTACTAGGCAAGAAACACATTACTATTTAAGGAAAGCAAATGTGGAAAAGGCAATCTGTCCACCAGAACTTTATAAACAGGGACAATTATCATTGCCCCTCATCCTTAGCTGGTCAAACTCACAAAACAAACATTTTTGCCCCAGGGACTTATACCTGTTGTGAGCCTCTGTTGATTTTTCAGGAGTGTCCCAATTTCGAAATGCCAACCTGTTAGAACTTCTGCCTGTCCTGTCATTAAAAGCATTCACAATGAGATTTTTGATTGCATGTGCCATTTTATGATACTGGGTAAGCCAGTTAGATATCAAATGTGTAAAGGTTCCTTGATTTCATATATAAAGTACAATTTGCAAAACATTTTAATCAAAGATTAGCTTCAAACTTTACTTATTGATGTCTTTATGTATTAAAACCGATGTGAACATTATATATCTGTTCAAAATGCCAACCCTACCTAACCAGTAATTGTTCTAATGACAAATAGTGTTGGGAAAGATATTGATCAAGAAAAGTGAAGCAAGATAGCATCTTTCATAGAAAGTACTAGCATTTCACATGAAGGAACTGTCATGAAGAGAAGAGATTTAGAGCTTTTGTGGAAGAACCATGTGCAAGACTTGATAAAAGAAGAGGATAAAAATAGTGATTTCTTATTTTCAAAAATAGATCACTCTATTCATTATTTTTCCTTTTTAAAAAAATGATTTATTTAGTTTTATCGCAAAGGCAAATTTATGGAGAGAAGGAGAGAAAGAGAGAAAGATCTTCCATCCACTGGATCACTCCCTAAGTGACCGCAACAGCTGAAGTTGATCCAATCTGAAGCCAGAAGCCAGGAGCGAATTCTGGGTCTCCCACATACGTGTAAGGTCCCAAGATTTTGGGCCATCCTCTACTACCTCCCAGGCCACAAGATGGGAAGTCGAGCATCCGCGGCACAAACCAT
Organism: Ochotona princeps; assembly: GCF_030435755.1. NCBI lineage: Eukaryota > Metazoa > Chordata > Mammalia > Lagomorpha > Ochotonidae > Ochotona > Ochotona princeps. Next base: position 76,632,226 of record NC_080832.1, read on the forward strand.
GCATAAGAAACGAGGATTTAGCCATTGAGCCATTGTACTGGGACCAATATATGTATTGTTATATATTACCTTTTCTGAAGTAAATGCATTTAAGTACATCCCAGGATTCGGACTCCATGGAAGTTTTTTTTTTTTCCTAGTATTTAAGTTGCTCATTCCTGTACTTGAACAAGTGGACCTGAACTCTGATGAGTTCTTAACATTGTAAAGCACATAGAACCTCACATATTTGATGCTTTGAGTTGCCAAATAAAATATTAGTGGTTGTTATTCCCCTACTTGATTGAACAGGAAATGGAGTCCAGCAGGGATGGAGTGCGACCTGTCCAGCGGGAAGTCAGAAGAGTAAGTCTTGACCTGCACATTTTTTACCCTACTCATTTGATCCCTGGAATTCCTCTATCTTCCATCCTTGCCTATGACTTGACAATGCTGTTGTTTTTCTCAACCATCCATACTTCAAGATTCTATAACTCCACACTTCAAGAGGTACTAAAAGACTGTAAGGAAAAGAATGATTAAATGGTGTGCCCAGTAGTTCCCAATGGGAGGCTATCCATATAATATATAACATAAGTAACACATATTTATATCAATTGGTAAAGCAATTATGTCTTTTTTCACTGAACCATCAGAATAATTAAATTTAAAAGGAATGTTATAATCATCCCACCTTTAAAGAGAAAAAAAGATGAATTCTTTTGGATTGCTGATCTTGTATGTAAGATACAAACGCTGTTAGGACTTATTCAGTGATTACATGGAGTCTATTTTTGACTGAAACACAGACGGCAAATTGTGTCTTCAACAACCTGTCAACGTCTATCCAAAAGGCAGGTGCATCATAACAGCATAACAGGTAGAAGGTTCAGGAAAGCGTCAGAGCATTTCGTACAGAATGAGATCACTTAAATTGCCTATTGTGAATGGATTACCTTATGAAAAAATAAGCATAATTTAAATTTTTGGCTGGCAGTCAAAATTCAATAAACTACTTCAGTGTTGTCAAAGCTGCTTTCTCTGTCATTTTACAGAGAATGAGCCACTTAATCTTTAAAAATTGATCAATTAGCCTGTCTTATATCCCTTCTTGTTGACAATGCATGCTACCAGATGGTTGATTTTGAATCCCTCTTTATTTAAAGAAAATGTATGAAAGGAAAGGTAAAGAGTACAACAAGACATGCTAACCTCTTACAAAATTGTGAATACATTTTTGCAACACGTAAAATGTTCATTAGTTCTCTTGTGCAGCTTTACCCACCTGCTTAGTTATGCCATCCAAATATGTTAACTGGCATTTTTTCCCAAGTTTGTGACTTCGACTTCATGATGTAATAGGACTTTCTCAAAACGCAGTGCAACAGAAAATTTTGTCACCTGGTATGTAGTTTATGGTTGTCGGGGACTGGGTTGAGAGATGGCAGAATCAGATCTGTGAACTTGGATTCTAGCTTCATATTTGTAGTAAGTATTTGCTACACTTCTAAAATGATGCTTATGGAAATGTGTACATGTCCAGGCCCCACCCTTAGAATTTTTTATTGACTTAACCTTGAGTGAAGCGAGATTATAATTTTTATGAAGTGTTTCTGAAGGCAAGCTCTGCTCAGAACCCTTGGTTTATAGATGTTGGTGATGTCAAATCTGTGTCACTTAGCTTAGACTGGGACCTCTAGAAAGCAGACCCTGGCTGAAATAATGATTATGGTTTAACAATTTATCTGCCAGATACAATCACAGGATATTGCCATAAGGAACTGATGTAATCTATTATAGCACAGTGTGTTAACAGGCTGGCTACTGCTTCAAAAGTGCCAAGAGACAGCAAAACACATTATGTCACAGGCTTTATTAATCAATAGGGAGGAATTTTCTAGAGTATTTTTAAGGAAGAATTGTACCTTGGGATGATAAAGAAATTATTTGCTGATTTTCTTGGTGTCTCTTTTCCCATTAGTTACGAACCACTCCTTAAGGAACAATCTCTTCCACACTTAGAGTTGTTCTGTCTGGCCCCTGGGTGACCTTGTAGGATGGGAATCATGCCCTGTTTCATTCAATCCCAAGATGGAGGCTACTAGAAAATATTGGTTACTAAAAGAGGAAGAAGGTAACTTAAGATTTACTTCTTTTAATACAGTATTGTCAATGAAGTTGAGGAACAGATCACTGAATAGTTTACTTTCAAGATAAAATTAGATGTAAAGGAGGCTTGGGATGAGAGAAATCACAATGATAATATTAGAAAAAGAAACTTTAATGTTGACTGTTGTTGTCTGGTGTTTGACATTTCTTTCCACCTTCCTATGGTCTCCACAACATTCCAATGTTGTAAAGCAAAGTAATAAATTTACTAGGCTCCCTGGAAACCAATGTTTTTGATGAAATAAGATTTTGTTAAAAGGAGAGACTTGCATGAGAAACTTGTTTGATGTGATTCTGGTGTCACTAAGCAAATTCTGGTAGATGAGAGCATTGGTCACAATACTTTTTTCAACATCTGGGTTGCAACTATGGTGGTGAAATTTCAGAGACTCTAATGGGACCCGCTGACTTCCCAAGCTTCAAGCCATCTAAACATTTTTAAAGCATTCTCTTTCTTCAAGTAAACATTTCATATTGTGACACTTGCAGCACTTTGCATTTTCTGTGCTGCGGTCCGAAGGACACACTGAAGGCAAAGAGTTCTTAGGGAATCCTGTTGAGGAGAGCCTGCCACCAGCCCAGCAACAGCAGTGGTCAGCAACCATAAGTCTCAAGGATAGAAAAAGACAGGATTTGCTTGTCTACCATTAAATTATCAGTTCTAATATAGGGCTTAATGTTTAGTAGTTGCTTAGCCAATATTTGCAGAATTAACAAATTAATAACAGATATATGACAACTAATACCCAGACCAGGAGGGCAAGATGGAAAAACAAGGATACCAGTCGCTGATTTCACCCAGACTGAACAAAAATTCTTGCTCCATGCTAAACAGTGTGTAGACTATGTTTAAAAGACTCATTGATTGAGTTATGTCCAGTTTTGGTTGGTGATCTCCCCAAATATTTGGGAGTTTTTTATTGCATTGGTTTTCAAAAATATTTGATGAACTCCCCAGGAGGTAAAGCTTCTGCCCAAATCCTATGAACAGAATGGGAATCAAAGGGCTAGGGACCTCTGTAAAATGTATGAATGTCCACCTCTGTTGAGCACTTGCCTGTCTTTGTGAGGTGTTGCAAAGGCACTCTCAATTTTATCTACATTAGAATGTCCTGTGGAGTTTTCTTATTCTTTCTCTATTTCTTTCTTTCTTTTTGGGGTTTTCTGTGGGGCTCTTTCAGAGCACACCTGCATTTCCAAAATGTTCTCTGATTTTGAGGCAAAGATACTTAGGAATCAATGGTATGATGGCTTTCGAATACAACCTGGTGACAATTTTTCTTACATTCACACCTTTTTTGTGTGTGAAAGTTACACTACCGTTTGGAACTTGTTATATAAATAAAGACAATAGTTTTAAAATACTTTGTTCCATCATAATCCTATTTGATTTTTATGAAATACAGGCTGTGACCCACCAAGTTGATTTTAAAATAATATGTGTCACCTCTTATGACTTTTTTAAAAAAAGATTTATTTGTTTTTATTGGAAAGGCGGATATACATAGAGGAGGAGAAACAGAGAGGAAGATCTTCCGTCCGATGATTTGCTCCCCAAGTGAGCACAACGGCCATTGCTGCGCCAATCCGAAGCCAGGAACCTGGAACCTCCTCCAGGTCTCCCAGACGGGTGCAGGAACCCAAGGCTTTGGGCCATCCTCAACTGCTTTCCCAGGCCACAAGCAGGGAGCTGGATGGTAAGTGGAGCTGCCGGGATTAGAACCGGCACCCATATGGGATCCTGATGTGTTCAGGGCGAGGACTTTAGCCGCTAGGCCACACCGCAGGGCCTGACCTCTTATGACTTTTTAAAAATTTATTCACTTCTTTTTATTGTAAAGGAGAATTTACAGAGAGAAGTAGAGACAAATATCTTCCATCTGCTGGTTCACTCCCCAAATGGTCAAAAAGGCTGGAGCTGAGCCCATCTGAAGCCAGGAGTTTCTTTCAGGTCTCCCACATTTGGTGCAGGGATTCAAAGCTTTGGGACATCCTGTTGCTTTCCAAGCAACACATGCGGAGCTGAATGGGAAGTGGAGTTCCAGCACCCCAGCATTGCTGCCTGTGGCACATGAGGCACCATTTTAAGTAGTGTGACAAAGTACTTTGCGGCTGGTTGGGGAGAAGGAGAAGGGTGGGAGGATGGGTGAACTTCACATGTCTAAGCTGGGGAAAATCCACAACTGTGGTTCTCCAAAGTTTTTCCATACAATCCGATACCAACAACAGATTTCACTGGTCCCTCCAGAAAAACTTTGCATTTCATGGAGTTTCATCTTAAATAGATCCAGGTTGCTCTCTGACCTAGCTGCTAGCAGGTTCCAGTAAGAAGAAAGAAAAAAATATATATCTACATAAAATACAGAGTGAGTTAAGACAATTGTGGCAACATAAAAACAGGTGCTCCCAATAGCCTGCGAACTGGCTTAGACACAGGTAGTGTCTCCCTAATCCCCTGGGTGCCATTTAAACCATGAGTGGGAGAAAGCCTGAGCAAACAATATCGTGGCCAAGACAGAATCATAGGGTCAAACAGAGAAGACGCGGGTTGCACTGGATGCAGAGCCTGGCACGAAAGCAGCGTAGAATCCAGAGACTGAAACTCATTAGTGGGAGCAGCGTGAGTGCCACAAATGGAGAAATGGGCACCCAACAGGACTACTACTGTTGATCTGCAGTCCTGAGGACAATATAGCTTAAAGATAAAATTGGCCGGAAGAACAGAATCTGTTAACCTGAATTAGAATGGTCAGTGTCAAAAGAAAAGCCACAGGCACCATGAACAAGGGTATGGGACACTGACGCGTCCTTTGCAAAGGATCAAAATACTATGTACATGTCAGAATTAGCTGATGAAGACAATAAGAAAATTATGCATAAAACAATTTTAATAATTAAAAAGCTGTTTAAAAACAAGAAGTTCACGGAATTTAAAGGAATATGTTACACAGGAAGTAGTATTGAAACAAAAGCAAATTAAAATGAAGAATTCAATAGGACAAATTGAAAATACAATAGAAATTCAATCAACTGAATGAGCAGAAGAATCTCAGAGCTAGAAGATATCAATTTTTTTGTTTCCATTTTATTTCTTCTATAACACATTGTTCATTTAGCAGCAGGTTGTTCAGTGTCCCAAGTATTTGCATAACTTCTCAAGTATTTTGACTTTGTTATTCTCCAGTTTCACACCATGATTTTGATCTTTTAAAATTTTTTGAACCTTGTTTTATGGCTATAATGTGACCAATCCTGGACAAAAAAAGAATAACAGTGTAGACTGCATTTGTATGATGGAACAATCTGTAGATAGTTATTCTCAGAAATGGAGATGATACAAACATTCATGTAGAAACACAAGAAATCACAGAAAGCTCAAGCTATCCTGAAGAATAAAAATAAAACTAGAAGAATCACAATTACAAATCTCAAGATATACTAAAGTGCAGAGGTCATCAAAACAGTCTGGCACTGATACAGTTCAGAGAAGAAGATCAGTGGGACAGAATAGAAAGCCCAGAAGAGAGTCCAAACATGTACAGCTAACTAACCTTCAACCAGAAACTGGAAATAACTCAGGAGAAAAATTTTGTCTCTTGAACAAATGTTGTTGAGACAATTAAATAGCAGTCTGCAAAAATAAAAAAACAATATTAATGTCATCAACTTGTACAGAATCGTCTCTAAATGGATCAAGGACCTAAATCTGCATCAAGAAACGATTAAACTACATAAGAAAACATAGGACACACTCTGTAAGATATGGGCATTAGTAATGATTTCTTAGAACAATAAACCAAAGCCACAAACAAAGCCAACATAAACAAATTAGACTATAATCAAACTAAGAAGCTTCTGCACAGTAAAGGAAACTATCAACAAAGTAAGAAGCAATCACCAAAATTGGAGAGCATCTTTGTATACTCTACAACTGATAGGGGACTAATATCCAGGATTTATTAAGAGATATAGAAACTCAACAACACTGTGAAGAAATGAGGAAAGGAAATGAGAAGCTTTTTGTTTTTTTCCCAAAAGAACAAAGTTCAATGGCTAATAGATGTATGAAAAAATGCTCAGTGTCCGTAGTCGTCAGGGAAGTACAAATAAAAACCACACTGAGGGTCCACCTAACTCCAATGAGACCGGCCTACATTTGGAAATCTACTAACAACACCTGCTGGCATAGATGGGCAAGAAGGTGCCCTACTCCACCGTTGATGGCAATGAAGGCTAATGAAACCACTATGGAAGCCGTATGAGCCAGCTATCCACTTCTGGGAATATATCCAAAGGAAATTACAACTGCAAATGAGAAAGGGAATGTAGTCTGATTTTCACAGCAGTACAATCCACAATAGCAAAGACATGGAAACAACCCAGATGCCCATCAAAAGAGAAATGGATTTGAAAAAAAAAATGTGGTACGTTTACTCCATGAAATACTACTCAGCCATTAAAAAAGAATAAAATTTTACCATTTGCAACAAATGGTCCCACCTAGGGAACATTATGGTCAGTGAAACAAGTCAATCACAAAAAGACAAGAACCACATGTTCTCTCTGATATAAGGGGAACTTCATGCAAGATACAAGTTCGTTAATCATGTATATACATTTTTCTCATAGATGAACTATATAACAGAGAGTAGTATACTGAGAAGTGAAAACACATTATACTATGCATTCCTACTGCTGAATGAAGATGTACTTCCAATGAAACTAGCAAATATATCTTGACAATAGGAATCTGCACTATCTGCCATTGTCTAGTACTACAATGCCCATCACATACTTAAATAGCAGAATGTTGGACTTGTGACTGTTGCTGATTATACTATTATAAAATGGAGGAAAATAGTGGGAGTGGAAGAAAAGAAAGGGAGTAAGGGAAATTGGACTGTAGAATCTCTATACTTACATAACCATGTAAAAAATACAAAAAAAATAGAAAATCATAGTACTTTGGATGGCTCTTCATCCCCTTTGTAGCTCTATGAAGCTCATCACTCCATTTCAGACACTGACTCCTTGTGACCTACATATTGAAGTCAGTCAGAATCTACCACTAGCCCTTTTGGCTGCAGACTTTTAAGGCCAGCAACTGCTTCTAAGATTTTCAGTCTCAGACCCTTGGTAGATTGTCGCTGAAAATTACTGAACTATTACAAGCTATCTTATTCACCTCCTTGGAAAATGCTTTTTGTTAGTTTGTTTCTTTTTCTAAAAAATAGCTGTACAAATATTTCTATCTTGCTTTTCTTTTGTTGTTTATTTTGATTTTGCCTTATTTGGTTTCTTGTATGTTTTATTTTTAATGTACAGACTTTAAGTGATGAGATTTTTTTTCATGGTTGCCCTGATCTTTTAAGAATGGTAACTTTGGGCTCGGCAGCGTGGCCTAGTGGCTAAGGTCCTCGCCTTGATCCCCTATGGCCGCTGGTTCTAATCCCTGCGGCTCTACTTCTCTCTGTCTCTCCTCCTCTCAGTATATCTGACTTTGTAATAAAAATAAAATAAATCTTTAACAACAACAACAAAAAATGGTAACTTCATCCAATTGAAACAAAATCGTTATAAAAACACTTGCATACACATGTGAGTAAAAATATGTAAAAACAATAAATGTCTCAGCTATGGCACTAATCTTGAACATCAGAATTACAGAAAAAAAGCTTAAGTCAAAATAATGGAGAATGAAATCCAATTACACCAGTACAAATAAATTAAATACTTATGCCCTAAGAATTTACCTGGAAATCTGTGGGCATGTTAAATTGCATTTTCAAATGTTGGTAATATAAGAACTATTATTGAAAGGAATTTGCAAAATGAAGTAATTTTTACGAGGCACATATCACATTTAACAGCACTCTTTTCAATATATTTGATTCTTTTTTACTCTTTCTGAGCAGAAACTTTGTAATTTGTAAAAACAAACTATCCTCTTCCTAATAGGATACTCAGATGTGGGGATTTCTTTGCTTTTTCTCATAAATAAGTTATTTATGTTTTACTTCCCACTTATATTTTAGATTGACATCTATATATTAATTAGTTTTTGATGAGACACTACCATATTACTTAATTTGTATAAGAGGGAGGTAAGTTTGTGAATAGCCCTATGCTATTGTTGATTTCTAAGATGTCACTTTGTATAAATTGTTGACAACTTTGAGAATCAGTTTTTATTCAATAAGTATGTGCCAGTTGTCTACAGCTTGCTAGGCAACATTACTGGCTCTAAGAATTAGCAATCAGATAGAAATGGAGCCCAAAGATCTGGCGTTATCATGGGAAGAGGCAAGCCTATCCTCCCCTAAAAAAAAACTAATGCAGAATAGTAAGTCAGAAGATTGTAAGCAACCAGTGAAAAATAGAACTGAGAGGAGTTATAGGATGTGGAGCATGAATTTATTTATTTATTTACTTATTTACTTACTTACTTTATAAGTGTTGATTAGAGTGATCAGAGTTAGGTTTCCTCAAGAAAGTTAATTTAGAGGAAGGATTCAGGAGAGATAAGGGGTGGGACCAAATAGAAATAGGAATTATTTTTGGGTAAAGAGAACAGCAGACATAAATGTCATGCAGAGGGAATAGGTCTTCACAAGGAAGCCAAGTGGCTGCAGATAAGACAGTCCAAGGAAGCAACAAAACATGAGATCAGAAGAAGAAAAGTGTGGGGGACAATAGATGTGTAGGATCTTACAGGACATATTAGGGTTTTGTTTTTTACCCCAAGAAAGGGATGTTTTTGAAGATTTTTGTGATTCAGCTTTTTAAATAAGGCCCTAAAGAATATAAAATACAGAGGTGATGCTTTATCCTTTAAAACTTCCTCTAGCATTATGTCTAAGCTTCTATGTGTTTGGTGAGTCCTCCTCATATTCTCCTACCACTTTCTGAGGCAGGGAAAAATCTGATTTAAGCTCTTCTTGATCCATTACTGCAACCAGCTCTTTGACAGATTCAAAAAATTGACTCTCCATGAATGTGGATAAAAGAAATTTTGCCTTCCAAAGCTTTCTAAAAGTATTTGAAAGAAATAACACTCTTATAGAAGTGCTGAAGAATTGTTGGTCTTAAATACATATGTAGATTCAGACTCATTAGACATCAGTACAAACAAGCGGCTTGGTACAAACCAGTTGTCTTTTGAACACAGGAGAAGTTTCTCTTCCTATCCTTCCAGTTCTTCACCAACTCATGAAAAGCTGTCGTCTGAATTTTTATATGAGCCTACCCCCTTACCAATAGGTGAAAGAATTTCTTAATGTGGTATAACTACATGGGATGCTAAAGAATGTGCTAGCTAGTAAATTCCTTAAGACTTTCAAGTTCTTCTAAAATGTTAAAAGAAGAACTATTTTCTAGTGCTAAAATAATTTGTAGTACTAGTTTTACGAAGGTGTTTTTAATGCTTTCTCTGTGAATCCCTGAATGCATAATGAGTAAGGCCTCAGATATTTTACTAGTATGATGATCAGCACTACCCCAAATTTTAGATAAATTGAATTTATTGGTATGTGAAACAGATAGTTGACATTGCTGATTTTATTCAAAAGAACAGATACTTTTTTCTTTTTTTCCCTCCTTGCCATTGTAATTAAACTAAAAGTTCTTTATTTGGATGTGAAACATATATTTAGCAGATACGCTGAACTGGATGGAGAAACAGAAACTACACCTCAAATTCTCCTACATTCAGCCAGGCTAAGAGAAGACAAAAAGGTTCACAATAATGAATTTTATACTTACCAAAGAAATAAACAAACAAAAACATTAGCTGAAAGAACAAACATCATAAAAAAAAAAGATGAAAGGGCACTTGGATCCTTTATAAAAGGCCTCAAAATTCCAAAGAAGTAAATTTAATAAATTTAAGATAAGGAACTCATTAGCCTTCATGAAATTAACTTTCCTGGGTATTCATAAGCCATCTAAAGCCAATGCACAAGGCAATCTCTACACATCACAGTGCATGGAGGTTGATATCAAGGATTAGTTGCAATGAAGTGCATACTAAGTGTGACACAGCTCAAAGCATTATTAAAAGTTGCATGGTTTTACTAAGCATAAAAATGTATCATAGCATTCTGATACCAAACAGGGACTGTTTCTATTATGCTGGTGTGAGGAGACTAGGAGAATAACTGAATAAGAGCCTGGATATCAGAAAACTTGTCTCCTGATTTCATTTATGGATTTCTCATTTTTAAAAAGTGGCTACATATCATTTTTAGAAGCTCAGATAATAACCACTCTAATGGGAAGAACTATGAGCTAAAGTGAGGTTGAAATAGCTGACTGCATTTATCCTTTGTGCATTTTTCATTTACTTCAACCGAGTCAACTAGTGTCTTTGAAATTATTTAGACAAGAATTCTACTTTTGCAAATCACTTGCATAAAAAATTGGGAGAACTCAGAGATCTGCACCTGACATCAGGATACATGCACAGCCAATAAGCCACTGTCTCTCATCGGCATTACAAATCCAGCACAAAATCCCCCTGACCCTGGCTTTTCTTGGAAGGTCATTAGATTATCTTTAAATTTAAAAGTCATTTCTTTTTAATTACAACAGCAAATACTGGTCTAGTTCTATTATATACAAGCTACTATTTGAATATATTTCATTCACATAGTAACTTTTATCTCATGTGTATCAGATAGCTTCTCCTGCATGTAAAATAATTCCAAAAATTAAAGACTTTAAATAATACTCATTTAACTTCACTAGTCTGTGAGCCCACTGGACACTTTGGCTTATCTGGGCCATAATAGTATGTATTCTGTCAGCTGTGAGTCAGACAAGTAGCTTTGCCAATCTCTGCTGAGTTCTGTTTATTTCTGGAGCCTTGGCTGGGAAGAGTGGACTGACTCACTGGTTCTAGTCCCCAGAGTGCTCATCATCCAGCAACCTATTCCCATGTTAGAGACATCATGTTCCCATGAGAAAGGCAGGGTCCTGGGAGAGATTGGTGGGGAGAAATATGTCTTGAGTCTTGGGCATGGTTCTAATGCAGTCTTAATTTTATTAAGTTTTTTTGGTCAGAGGGATCACCAGCTCCTACTACTGTAGTCCAGAGAAGAGAAAATTGATGTTTAGAGCTATAGATGTGAATGTGGATCAAGCTAGAAGAAAAGAACTGTTCATTTTTACAGTCTACACAGTTGCTATCTTCCATACTAACTTGTGAAGGAACCAAGACATGGAGTATAAATGTCCTACCATTGTATAGATTACCAGTGCTTAAATCAGAATTCAGATTCAGAGAGTCTATTCCCAAATTCTCATTTTTAGCTGATACTCTACATACTCATTTTGTTTGTGTGTTTCCCAGGTGTCAGTGCCACACATTCCATGAGTCATGGGAAAGTGTGCTCATTGAACTCCTTTCTGTCTAGGACCTCTCACTCCCTAGCAACATCTGTGTACTCCATCCCTGGAAAGAAACACTTGAAGCATCCTTCCCTTTTAGAATTTTTACAATTAATTTTTCTTCATTTTTAGTAGGTTGTATTTTTTACTATTACTATTATTATTTTAAGCTACTGCTAGCCGGTAAATTGCATTAAAATTAAGACTTTAACTCAAGGTCAGTGTTTCCCCAGCAGTGAGCAAATCATTGCTTTTTGAGAACTACGGATTAAATGGAGGAATGAAAGAAACTCATATTTCAATTCCCACTATTACATTTTTAGTCATTCATGTTTCCAAATAGGTCATACTATTTTCTCTCATTTTCAAATAATGGTAATACTTTCCTGATTATCTCTTTTATATTTTATGTTCCTAGTGTTTTTTTTTTTTTGTATGTATTACGCTGTATCCAGATTTTAAAGAATTTATTGTTAGTTTTGAATTTGTTTTCTTTATGGTTTACTATTATGATTCCCTATTGGTTTGGGAATACAGTGTCTTTAATGCTTGAGTTTGTGGAAACTTCCAACATTTTTTTGCATTTACAAAGATGAAGTTCAGAGCCTCCCTCCCATAGCTCTATTTTTCCTTTAAAATATAATCTTTGAGCTAAAGTAACGGTTATGTATTAATTACATTCCATGCAAATATGCGTTGGAAATTCCTTGAAGTCCTTCATTGTAAATTCTTCTCAGTTACCAGGTAAGGTGAATGTAATGCTTTATTTTTCTTTGTACCAATGTGAATTGAGAAAAACACTAGGTAAGTAGCTTGTCAGCTTTAAAATCAAGGCCAAAGGATTGAGTAGCCTAGATAAGAACTGAAGGAGCCCCATTTAATTTCTTGTTGTTCTACAGCCTAAGAAATGTGGTTTACGAGGAAAGAGTAATATTGTGAACAAACATCATCTATCTTTTTTAAAATTTTATTTTACTTCTATTTTATTATTATCATTTTATAATACAGTTCCATAGACCCTGGATTTTCCCTTACCTCCTTCCCAAGTCCCCCACCCCAGTGAGGTTTCCTATATTATTACTATAGTACAGTTCTTCATAAACAGTCTTATGTCCATCATTGCGGGCATGAACAATGGCAGAGAGTTAAGCATCCTGTTGTAAGATATAGTAAACAGTTTCATTGGGAGTCCATCTTTAATCTGAAGTACAGATGCATACTGCATTGTATCCTCACGACTGGATATGATAGACTCCATTACACAGCTACTATACATCCCCTTAAATGAAAAGCAACAATACAAAACCAACAACAGGAAGAACAACAGAAAATTACAACACCATAAAGTTAAATAAATGCTACAGAATGGCTATGTGTCACTGAAAAAAAATGAAAAAGGAAATCAAGAGCCTTCTTGAAACAAATGATGCTACTGTATGATATATGAGTCACTGAAGAATTTAATGAGAAAGTGTTTTGAAGAGATGAAACTAAAAACAAATAAAAAAAAATAAAAACCATGAGATACAGTTTACACTGGTCTTTGTTGGTGATATGAGTTTTATTTTTTTAATCCAGTCTATTAGTCTATGTTAGATTGATGAGTTCAAGCCATTTACAATTAGGATTAAAATGAATGGATGGTAATTTGGTCCTGTCATTTTAGAAATGGGTTGTTCACTGATTTACGTCTTCTGTTGTTATTTTACTGGGTTGTTCTTCACATTTGCCTTTGGTTTTGGTGGGTGCTATTCCTCCTCTCTGTCAAGAGAACATCCTTAAGCATCATTTGTAGGGCAGGTTTGGAAGAGGCATATTCAAGAAAATGGGGGATACAGAATTTTAAACACTTGTCATAAGGCTTCTTATCAACAATGAGAAGCACGTAATAATACAGGAGTTCAAAGAATTTAAGGAATACGTCACACAGGAAAGGAATCAAATGAAAGCCGATATATCAGAAGTTAAGAATACAGTGGAACAAATGAAAAGTACAGTGGAGAGTCTCCAAAATAGAATGAAGGAGGCAGAAGAAAGAATATCAGAATTGGAAGATATTTCCTGTCACAAGGGGAAAACACACACACACACACAAAGCTGGAAACCAAGCTAGTACAAGCTAAAAAGTATTCAAGAATTGGAAGACACTGTTTAAAGGCCAAATATAATAATTATTGATGCCCCAGAAGATGCAGAAAGAGAAGCTGCGTTTAAAAATGTATTTAATGTAATAATCAGGAAAATTTTCCCTAATCTAAAGAAAGAATTGGGAAACAAAATTCAGAAGGAGCACAGAACTCCCAACAGGGTTGATCAAAAGTGATCTTCACCACGACATATGATAATCAAGCTGCGTCCAATCAAAATAAGGAAAAGTTCCTAAAATATGCATGTGAAAAAAATCAGTTGACATATAAAGGAATGCCAATTAAATTCACAGGAGACTTCTCACAGGGAACTACAGGCTGGAGAGAATGGAGCAACATATTCCAGATAGTAAAAACAAAAACTGTCAACCCCAGATAACGTACCCCGCAAAGCTTTTCTTTGCCCTAGAAAAAGAAATAAAATTCTTCCACAGTAAACATCATCTATCTTAATCATGAATTGTATGTGTGTGCATGTGTACATAATGTGTATGAAGATATCAGATTAGAAAATATTAGCAAGTTTGTTATATAGGTTTAGTTTGCAGAATTGTTAATATGTCTGCATAATACTAATGGGAGAAGTATTTCATGATTCATTCCTGTATTGTTGTTATCATAGAAAGATTTTACGGGTGGAAGATAAAGAGCACACTGAGTGCAAATTGATTTCTTCCCATTGAGATTATAGGACATGTCCTCAGAATGCATGAGTAGATCCAAAATGAGAAAAGATTTTTAGTCATGATTTTTTTCTTTCTGATAAACTCTGCTTTAACCCTAGGATTTATCCATATTAAACAATTAGTCTCTGAATTAATACAACTGTTAATTTACTTTTCAAAGATACATATATTTAAAAGTCAGTTTTGGAGAGTCTCTGTTCTCTCTCCCTCACACACACACACACACACACACACACACACACACACACACACACACACAGAATTTGCACCTTGCTGATCCAGCCTAGATGGCTGACATGGCCAGTGTTCGACCATGCTGATGCCAAGAAACAGGAGATTCAGTTCAGTCTCCCATTTGGGTAACATGGGCTCAAGCACTCGGGCCATGTTCCATTACATTTCTCAGACATTTGGCAGGGAGCTGAATTGGAGGTGGAGAAGCCCAGACATAAGCCACACACGAAATGAAAAGTTGGCGCTGCAAGTGGCAGCTTTAATTTCTATGCCACAATGCCAGCACCCATTAATGAATTTTATTACAATGATATTCTCTGCTTAGATTTTAAGTCTTTATCAAATGGAAGTAGAATTTACTTCTGAGGAACAAACTCAAATATCTGTGGTCTTTTCCACAGATCAAATTATTTTCTTTTTCTGGCCATTATTTCAATTATGTTTTTTCATAATTATATCTATATAATTTGTACTTTCTTAGGGCAGAAAAGTGACATAACAGGCTAATCCTCTTTTTGAGCATCAGCATCCCACATGCGCCTCAGTTGCCATCTTGGCTGCTCCATTTCTATCCCAGCTCCTTGCTAACAGCCAGAGATGGCAATTGAGGATCGTCCAGGTATGTGGACACCTGTACCCATCCACATGAGAGACTCAACAGAATCTCTTGGCTCCCAACATTGGACTGTCCCCACTTTAGCCTTAGCGGTCATTTGAAGAGTATATCTGAGAATGGAGTATCAGTCGATCCGTCTCTCTCTTGTACTCTTTGTGATTCTTTCAAGTCAAAATAAATCATTTAAAAATAATTAGTAGTTTGTATTTATACACTTAAGTTTTTTTGCCAATTTCTTTGTTTCTGCAATAATAAGCTACATCAGTGTGAGGACCACAGAGTTTTTCATCATTTCTGCTATGGCTGTTTCTTGGTCCACAGCTCAGTTAAATACACATTACCTGTATGCATTTCCCTCACAGGTGTCCTATGAGAGAGGACAGGATGTGTGTCCTCACAAAATAAGTGAAACTAGAGAAGTCTTGCACAATCAATAACTGCTAACACAGAATTGCTTTCTTTCTTTCCACTTACGATTTTGAGCATCACATCAGTAGATTCCTGATAATGGGAGGGAGTGCAATGTACCTCAAGAACTAGTTATATGATGTTAATACATCAACAACAGAAACTTTAAAGACAACAACAACGCACTGCTGTGTAGCATGTTATACTTGACAAGGGCTTTCATCTTAATCAAGGAGATTAAGCAAACCAACAGGTGAGAGCACAGTAGGAAGCAGTCTGTAGAACATGATTCTTTCCGTCATTTTCCAATTTCAATTTTCAAACCATCTAACTGACAGGTAGAATAATAAGTGCAGGCTTGCCCAGTGATGTAGAAATCATTTCCTGGAGCTTTGTTTAAAGCATGCAAACTCTGATGAAACAATGTTTCCAGAGAGATACCTTGGATGTTAGTACTTTTAGTAAGCTTAAAGGTGATTTGAAGTAGCTGAAAATTGTGAGGGCTCAGAGTGCAACCCTGTCATTTACTGTATTGAAATGACTACTTCATTTAGATGGGGGAGAGGGGTTTCAAACCGAATGCTAAAATGCACGCAAAAATATTTATTATAGTTCTTGGCACAAATACTGGATAGGCACTGGTTGCTTCTGCTACTGTTACGTCTGCATCTAGTAGGCCTGACTTTTCTGGATCTGCATTGCTGGGAGCAAATGATGACGATAAATCACACAGCAAATACAAGAATAGCAGGAAACTGAAATAGAAGAGTGGAGCCAAACCTGAAACCAGGTACTTGGATATGGAATGCCAGCATCCTAGGTGCTGTCTTAACCACTGTGGCAAGTGCCCACCTGTCATTTAATTTTTATACTAATCATGACATTTATTATTTCCATTTTCCAGAGAAGGAAACTGATTTAGAAAAATTACATGATCTCAGAGTTCAAGGCAAAAGATTGTGATATCGTTGGGTAAACTGCTGCTTGAGAGTCCGACATCTCACATCAGAGTGCCTGGGTTTGAATCTTGCTTTTGCTTTATGATCCAACTTCATACTGAGTTACCTGGAAGGCAGCAAGTGATTGGCCAATTGCTAGAGTACCAGTCATCAATATGGGATATCTACATGGAATTACTGGCTCTGGGCTTCAGTCAGACCCACATCCAGCATTTGAGGAATGAAACAGTGAATGGAAGATTTTCTCTTTCTCTCTCTCTCCCTCCCTCCCTCCCTCCATATTTCTCTCACTCTATATTTATCTTTCTCTCCCCCGTCATTTCGCCTTTCAAATAAATAAATACAGAAGTACTAAAATAAATAAATATTAAATAAATAAATATGTTAGGGTTCATAAAAGTTTGAATCACTTGAAAGTCATTGAAATTACCAGTTCCATATATTTTTTGAGGCACAAAATACTTGACAGGCTCACGATTTGGGTCAACCTTGGAAACACAAATTCTAACCTTTATTTGACTACAGGGTCTCATGATATAAATAATGGAATTATTTTCAATTGTATGTAATTATTAAGCACACTGCATTACCAGTAATCAAGCATTTCTTTCTTATATTTACCTAAATTTTTAGATAGAAACTTATTTATAATAAAATTTAACATTCTAATTACTCAAAAAAGTGAAATACTAGGATTAGATATTAGTACCAGGGGTTAATGATTGTTGTTGGGATAGGCACATCTCACGGTATCTGCATTCAAGTTCCAACTCTACTTGCTACTTCAGCTTCCAGCTGTCACATCTTAGAAGGCCCCAGGTGATGACAAAAGTGGTTGAATCACTGTGACCCAGATGGGACACTTGGTTCGAGTTAGTGGCTCCTGCATTTGGCCTAACACCATTCCAGCTGTTATAGGCATTTGGAAAGTGAACATTCAGCAGATGGGAGCTCTCTGCTTCTAAAATAAACAAATATTTGTAAATATAATCCTATATAGAAGGCCATTAAAACCTACTGAATACATCTATAGACATAATTACATCATTTACTGAGACAAAGAATACACATATAGATAGAAATAAATCATTTACTGAGACCAACAAGGAGACAAATCATTAATTTTGCACATAATATGAAAATAGCAGGCTTTATTCCACATGGACATTTAGAATATTCAGGAGTCAGTACCTGCAACAAATAATACCTAACAAGACTTTTCTTGGTAAACAAAGCCTGAGCTAGCATACTTTTGTACAAACCCAGTTCTCCTCTAGGTTAGTCTCGGGTTTCTTGGCTCTTTCTAGCTGGAATATTTTATTTATCCATGTCAATTGGCAACTGGTTATAAAAGGGAATTTCTCCACTATAATGGTGCTCGAAACTCTAAACTTACTGATTAAATGTGGATCTGGCTTTTTTCTGGAGGAAGAGTTCTCCTTGCAGTGTTTCTAATAACTTTTTCCCAGATAAGGAAACCATTTTTTCCTTGCAACAAAATGAGTCGAACAAAAATAATTATGTAGAATAATTTTAAGAATATCATACTTGTCAAGCAGATATGTTAGTTACAAACTCCTCACAAATGACATGTGGTAGAAAAAAAAAGAATGGCTCAGAAAAGTTAGGAAGTTGAGCTAATAATATAAACATTCTGGAACATGCAGTTTTTATTGTCAAATAATCAGAGCAGTCTTGGGCATGTTGTCTTTGGAAAATAAAGAAATATGCAAATAAAAGTAGAGATATTCAACAAGCATTTCCTGAATATCTACCAGCCAAACAATGAGAAGTTAATAGAGTTTCCCTTGAGAGACAGATGCTTGAGATGCAACATAGAAATGGTTCCTTTCACACGATTGTTAAGTGATTAGAGAAATACTTTTATGGAGAAAGGAAAAAACTATAACATTATTTTTGCTTCCTTTTACTAAAATGGAAATCAACTTAAAAGGATTCAAGAAAATTAAGTGTGGATGTCAGCCATTAAAGCTACTATATAGAATAATGGCTGGGAAGAAACAGAGAGAATAAAAAATATGGCCATAGTAGGTGAAGGTTGAATTAAGTAGACTTTTATGGCCCAATTGTGCACAAAATAGGATTTTTTTTAAACTAGAGCAAAAATATGCAATTAAAATTGAATTCAAATTCATAACTCAAATTGCTATGACTCAAGTTGAGAAGGTTGTTTTTTGCTCTCTTCTCCATTCGATTTTCCCCCTCCAGTATCTCTCTTAGTAAAGATGCCATCCATGATATGTGCTTATCTTTTCTTATTTGTTTACTCATTTGGAGGTGTTTTTGATTGGATATTTACTTGTTCATAAGTTACTTATTTTTCCCTTGTGTCATCCTCTTCCTTTAGAGGACTTTCATCATTGTTAAAACACATTTTCTCCCCATAGAATTCTAGAAGGTAGTTGAAAAGAAATTAAGAAACCAATTAATGACTTTTCACCAAACTTTCATTCTGTATTTTTGTGGAAAGATAATATATTACTGTATCTTAAATATTAACAAGCTCTTACTGTTCAAAGAATCCTTTACTTTCTTTTGATAATTTCTTTAAACCATAAATTTCTCTTTCATGTTTGTAAAGCTCCATTATATAAATACCTACTTAGTACCACTAACATATTAGTGCTTCTTTTGGATGCTTAGCTTCTACTATTTTACAAGCTGAAGACTATTCTTATGCAATTGTTTTCACCTGTTAAATCACTATTTCCACATTAATAATAGGGTAAAGATATCAGGCTTCAGCTTAGATTATGACAGGACCTAATGTCTTTTCCACATTGACTTCAAGCAAGCAGAAGACTTCCTCTCTTATTTTCATGGGAATTTCATGAATTCCAGTATGTATATTTTTCCAGCTGTAGTATTTCATTTGCAATTGGAAAGTACCAGTTGAGGTATCACTTTTCTTATGAAAAATTTCCTAGTACTAACTCCAAACAGTTAAAACTGATTTTGATAATTGTAGGAGTATTTTCTTTTTCTAAAACTTCGCATTTTAAACAGTTTTTAAAAGTATGTGTTTTTTTTTTTGCATCAGTGAAACACTGAATTACATTTTTTTTTCTTTTCACAACCTTTTCTTAACTGTAATTACAATTTAGTTACTATATGGCCTTAGATACTTGAGATAAAACCAAACTTTCTTGACTAATATTGGTAAAGTGAAGTTATTTGGTCTAATATCTGCTTTTGGTTGCAAGTGAAACTCCTTGATCGAAAATATTTATGTGTCCAGAAACTCCATGTTGGTAAATCCATCATAGCAGCAAATGTTTGTCTCTTTTCAGTTGAATTATTTTGGTTTTGTGCACTTAACAGATGGGCTCAGACAGACCTGCAAGGGTCAAATGAAAGGCTATGGGGCTCACATGAAATTTTGGTCTCATTAAAATGGCTTTTTTTTACACAACACTTATTATTTTTATATACATATTAAGTGGTGCTTCCTTGCTTCCTAGAAAAGGAGGCAGTGTTTTCTAGTGGTAAATAAAATTTCATGGGAATTGGGGCACTTGCATGGCTTTATTCTGTTACTAGGAAATTAAAGGGGTCACTATCCTGAGCTCACGTTTTGCACCAATAAAATGCAAAGTAGGTTGAAATGATTTTTAGATTTCTAGAAGAGTTGAAAATCATATTTCCCTAATTTTTCTAACAAGATTTCCACTTGTTTTCCTCTGACTTTGTTTTTGGTAAAGCCCTTTCAGTTTTCCGACATTAGAAATGTAAGTGTACCCACTACCCAGAGCAACAAGTATTGATAACCACTCCTTTCTGAGCATTGTCTTTGAGGGTATTTCATGGCTAAGTGTGGAAACAGCTATGAGATGATAAGGTGGCTTGCAAGTATGAGCAATGAGCATTCTTTTCTCCCATCCCAGCAAATTATTCCAATGAATGTAGAATGGCAGAAATTTCACCGGACCTCAAAAGAAGTCTATTTAGAATCTGTTCAAAATGATGTTAAGTTGGCTGAAAATGGAATTTTATTGTTTTACTGATATTAGTTTAAAATACCATTTTTCTTGCAGTGTTTTCTTATTTCAAATTTCAAATTAAGCCCGAGGCAATTCTACTGTCATTTTTCAATCTTATTGTACAAGCCACCCAGTTTCCTTTAACAAAGGGAGCAGTTAATGATGGTATACACAGGCTAGAAAACAACTCACTGTGCTTTTACTTAAATTTAAACAATAAATAATTGAGTGACTTCCTGGAATATGAGCTGCTGCTCATATGGGAGAAACTCCCAGATAGCATTTCTAGGTGCTAAAGATATCATGGTCTCCCTGAAAAAGTTTTCATTTATTCTACCGGAAATACCAAATGCATTTACTTACCTCCATATGTATAATATACACAGTGAACTCTCTTCTTATAAGTTAGTGCCTGGTCGTCTTTAGTAATAAAATTGGCTTACTGTCCCTAAGTCTGTAAAGCTCCTACATTTCTTAGTGGTGATATCTAAGAATATGAAAGAGAAACATGGCAAATACTTAAATCTGAGAAATACAGATCCCCAATATTAAAATCTAACCCTTGGTGAATAGCTCAGTGGACTGAAAAAAAAAACCTTGCTGTCTTCTCTTTACAGAAAATTGCATTTTAGATACAAAATGTAAATGTCAAGCAGTAGAACTCATTAAGATTATGTGTAAAGGTAGGTTTTGGTTTGGTATAGCTAAATAAGATTGATAATCTGTGCCTCTGATTTTGACTATGAATCTTCATAAATTAATGGGCTGATTTCTTTATTATGACAATAAAAAGTACCATGTTTATATTTAATAAAGTATGCCAATAAAATTGCAAAAGTCATTTTTGTACTAAGTATTTATTTATATATTATTGTATTAAGTTTTGGAAATGACAGAAAGGAGAAAGTGCCTAATCTGCTTATTACCTACTTGATAAATTTTGTCTGATATTTGCCAATGTCTATAGTCATCTCTTAGTCCTCTTTGTCTGATATTTGTCAACGTCTATAGTCATCTTTTAGTCCTCAAAGTAATTTTAAATATTTGATAGAACATAGTTATAGAAGCCCATATTACAGAATTCGCTGGAAAATAGTGCTTTACTTTCCAAGTTCAATTAAATATGCTATATGTTTTAAGTTTACACAATATTCAATAATTAGTATTTCTGAGAAATACCTTGAGGAAAATTTAGCTAAAAAAAGAATATTTTTTAAACCCAGCTCAGGAGTCAGTATGCATTACTACTCACTGTAAGACTTTAAACCTTCCACTAATGCTATCCTTGGCTTTACATCTTCATGCTAAAGAACAATCTAAAAATCTGTTTGTTTCATTTCTGCTTCAAACATTATCAACAAAGACAGAAAGTATAGTCTGCAACTGTAGGTGATTATTTTTATAGAGTCGGGTGAATGGTGGAATAATCTAAAAAACAGCACATTTTCTATGCATACGTAGATCTTCACTTCCATAGTGAAGGAATTTTTTTTTTTTTTTTTTTTGCTCTTGGGTTGTCACGTTACTGTCGTCAGACTCTAGTCATCCACTGAGAATGACAATTGCATTGATTGCCTCAGCATCAGCAGACCTGTGAATAAACAGATTCTTACAGCAGACATGTCATTAAAATAATTAAACCTAGAGTAGCTGATATGCCACTCTTTTTCAGTGCACAAAATTCCCATAGATTTTAGGCTGAAACATAGTCTTGAGATAGAACCTTTATTAAGGAGATAAAGTGAGCTTTATTTCAGATGTTTAAATCATCTCTTTAAGTCATCAAAACTCAGTTTTTGGGGTTGTTTTAAATAATTAATAGACTTAAAACGCAGAATTACATATAGACTCTCTCTCTCTCTCTCTCTCTCTCTCTCTCTCTCTCTCTCTCACTCCTCTATCTGCTGATTCACTTCCTAAATGGCCACAACAACCAGGCCTGGACCAAGCCAAAGGCAAGAATTTGGCATTTGAGTTTCCCATGGACGTGACAGGTTCCAAGTACTTGGACTATCTTTCAGGGATCTGGAACAAAAATGGAACAGTGTAACTGTGACTGGGGCTCAGATGGAATGCTGACATCTCAGGTAGTGGCTTTATCCACTGTACTACAACATCAACCCACTTCCTGTAGCACCTATTGTTGCTTTCACAGGTACTATCTAAGCAGCTTATGAGCATGAGAATATTCTTCTTGTCAAAATTAAAGGGCTTTTACTTAACAGGAATTATTTATCCTGTTTCTGTCCCCACCTCTCTATTTCCCTTCCTTTGCTGCTTGAAAATGTCTTCAAGGAGTTAAACAGTCATGAACTTTATTAACTACTAAGTAATTTGACATATGTGATCTCCATTTTCTTGTGAAGTACATAACAGAATCTATGGATAAATGTATCATATGAAGCAAAAAGCAATGTGATAAAATGTATAAGAGATAAGGCCATGGAATGAGACAGATGTGGATTTTTTTGCTGAATGGTAAGATACATATTTCACTCACATTCAGTAAATGCTAAAATAATCACAGGTCATTAAATTTCGAGCAGGTGCATCATTCCCTACAATTCACTTGACAAAAACTTGAAAACCAAAGGTTGGCAAAGCACTATGTTTTCAAGAAAACTGATACATATTGATATCTTTTCCTTCTTGGAGTTTTTGTTTTTGATTTTTAGTAAAATTCTTAGCTACCACATATAAAGAAGAACAGACGATATCTGTCTTTGGGTATTGGTTTATTTTCCTCAAATTTGTCATATATTACTAGTAGGATCTTGCCCAAGATAGTTAATTTCAAGTCTGTTTTCCACTTAAATAAAGTGGCATTCATACTGTTTACTTTGCAGTAGTTATGTTTATAAAGACTGCATATTTTAAGCAGGTTTATGTTCACATAAAAATGAGAGGTACAGAAGTCTTTATATCTCCTGCCTCCACATACATACAACCTTCCCAATTACAGGCATGTGCCACCGAAGTTGCTGTTGGTTTACTTAAAAGGCTGAATCTACACTGACACATCGCTATCACTTTGATTTTTGTTTTTATCTAATTTCATGCTACTTTGATTTTAGTAACTTTGCTTAAGATGTTGAAATTAGACATTATACTATCTCTTTGTTTTTCTATTAAGTATTATTTTGGATATCTGGGATGTTTCATGGGTACATAACAATTCTAGGACTGCATGAGCCCTGGGGATGGGGGGTCCTTGCAGAGCCCTGATTGGGTGGCCAAGGGTTCCCAATGGCCCCTGGGGAAGTTCACACAGGGGGATGCTTATTGGACTTGGTGCATGGGCTGGCAGGGGTCTGGCAATAGCATAGTGGAGGAATGCAAGGGCCTGGGATTTGACATCCAGGATTTGTGGTCTGACTGTGGAGTTCATGTCTCAGAGCTAGATCTTTGCAGTGGAAAAGATGGAGTAGTGAATGGCTTGCCCAATCTATATGAAGGATATGGCAGCATATTGGGACCTACAGAAGATATCTAGTACCACAGCAGAGGAAGAAGAGCAGAACACATTGCTCAAAAGATGACAGCAAATGTCTGCGGGAATTGAGACTCTAAGGTCAACTGAGTCAACCAATGGACATTGGAAGGGGTTCCTTCCTTCCTTTGGATCTGTGAGATATACAGCATTTAAAAACTAGTGAAATCACTTTGGCAGAGCTCTCAGCTCATACGCCAAACCAGGAACCCTCTGTTGCTGTCAGGAGCCATTCCCCATCCCAGGGTACTATGGTGATTGTGAGACTGGGTATGGCCTCTCGCAGGAGCTTAACCATACACTACCAAGTGAGTGCAAGGGCCCCAAAACATAAATCATATTACAGTGCTTTATACAGACTAGATCAGAAATGCCGCAGCTAGGACAGAAACCAGAACCCATATGGATGTCATGGAAGGCTTCTTAACCTATCATACAACAGTGGCAGTCTTTATGTATTATGTCTTCTTAAGTTCTTTAATCAGTATTGTATAGTTTTAATATCATAGTTCTTTCATTTATGAGATTAAATTTATTCCTATTTTCATAGCTATTATAAGTAAAATTGTATTGTTAGTGTTGGAAATGATTTCTGTGTGTTGAATTCTGTATCCTTAATGTTTCATTTATTCGAGTAGCAGGATTTTGTATTTGTAAGATGATGTTTTCTACAAGTGGAGACAATTTATTTTTTAATGCTTTGAATGTCTTACTTAATGCTTTTCTAATTACTCTGCCAGAATTTCCATTACTATATTGGCTAAAAGTGATAGGAGAAACATCCTTAACTTGCCGTTCAACTTGTGAGAAAATATTTTAACTTTTTTACCACTGAAGATTATGTCAGCAATGGGTTTGTGAAACATGATTTCCACTGTGTACAGGCACATTTTTCTATATCTAAATTGATTTTAATCATGAAATAAAATGTTATTTAATGCCTTGCTGTTATTTATTGAGATGATCAGATTAAAAAAAACTTCACCCTATTTATATTATGTATCAAAATTTAGATTTTTATATGTTGAGCGACCCTTATATTTTATTAATAAATCCCACTTAATAATGGAGCATGATCCTTCTAGTGTTTTGGCTAATCAGTTTATTGGGATTTTGTTGAGCACTTTTATGTCTCTGTTGATCAGGGATATTTATCAGCAATTTTCTTATGTTGCAATGTCTTTATATGGTTTGTGTAAAAGGCTAAAACTGGTTTCATAAGCGGAATTTAAAAGTATTATTTCCTGTTGGATATTGTGAAAGGATATACGAAGAATTTATAATAACTCTACACAAAATATTTGACAGATTTTCACAAAAAAGCATAAGTTTCTGTGATTTTCTTTGTTGGTAAGTTGGCATTACTAATTCAACCCCCTTATCCACTATTGCTTTGTTCAGTCTGTTTATTTATAATTCAGTATTTATAACTTATATATGTCTAAAAAACTACCATTTTTCTTGGTTATCCAGGCTAAGCATGAAGTTGTTCATGTGAGTCATTATTTATTGGTATTTCTGTGGTATCAGTGGTAATGTTGCTATTTTATTTAATACTACTTCTTAAATTAAGTCTAGGTAACATTAGGACTTCTTTTTTTTTACATTTTATTATTATTATTATCATTTTAAAGTACAGTTCCATAGGCTGCTGGTATTTCCCTTGTCCCAGCCCAAATTCCCTCCCCCCCACCTAGTTCCTCTATATCATTACTAAAATACAGTTCTTCATACACAGTCATATGTCCATCATTGCGGGTATGGACAATGGCAGAGAGTCCACAATCCCATTGTCAAGATATAGTAAACAGTTTCATTGTTAAGTCCATCTTTGTCTGGAAGTAGAAATGCATACTACATTGTGTCCTCACATCTAGATGTTAGTCTTCATTTCACAACTACTGTACATCCCCTTAAATGAAAAGTCATAATACAAAATCAACTATAGGAAGAAAAATAGAAATTTACACTGTTATGTACTTAAATCACATGTTACTAGGTATGACAGTCTCCATTACACAACTACTATACATCCCCTTAAATGAAAGGCCACAAAACAAAATCAACATCAGGGAGAAAAAAGAAATGAACAATACAATGAAATTAAATAGCATGACACTGAATGAGTAACATGTAGCTGAAGAAATGAAAATCAAGAACCTTCTTGAA
Organism: Ochotona princeps; assembly: GCF_030435755.1. Lineage (NCBI taxonomy): Eukaryota > Metazoa > Chordata > Mammalia > Lagomorpha > Ochotonidae > Ochotona > Ochotona princeps. Next base: position 76,658,471 of record NC_080832.1, read on the forward strand.
GAAAATGCTACTGTATGATCTATGAGTCATTGAATGATGTAATCAGAAGAAAGTGTTTTGAAGAGATGAAACTAACAGAAAACAACAAACCCATGTGATATAGTTTCCGCTGATCTTTGTTGGTGAAGTGTGTCTCTTCTAGAAAATAAATAGATGGGATTTGTTTTTTAATCCAGTCTACTAATCTATGATGTTTGATTGAGCTTAAGCCATTTACATTCAGAGTTTAACATGTATGGGTGTTACTTTGGTCCTGTCATTTTAGGAATGGGTTGTTCATTGGTTTAGTCTTCTGTTGTCATTTTACTGTGATGTTCTTCCCGTTTGCCTTTGGTTTTGGTAGGTGTTATTCCTCTTCTCTGTCAAGAGAACATCTTCAAGTATCATTTGTAGGACAGGTTTGGAAGAGGCAAATTCTTTTAACTTTTCTTGACTGTGGAAGAATTTTATTTCATTTTCAAAGACAAAAAAAAGCTTTGCTGGATATGTTATCCTAGGCCGACAATTTTTTTCTTTTAGAATCTGGAATATGTCACTCCATTCTCTTCTTGCCTGTAGAGTTTCCTGTGAGAGATCTCCTGTGAGTTTAATTGGCATTCCTTTATATGTCAATTGATTTTTTTTCACGTGCACATTTAAGGATCTTTTCCTTATGTTCAATTGAAGAGAGTTTGATGATCATGTGTCTTGGTGAAGATCTCTTTTGGTCAAGCCTGTTGGGAGTTCTGTGTCCCTCCTGGATCTTGTTTCCCAATTCTTCCTCCAGATTAGGGAAATTTTCCTTTATTATTTCATTAAATACATTTGCAAACTCAGCCTCTCTTTCTGCAACTTCTGGGACTCCCAAAACTCTTATATTTGGCCTCTTCATAGTATCTTTCAATTCTTGAATACTTTTTTTGGCCTGATCCAGCTCTGCTTCCAGCTTTTTGTTTGATTCCCCCTGATGACAGGAAATATCTTCCAATTCTGAGATTCTTTCTTCTGCTTGCTTCAGTTCTATTTTGGCGACTCTCCACTGTACTTTTAATTTGCTCCACTGTGTTCTTAATTTCTGATATATCAGCCTTGATTTGCTTTATTGAATCCTGAAATTCTTTGAACTCTTGTAGGTGCTTCTCATTGTTGATCAGAAGCTTTAAAATGAGTTTTCTGAATTGTGTCCCCCATTTTCTCGATGTCTTCCTCAGTTAACTCTGAGGTTAGCCTAGGATTTTGCTCCTTTTCAGGGGAGTTTTCAGTAATATTCATTGTGCCTTTGTCTCTTCTTTTGCTCTTGATCATTGTACTTCTGGTTAGCAGAGTCTTCTCCTTGGAGTAGGTTTCTAAGCTGTGTCACCCACAGGTCTACAATGAGATTTTACTTATTGCAGGTGGTATCCAACTTTTTGCTTGCAGGCACTTGTGCCACAACCTCCAGCGAGTTCCAGGTCTGGGTTCTTATGTTAGATTTCCACCATGATCTCCACAGCCCAAACTCCTGGCTCACCACTCTCCACCTCCTGTGATACCATGCAGAGGCTGCACTTATGTTCTCTGCAATCATTCTTTCACTTCAGGTTGGAGAAGGTCCCAGGATTAGAGAGACACCAGGTGTCCTACGTAGTTAGGTTGTTGGTGGCGCAGATTTTGCTGGAGCCTGTTGGACATTAGGTCTGGGTGCCACACGGACCTATTTTGACCTGTACGATGCCGCAGTAGGTATTATTTTCCTGCGAGACCAGAGCAATCCACGGAACTCAGTAAGTTCTCACAAGCTCAGCACATGCACAGTTCACTGTTGTCCCCTGCAGTCCTAAAGCTATTGCCACAGTGTGCAAAATGGCACCGGACGTGCCACTAAAAGAGTTCTTGATCTGCTGGCCATCAAGTCTGAGGGCTGCCCAGACCTGTCTTGGGTGGAACCTGTAGAATGCCACGTTGTTGCAGTTCACTGAGTCAGAAATGAGTTCACTTCCAGCTCTGTGTATGCTCAGTCCTTACCCTTACCTTTCCTCCTTACACAAAATGGCAACCAGTTCGGCTCTAGGGGGCTGACTGGGCTGTGAAATCCACCCTGTTCTCTCACTGTCTGTCTGGGATCTGCTGCTCTGTCTCTGCTCCTGGCCAAATCAAACAGACCAGCAGGACAGACAGTTGTTTGTCTGGGTTCACCTCCCAAGCTCCCAGTGAAAGTTGCTTCCCACCTTGTTGGTGGTGGAGTTCCGGCTGCTGGTGGAGTTCAGATCACCATTAGCTGAATGCCGCTAGAGTATCAGTCACTGCAACACCACACCGTTGTGTCTGTGCTTTCCTGTGTCTGTCAGTCTCCAGGTACCCCTCTGCTGTTGTTCTGTCCTCTTCTATATCCTGGAATGTGTCCTCTCTGCTTCATCCTGATTAAATATTTTTCCGTCCGTTTAAATGTGTCCTTACCCTATTCTGCCATCTTGATTCTGCTAGGACTTCTCTAACTACTTTATATAACCCAATGTTACTGCATTAATATTGTTGTGCGGGGAGAAAGCAGAATGTTACCTTTCAGTCCTATAGTGAGCTCTCATCCTGCAACCATAACGTTAGCAGGACTTTCTCAGCCTTTCCTTTATACTGCATCAATGATGCAGGGAGGTTAGAGAGAGATGGAGAGAGAGATGGAGAGAGGAAATTCTCTAAGTGGGACTAAGCTCTTGCAGAGTCTTTTTCTCAAAGGATTGGGCTTACTGATGGAGAGTGGTCTCAGCATGCTTCGCAAAGATCACTCATCTCCCTGAGAAACACATGTGGTTTTATCCAGTCTTCACAATGAGGATCTGCTAGTATTCCTGAAGATAAAAGCACAGACATGTGGAGAAAGGCCCCTCTAACGCCATAGTCTAGAAAGTTTCTTCTCATCATATTGATTCACACTTAGCCTCCAACATTTCTTTATAATTACTGTTTAGATACTTGTATTAGCCTGTGGTTCCAGCCATTCTGTTTCTGGTAAGCAGACCCTATCTATAAACCTCTAACTTCACATTGTGAAGTGGCAGTTGATGTGCAAACTCTTCTGGGGGTCAAGGAAAGTTGTTGACTTCAATTTAGGGTTCTCTTATTTTACATATAGGAGTAATGACTTCTGAGTATTTTACATGTTGGATCCAAAACCCAAAATATGTACTTTCTTTGTCTGAACTTTGCAAATAATAAAGGCCCAACTAGCTGCAACAAAAGCATTGTAAAAGGCATGCTACGTAAATACTAATGTTAAAAATGCTAATGTGGCTACATTAATATCATATCACTAAAACTCAGAACACAGGATGTTAGATAACATCAGTGATTAAAGAGGAACATATCATAATGATAAAGGAGTAAATTCAAGATAAATACTCCATCAATTTAGTCACTAAATAAAACACCTTTGCAATATTCAAAGTTAAAAGAGCAATAAACAAGCAAGCAATTAGATTTGAATACATCTCAATTTAAACAAAAATTGAGAAAATTAATAAGAAATTGAATACATAAGTAGTTCCATACAAAAACCTGGCCTAAGTAAATCTGTTCAGACTGCTATCGCAAAATGTCAGATACTGAGTTGCTTGTGAAAAACAGAAATTTATTTCACATGGCTTTGGAATACAGACAGCATAAGACCAAGGTGTCAGTAGGTTCAGTATTGGTAAGGGCCTGCTCTTTGGTTTGTAGACAGTACTCTCCAGATGTACCTTTAATGTGGTAGAAAAGAAAAGGCAATTTGCTATGCCATTTTCTCTTATGTATCTGTAAAATCCCCTATTTACAAATATTGTAATATTTATGATTAGATATCATCAAAAGAATTTAACTCTGGTGGGGTGTACAAACTTGGGGCTTTAACAACCTAAGTGACATTCATTGTGCATGCTGCACAGTAACATAAATGTACATGCTTCTCAAGTTTACATAGACGATTTGTGAAGATAGATCATATTGTGGATTGTAAAACAAATCTTCATAAATTCAAAAGGATTGAAATCAACTGGAGTGTTTTTTTTAATCACAATGGAAGTACATCAGAAATCATTAACCAAAAGATGTCACAGAAGTATCAACTATTTGAGAGAAGAGCAACATGCTTAAGATTTGGGTTAATGAAGACATTGTTATATAAATTAGAAAATATTTTAGCTGACATTAATGAAAGCACAATATATAGAAAACATGAGATGTAAGTAAATCAGTGCTTAGAAATTTCATGTTTCTAAATTCTCAGTTTAGTGAAAATAATGAAGAATGGATGATTTAGGATTGAGAACTGGGAAACAAAAAATGAAATAAAAACACAACAATGAGAAATAGATAAATGATATATAAACAATTTTTAAAAAGAAGTAAACTTATGAACTCATAATAATCTGGGGCTGGCATGATGACTTAAGTGTCCAATCAACCAACTTCAAGTGCCCACATCCCATCTGGGTACCATTTCCTGTCCAGGCTTCTCTGCTTTCCATCCAGCTCCCTTCTTATGGCCCGAAGAAAGTAGTGTATGATGGCCCAAAGCCTTGAGACCCCTTACTTAAATGGGAGACCCAGAAGAAATCACTTGCTCCTACTGCATGGCTCCCATCTTGGAAGCAGCTCAGTTGCAGGAGTTGTGGGCATCTGGATAGTGAGTGAACCAGTGGATGGAAGATATTTTTACGTTTCTCCTTCTTTCTATAAATTTGCCTTTCCAATAAAAGTAAATGAATCTTTTAAAAAATACAAAACAAACTCATAATAATCAATAAAGGGGAGAAAAATGCTGTCACTAATATCAAGAATTAAGAAGACAAATATTCATACAGCCTACCAACACTAAAAGCATAAATGGGGGCCCGGTGTGATAGCACAGTGGTTAAAGTCCTTGCCTTGCACACACCAGGATCCCATATGGGCACCGGTTGTAATCCCTACAGTTCTACTTCCCATCCAGCTCCCTGCTTGTGGCCTGGGAAGGCAGACGAAGATGGCCCAAAGCCTTGGGAGCCTGAACCCGCGTGGGAGACCTGGAAGAGCTCCAGGTTCCTGACTTTGGATTAGCTCAGCTCAGCTCCACCCGTTGTAGTCATTTGGGGAGTGAATCATCGGACAGAAGATCTTTCTCTCTGTCTCTCCTCCTCTCTGTATATCTGCTTTTGGAATAAAAGTGAGTAAATCTTGAAAATGTAACACATAATTTAAAAATCATATATATATATATATATATATATGAAAAAGAATACAGGGAAAATACGTGATGCTTGAATTTTAAAAAATTAACTTTTCAGACAGGAAAGGCAAATTAAAGGAATACTAATTTTTAAATATGCCCAAGTATCTAAGATTAAATATTTTAGTATCTGTGAAGAGTTTGAATTGATAAGTAAAGACTTCTCTACAAAGAAAATACCGGGCCTGAATGTCTTCACTGATACATTAATTAATAGCACGGACTTTCTATTCTTTCATACCACGTGCACAACACTAAAAAAAAAAATCAGATTGGTACGCAAAATGTTTTTTATTTGCATATACTAGCATAGCTGCCTACACATACAGCTCACAATATTTCATACATTGCTATTACTTCTGTATCTCCTCAAATAAACTGACAATGAATCTTGTTTCAAGGGTCCCTTCTCATCAGTCTGGGCAGTGAACTCCTGGAAATATATTGATCTTGAATAGAGGAAGAAGCAGGTATACACAATAGCCAAAATTCACATCACTGGGGTGAATGAACTGATAGTCACTGACTGGTACAGGCAGGAGATGGGTTACATTCCAAAACAGAACAGAATGTTCTGGTGCCCTAACCTTACACTCTTGTTTTCTCTGAACATCTATCTATACTATTTCAGAATATTGTTTCTCATACAATTATGTGAGTTGATTCAAGCACATATGTGAACTGGAATACAGTTTTTATTAGAAACTTCAACATTTATGAAGGTTATTTTAAATCTCAAGAAATCTAGAGTGGACATATGCAATTATCATCTAGCTATATTAATCAGTGATGAAGGCTGATGGCAGTCTTTCCACACAAGCAATGGCCAGCATAACAATGATTAGACATCAAAGTAGAATGCAAAATTTAATGTTGAATTTTGCTCTCATATGCTTATGATTTTTATGTGAATTATTTGGGAAAAATAAAACAAAATGATATATAACAAGTTTATCTTCTAAGGAAGCCGAAGGAAGATGACCCTGTTTCTTCAGTTTGTAATTATTTAAATTATTTTTCTGATGTTATCCTCATGTAAATAGAATACTAGTTTTTCTTCAATGTATTGATATTCTTAATTAAATCAGAATGCAAATAAATATAACCTTCAATTAAGTTTTTTACTCCATCTCTTCATCTGCCTCTATTCCTATCCTTTTTTCATTTCTTTCCTACTTTTTCTTCACTTCTGTATTATCTTTCCCCTGTATTGTTTGCTTATCCCATGTTTTTTTCTTTTTCATTTTTTTTCAATATTTATTTTTATTTGAGAAGTACACTGACAGAGAGGAGAAGGAATGATCTTCCATCTGCTGGCTCACTCCCCAAGTGATAACAAAGGCTGGAGCTGATCCAATTCAAAGGCAGGCACCATGAGACTTGTAGGTGACCCACACAGGTGCAGGGGTCCAAGAACCTGAGCCATCCTCAACTGCTTTCCCAGGCAATAAATGAGGAGTTGGACTGGAAATGAACTAGTCAGTACCTGAATGGGTGCCAGTATGTGATGTTGGCACTGTAGGTAAAAGATTAGCTTGCTATGCCTCTGAGCTGGCCCCACATTTTTAATATATTATATATATATATATAAACACATACACACACATATACATACATATTTAACAGAAGAAATGAGAGCAAAGTGAAACTGACAAAAGTTAAAAGTAAAAATAATTGCAGTAATATAAACTCCATGCAAAGCCCTAAGGTTCATAGATTTTAGTGATGTGTGCCTACCTGTGCAACATGTTCAATATTGTCTTAGGGAAGTAATTTGCAAATACCATCTTGAAAGTCTAACAAGCATATGACAAAAATGAAACACTCAGTTTCACTAGCCATCAGGGAACTGCAGATCAAAATTACAATGAGATACCATTCATACCAATTACAGTGACTGTCATCAAAGAGACAAAAAGTATATGCAAACAAGCAGGAGAAGGGGAAACATATACTGTTGATGGGAAATGTGAATTAATACCAGGTGGCTTACTATCTCCCTTCTACATCTATATCCAAATGAAATGAAATTGACATATTTTGTCTTGGCACTATTCACAAGCATCAACATACAGAATCAACGTAAGTCCCAGTTTTTGATTGATACAGAAAATGTGACACATTTTTTGTGAGAAATTATATACATATATGAGATATATTCACATATAATACACACAATGCATATATCTAACATTATGTGTTCATGTATGTTATATATGTATATATATGTGTATTATATATGTATAATTCAGTTTTTAAGAAGCACAGAATACTTTCATTTTCACTGACCTGAACAGAACTGTAGGACATTATGTTAATGAAATGAGCTAGGCATGGAAAGTTAAATGCCACACGCTCTCTATTTTGTTTCAGAGCTGAAAACAGTGCATCATAGAATAAAGGGAGAATATAAAAAATAGGGAAGGGTGGTGGGAAGGGAGTAGAGACAGAGTGGATGATAGGTATCAAAGTGCATTAAATAGAAAGGAGAAGTTCTGGTGTGCCTCAGCACAATGGAATGGAATAACTACAGTTCATGGACATTCTTTCCCTGCCTCTCTGTCTTGGGTGATTACTTGCCCTGTTGCTACACTGTGTTGCAGCACAAAGACCCTTTCAAATGGGCAGAACATTTATATTGCTGGAATGTGCTTTACAAATGCATTTGCTTATTTTTATTTGAAAGGCAAAGTGATTTCTATATACGTACAAATTATGATTAATTTATGTGTAATAAATATATAAGTAGATACAATATATAATTATATTTATAAATATGTATAATACAAATTATGTATAAATTATTGATACAAGCACAGAAAGAGATAGAAATTTCAAAACCTTGATTCAATTCCCAAATGGTTGCCATGGTTGGAGATGGTCCAGAAACGTACAGCACGATTTGGATCTCCTATACATGAGACAGGATCCTAAGTGCTCAGACAATCCTTGACTGCTTTCCCTAGGTGGATTAATAGGTAGTTGAATTAGAAGTAAAGTAGATAGAATACAAAGCAGTGCTCTGTTGCGGGATTCCAGCATTCTAGGCAACAGTTTAGCTTCCTGTGCCATGACAGATACGCAGTGCATATCACAACTTCTAAAATAAATATTCAAATAATATTATTAATAATATCTAATATTAATGTCAAATTATTTCATATTTATTATTTCACACTTATATGTTATATTTATACATAAATTAATGATAATATTAAATCATAATATTGATAATATTTAAATATATATTATCCCTTTAGTGATAATATATCTTGGAAGACTAAAAGCTACGAGTCTAAAAAGTAATCTGCTTTGCAAGTGATGTTCTCTTCTGGTAGAGAGGGTAGCTGTGTCATTTGTTTATGTGATCTCACATTTCTGAGTCAAGTTGTTTCATTACAATTTGATTTGTGGGCAGAGTTTAGAGTAGAGTGACCTGCTGAAGGCTTGGAAGAGATGTTACAAGACATTGCTGAAATCTCTTAGAAATGTTATATTCAGAGGGAGGGATCAGTGAAATAATTTAAGGGAGACTTTAGTGAACTGTTAGAGTTAGTTTTTGTGGGAGATCATACATATTTAGGAAACGGCAAAAGGAGCAGTGTGGGTGTCTAGGAAGGAATTATAACAATATGCTCCTGATGACTGGGTTGGGTTGAAATGAAATCAAAGTTCTCAACTCTTTCCCAGCATCAATCCACCCACGTTACATTCCAACAGTTGCAGGGCCACCATAGTGGAAATTTTTGGCAGACTGGGGCAGGGATGGGGAGGTTGCAGTGAATCAAAAACTTGGGAATATTCTGTGTTGATTTATATATGCTTTAATTTGGGAGTGAATGACTGTAATTAAAACCTTCTTTAAATCAGGCACATTTTAGCATCATTCAACTGAGAAAGAATGTCAAGTATAGCAAGATACCTATGTTTACCTGACACACAAGCTTTGTACATATTAACTGGTAATGAAATGATGCGTTGGTACATGTACATAGTGCATGTCTAATCAGGATTAACACATGCATCTCTGCCAACATTTCTACCATATTTATGGCGAAAACATTTAAATCTTTTCTTACGATTTTTTTTTCTTAGCTAAATTGATAATACATGTAATTACCTGTAGTCATTGTACTGAACAATTAGACACTGGAACATCGTATTCTCAGTTTAAGCCACTGGCAGAAGGGAAAATATCTGGGGTTAGTAAATTGACTTTAATGGTGCGGATTGCATCTGACCTCTGCAGACTGCTATCCAGTTGTTGCAACCGTATTTATTGAAGAAACCAGGTTTTCCCCCTGGATTATTCTCAGTTCTCTTATCAAAGATTAGTTGGCTGTGCACGTATGGATTTCCTTTGGGGTTTCTATTCTGAATCCATTGATCTTCTCTGTTTCTATACCAGTAAGTACTATACTGGTTTGATGGCCACTGCCTGTTATATACCAAGAGGGCTGGAGTTATGATTCCTTCAGCTTGAGTTTTTTCTTCAGGATAGTGTTGGCTGTCTGTGGTCTGTTGTGTTCCCTAGAGAACTTTTTCTTTCAAAAGATTTATTTAATTTATTGCAAAGGCAGATGTACAAAGAGGAGGAGAGACAGAGAGGAAGATCTGTCCATTGATTTACTCCTCAAGCGGCCGTAACGACCAGAGCTGAGCCAATCCGAAGCCAGGAGCCAGGAATTTCTTTCCAGGTGTATCATATGGGTGCAGGGTCCCAAGGCTTTGGGCCGTCCTCAACTACTTTTACAGGCCACAAGCAGGGAGCTGGATGAGAAGTGGAGCTGCCGGAATTAGAACCGGCGCCAATATGGGATCCTGGCATGTGCAAGGCAAGGACTTTATCCACTACACTATCACACCGGGCCCTGAACTTTGTTTTATTATCATTTCTAAGAGAAATATTGTTGGAATTTTGATTGGGATTGTGTTGAATCAGCATATCATCATTGGTAATATGAACAATTTGAAGATGTTGATTCTGCCAATTCAGGAACATGGTAAGTTTCTCCATCATTTAACGTCTTCTATTTCTTTTTAAAATGTCTTGTAATTTTCATTGTACAGATCCTCCACATCTTCTATTAATTTAAGTCCAAAATATTTGAGATTCACCTCTGCTATTTTTAAAGACTGTATTCACAATTTCTTTCTCAGTCATGGAGTTATTTGTATAGACTGGTACCATTTATTTATATTCAATAAGTTTGTATCCTGCTACACTGCCAAATTCTTTTATGAGTTCCAATAGTCTCTTGATTGAATCTTCTGGTTCTCCTATATAGAAAATCATGTCATCTGAAAACAGGGCTAATTTTAATTACTCATTTTCTATTAGAATTCCTTAAATTTGCTTTTCTTGCCTAAATAGCTCTGGCAAAGACTTCCAACTGCACATTAAACAACATTCTTGTCTAGTTCCAGGTCTTACTGGAAAAGCTTCCAGTCTTTCCCCATTTAGAATGATAATGGCATTGGCATTGGGTTTCCATATATTGCTTTCATTGTATTATAGAATTTTCCTTCTATGCCTATATTTGCTTTTTAGCACAAAGTCACCTGATAGAAAAATCACTTCTAAAGGGATCAAGGACCTAAATCTGCACCCAGAAACCATCAAAATATTAGAGGAAAACAACAGGCACTCTACAAGATGCAGACATAGGCAAAGACTTTTTACAAAAGTCACCAAAAACACAGGCAGTCAATGCCAAAATAAACAAATGGGACTACATCAGACTAAAAAGTTTTTATACAGCAAAACAGTTGATCAACAAAGTCAAGAAGCGACCAAAAGAAAGGGAGAAATCTTTGCTCTCTACACAATAGATAGGAGATGAATAACCAGGATTCATTAAGAGCTTTAAAAACTCAGTGACAGCAAACAAATAACATGTGAAGAAATGGGCAAGGAAAATGAAGACATTTTTTAAAAAGAACAAATTCAAATGGCTAATACACATATGAAACAATGTTTTGGCCATTTAGCTGTCAGAGAATTACAAATGAAAACTACATTAGTGTTCCACCTAACTCCAGTGAGACTGGCCTACATTTGGAAATCTGCTAACAATACCTGCTAGCATGGATGTGTGGAGAAATATACCCTCCATCACTATAGGTGGCAATTTAAGCTAATACAGTCATTGTGGAAGTCAGTATGGAGAGTGCAAAGAGAACTGGAAATTGACCTGACATATAAGCCAGCCATCCCTTTTCTGGGAATATATCCAAATGAACAGAAACCTGCATATGACAAAGGGGTCTGTAGTCCTATATTCACAGCAGCACAATTCATAGCAAACACATGAGAACAAACCAGAAGCCCACAAAAAGAGGAGTGAATAAAGAAACAGTGGCACATCTGCTCCATGGAATACTACTAAACCATTAAAAAGAAAGAAATTCTACAATTTGCAACCAAATGGTTCCAAATAGAGACCAATATACTCAGTGAAACAAGTCAATTCCAGAACCACAAACATCATAGTTCTTTCTGATACGAGGCAGCCTTCATGTAGAATACAAGATCAATAGCTATTTCAATAATGTTTTTGAAATATCTCAGGGGGTTTCAAAATTTTATTCCGATTTTCATTCATGCATTCAAAAAAGCTTTTTTTTCCATAGTAATTTTCTAACTAACTCCAGGTCACACAAAATCAGTGTTTGTTTTAAGAAGGTTCTTGATGTTATTTTTCATTTCTTCAGTGACACATTGGTCATTTACTAGCACGTTATTTAATGTCAGATTGCTGTTAATTTTTTAAAAATTTTTCCTTCATGTTGCTGATTTCATTTTATCACCTTTTCATTTAAGGGGATGAATAGTAACTGTATAATAGAGACTATCACATCCAGATGTGAAGACACAACTCAGTATGCATCTCTACTTTCAAATCAATGATAGGCTGTCAAAAAAACTGCTGAATGTATCTTGACATTTGGATGCTAGACTCTCTACCATTGTCCATACCTACAATATCAGAATACACTCCAAAAACTTTATGAACTTTAAGAATGATTATCTCTGATTGGTTAGGAAGGATTGTACTATTGTAATGATAGTGGGAAAGCAGCATGGGGGTTGAGGTTTGGAGTGGGCAGGGAACACCCAGAGCCTATGAAACTATACAATAAAATAAATAAATTTAATATGAGAAAAGAAAAAAGCTATGGATTGCTGTTAACCAAAACGAGCTATCTATGCAATCTAAGGAAAAGGGAGGAATTGTTCTGTAACATGGAAGGTGAATTGAATAGTGCCACAATCAGGGTCCAGAGGAGAGCCAAACTGAGGACAGCAAGATCAACAGAAGCTCATTTCTTTTATAAATATAATTATTTATGATATGGTTTCACAGGTTTAGAAATTTCTCCTCCCACCTTTCCTATCCTCCCAAATCGCCACTGATTTCAGCTATATTGTTAAAATAGTACAGTCATTCAACAACAATCACAAGTTTGTCATTCTGGTATTTAAGTGTATCCAGATGTTATTATAGGTATAAAGAATAATGTAAAGCCCACAATGCTAGTGTCAATTTGTATCTAAGTTTCATTGGGAATCCAATTTTCATTCAGAAGTACAGATGCATACTGCAATGTGTCTTCACTTTACAATATACTTGCCTCATTACACAATTCCTCTCACTCTGTCTCTCTCTGTCTCTCTCTGTCTCTCTGTGTGTGTATATATATATATGTATGTATGTATGTATATATATATATATATATATATATATATATATATATCTGCATGATTATCTTGTAGTTTATGTCTATCTTGTAGTTTCCGTGAAGGTTGCCATGTATCAGAAAGAGTGTATAATATTTTTCCTTTGGTGATTGGCTTATTTCATTGAGCATAATGGTCTCTACTTGGGACCATTTTGCTGCAAAGAGTAGAATTTCATTCTTTTTAATGCCCGAGTCATATGCCATAGAAAACCTGTACACCAATTTCTTTATCCATTCATCTTTCAACAGGTATTTGGTTTGTTTCCATTGTGAAGTGAGTTTGAAGATTGTGCCCATCACAAACCTTTGATAAATTTTTCACTGCCTGGAGCCATCACAATGGCTCAACTGGTTAATCCTCTGCCTTCAAGATGCTGCACAGGGATGCCAGTTCATGTTCCAGCTACTCCACTTCTAATCTAGCTCTTGCTTATGCCCTGAGAAAGCCATGGAGGATGGCCCACAGGGATCCTTTGCCTGCCTGAGAGACCCACAAGAGGCTCCTGGCTTTGGATGAGCTCAGCTCTGGCCATTGCAGCCATTTGCAAAGCAAACCAGTGACAGAAGATCTTTCTGTCTCTTCTCTGTATAAGTAGCCTGCCAAAACAAATGAATCAATTAAAAAAAAAGAGAAATCTTTTTTTTTCACTACTTGCTAATGATCTTGTGAGAAAAGCTGGGCATAATGATAAGAGTTTGATTTATTTGGGTTCATTTTCATGTACGTACAACTGGAATACAGTTCCAAACATCCAGTGGAGACAACCAGTTTCTTTAAAGGAAAAAAACTGTTTATTTGAAAGGCAGAAAAACTTAGAGAAGCAAAGAGAGATAAAAGAGAGAGCTTTTACATCCCCTGATTCCCTTCACAAATGACCACAACTTCCAGGATTTGGCCAGTCCCAATAAAGGAGCCAGGAACCCCATCCTTTTCTACCACATGGTAATAGGAGACCAATCACTTAGGTCTTCTTCCTCTGCGTTACCATGTTCATTATCAGGGAGCTACATCTTAAGCGGAATAGGTAGGACTCTGGTATTGTTACATGCGATTCTAATGATGCAAATGGTAGTTAACTTGCTGAGCTACAATATCAGCATGGGATCTTGCAATACTGTGCATGATCCTACTGAACGCATAAGAAATATAAAAATAAGAAATATAAAATAAGAAATATAAAAATGGTGCAATATACTGGCGTGAATCAAGCAAACCACATGAATATATGAAATTTTTAATTTTAGTAAAAAATTAACTTTAGAGGGTAAAGATAATATTTATATTATATTATACTATAATATTCTGTAGCGTATTTTCACAGTATATTTTTGCCTTTTTTTTACATTTATAACTGTGCCATCTAAATATCAGTGTCCTCCTTTTCCATTGTCATGTCAAATGTTTTCCATTGTCTATATTTGTATGTCTCACCCTTCATGTGTCTAAATTTCCAATAAATCCATCAGTACTTCCAGAATATACTTACTTGATTGGCTAATATTGAAAAAAGATACCTGTAAATCTGTGTTATTTTAAAAAACCTCCATAATGTATAAGTTTCTAGTAAAACTTTATTTTATAGATTATTTCCTTGGGAGAAATTCACATGCATAAAATCATCTGCCATAAATTTTTAATACATTCTACAAAGATGTAGTATCAAAAAATAATCCTATTATATCATGATCAAAGACATCACTTACCTGTATTCCATTTTTTTCTTCAAATCCCAAAATTTTTCAGTTCAAATTTTGTAGCTGATATGATCTTCATTGTTATACATACCATGACAAAGAACAGTTTTGCTGTTCATTTAGAGCACTTGCTTTTCTTACCACCATTCCTGAAAACTAAAGGTTATTCCAAATTAAGTACTCCAAATATTTTCCTTTTACATTTATTCTATGTATTTGAAAAGTAATAGGAAATAACAGAAAGAGGGGGAAACTGACAGAGAATGAGATTTTCCATCTGCTGGTTCACTCCTCAAACGGTTACAATAACAGTTACTGGTGCACACGGAAGCCAGAAACCGTCAAGTCCATCCCGATCTCCCATGTGGATGGCAACAGCCCAAGTACTTGGGTCGTGTTCTGCTGCTGTGCCAGGTGCATTAGCAGGGATCTCAGTCTGGATCATAGTGGTTCACAGTAGAACTTGCACTCTGAAATCAGATGCCAGCATCTGAGTACAATGCAGCCTAAGCTACTGAATTACAACATTAGCTCTAAGAGTATTCCTAATCTTCCATCCTGAAAAGAAAGAATGAACAGGGAATTTTCTACTCAATGGGATACTAAAACTCATCCAGATGTCAACTACTTTGCTATATAGTTAATAAATGGATAACTTCTGTGATCATGGCTGATTGTATTTGGCAAGAGAAAACAAAATTAACCGCAAATTAGCTTCGGTGCTTGCCAATTGAAATTTCTCTGTTGCTGGACAATCCTCTTCCTGGAATTGAAGTATCAGCCTACAGAAGACAAATTTCACAATGCTGAAAGGAACAAGCCAAGTAAAACAACCATTCAGTATCTTAAATTGCTGAATAAATACTTGCATGGCATAAAGAGAATAGGTGCAATGTTAGAACTATTGATTTTAAGAATTGAGAAGACTGTATTGGGTGAATTTCCTCTTTGAAAAAAAATAGCACCTTATTTTCCTAAACAGGATACAAAATGAGAAACACCTCTTAGTAATACAGATACTAAGAAAAATGCATCGATAAAATAATAATTTTGTTCATGATAAGAAACATGTGGGTTTATTGGTATTTTATAAAGTGTAGTTTATAATTAGGGGACTTTTAAAAAAAGATTTATCTTTATTGGAAAGTCAGATATACACAGAGGAAGGTACAGAAAGAAAGATCTTCCGTCTACGGATTCACCCCCAAGTGGCCGCAATGATCTTAGCTGAGCTGACAGGAAGCCAGGAGCCAGGAGCTAGTACAGGGTCTCCTATGCAGGTGCAAGGTCTCAAGGCTTTCAGCCATTCTCGATTGCTTTCCCAGGCCACAGGCAGGGAGTTGGATGGTAAGTGAGGCCACTGAGACACAAACTGGCGTCCATATGGGATCCTGGCGCATGTAAGCAAGGACTTGAGCTGCTAGGCTACCACGCTAGACCCAGGGGAAAAATTTTTAGTTGAATATACTTAAACCTGCATATGGCATTATTAGAAACATGAAATCACTTACATTAACAAAAGTAGATAATGAATTTCAAGAATAAATTTAAGGGTAATATTAAATTACGGTAACAGATTAGGCAGATTGCATATATAATTTATTTTGCATTTGACTAAAATTTAGCTATAAAATAAGAATTGGATTTTTTTAGAGGAATTGAATTTTTTTTAAAGATTTATTTATTTTCATTACAAAGTCAGATATACAGAGAGGAGGAGAGACAGACAGGAAGATCTTCACTCCCCAAGTGAGCGTAACGGCCGGTGCTGCACCAATCCGAAGCTGGGTACCAACAATTTCTTTTCAGGTCTCCCACACGGGTGCAGGGTTCAAAGGCTTTGGGCCGTCCTCAATTGCTTTCCCAGGCCTCGAGCAGGGAGATAGACGGGAAGTGGAGCTGCCGGGATTAGAACCGGCGCCCATATGGGATCCCGGCATGTTCAAGGCAAGGACTTTAGCCACTAGACCACGTCGCCAGGCCCAGAAATCAAATATTTTAGTTGTTCACCAACTTGTGACAGCATATCATTTGCTTTAGAATTGTACATAGTGGTTTTATACATGAATTTCAATTAGTATTTTTTTCACAAAAATTTATTTATTTTCATGGCAAAGTTAAATTTATAGTGAGAATGAGAGAAAGAGAGAAAAGTGGGGGTCTTGGCTGTAGATCATTCACCTAGGTAACGTGGTGTGGTGATACCCTTCTCAACAAAGAAGTACTGGAGAAGGTTATAGTGGACTTGTCCATTTATTAGAAACCAAGCACAAGCTTATATAAGGAGTCTAGGGAAACAAGCCTCAGGAGAGTAACAATATTTCTATTGTCTACTACATATTAGAAGCCTAGCCAATCCGTACAACTGTCACGCAATTTGCCAGGCAGCACTGTGCAGTCTACCAGAATTTGTAACTTACCTGCATCCTGGAGTTGTTTATTACAAGACTATCACAAGATTACCACAAGATGAGTAGTCAGGGGTAGAGGTGACTAAGTTACAGGAAAGTGCCCAAATAACCAGAAGAGCTTGAGGGGGAGGGAACTACCGGGAGGGCCCAGTCTCCTGCCAACTGCATGGGTCCATAGAGGTCTCAAGGTGCCGTCAAGATAGGAGAAGGATCTCAAGGCCTAAGCTGAAACCAAGGACTGTCTCTAGTCTCAAGACTGGCACCCGCTTATCTACAGAAAAAGATGTTCTATTAGCTGGACCACTCCCCGAATGTCTGCAGTGGCATGAATTGAACTGATCTGAAGCTTGCAGCCAGGAGCTTCTTCCAGGTCTCTCATGTGGGTGCAGGGTCCTAGGCTTTGGGCCACTCACTGCCACTTCGAAAGGCATATGTAGAGAGCTAGAACAGAAACAGCACATGGGATGCCTGTGCATGCAAAGCAGAGGACTGGCCACTTGAGCATCACACCAGCTCCTTAATTCATGTTCTTAAAAAGTAGGATTGTGGGACTAACAATGTAGTCCAAAGGGATAAGCTGGTAATGCCACAATTGAAATTTTGATTTTAATCCTTCAAATCCTAGTTTCTCTGTTTCAATGCAGTTTCTTGCTGAAGCACAGGTGCTACAGTCAATAATATTCCAAGTATTTCAGTTTCTACCACCTTATGGTAGACCTCCATGGAGTTCCTGGTGCCTGGTTTCTGACTACAGGCTTTATCCTGGTCTACCTCTTGCTGTTGCTGGAATTAAGGGATTCCTCCTCATGTGTGGCCAGGAGCCAGAGGATTTTTCTGCGTCACATACGCAGGTACAGGGTCCCAAGGCATTGGGTCATCTTCAATTGTGTTCCCAAGACACAGGCAGGGAGCTGGATGGGAAATGGAGCACCTGGGATGCAAATCAGCGCCCGTGAAATTCAGATGGAAGACCTTGAGGAAATTCTTGGTAACTGCCTTCTGCCGGACTCATCCCAAGTCTTTGGGAATCAATTAAAGAATGAACCAGTGGGTAGAAAATTGCTCTCTCTCTCCACCTTCTCTCTGTAACTCTGCTTTTCCAATAAATCTTTAAAAAGAATATTACAATCTTAGCTTTGACTATGCAGAGAATAAAGGCAACAGGATTTTTTCTTAAGGACTAGTTACCTCCCAAAACGACACTGAAATTTTGAGCTGTGGGCATTTACAAGACCTGAAAATCTGTGCTGATTGCATTTTTAGGTTGAAACTAATTGTTTACCTATGTAATCCTCCACATGAAGGATTAATAACACCTTTTTGATAATTATTTTTTTCTACATTCTCACAGGGAGATATTTCTCCGGAAAGAATTAGCATTTTCAAATCTGGGGGACTGCTGTGGCATTGTTCTATCTGAGTCACTTTTAACATGGGATTCTTTATAATTAAGTCTAAATTAATTACACTTAAATAAAATTGAAGATTCAGCTTTTTGTTCTGACTAGGCACACTTCAGCTAAAATAGTCACAAGTAGCTAGTGACAGCTACATTGAACAATGTAGGTCCAGTATCGGTCCTGTTCATCTGATCCCATTTCTAATCAGAAGCCGTTTCTTGCATGATTTCTAAAAAAAACAAAACAAAACAAAAAACCATAGAATTACATAAAAATAAGCAAAATCACAAACAGTAAATAAAACCTTTGAGTTTTTCTAAAAATCTTCTCATTGCTTTTGTTTAATATGGCTTACACTGGTGTATATTCAAACAGAGACAACATTAAAATGCATTGGTAAAGAAATCCTAAAAGGAAAATTGGTGATATTTACAAGGTAGATCTGCCAGTGTTTTTGCAAGGGCAACTAACAGTTGCAGTGCTATAACTAGCATGTTGTTAGTTAAATTAGCATAATGGCTATTCTTGGATGAATAATGATTAAAAGAAAAATGGATTCATCCGTCAAGTCACTTTGTATATGATTGTAACGAACACTTTCTGAGAGTAATTTTTAATAGGTACAACAAAATAAACTGCTGATTTAATGTTAAGGGTAGCATATTTTCAATTAATGACTTTTGCACTTACAAGATTTGCATCAGCACAAAGGCATTTGACAAAGCTGTGTTCCTAAGTGTATCCAAAAAGACACAGATAGAAAGCCTAATTACTAATCTATAGTTTTCTGTGTCTATGAAAGAATCTACAGAAAATAAGAACATGCTACAAAAATCTAGGTGGGAAAATATTTCTGTGACTTCAGAAAACTAAGTTAAACTGAGTGAATTCCTCCTAAGACCATTCCTCTCTACTGCAAATTTTTTGTTTATTTTGCAAGACTTCCCAGAGTGCTAGAGAATCTTCTGATTGTCTCAAACCCTAAACATCAAAACAGCATGTGTCAGAGAAGATGAACCTGATCTCTTTGAGAATGTCTTCTGTTAGCACATATTGTCCATTAAAAGGTCCATTAAAATTAGTCTGGGAAGATCCATTAAAATTAGTCTGGGAAGGCTTCCCTGAGGCAACCTCTTTATAACATGTTGATGTCCCTACCAAGTGGTGGCAAAAGATGTACTTACATCACCATATGTCTTTTCACAATGAAAAGTCAAGATGTCAGTGCTAAAGAAGTGTGTGCCTTACAGGTAAACATGCACGTTTTGAATATATTTGTTAAAGGGTTGACACTGTGCAAGTTATTTACAGAGAAAGAAAAATGGAACCTAATATCTCTGCTGGAAGTAAATATCTTAAATTTAATATCTTAAATTCCTTAAGTATAAAATGTCTTGCTACCAAAACTCTGCAACTGAAAAACTTTGGGTACCCACTCCTCTCTCGTAATGACCATCAGGATCGCTCCAGAAACCCCTCAAAACAAACAACAAACAAACAAACAAACAAACAAATCTAGAATAGACAGAAAACAACAAGGAAAGCTTAGAAACAGACAGGAAATGGTCAGCGGGAATGCACTTATACCTCACTGGATGGGACACAATGATTCGTTACTCCTCACTGGGGTATTGAAGATTTCTCTGCACACCCCTCCTAAAACTGTTCACCTAAACTGTTGACATATGTCTTGTTAGAGTTATAGAGTTAGACTATCTGAAAAACAGCCAGGTTCAGCAAAATCATGCTTCAATGCTATAAATTGCTAAATACTAAAATTAAAATAGACATGAGACAGCTGAATAGTAATCTATAGCCATTTTAAGATGTATAGAATCCGGTTGTATATAAACTAATAAGTGAAATGTCAATGAAGAAGTCACAGGATGAGGTTCAGAAATTGCTTTTTTTTTTCTTTTAACATATTGGTTACTCAATACTATGTCAATTAATTCCATAACTTTATAGATTGTTACTGATGTAATCTTGGAGCTTTTAATTGATCAGGATGATACTCTGCCGGCTCTACCTTCAGACCAGAGATGGTCTCCCCAAGAAACCGCTGAACATATCTGGACAATAAGATGCTGGACTTTATGCTTGGTAAATGATTGCAATGAAAGAATCTCAACTGCATTTGAACAGTGGTAATGCAACAAGGTGGAGGAATCCACCATGGGGGGAGGGTTTGGGAAGGGGTGGGGGGAATCCCAGTACTTATGAAACTGTGTCACATAATGCAATGTAATCAATAAAACAAACAAACAAAAAAAGAAAAATCATATGGTCAAGTAAGTACAGAAAACCAGATTGGAACTCCCACTCTATACTCCTCACAGTTTGCCCACTTGATGCCAAGACAAGTTAATTTCATTATCATCTAGGACATTTCTAAGTAGTAATATACACAGAAGAAAACAAATACAACCTAATACTCCCTGAAATTTCCAAAGGGCATTTACATTAGGAAATCTTCCTGCTAAAAAAAAATCAGAGAAAGAAAAAAAATAAAAACTTCGCAAAGGAGATTATTTCAAAAAAGCAAGTTACAAAAGGGTTTAAGAAAAATCATCAAAATGCATAAACTATTTGAAATAATTCCAACTATAGGAACAGAGAGCTTTTTATGACTTTGCCAAAAGAAAGTTTATTTTGTCTGAAGGATTTAACTCATTAAAGTCCATAGTTGCATGATGAATTTTTTAAGGGGAAATGTTTCAAATTTGTGGACACAGCAGTGTGATAAATCTTTGAATATCTCTCCCTGTAATATGAGCAGCTATGAAGAAGAAATTTAAGGCTGAAGAACATGTGACACCTATGAATATGGAGAAAGAACCCTGTGAGACCCACATTTAATCGACATTCCCTGAAAACACTTGGACTTATTCATGCGACTGGATTAACTAAGTACATAAGCTGCTGCCTTCCGCTCTGCTTCCACTGCTCTCTGTTAGTAAAGGTCACAGTGACTCACAAAACCTTTTGTTTGTGTCTCAAAGGTGGCTGACCCCATTGCACCTGCCTTTGCATATATGGCACAGGAAAGCTTTTAAATGAATACATCTCTTTCAAGAAGTTGCTGATTTAAAACAAAATTTGCATTGCCATAGGTGCCAAGTCACTGGCAGGGGAAAATGGAGACCTTTATGTAAGTGAAGTCAGGTACCTTGTGGACTTGGGGCAGCATTTGTCTGTTTACTTCATCCTGTAAATGATATCTTTAAATGATTGCTGAATCAACAACCATTCAAATGCACATTCAGGCTTCGCAGGCCTCTTTTACCCAGTTGCCAAAATTTTATTTTGTTTACAGAAAACTTTTCTGTAAACATGTAGAGGAGGAAATATTATTTAACCACTTCTCTTCTATGCCCTGATCTCCGAAAATTGGCAGTACACATAACACTTACTAAAGTCTTAACTATCACAGGGTCTAACATTTAACTCTTAGTGTCTAATATTTAACCCTTAACATCTTCCCCAGACTTTATTAACAATGAAAGAGGAGCCAAAAAGTATCAATCTGGAGGATACTAAAAATTAAATGGGGAGCGGGGAACACAATGAATACAAATGTTAGTAGGTTACATTTCATTCTGTGGTCCAGTGGAGAAGTAGTTTTAAAGGTCACTCATCACTCATGAAACCCATGATTGATACTGAAATTCCTATAAACATTCCTGACAGCAGGAAACAGCCAAAACTGGTATGAAGGTGGCTTCCACTTCATTTGTGCATTCCAAATATCTCATGATTGCCTCTAATTGGCACACAAGTTTTCCAACTACAATTCTGGCTGCAAAGACATCTGAGAAATGAAAATTTAAGATGTGTACTCTTTGTAGCACTGGACAAAACACTTGAAGGAGATGTTGATAATTGCTGAGTGCTAATCAGGATCATGATGCTGCATAACTCCAGGGAACAACATTCATCATGATAATGGTGGCCTGATGCTGCCAACTGAGTGTATCACTCACAAAGCCAATTAAAGATCACATTGAGTCAAATGTTCACTGTCAAGTGTCCCATTTTAATATGCACATTCAGAAAATAAGAAAATACAATGTGCTGCAAAGTTGCATACAGACCGTAAGGAGTTTTATGATCACATTAAAAGAAAAGGATGAAAATGGGAATGGAACTAATAAGAAACAACCATTTGAGAAAATAGGTACCTCTTTACTGGTACTTTTCTTTTGAAAATTCAATTTTCCTTGTTTTGTAACTAAATAGTGGCTTGATGTTTTATAATATTGCATGAGAAATATGCTTTGAATTATAACGGAATTTATTCATTATTATTTTACTGTTACTTTTTGAAAAATTGTAATTGACAAGAAGAAACATTCCAGAAGGATATGGGCAAAATGAGGGCATAAGCTGCTAATTAATTTGGGTAGTTGAGAAGAAAAATTAATCCTCACTGTAAAATGTACAATATATTAATATTTGAGTAACAGTAAGCTAAAACTCAAGTATTTTGTGGGCAGATGAAACCTAGACCACGTTACTGCCCAAAGAGCCAGAGATGAAACCAGAGGCAAACGATTTTGCCATGTGTGTTGTCAATAAATTAAGACTGATGTAACTTTGGCCAGCTGAGGAAGGATTTTCTTCACAAGCATGGAGAAGGCTTTACTCTTTCAACAGATTAATCATCAGCTTTGCAAAACTGGGTGCTAGAAATAAATGATAGAGAAGAAGGAAAATTTAAGGAAGACGTTAGGTAAAAATGATTAAAAGATCTGAAGATGAATGCATATGAATACTAAGTAAATTATTTGCCAAATCTAAACAAGTAGCATTTTAAAGGATGTAGATAAATATCACAAATAAGATGCCTGAAAAATGTGTTATGTAAATGGTGTAGAAAACTACAGTAGAAATATACTCATAAGATAGATCTTTTGAATGAAAGCTTGTGACAATAAATGAAAAGAATTTCCATCCTTTAAAAGAGAAATTGGAAAATAAGTATTTGTTGCAAGTTAATAATTACCAAGACCCACAATACATTACACCTCTTATAAGTTATAACATATTACCTGTGCAAGGGAAAAAATGTGTAGGTATAAATATCGAAGGGATGAAATTTAAATGAAATCAATTAGCATACAAGCAAAAGATGATACTGAAATATAACAGCTCTAATTGTCACTATAGGCTCAATGTAAATAAAACAAATACTCTTTTCCTTGAAAATGAAGGATACTTTCAGAGTAAATTTTGTTTCATTTCCCTAATGGATAGTTCTCAAAAATCATTAAGATAAATTTGACAACGAGTTCCCAAGTAGCCAAATGTGTTTCCTACATTGAGCAGGATCTGCTTGTTGACTATTGTGTGTTCTGGAAAGCAAGTAGGTTAACTACTTAGCCTTACGCTGTGAGTCTTGATAGCAAACTTTTAGAGAACCAATAAATGTTTCGATCAGTCAGCCAATTTATTAGCTCCACACATTTGCTTAAATAGATAAATTTTAAAAGTAAAAAAGAAAAGTATTTCTCTTAGGTTAGTAGAGTAGATACAACAGCATAAAAAGAGTATAAAACCTTGTTGCTACCATGTGAGTTTAAAATGTTATCTCAAAAATTAAACAAAAAAAAAAAAAGAAAAATGAAGGAAGTTAGGAAAAAGAGACGAAGGGGATGTAATTATGTTTTAACAACTGTATCTAAAAATCACATTGAAACTGTGAAAAACTAATTAAAAATTAAAACTAAAACTTAAAATAAAAATTAAAGGCAACCTAGCATATAAAATAAATCCATGGTCCTCAAAGGCAGGGATGGAGAAACTTCTTATGGCAAAGGATCTTGTGTATATGTATAACACCATGCATGGGTTATTAGCAACTTAAAAATCAGTTTAATGGAGCCTAGCTCGACAGCCTAGTGGTCTTGCATCTACCAGGATTCCATATGGGTGCTGGTTTGTGTCCCAGCTGCTCGACTTTCCATCCAGTTCCCTGCTTGTGCCTGGGAAAGCAGTGCAGGAAGGCCAAGCGCCTCGAGACCCTGTACCCAAGTGGGAGACCCAGAAAAACTCCTGGCTCCTGACTGTGGATCGACTCAGCTCTGGTCATTGGGGCCACTTGAGGAGTGAAAAACAAGAAAGTGGATTTTTTCTGTCTCCCCTTCTTTCCATATATCATCATTTCCAATAAATAAATAAATAAATAAATCTTTAAAAAATTAATTTGTAATACTGACTTTTGAGAGCCATCTGTCGCTATGTTTGGAAGGACTAACCAAATGATTTCACAGGCCTTGTATGACTGACCCAAGGGGTAGACGTATGACTATGGGGATAGTGGACCCAGTTGTTTTTCACTGTTTTAATTGTGAACATGCATTGTTTTGTTATCAACGTAAATATACAGAGATAATGAACAGATTCGTCATGTCAGAACATTTGGGCACATTTATCTGACTTCTTTACTTGAGGACTGAGGTTATGTATTGGTTAAGTATTAGCTACTCTGCTTCAAATCCAGTTTACCACAAATGTCCTGGGAAAGCAGCACATGACCCAAGCACTTCATCCTGTGCCCTCAATGTTGGGCACCCATGTAAACTTCAGGCTAACCCACTCTGACTGTTGCTGCCATTTTGGGAGGGAAACAAAAGACTGAAAATCTATCTCTTCCACTCTGTTATCTGACTTCCAAACAAATAAAACAACATTACATTTTTTAAAAAGAAATCAGGGGCAATTATAAGGTTGGATATTTCAATAAATTTAATTTCCAGAAGGAGAAGCCTGAAAGAACAACCTTGAGATTGGTGCCCCAGGGCCTATGGTTTTCTCTGTCCTTGTGAGAACTGTGAAACAGTCTTCTCTCTCTCTTTTTATCACAGTTTTAAAGTAACCATGTCTGCTTTGGTATTCTGTAAGTTTATGTTCAGTACTAAGATAACATACTATCTATGAATGCTACACCAACTTGTATCAGTGGTTTCTCCATTATTCTGCCTGGATTTCTTTGCCAAGAGTGCACATGTGTGATATAGCTTCTACTTCTTCCCATTGGAGAAGTTGATCAGCTTATGGGTAGAAACTGAGCTTTTGTAGAATTCTGTAATGGCACTTTACTGAAACCCCTCAGCAATGGGTATACGCTGAAATGGAAAGTAATGAATTGTATAAAACATTCAACAATGTTTCAGTGCTCAAATTATCTTCAGTACTTTGTTCAAATTCCTTTCATTATAAAATGTATTTCTATAAACTGTGTTTGGGAATTTGATTTAATAATCAATGTTGTATTTTGCATAAGGGAAAATTAATTAATTAAATTTAGCACTTTAACACCTATTTGTTTCTTCTATTGTCTAGTGCCTTAAATGTGCTTGCTTTTAAAGGTGTAAGAAGAAAGTTGGCTTACGAATTCATTGCCAGTCTAGTCTGGAGATTCAGATGTTCAGAAATATCTTCAGTCTCTTTTGGAGAAGATATTCCTCAAGTCACCTTTTCGAAACCTTATAACAAATTTCTTCCTTTATCTTGTTTTGTGACTGTGAGAATTTGTTTATTTTAGACTCATCTGCTGATTTAGTCTGGGTCCTGATGGAGTACAATTGGTCCTTAACCAAATCTCAGCAACAAATTTCATACAAGTACCAGTCTGACAGATTTTGCTGTTCTCATTGGGTCTTTGCAATCAAAAACTACAGGTCTTTCAGGCCAAACACCTGCTTCTTTTATATTTTCTCACTAAAAAGCTAGCTTCTGGCTTTTTCCGATGTCTGTCAAAAGCTCACCAGACAATTTGAATTTGTAGTGGTCACTCTGGAGATCTTTTGATCGTTCATGAAAGAGGTAGCTGGGAGCAAAAACTACAAAATTCAGACTGTCCAATGGTCTAGTTTCTTTAATTAGTATGCAGAGACATATAAACACCATGGGGATAAAAATAAGTTAGCCAGTTTAAAAGGAATATCCACAATTGACCATTGACAATACACTTTTTTTTTTCCTGAAGAATTGTGACCACAATTCATACAGGAATAATGGAAGATTTATTATTTATCCTGCACATTTACTATGTAAAAAATATAACAACTATATAATAAATCAGACAGGTGAATTGTGTATTCTGCGTTTTTAAAATCAGTGTACTACTGTAGTATATGCATTACCAAGGTAACGTGCCTTGTTATTCAAATACTAAGTAAAAAGACATTTGGTGCAGAGAAGAAAAATTCCTTTACAAATAAATTCTGCATGGAAAATCCTGGTATTACCTGAATTTACAAGAAGAATCTATCATTTGTGTTTAATGTTCATTTCAACTCATCCTGAATGAAAACTCACACCTTAGAAAGTTTACATTGAGGAAAAATGCCCAAGGCCCAAGGACAGGGCCGAGTTACGTGGAACTCTCATAGAAGCAGACATGGAAAAGGAAGTTTTTCTACATTTTGCTAAGTTAATGGTATTTGATTACTGAATCAAGTAAAGCTATTTGGTCCAAAAATTCATAACTAAATTATGACTGTATTAAACAAGGATTTTTGGCATAAAAATCTATTTAAGCTCACTGTTGGACTTGGATAGAATAATTCAACAAAGCATCTTGATTCAAAACTAGCAGAATATGTGACAGTCAATGTAAATGAAACTAGTAACAATATCGGCCACATTTAACCTCTTTCTCATTACTTATTCTCTGACACTTGTTCATTAATATCATCAGGTTCATTAATATCACCAGTACTTACTATGTATAGCAGATTTGAATCATGTTGTAAAACAATATACAGATCATGAATTTCTGCTTTTCTATAGGTCAAGATAACACTGAAAAGGCAATCACAGAAACTTTTAAAAAGTGACACAATGTAAATAGTCTGCCTTTTATAAAACATCAAAGCAAAATGTATATCATATCTATTCAGTTAGCCTGTCAAATCAATTTCGATACTAGACTTATGCTGAGATCACAATTGATTCAAAGGGTATGATCTGGCCTAAAGATAACAGGATAGTCCTCATATTGATACATGTTCAAGGATTGAAATTAAAGTATATGACAATTCTTTATAACATTAATGACATTATACAAAACTTTTATTCATTTGAATAGGAGATAAAAATCCCCATTCTATTTATTGTTCACGTGTTTGTATAATTTATTTAAATTCACAATAAGATATAACAAAGAAAGTAAACTATAGACCAATATGCATGATGAACAAAGATGGAAAAACTCTCAACAAAATGGTAGCTACTCAAGTTAAGCAACACATGAAATTATTTAACTGAATAAAATGGGATTATACTAGGGATGCAAAGTTAATTCAACACATAAAAATAAATAAACATGAAACATCACATATTGAAGAAACAGGAATAAAAAAATCATATTGAGAGATGCAGAGAAATCATTTGATAACATAAAACATCCTTTTATGTTAAAAACTTTAAAGCAAATTGGGTTTCAAAGGAGCATATCTCAACATAGTAATGACATATGAACAAACTCACAGGCAGTATCACAAGGAATGGGGAAAAGCTAGGTACATTCCAACTGAGATCTGGAACCAGATCAAAATGCCCACTTTCACACTTACTTTTGAACATGTTTCTGGAAATTTTAGATGGAGTCATAAGGCAAGGAAAATAAATCAAAGGGATACAATATGGAAAGGAGAAAATTAAAATATCGCTTTTGGGACCAGTGTTGTGGCATAGTACATTAAGCCTCTATCAATGGTACCAGCATCCTATATGGGCAAAAATTCAAGTCCAACTCTTCCATTTCTTATCCAGATCCCTATTAATGTGACTACAAAAGCAGTGAAAGGTGTCCCAAGTCCTTCAATAAATGATTTTGCGGAAACTGAATTTCTGCCTGCAGAAAAATGAAGCAAAATTCCAAAGAAGCAGGTGTGCAGCAAAGAATGGAATGCAACAAAGTGAAGAGGCAAATGGCAGAACGCAAGAAAATATTTGCAAATTGGCTTAGTAATAATATCCAGGATATATAAAGGCACTCAAGTAACGAAGCCTACAATAAAACAAAGTAGTTGAGAAACGGGCAAAGGACATGATTAAGTGAGGCACTGGGTCCCAAGCATTTCTAACAAATATGTAACAGACACATGAAAAGATGCTCCGGATCAACAGCCATCAGGAAATGTTGATAAAAACCACAATGAGATTTCACCTTTCCTCTGTCAGAATAACTATCATCCAAAAATCATGAAGCAGGGGCCAGCGTTTTGATATATGAGGTTAAGGTGGTACCAAATGGAGTACAGACTACACTGTTTTTATTCCAGGTCCCTGTTAATACAGCTGCAGCAGGGACAAGAGAAGATGGCATAAATCCTTCAACCATATACCTGCCCAGGAGAGGCAGAAAAAGTTTTGCGTGCCTGGCTTTGGCCTAGGACATTACAGACATTTGGGAAATAAAAGAGCAGACGGAAGATTTTTCTCTATATTTTTTCAAATATGCGGTTTTATTGGAGAATGAAGAATTGATTTAGGGTCTAAGCCTACTGATGAGAGGTAGAAGGGACGCAGCAGAGGACACAAGCTCACAATCTTCTGGAACTTTGCAAACTAAAAATGCTTGAGCCTCTCAAGGAAATAATTTTTAATGAATCTATCCAGCTAGCTGTCAGCCATCTTTCGCTAGGTTTTGTTGTCTTCGTGTTAATAAAGCTTACGAAAAGAGTTAAAGACTTCAAGTGTTTATGATCCAAATAAGTCATGACACTAAAAGGGGAAGTTGCTTGTCTGCATTTGCATTACATACATCATTTCAACGAGTCCTCAGTAATTCACAATATTACCATGAAAAATTATTACTGTCACAAATCTCTTAGACTTACATACAAGGAAATTTTATT
The DNA here is from genome assembly GCF_030435755.1 of Ochotona princeps. NCBI lineage: Eukaryota > Metazoa > Chordata > Mammalia > Lagomorpha > Ochotonidae > Ochotona > Ochotona princeps. The sequence goes on from NC_080832.1 coordinate 76,687,788, forward strand.
TTTGAACTCATGAGATGTGGTGAGAGCTTTTTTTTTTTTATAAAGATAAGTGAGGAAATTCTCCAAGTCACTATCCAGCCTTTTAGGAATTGAAAAATTGAAATTTTAGGAATTGAAAAATCTCTAAATGTATTTGTGTAGATCTAGAAACGTGTCCGATTATTCTCACAATTTCTCTATGTATAGAACTTTGCTAGCTTCTTGCCTGAGACCATCTATGTTGCTAGCTTTTTCTAGTTTGCATTTGTGTTATCAACTTCAGTGAACCTCCCTAATGTAAGTTTTCCTTTTGTTTTGTTTTTCAAAAAAGTAATGTCCATATAGCTAGTGAATGTTGTTTTCCCTGTTGCCTCAATAATAAACAAAGAGGTAATAAAGATTTTAATATAAATCCTTCACTAAAGCAACAAAGCTAATCACATAAGAAATGCAGGTATTATACTGTAAAAAAGAAAAAAGAAAATCACTATGAAGAATGCAAAATGAACAAAAATACACAATTCCTGGCATCTATAATTAATTCTAATTCCTTTAATTCCATAACCTTTTATGAGCCAAGCTTAGATTAGAATTCTTAAGTACATTTTGGATGCACACTCAGATCATGTTCCATTTTAACTACGTAGACTCATGTGACTTGGGAAGTTGAGCCCATTCAGTTCCTTCCGTGGCTCGGGAAGATAGTCCTACACCTGGACCACTCTCTGGAACTTAATGGTATAGGTTCCTCTACCTAATTTGCCACATAGGAAATCATACCAGACCAGTTCCCTAGTATTTACAGAAACAATTAAGAAGAAAATCTGTGCTATTACATAATAACACTTCTTGGAAAAAGCCCTGTTGTGTTGGCAGTATCTATTGTGATATGCTGACTAGCAGAATTAAGGGAAGGCCTCAGTGAAACTAGTTACCAAGGCTACTTCATTTTACTGTCTTCTGCTGGATTTTGTTGCCTTTAATGAAAAGTCGTAATTTTTCTTGTGTCACTTTCTGTGTAAATAAGCATGGCACAATTGAACAAGCATCAGACAGATGAGCACCATCACTGTTAAACAAGTGGAGTTTTTGGAGGAGAGGTTTGAGCAATTTTTTTCCCCCTATAAACTGTGGAGTGGGCAATCCTTGTCTGATTTCTTCTCTGAAATCTTTAACAAACTTAATGGAGCTCAGTAATACTTCCTCCGAGTGGAATTCTTGGAACAGAAGTTAAAAGTACCAGAGCAGAACTGATTTTAGAATTATGTCAAAGAGGAAAGCATTTTGGTAAACATCAAATGAAAAGTAAAATATATTGACAAGAAGCTAGAATCTATTTTTGTTAGTGATATAATTTCAACTGAACTTGCAAGTAAAGCTTTGCAGAGAGGACTGAGTCCCAGCCATGAACCTGGTCTGCCATTTTTGAACATGACTTTGAACAAATCTTTTTATTTTCTTTCAATGTGAACATTGTTCTGGGATTAATGCAGTATAGTGATGGCGAAAGACATATGTGGCTAGATTCCATCTTGAAGAAAATAAATCTGTATCTATTATCAGAAAAAAATACTGAGTTGGGATCATGTTAGGCTATCTTTGGAAAAACATTTTTGACGTTTGGATTGTCCTTGAAAAATGTGTAGGAAATTTTGTGTATTTTCATGTTTAAGATCAAAATGGCATTTTGAAAGCTCTCCTCAACTTCAATATGTTTTATTACCGAAAAATTTAAGACCTCCAGAATACTTATAAGCTACTGAAATTTCCAGGTGCTTTGCTTACAATTTTCATATATACACAATGAAGTCTTCTTTTTTACTAAAATTCAGAGTTGAAATAACTTGTCTTGCCTACCTTATATATGAGAATGACTCAAGGACTCTATCAGTACATAACTGAGTGATCCTGATGACTTTTCTCCTGAAAAGATAAATGTATAATTTTCAAATGAATAAATTCAATATCCAAATTGATACTGTAGATTTCAGTTCAACTAAAGAAAATGATAGGTACTTTAATTTTTTTGAAATAACTTAGAAAGTATGTTCAAGTATGATTTTGGCATTGATTCATATGGTCCCAGATCTCTTATTTAAAACCGTTCAAGTGTAGGTGATGAAATATTTTCCATGAATATTCCATGGAATTGATCACACACTCTACAGACATCGAGTTAGGTGATCTAGACTGTAGTATAGGGTCTTACTTTGTTTTTATTTTAAAATTTGTCAGTATTGCTTTTGATTGCTTTAAGAAGTGCAGTTATTTAAGGTGATATTGCTGAATATTAAGTGATTTTATCTTTTTTTTTAAGATGCATTATTAAAGATATTAGCTACCATACTGGGTCCGGGAATTTATCTTGGCACATCTGGACATTTTTAACTAGTATGGCAACAAATTTTGCACTTTATTTTTTTTAAAGATTTATTTTATTTTATTGGAAAGGCAGATGTACAGAGAGGAGGAGAACAGAGAGGAAGATCTTCCATCCGATGATTCACTCCCCAAGTGGCTACAACAGCCGGTACTGCACCAATCCGAAGCCAGGAGCCAGGAACTTCTTTCCGGGTTTCCCACGTGGGTGCAGGGTCCCAAGTCTTTGAGCTGTCTGCGACTGCTTTCCCATGCCACCAGTAGGGAGCTGGATGAGAATTGGAGCTGCCAGGATTAGAACCGACACCCATATGGAATCCCAGTGCGTGCAAGGCGACGACTATAACCATTATGCTACCCTCCGGGCCTAGATTTGGGCCTTTAAAAGAAGGTATTTTAAGTGGCACATGCTCTCAAAGAGAGCATCATTCCAGAAACTTGAAGTCTCTAATTCTGCTGGAAGAGAAATTATTTGAGGAACTTTGTAAGGATTGAGTCTGTGTTCCTAGTACTGAGTTGGCACTATGGCAAGAACTTTCAACTTGCATGCTATGGAAGCCGATGTATATGAAATGTTCATAGGGGATATAATGACAAAAGTGTTTAAAGCTGACATAAATCAAGGGACCTCTCAAGTACTTCACAAAGAATTCTACTTTGACTAACTTTGACATTTATTATGCACAGGATTGCCAAAGATGCACATATTCATTGCCGTCATCAGACTTTTAATTCAAACCATTGCATTGTATGAAATTCCAATGGCATCGATGAAATATACCTTTTGAATTTTGTCACAAATTTATTCAATATATACATTTTGGGAAAGGATGTATTATAAACTATCTTGAAGACACAAAAAATTTGAGTTGTCTTAAGAGTTGTCAACATGTAGGAGTCAATTTTGGTACACGAAGTGTAAGGATTCAATTTAATAAACTCTTTCGGTTTCCTCCCAGGCAGCTTATTTTAATAAAGTCAGCCTAAACTTCAGGACGAGACCACAGGGCTTCTTGCCAGGTACACCTGTTTGCTTCTTTAGTGTGAGCTTGTAATACTACTTGAATTTTGTTTCTAAAAAAGTTGGCATTCTGGTAACCAAAACATTTTGAAGATGCAGGAAATGTGTACACATTAAGCAAAAGGTAAACAAAGATTATTAATTGAGGGTAGACCAATTTCTAAGCAATTCTGTCCTTACCATTTGAATCCAGTTATTCACAATTAAAAACAAAATGGATATAACATTATATAAACAATATATAGTAGTTTTTACAGTATATATTAGCTCTAGTTACCAAAACTATTTCTTACAAAGAGTTATTGTGCAAAAAATAGGGAAGAAAAAATATGGAAGGAGAAAATATATGGTTTCTTAACATAAACATGAGAAAATAAAATTTTATTTGATAGCAATATATTTGATAAGAGGGTGCTATGCATGCATTTATTAAACTAACTCCTGGGATTATCAGAAAAAGCTTTAATGTTATTATCTAGCAAGTGAAAGAAAATAAGCTCAAAAGTTAAGCACAAACTGATTATGGTAAGTGCTTAGATTATAGCATTGAAAAAGTCCGCGACCTCGTTCAGGGTTCTAACATCTGGATGTGGAATTGACGGTATTTTCATTAAAAGTTTGAGAAGATGATGTGGCCTTAGGCATTCATTGCTTCAACTCACTGGAAAGAAATGTGGTATTTCAACTCGTACAAAGATTACCTATGACCATATTTTCGTTTTTAATGTTGCTAAAAAAAACATATAAATCAGACACCTGAAGTATACACACTGACTTTTTTAAGCCATAAAAACAGAGATTTTCCTAATTTTGCTTCTAATAAAATAGAAAAGCAGCCTTCTTGACAGAAAGTGGGCCTCCTAGAGGCAGAGCCAAGCTCTGCAGTACACAGTACTGTACATTCACTCACTAGGCTATGTTGACATGGTGCCATAAATGTGGCTCTGCTTGCTGCTACTGCTGCCAGTATCAACTAATGGAAGAATTACAAACAGACATTTTCCAGGACCAAGACTTTAATGACTTCTGTTTTCATGCTTCAGGTAGCTGCTGGCAGCACATGTAGGATCATCCATCTGAATGCCTTTGTGGGACTGCCATGAAGTAGTGCAAATGTTCCTCAAATTCTCAAAATTGCCACAACGGTTACTAGGCCGATATGTTACAATCATTTTCATTGTTGATCTTGATCTTTTTCTGTCTTGCTGTATATTAGTTTGTACTTCTCTTTTTTCTTTTTTTTTTTTAAAGATTTATTTATTTTTATTACAAAGTTGGACATACAGAGAGGAGGAGAGACATAGAGGAAAATTTTCCATCCGATGATTCCCTCCCCAAGTGACTGCAATGGCCAGTGCTGCGCTGATCTGGAGCCAGGAGCCAGGAACTTCCTCTAGGTCTCTCACACAGCTGCAGGGTTCCAAAGCATTGGGCCATCCTCAACTGCTTTCCCAGGTCAGAAGCACAGAGCTGGATGGGAAGTGGAGCTGCCAGGATTAGAACCGGCGCCCAAATGGGATCCCAACACTTACAAGGCGAGGACTTTAGCTATTAGCCACCGTGCCAGGTCCTAGTTTGTACTTTTCAAAGAAGCCTCCCTTGGTACTGAAAATCTTCCATAACAGAAATTTCCCTTGTGGTATTCATAAAAAGAAACAGAAGTAGCACACCTTAATTATTTTTCTTTCACAAGTTTGATATAGATTTGTTTTTTATCATTTGACTTTTAGGATTTATGCATTTTTTGATCCAAGTATAGAGTATAATACATACATAATAAGAAACAAATTAGAGAAAATACAAAAGAAAACCATTAAGAATACAGTAAAAATTAGAGTGGGTGAGGGTTGGTTGGGCTTAGCTGCAGCATTAGCTGGCAGAGGCTGGCACTGGGAGCTAATTCTGTCAAGTCAAATGCCAGAACTACCTGGAGAGTGCATAATCTGGGAGTGGGTGTGGCCTAGAAGGGAAATAGTGGGCACCTCCCTAGGGGTTACCACTCTCACTGGACAGCACGAAAACCAGGACAGGGGCAGGGCTGGCTAGACAGAAAAGCACCTGCCAGGAGGTGTATGGACTGGATAGCAGGGCTGGTGGGGTTGAACTAGGCTTCAATGCCCATTGACATCTGCGAGAACTAAATGGGATGTGGGACAGACTGGACAAGCCTGCGGTACATACTGGCATGCCATGGGAACCAGGGTAGGGGACAGAACTGGTGGGGGTTATGGGGAGTTGCCCCAACTAGGCTGCAGCTCCAACTGGTTAACGTGAGGATCGAGTACGAAGTGGGTAGGATCGAGCTGGACTACAACACAGGGTTGGAAACAGACCAGCATGTGCATAAGCAGATTGGTGTGACGGACAGTTTTGGAGTCTATACTAGCAAACTCACGCAAGAATCAGGCCTGGGATCATCTCAGGTGAAGTTTCTTTGGAGATCCCTCCAACTGAACTGCTGATCTTAGAACTCAAACCATGAAGAGACTGTCAGCCAGTGGACTCTGAATAGGTTTCACTGCGATTGAAACTGTGAGATTGACAGCAATCCAGAACTGATGAACTATCAAACCTGTTTAAGCAGGACCCTCGGAGCGTGCCTCCCGTTGGGGATCTGGGATGGGTGGGAGGTTGGGTGGGGCTTTTCCCTTTGTTACTCCCCTAACCCCAGATACAGGGAAAAATAATAATAGTGTGGAAACATTGGTATTACCCACTTTCACCATGTAGCCCTTGACCCTATGCACCCTAATCAACTAAGTAAGACTATTAAAAAATAATTTAAAAAAATAATAAATTACATAATACTACAAAAGCTACCATCTGCCAGGCTGGTAAAATGGCATAGTGAGTTAAGCTTCTAGTTCACATGTTGGCATCCCAATATGGACACCAGTTTGAGTCCTGGCTATTCCATTTCAGCTTCAGTTTCCTCTTGATGTGCCCTGGAGGGCAGCAAAAGATGCCCCAGGTCCTTGCATTCCTGCACTCATGTGTTTGGAGGTTGGTGCCGAACAAGTTTCTAGCTTTAAAAATGACCCACCTAGATGGTGAACCAGAAGATGGAAGATTCTATCTTTCTCAACCTCTCTGGAAATCTGCCTTCAAATAAAGAAATAAATTTTACAAAAACACCTGTCACCTGCAGCATCAGCATCCGGTACATACGTGGCTCCCAGTCCTGACTGCATCACTTCTGATTCAGCCCCCTGGGAAGAGCAATGGAGAACAGATGGAGTGCTTGGTTCCCTGCAAACCACACAGGACACGTGGAAGAAGTTCCTGACTCCTGACATATTGCTGGTGTATGGCCATTGGGGAACTAAAACAATGGATAGCAGATGCCATTCTGTTTATGTAACTCTGATGTCCAAATAATGTTTTTTTTTAAAACATAGTCATCCAATTTACCAATGGATGAGGCAGCTGCAGGAAGCCAGATTATTTTACGCACCTGGTATCCACTCAATGCGGAGATGTTGTAAATGCTGCTAAGGGCTCATAGCTGTTCCCCTTTTTTAGAAAACTTCCCATGGTGGGCAGCTAACACTTCATCTTGAAAATTGATCTAGCACACAGTTGTGCAGGGCATTATTTTGTTGGTGCAATTTGGCTTCCGAGAATCTTTGAAATACCGTTTCGAGACTGGAACCCACCTGAGAAAACATTTTCAATTGCCACCTTCTTCATTACTCTGATTTACTCCTTTCCTTGAAGATAGCCTGAAGAATACCCCCTCTATAACTCTGTGCACAGAAATATCTCTCATTCACATTCTGATTATAAGTAGCTTGCTAAGACATCCAGAAAAATTTACTGTATGTGGATGAAATGGTAATTTTTCATTAAATTATTTTTCCACAGCTATTGCCTGTATTCTCACTAAATTAAGATCATTTTTTTCTTTAGGCTTATTAGAGTTTTTATTCAGTGAAGTATTAAGCCTTTCCACGGAATTGGAAATTTTAAGTATGTTTTCTAAAAACAAAACAAAGGACACAAACAATAAAGACAGAAAGAGCATGGTAATATCAATATGTTTGTAGATGTGTCTACAAATCACCCTGGATCTTAAAAATTAAGAAAAACAAAAATACGATATTTATGTACAAATTAAAACTAACATACACAAGAAAATGTTATCTTCAGATGGATGGTTTAGTACATATTGCGGTGATGCAGGCTCAAAAGGATGCTGCCACTACAGAATCAGAGTAAGAAAACAGTCACTGGAGAATTAATCAAGTTTTTAATGTGTAGCCTTCCAAATATTATTTCTGAAATTTATAAACTACACAATGTTGCGAAGTCCTTCTCTTCAATATACTTTCCTATCAGAAAGGCTGTCTTCCAACCTCTCTTCTTTTTCTCCAGCTCTTACTGCTCCAGGCAGATCCCAAGTGATCATTTCTATCCTCCAAAGTTCTTCCTGCTTGCACATAAATAAAACAAAAAACATTCCCCACTCTAAGAGCTTAGGTAGAAGCAGGAGGTAACGGGATAGGCATAAAAAGGAATTCTTGGCAGATGCGGTGAGTGGATGACAGGTGCATAAAATCAATACGGTTTTCTGCAGCCGCAGGATTTCGATTAATGCTACTTGTCACAGAGGTGAAAGTGGCACAGAGCCGTCTCGACATGTAACAAATAAGGTTGGCATCTGTGCTGAAAAAGTTAAAAGGCTTCTTTCTTGTGCCAGTGAGATCACATGAAAGCTACGTTAATTAGCAAGAATCTTTAAGGAGTAGATCTTCATTTTCTTTTTTTTTTATTAATTATTATGCATTATGTGACAGTTTCATAGGCTCTGGGGTAGATCTTCATTTTCCTTTTAGGTTCTTTGTACTGTGATTTCACATCCAACTTACTGTATTCTCTAAGTCTACCATCTTTTAACTCTTCCACACACAACTTTCTCTCTCACTAGTGTTTTCATTGAGCTGTTTTCCAGCATTCACCATTCTTCTCACCACAAACATATACATCTCTTCTTGTAGGAGGCTTTTCATGACACCTGGAATATATAATCCCTTCTATATATCCCATCTAATCTTCCTATCATTCCCTCAAACTGCTTTTCCCAGGTACTTGGGACATCATGTGCTGACTTCCTAGGCACATTAGTAGGAGTCTGGAATGAAACTGCAATAGCTGGAACTCAGCAGGCACTCAACCATGACCTGTATGCAGCTTGCATTGCTGTACCACAATGCTGCTTCCAAGTTTTATTTTAGGAAACAAGTTATTCAAGAACAGGCTGGTAGGAGCTTGTCTCAAGAAGAGTCACCTCATGAGCATGGTGCTGGATACAGATGCTGTAACTGCTGTAGTGCTGAAACAGGTACGAGCACTGGTGGCAGAAGTGCATGGCTGTGATGAGGATGGCAACTTCAACATCCTTATTCAATAGAATTTTCTTTTGTAACACTTTCAACTTCACAGGTTGTTGTGAACAGTAAGAAGTCATACAAATGAAATCTGAAGTTTGTAGAAAAATGAAATATTTATTTTGGTCCCAAACATTGAAATTTTTAATAGTTTTTGTACAATATTTATTTTTCATAAACTGTTTGGTTTGGTATCCATGTTGCCTGAAATACAAAAACTTTATTATAATAATTTTTGGCTATTATCAAAGAATACCCACACCATACTGGTAAAGCATGTAGCTGCTTATCTGATGGATATGGAAAATGCTGGGCCTCTACATGACTGAAGGACTCAAAATACTATGGGATACACATATGGCTTCATTGGGCCTGGACCCTTATTGTTTTTTTTTTTTTTTAAAGAAACAAAACAATTTAGCATGGGTGTTGCTATTTTGCAGCAAGTTAAGCCTCCATCTGCAGTGCCAGCAATCCATAGGGGTGCGGTTGTTTTCCCAGGTATATCTTACTAGTCATTCATAGACCAACACAACATCAGAAAATTTCAGTGGTGTCAGTACTTGCAAGAGCTGATGTATCAAATTGTTTTCCAGTGTTCTTCATCTCATTATTTCCTCCTTTTCCCTAAACAACCACAGGATGCTTGCCAGCATACAGGAACCATGGAAACTGATGTGGGATGTTTTCACAAAACTTTTAACTCTATTTGCCTAAAATTCCATTGCTGTTATAACAGGAACCAGTATTTCTCAAGCACAGAAGGTTAGTAAATTCCTTATCCACTTCACCCTCCAACTGTCTTTAAGTGCTCCACAATATACATTGGGAAAAATCAACTTATTCAAATATCTCTTCTGCAAGTGAAAAACAGGAAGCTCTAGAGAAATTCATTTCTCTCCTGTGAGGTTCTCAGTTCACCTTAATCTGGATCTGAGCACAGCAGACTAGAGTGTCCGATTCTGAGAGCTACAGAGCTCTTGATAATATCAAGTAATATCTTTAAGTTCAAAGTAAAATCTGCTAAAAAAGAAAATAGAAAGTATTTCAAAAGCTAACAGCAAAAATCCTGAGAATGAAAAATGTTGGCAATAATTAAAAGCAACTTCAATTAGAATATTTACAATTTCAGATGTTTAGATCTAACATGTTTCAAAGCTAACATGTTTAAGAGTTTTGAAATTTTAAAGCTCAAGATGATTTTTTCGATAACGGAGTTTGATTTAGTTGCACACTTTCGTAAAGCATTTCGTTTATTTGGAAGCTACACAGAAAGAGAAATAGATCTATATCTTTATTTTTCTCTATCTACATATATATATTTACACATGAATATATAGACACATAAACGTCTTACATGAGTGTCTTATATGAATGTAGGTTACAAGCTTTTTGGCCATCCCATGCTGCTTAGGAAAGCATTTTGTTAACACGGGAAAAACTGCTGCTTTTTGTGTCCAGTGTAAACTTTGATTTTTGCAGTATCAAAATAGCCTACTACATTTAAATATGATAATGATGTAGCTGAGACTAATCATGTTAAAAAAAAATCAGAAAAAGAAAATGCAGGTTTCCAGAGTGTATTAAGATAGCATTAATTGTTTTTTTTTTTAATCTAAGAGATGTTCTGTCAGAGGATTTAGTTGTTTCTAAGAATATAGTTTATCTGAATTAGATGAGTTTTGGCATTGACAACACGGTACAATGCTACTTCTGGGGAGTGTGTGGTTTGATAAAGAAATATAGAAAGAAGGAGGAGGCAAAGCAAGGACACTTCCAACAACTGTTTTCTTTCATCATGTAATGAAATGAAAAGAATTTTCTACAGTTTCAGGAGCCCTTAGCTTCAAATCAGCTTGCTCTCACTGGTGCATAACACAGAACATAGCAGTGAGGGAATCTAACTTTGGACTTTGTTGATTAAAGTTTGGAAGCAGTTGTTTTTCTCCCAACTTCTCTACTCCACCTTCATTCTCCTTTTTCTAATTCCCAGCATTATTTACATGTAGATTGCTCTGATCTACCTGGGTTCTATTAAGGACTGGAAAAAACTGTTGCTCTGTTTCAGTCCTTTACTTAGCTTAATTGATTGTTCGTCATAATGACTTTCTCTTTTTGCATCAAATGTAGTGATATGTATAATATTTTTTAACATAATTCCAATTTCAAAAAACAGATTAAGTAGAGTTGATGTATCCACTGGGATCCCACATGGGCACATTTCCTGTCCTAGTTTCTCCACTTGCCATCCAGCTCCCTGCTTGTGGCCTGGGAAAGCAGTGGATGGCCCAAAGCCTTTACAAGTGAGAAACCTGGAAGCTCCTGTTTCCTGCCTTTCAATCAGCTCATCATTGGCCATTGTGACCACTTTGGGAGTGAACTAGCACATGGAAGATCCTTCTTCTCTTTCTCTCTGTAAACCTACCAGTCCAATGAAAACAAATTGATCTTAAAAAAAAAAAAAGATATTATTTAATGTTTCTGTTCAATTTTTAAAACATGTCGTGACTTTGAAAATATAATTTTGGTCAATTACATAAATGCCTATGTCTTCCCTTTTTTTTTCTCTAGTTGACATTTTCAGCTAAGAATTTTTCAACTTTATTACAGAATATTTGTCAACATTGTTACAGGATATTTTTAGTTAAACCTAAGCTGTTATAATAACTTTAATGTGAACCAATTTATTCTTTGCCATCTAAGATCACTAAAGTTGACCTTCTCTCTTAATAAACTACTGTCAATAGACTAATAATTCACATTTTAACAGTTTGATTTAAAATTCTTTAAAGTAAATGGACCCTGACAGAACAAAAAAAAGCACTTATTTTGTTAATTTTCCAAATTACTGTCTTTATTACATTTTATGAAACAGTGAAAACAGACTTGATATTTAGAAAGTTATCTATCATGAGTCACTGAGCAATTAGAAATATAATAGAGCATTAAATTAAGCAAAGCCATGCAATCATTGAAATTTAAAAACAAATTCTTAAAAGCTCTGTGACTATTAATAAATTGCAAGACACAGTAGAATGGCTTTTTGCAAATCAAGATATATAAAGCCAAGTCATATCTTTAAACAACAAATGGATATTTGATCCAGTTTATATTTAATTTTGCCATTTCCCAGCAATGAATACAAATTTTTAAAAGCATTTTTATCTTTTTTTAGTGAAAAGTCCATCTCTACAGATAGCAATTTGTCACCAAGGCAGCCAAGAGTTTGCTTTATGTTCTGTACATTAGTGAAATTAGATGAAGACACTTTGAGTTCCCCCCGATCCACCAACATGCAGAAATGTTCTGAGATTTCATTTTGAGTGAAAATTAAACTTTTTGTAATTCGATTTGCAACAAAACACACATACCTTTCCAAGTATTAAGAAGAGTCATTCTCAGAAGTATGACTATTTCAGGTCTGAGAAATCATTCTCTCTTGTGTTTGACATATTAAGAACCATAGTCAGATCTAGCTTTTGGTTCCTACTCACAAATGCAAATTGAATAACCAGGATGAAACACTCCATGTATAGATATAAGGAAATGCTCAAATTGAAGAGAAAACTGAAGCTCTCCTAAGAATTCAGCTTGTGGAACCAATTACTTGCAATAGGTTTATTTTTTTAATTTTTAAAATTTTGCTTTATTTTATTTTTACCTCCAGCAGATTCAACTGCCATACTGATGATCAAATTCAACAGTGATGCTTTTTACCTCTCATTTGATAACCGTGTGGGTGCATGGGATAACTCAACATTCACGTCTTGCAGAATTTTGTGGTCTGTCTTTTTATTTATAGAATGTTTTAATTTTTTTCAGAGCAGCTGTTCTCTATTTGTCAATCAGCATGTTTGTGATGAAGATTACTTTTCTGGGATGCGCACAAGGCCTTCAAGAAGAGTCCACTTCATCCCAGGTAAGGTTGAGCTTTTCTGTTTTACACCTCTAACCATAAAGCTTATTTTTTCGGTGACCGATTCATTCAAAGTATTTGTGTCTGGCAAAATAACAAAGAGAAAGAAGTGGGGTTTTGATCAACTTTCACATATGGATTTGAAGCAGAGAATCAAATATGTAATGTCTTTTTTTATATTTTCAAAAGAAAGTCAGCAGTTTATTAAACAGCGATTATGAGCATAAGTTTATTATATTCTCAAACTTGCTTATTTTCCCACTTTAATTACGTAGCATTCTGTTTCATTCCTACATTGTCACTAAACTATCTAAATAGCTTCTGCTTCAAGAGTTGTGAGGGTAGGGAGAAAATCGATGAGGATGGATGGGAAAATCAAAGCTGGCCCATTCCAACACCAGCAATTGGAGGAACATAGAGACATATCTCAAAGAACTGAATGAAAAAATGGCAGCATTAAAAACTAATGAAGAGTGTGCTGTGTTCCTGAGATGTGTGCCTGAAGTTTGTGTCTTGCAGGGAAGGATAAATACCGGAGTATACCTGAACCTAGGAGTTGCTCCTCTTTTTCTTTTCTCCCTAATAAAATCTGCACGATTTTCATGGTGGCTCATTTGACTTCCAGAGATGCTGGTGCTGAAAGGTCCCACTTTTTTGTTTTGTTTTGTTTTGTTTTGTCTTGTCTTGTTTTGGGTATCTAATAAGGCAGGATGCATAGTAATTAAGATTGAGCTCCTTGAGGCGAAGTTTTGTTTTTTCTCCTTTGTATATGAAGAGTAAATGATAGTATATGCCTCATACTAACTTTTAGAAAGAAAATTGGATCACACATTACAATTTCTTGAACAGTAGCTGATCTTACTCATGTTAGGCTTGGGACATCCACGTTCTGTATCCAAGTGGTTCTGGTCCTTGCTGCTCCTCATCAGCGTGCTGCCAATGCACTGGAAAGGCAGCACACAGACTGTGGGCGAAGCAGTTGAGTTCCCCTTATTAGAGTGAGATAGTTTGATGGAGTTTCTGCCTCCTTGATTGCGTGATTCAGGCTGGCTGCTATGAACATTCATGTTAATATCATCAAATGGATGATTTCTATCGGCTTTGCCACTCTGTTTCATATAAATACATCATTAAAAACTAAAATCTATAAAATATATATTCTTACGTTTCTTAATTGATTTGTAACACTCTTTGTCACAAGCATGTGGATTAAACCTCTCTTAACTCTGGTACCTAGTACTAAACACTGTTGGATTGGGACATTCACTGACTGACTTTTTAAGAGTGCTGAATGTCAGGGGGTCTGGTAGGTAGCCTAGAGGCGAAAGTCCTCACCTTCAATGCACCGGGCTCTCATATGGGCACTGGTTCTAATTCAGGCGGCCTCAATTACCATCCAATTTCCTGCTTGTGGCCTGGAAAAGCAGTCGAGGACGGCCCAGAGCATTGGGACCCTGCACCTGCACAGGAGACCCAGAAGGAATTTCCTAGCCCCTGTCTCCAGTTCCATGCAGCTCTGACCTTTGCAGCCACTTGTGGAGCGAAACACTGATGGAAGATTTTCTCTCTCTCTCTGCTCCTCTCTGTATATCCACTTTCCAATAAAAATAAGTAAATCTAAAAATTAAAAAAAATTTTAAAAATTAAACCTAAAAAAAAGAATGCTGAATGTCTTTGGATGAATGAATAAATAGTACATAGAAATTACTATGTTTTAAGGTAGTTACGTAGTTTGAAGGAAACTGATCATTTCATTTGACAGAAAAGAAAAGTGAGGCAAAGAGCTAGAACAACTTGACCAAATGGTCCAGCTTGGATTTGAATCCCAAGTAATCCAACTCCAGAGCATTCCATTAATCATCATGTTCTTTCAAAAATAAGTGGGTATTTCTCACTACATCATTAACTTCCCTGGTTGGTTGGTTGGTTGGTTGGTTTCTTTCTTTTTCTCTTTCTTTCTTTTTGAATTTATTTACTTTTATCAGACATTCAGAGAGGATGAGAGACAGAGAGGAATATCTTCCACGGATCGGTTCACTCCCCAAGCAGCCACAAAGCCAGGAGCTGGGAGCTTCTTCCAGGTCTCCCACATGGGTGCAGGGTACCAAGGCTTTGGGCTTTCCTCCAATGCTTTCCCAAGCCATAAGCAAGGAGCTGGAAGGGAAGTAGGGCTGCTGGGAATACAACCAACACCCATATGTAATCTCGGCATGTACAAGGTTAAGGACTTCAGCCACTAAGCTACTGTGCCGTGCCCTCCCTGGTTTGTGTAGTAAGGAAGAAACATTCTTGTCTGCATAAAATGTGCAACTGGCCACCACTACTTCTGAGACAAGAGATTGTTATGCATACTTATGCCTAAAGCAAATCGTGTTCTTCCTTTTCCAGGAAAGTGTAGGAAGTGATTTTAAAGTGCACAGAACATGTTTGGGGCAAGATGTGTGCGTCATATGCTGCCACTCTAGTAGTCAATTCTTTTCTTCAGACATGTGTCTATTTAAAAGGCAGAATTACTCGCAGAGAGAGAAGGATCGTTTATCTACTGGTTCGCCAACCAAATGGTCAGAACTCTCAGGGTAGGCCAGATCACAGTCATATGCTTGGAACTTCATTCAGGTCTCACTCATGTCTCGTCAACGTCCAATTACCTGAGCTATCTTCCACTGCTTTCTCAGGTGCATTAGCAGGTGCTTCATGGGAGGCAGAGCAGCTCGGACTGCTCATACAAGTTGCAGTGGTTTACGCCCCATCACCAAACACCTGACTTTAGCAGTCAATTCTTGCTCAGGAATTTCTTTTCATCTTCACTGAGGATCTCTTGTTCACAACTGAACAGCAAGAACAATCACAGAAGCATCACAACTCATATTAAAAATATGAACTGCTCCACATGTCCAAATTGGGAACTTTGTGATGTGATAGTCACACATATAATTCCAATTTGTATGCTTTATTTGAAATTTTGGGTTTTTTCCTCCGAAGAACCACAGGCTATATTGAGAAGAAAGAGGGACTGTAATAGAAAGATCTGTGCTGTAGAATCAGGCAAACACTTGCTCACGCCTGGACGCACTATGGGTTAGTCCCAAGTTGTTTAATTATGTTGAGCCTCAAGCAATAATAATACATGGCTTGCAGTATTACTATGAATATAATATTTTGAACCCCAAATGGCTTCTATGAATACAATAAAATGTATTCACCTTCCACAAAGCCAGTTTTAATTCTTTATCAGCATGCCTATCCATGAATACCCAGATACTGTAGAATACTATGCAATCTGTTGTTTCCTTTTGGCTTCACAAACCTCAGCACAGGTTTCTTTCAGGGTTCTTAGAAAAAAAATTGAAATGGCAACAACAGTTCCTTGCCTTGGGCATTATGGCATGAAACCTTAGCTGCAGATGCTCTGGAACGCTGCGAAGTGCTTTTCTGTGAATCATCACCATTGTCATATATATAGCATAATAAGAAGTTATTCAATCTAATAAGTGTTGGAAAACCTCCCAATTATCCTACAGGCCAAAATAAAGGCTGGCTACTGATATTAATGTCTAATCAGTGACGTTATAGCAGGTGAGAGAAGGGTGAACTCTTTGAACCTCATGAAGCTGTGTTTGCAATGGTGCAAGTTGTTTGATTCCCTAGTATGCATGTGATTCATAGAATTTGAACAGTCATGCTGATTTCTTGGTATATAATACTTTCAGTACTCAGTGCAAGAAAGTCCCTCACAAAAAAAAAAGTGGTCATGGTGTTCAGAAATGAGTAGAAATGCATAAAAGTTAGTGTCAAATTTATCCTCTAACAGGTGAACAATAAGAATTTCAAAGGTTATTAACACTTTGCATTTGCATTACATTTTACCCATTTACAAACAGAGCAGATTTTTATTTGTTAACATGTAACAATAAGTTTATAAATTTGATCCAAATAATACAATACTATTCTTAACAGGTTGCTCCTAAATTAACTGATATGCACTATATTTTCAAATTGCATTTCTTAGTTTTATATGCTTTTAAAATTTACCTGAAGATAGTTACAAAGTGATATAAGTGATATTTAGAATCATGCAAGATTTGTCTTTGATCAAAACTAACCAAATAAATAATCAGGGGCAAGGTGCTGTGGCCTAGCAGCGAAAGTCCTTGCCAGGATTCTGAAATCATACCAAGAACTAGTCATTTTCCAGAGTAAATATCTGGGGGATGTTGCCTTCTCATCTCTATGTCTGAGGCAAGATATAACTTGCCATCTACCCACTGGTTATACATGTTTTGGTTGTTGTTGTTAGCTGTGTAGATAGTACACAAAATGCATTGCCCCCTTTGAATTATCAGAGACCAGGCAGCTAAAAGACATGCCTGAGGCCAATATTTGTGACAACAGGGGGTGACCCTGTTGTGATGGTGAGGAGCTTCAGTTATTGCAGATCTCCACACACGCTTGGAGCTGCGTGGGAGCTCCTTCGTCCCTCCTGCTGAATGCACAGCTGTGTTTATTTTACAAGTAGAAATTCCTGATTTTAAGGAAAATAGATCCCAAAGCTGCTTCCAGGGTATAGGGTGTAATCAGTCTAATCTTTGTATGGCAATTCTATCTCATGCTTCTTTCGATGGGCCCACGGGCAGATATGTCCCAATAACATAAACAAAAAGCACAACATAGTAGGAGCTTGGAGTTTCATAAAATATTTTAAACATTTAAAAAAATTTTAGTATTATTATTTTATCACACATTTCCATATACACTGGGATTTCCCATTACCGTAAGCAACCCCCCTCCTGCCCTACTGATTTCACCTCTAGTATTACAATGGGTAGTCCTTCACGAGCAGTTGTAAGTCCATCATTTCACTATTGAAATATTTCCTAACACTATAGTCATGGGCAATGTCAGAGAGTCCAGCATCCTACTATCAAGATATATTCAACAGTTGCACTGGGAGTCCCTGTTTGGTCTGGATATAGAAATGCATGCTGCACTAGTTCTTCGCGTCTGGATGTGTCAGTCTCCGCTGCACTTTGATTATACATTCCCTTAAACACAGAGCCAGAACACACAATCCACAACAGGGAGAAAACCAGAAGATTTACATCAGCATTAAGTTAAACACCATGCTACAGAATCATCAATGTATCATTAAAGTAATAAAAAAGAAAAACAAAAACCTTCTTGTAGAAAATGATGCGACTGCATGATCAATGTGTCACTGAAGAACACAAATGACCATGAGATGCAGCAAAAACAGTGTTGAGAGGGACAGATAAAATATCAGATGTTTACAAATACTCAAAATGTCTCATATGGATGATCTATTAATAAATCACAAGGACTTAGTGAAAGAGCCAAAAATAAACAGGTAGTGTAATAAGGTAAAATTCTCAGAAATAATTGAACTTGAAACCAAAAAACTACAATTTGAAACAAGAAAGAACGATTCTTTAAAAAGATGAGAAAAACAACACCTCAGCCATATCAGCAAACAGCATCATGAAAGAACAACCACTTAGAGATGAAAGAGAAATGGCTCCAACTTTCTGCTCTTTATGTGGGTCATGCCACTGTTGGCCAAGACAATAGTAGAAATATTAATTGTTATGTTGTCTAGGTATATTTAAAAGTTTCATTGGGAGTCTATATTCATTCCTTTAGAAACATATTCTGTTAATTTTCTTTGATTCCTGATATTCTGATCTTCATCACATCCTTTGTAAAGTTACATGTGATTATTTATTCACCTTTTTTTTATTTTCTGTTTGATGGAAGTTGTCTTATATTAGAGCAAACATATTTTGGGACTAGCTCATTTCTTTTGGCATAATGGTCTCCGGTTGTACCCAACTGGATACAAATTATATATATATATATATATATATATATATATATATATATATATATATATATATATATTTTATTTTTAATACCTGAATAGTATGCAATACAATAGATGTACCACAGCTTCTTTATCCAGTTCTCATTCATTGGGCTTCTAGGTTGTTTCCATGTTTTTGTGATTTTTGATAGTCCTGCAATGAATACAGGGGTACATGTTGCTTTCTTATCAGATCTTTCAGTTATATTCATAGGAGTTGGATTGCTGGATCATGTGGAAGGTTAATTTTCAGTTGCCCGAGTGTTCTCCATACCAACTTCCATAGTGGCTGCACCAGCCTACACTCCCATCAGCAGTTGGGTAGGGTTTCTTTTTTACATCCTCACAAGTAGGTGTTACTGACTGATTAAATTTTCAAGTCTTGAGGTAGAAAACTCACATTTTAAAATTCGCTATTCAGTATATTGGCAAACTGAAAAAGTTATTTAAAAAGAAAAATAATTAAAGGTAGAAAACTACTATTCTGATGCTTAATAGACAATTACCTATGGAAAAAGCTCATTGAAAAGTGAGGGATGCTGGGATTACCTTCCAAAAGTGTATGTATGTCATATCATGCTCTGTTGTATTTGCTTGCTGGTATTACAGGTTACATGTTTATTTTTATTTTCTTTTTTTTTTCAGGATTCATGCTATATGTTTATTTTCATTTTACTTTGGAACATATATACATGTATGTTTTGATCGATTACATTGCTTTATGTGATACACTTTCATAGGCACTGGGATTCCCCGCCCCCCCATTGTGGATTCCTCCACCTTGTTGCATTACCACAGTTCAAATTCAGGTGAGATTCTTTCATTGCAAACATCTATCAAGCATAAAGTCCAGAATTTTATTGTCCAGATAAGTTCAACGGTTTCTTGGGGAGACCATCTCTGGTCTGAAGGTAGAGCTGGCAGAGTATCATCCCAATCAATTAAAAGCCCCAACATTACATCAGTAACAATTTATAACGTTATGGAATTAGTTGACATGGTATTGAGTAATCAGTATGTTAAAAGAAAAAAAAAAAGCAAGCAATTTCTGAACCACATCCTGTGACTTCTACATTGACATTTCAATTATTAGTTTATATACAACCGGGTTCTATACACCTTAAAATGGCTATAGATTACTATTCAGCTGTCTCATGTCTATTTTAATTTTAGTATTTAGCAGTTCATAGCGTTGAAGCATGATTTTGCTGAACCTGGCTGTTTTTCGGATAGTCTAACTCTATAACTCTAACAAGACATATGTCAGCATCAAGAAGTTGCGGCTATATGTCACCCCCTAAGGAACCACCATGAAAGAAATGAAAAAAAAACAGAGGAAGAAAAATGAAATAAGTGTCATCTGAGTAAAGTGGAATGAAAATATAACAAATTACAAAAGCAAAACTCCTGAAAATTTTATGATGCAAGGTTAATAACAAGGCTGTAGTAAACAAATTAGATTTATATAGTATATTTCCCAATGTGTGAAAAGTATTAAGCAATCATTCTAGGAAAAAATTATTTGGGGAACTGTGGTATTTTTCAGATGTGTTGAGGCTTACACCTAGTTAATGATGATATAATGAGCAAAAATTTCATTTCTGACACTTGTTTTAATTTGGTGATTTTTTTCTACAGAACAAATGGTTCCTGAGAAGGACTCATGTAAATATATATTTTTTTCTCCGTATTAGATGTATAAAGAGCAACTGTCTCTCAAGGAACACATGGAAATGATTTGACAATCTAGTGTCTTGGCAAAACATCTTCCTCAGGAACACAAAGGTGTTACCTTCTTAAGCAAAATGCCTCATCACTAATGAAATACAAACTACTTTATAAATGTGTGGAGGGTGTAAGTGTCAAGCATGGCAACGGCAAAAGCTGTATATACCATTTCTCCAAATCTATTAGGAGTAACGTTGCAGCACTGTAAATGCTTCTGGGGGAAGAAAAAAACTTTTTACAGGATTTGGTATGCTCTGTGATTTGAGACATCCAGTGGGGGTGGGCGTGGGTGTTGAAAAATATTTCCAATATACAGGGACTTGACAATGTTGGAAGAGGATGTCGGGGAAAACATGAGAACTCAGTATTTTCTGATCATTTTTTCTGCAAATCTAACACTGACATCAGACTAAGGTTTATCCATTTTAGTAACATTTACTATCTTTAAAAACTACAAAAATGCACCATTGTTTAAATGCACCAAGGCCAGGACAAGCTGCACTCTCATTAGCAACAAAGTTCCTTTTTTAAATATACCCAATCATGATTAAACCAATGCTGCATTAATAAAGAATTTTTTGGGAGAAGATGAAAAAAAAGTGAAGAAGAGTTGAGAAATTCCACTAAGGAGTAAATGTATTTTGAAGGGCAACATGTGAAGTAAAGCCTCTAAGTACTATGTTAGAGACAGTTTAGAAATTCTGCATTTTTACTAGCACTACATGTATGTTTTAATTATGAAGACAAATTTTAGCAGGGAGCAACTGGTAAAAATACAGTTAAGCTGTAGCAGAAGTACATTAGTACAATCTCACATTTATTTTTCCTTATGATTTATTTGTTTGAAAGTTCCAGTTTCAGAGAAAAAGGGACGACTAAAAGAGACATCCACCATCTACTATGTTCTAACTTAAATGGAAACACTTTTCAGAACTGGGCCAGGCTAAATCCTGGAGTCTCTTTTGGATCTCCCATGTGGGTTGCAGGAGCCCAAACAGTTGGGCCATCTTTGGCTGCTTTCTGCAAACTATTAAGCAGGGAGTGACGGGAACAAGAAGCAAGACCAAATGAAGATGCTGGTGCTGCAAGAGGCGGCTTTACTTGCTATGCCACATATTGGCATGCAACAAGTTTTTTTTTTTAACTGATTTCTGTCAGTGTTATATTTTTGTGCATTTATTGTTCTTATTTATAACAGAAATTATTTATGTTCAGATTCCAAAATTTGGGAAAACACAGAGATCATTTTGCTGAAATCTAGATTC
Organism: Ochotona princeps; assembly: GCF_030435755.1. Taxonomy (NCBI): domain Eukaryota; kingdom Metazoa; phylum Chordata; class Mammalia; order Lagomorpha; family Ochotonidae; genus Ochotona; species Ochotona princeps. Next base: position 76,709,341 of record NC_080832.1, read on the forward strand.
AATTGGCATGTGGGTATTTTTCCTTTCAATCTTTTTGACATTGTCGCTCTTTCTTGATGTATTCATTCACATAGTTCGATTATTTAAAAAATGCTTGGATACCTACTCCCATAGTACCTTTTTAGGCCTAAAGTAATACATCACTGCAAGCATGTGTATTAAAATAGACTGCAAGGACAAACATACACACACAAAGTCTTTCTGGAGGCCAGAAGTCCAAATCAAGGTGCCAACATGGATTTTTTCTAAGGTGCTAGGGAGATTCGTTCCTCAATACTTCCAGTTTCTGCAGGCTGCTAATCTGTTAACTAAACTAACTACAAGCTCTGCCTGCATCCTGCATCCTTTTATGGCCTTCCTTCTTTTCACTGTAAAGTTTTATTTTATAAGAACACTGGTCTTTGGATTTAAGGCTTATGTGCATAAAAAAATGGCCTTGTCTAACACATATTTTGAAGAGCTTCCATTCAACTGACTATAACAGTTATTGGGAATTAGTAGATACACAAGTTTGACGATTTTTAAAAATAATCATGCTATAATGTATTTCATTGATTCTCAACTGCCTACTTTATACTGTAGATCATCATGTGTAAATTCACATGTGTTTCATAATTGATAAATACCTTAGTTTGACATTTTTTTGTAAAGATTTATTTTATTTTTATTACAAAGTCAGATATACTGAGAGGAGGAGAGACAGAGAGGAAGTGGAGCTGCCGGGATTAGAACCAGTGGCCATATGGGATCAAGGTGAGGACCTTAGCCACTAGGCCACTCTGCCGAGCCCCGACACTTATTTTTAATAAGTGTTTAATATGTCATACATTACCTAAGATTAGATGAAATGTGGAATATTGCCAAATAAAAATCAACCCAGTTTATATTATTAGCAGTTACTGGGAATAGTGTTGTAATATTATACTTCTTTTCTTTTTAAGAAATTGCTAAGAAAAAGGTTATCGCATGGATCTGAAATGCATTAATTTGTACATTTGGGCCATCAGCAAAACTCCTATTTTGTCATTTTCTTTTTCTGTTTAAATAGTGCTGTCCTCCTTTAATATTTATTATTAACAAATACAGACTAATGAATATTACGTTCGTGCTAGAAACCACCGTTTTCAAACTAGGATTATTTTTCTTTTTTGGTGCCAATTGAAAGCACACTTACATACTTGCTGAAAACATTTTGTTAAGTTTTGAAGAACAAATTTTGGATTTCTAGTTTGATAATTGCCTTTTCCCATTTGTTTATCTCTGGTTAAGGAATTTTTTAATGTGCTTAACTTGGCTGTTTTGTTTTTTGCCAACATTATGCATAGGATGACTTTTCTCACTCCAGGAGTCATTGAAACTTCTATTTTCCGTATGACTTTTACACTATGTATTTGAATATTTATCTCTTATTTTATTTTTATTATTATTATACCATGTTGGTTTTAGACTTCATAGGGGTTTTCACAAATAACTGATTTGTCCAACATGGGATTTAAAAATTATTTATCTTTTATTTATTAACTTGTGAAGATCACTTGAGAATATACTTAGTTTTGTCTAGGCTGAGGTTTTCTTTATTGCTATCTCCCATATTCTGTTGATCTCTGTGCTGTATTTTTGTAGTAGCACCACAGTAGCAATAATTAAGTTGCTGCATCTGGGTGAAAAAATTACTTTTTATTCAATTTTTGGGTATAGACATTTTCTGTGTTCTCATTAAACTGAGGTTTAGTTGATGAAGAGTGTTCTCAAAAATAGGGAAATAATAAAGCAGAGTAGAGGCCAGGTAAGCTATGGAGGTGGTAGAGGCGGTGGAAATGAGTGTTATTGTATAGCATAGGGCTAAAGAGCAACTGACAGTGAAACGCTGAGCAACTGACAGTGAAATGCTGAGTGTAAGTAAAGAGTGAGGAAAAACCTGGAGAAGGTTCTTTCTGAACAGAGATTAGAAATGCAAGATATAATCAAAATGTATTGCAATAACATGTTATAATAAGATTAACTTCAGAATCAGATATAAATTAGACAATTTATGCCACTACTAACAATTGTAAGACTACTATAAACCTGGGACATTTATGAATATAAAATAGGAATAGAATTATATACTACACAGAGTTTGGAGAATTCAATGAGATAATGAGTCTGAAATAATGGAGTAAAATACTTGCATGCTAGTGATTGCTCAGTAAATAATGTTCCTTTCTTTGATAGGAAAGTTTGCTATTTAAAGAGTCCTATAAAATAAGAATAGTTTAGAGATGTACATGTCTCAAATTTAACTGAATCCAAAGGAAGTTTAATTACCAATATATCCACACAATGTTTCTTTTAAAGAAACATTTTAAAGAAAAGGCATCAATAAGTTACACAGAAATATGTATGTCATAAAGTATGTCATAGGGAGTTGGATTAAATAATCATGGAGACTGACAAGTACCATAGTATGCCATCTGCAAGCTAGAGAACCAGGAAAACTGATGGCATCATTTTAACCCCAAAGGCCTGAGGCTCACGAATACTGTTTTCCAGGAGTCCATGATATGAAAAGATGATGTTCCAGATTAAATCAAGAATAAGGATCAGTTTCATTTGCTTTAGTTTTTCATTCAGGCCATCAATGATTTGAATGCTGCCATCCCACATTGAGGAGGTCTTAAACAGTTTACCAATTCAAATACTTTTCCAGAGACATATAGACATATGCTTTACCAGTTAGCAGGGCATCCTTTCTCCCAATCATTTATATATGTGTGTATATAAAGTCCATCATTGTACAAGGACCCTTGACTCACATAGCATGACTCACTTATTGGCGTTCAAGTAAAAATGGCTAGAGCAGAGGGTCCAGTACAGTGGGGTCAGTGTGAGAGGATTAGATGTTTAAAGGGACGAGGTGGTACAAAGAGCTTGCATTTCATGCCAAGTGTACTGGACAAGAAGTTTTTGGGTAGTTTTCAGCTAGAACTAAAATTCAGCTTGCATTGAAATGTGAACAGGAGCATGCCATGTTGAATGAAATACACCAGACACAGAAGGACACATAGCATGTGTCTGCCCTTATTTGAGTTTAAATTAAAGAAAAAAAAAAACCCAAAACAAAATTCTTCCCTATTTTCTTGCTGAACTCTAGCCTTTTGCACATCACTCTTACTGAACAATATATTTAGTGAAGCCCTAAAATTTTGAATACAATGTAAAAGTGTTATGTCAAAACTAGTAAATAAAATCAAGTTAAAAATAGTATTTAACTTGATTTTAAAGATTCCTTTGGCTTCTGATTAGAAAAGACAAAAAGAATAATAGAGAAACCAGATAAGCAGCTCTAGGAGCCTGGGGTGTCTTCTGGGTCTCCCACAAAGAGGCAGGGTGCCAAAGATTTTGAACATCCTCCACTGCTATCCCAGGTCACAAGCAAGAAGCTGGATGGGAACTAGGGGAGACAGGACATGAATCAGTGTCCATATGGGCTCATGATGATTGCAAGTTGAGGATTTAGCCACCAAGTCATCACGCTGGTGCCTTAGTAAATTCTCAAATGTAATGAGTGTAGATAGAGCCTGAGACCTGCTGAAGAGGAAGGAAAGAATGATTCACAACGACTTGCTAATGAATGAAAAATGAGCCTGGAAGGAGTACTGCCTGAAGAAGTGAATTAAGACCCTGTTTCAAGAAAGAGAGAATAACTGAGTAAATGTGTTTGGGAGCACCAGGGAGATGAGGACCATGAATTGAATATTAGATATATTGTAATGTTTGCTATTGCTATGCATAATTCAATTGCTTTCACTGAGTGTACCTAGAGACGGGAGGTTACTTAGATACAGGTTCATGGAAAAAATGGAGGGAAAACATTGAAACACCAAGCGGATGAAACGTTAGAGAACTCGTGCTGGATGCGAAGCAGCAGAGTAGCTTGAATACAGAGATGGATTCCAATGGTGATTTTTAGAATGTGAAATCCTGTAATTGGTATAGATTTGTGTGCTGATGATAATAATCCTAATGAGAGAAAGTAGCTAATATCACAGGAGAAACAGGCAAAACAGCAGATTTCAAATCCACAGGAATAAATGGAATCTCTACTAGAAGTGGGTCAGTACTGTCTCTCTTTTGAGACAATCTGATACATAAATAATTCTATATAACATCTATACAACATAAGCATTCAGGTGTTTATGATGATACGCTCAGTATGTACATGAATATAAGTTGGTAATGCCCCAATTAGCAAATCTGCAATCCTTGATGAAAGCAAGCAAGAATAAATCCTTCAGATCACCCTCTTAAACATTGTCTGTTCTAGGCAAGCAAGCCTTCCATATCTCTTTAATATTCTGAATGTGCTTAATTGTCTTCAGTGTTCACTTTCATCATTTAATCATTTTCTATTTGAATGTTTCACCCAGAAGGACACAAATGCAATACAAACCACGGATTCATGTATTTTGGGAAAGCCCACATGTGAGCTTGCTAACCCGGGGAGATACTGACTGTGTCTGTGGAAACTGACCCTAGAAAGCCCTGTGGCACAGGCCAAACTGCTTCAAATGGATGGACTTTTCACATTTTATGTTTTCAAGGAGAGCTTTTTTTGTCAAGCAATGTATATGGATTTTTATTTTAAAATATTGATTTGACAAAAATCATTAATATGTCCTGTATAAAATAACGTGTGATATATGTGTACGTTGTAGAATGAATAACTTCAATAATTTATCTCATTCTCATTTTTTAGGAAGAATACTTAAAATCTATTCTCTCAGCAAATTACAAATATACAATATGCTCTTATCACTATTAATTATAGTCACCATGATATATACTATATATCGTAAACTTCTTGTGACTTAAATTCTATATCCTCTGATTACCTAGCCTCTGGTGACTATTCATCCATGACTGTTTCTGTGAATCAGATTATAAATACATCTTAGAAGCAGGCGGTAGTTTTATTCATGTTTTGTTTCACTTAATGTCCTCCTGGTTCACCAATGGTGCTGCAAATCACAGGAGTTTCATATTTTTGAATTTTCAATGAATAGTATGCTGTATGTTTGTCCGTACACCCGTGTTGCAGCATGCATCAGAGGTCCAGCCTTCTCATCTGTACGTCATACCCCATCGTGGAATGAAGCCACTTTTAATCTTCCGTTCATCAACACTTGGACTGTTTGATTTCGGGCTATTAATACTTGAGTACAAACCCTTATATGACTCAGAGTATATGCTCAGAAGTGGATTTGCTGGATGGAGTCTATAGGTGCTACTCCATGGAAACCCTTTCCAAAACTTTTAAATGGCTTCCCAGATGACCAACACATCATAAATTCCCATCAACAACTTGGGCATGCTCATCTAGCTCCACATGCCCAACAGCTCCTGTCACTGCCTGAACTGTTGATCATATCAAAAGCCACGGATGGGCAGGAGCAGAAAAAGCTAGCCTGAGGTGTCCCCTCCTATCAAGAGGCCCCTGGCTTTAAAGATCATATACTAAAGCATAAATTTGGGTCATTGATTCTTGCAACAGTTGCTGTGGGCTGAATTCTTGCCACTTGATGCAGAAGTAATGCAGCCGTAGTTATACAGAGAGAATGAATGGTATTCTTTCAGTAATCAAAGCAAAGATCAAAAGAAGTCCTCCTCCCTCAACACTCACTTCACAAACTAGATACTACTTTCCCTGCAGCTAATACTGAGACCTCAAATACAATTTATGCCCCCAAAATAGCCACAATATTTTATGTTAATCTGATGTTCATTTGTGAAAAAAATACTGCAGGCAGGGAGAGTTCTGTTTATTTTATTCAGGAAAACTATTGTTTTCCTATTTGATCAGCTTGAAGAACAGCAAGGGTTTGGTGTAGCTTTATAAAAATTAAATGTGTTTTAATTATGCATCGTGGGCCCAGTGCCGTGGCCTAATGGATAAAGTCCTCACTGTGAATGTACCGGGATCACATGTGGATGCTGGTTCTAATCCCAGCAGCTCCACTTCCCATCCAGCTCCTTGTTTGTGGCCTGGGAAGGCAGTCGAAGACAGTCCTAAGCCTTGGGACCCTACACCCATGTGGGAGACCAGGAGGAAATTCTTGGCTTGAGGCTTCAGATCAGCACAGCACCAGCCGTTGCACTCACCTGAGGAGTGAATCAGCAGACTGAAAATCTTCCTATGTCTCTTCTCCTCTCTGTATATTTGACTTTGCAATAAAAATAAATAAATCTTTAAAAATGTGCATTGTAATACTCAGAATAAATATTATTGGTGTGTGGAGTCAAAACTCACATAGTCTGTCCCTCAATATAAACTTATTTTTGAAGGGGAATGAAGAGACTAAAATTATATGTAGCAATAAGATGCTAATTTTATTAAAGCAGATTTTATTTTTTAAAAAAGGGGGTGGGGTTCCTGGGAACTCTTTGAAGCTCTCTGGTGGGTGACTGTTCTCAGGGGTCTTCTGTCTAGCAAGCCCTCAGACAACGAGGGGGTGAGGCGTCAGTGTTCTTCTGCAGCAGAAACACAGAAGACAAACTGGTGATATGGGATTTCTGTTTATTTGAGAAGTCACCAGCTCATATAGGGTAGGAAACGAGGGCAGGCTGAATGGCAGTCCGGACAGTTCGTCCAGCCAAAACGACAACGTGACAGGCTAATACATATGTCTGTCTCTTTGGACTTTCCAAGAAGTTAAAGGTCATGAACACGGGAAGCACAGGAAGCTACGTCTCATGACCAACTCGTTCCCTGCTAAGGATGAATGTAACATTTGACTTGCTATAGCTGTTTACCAAGAAAGTGCTAACACAGCTCGCTTAAGAGGCAGAGAAGATAGACGAGGGTGCAGCCCATCACTCTTGCAGCATGCCCAATGAACAGATCATGCTGGGGTCTCAGTTAGCCAAGTCTCTTGCCAGACATTTCCCTGGGGACACAGTGTGTCATGTTTCTTATGGACTCCGATATGGGCTAGGCAGACAGAGAGCCACAATGAAACAAATATTAGTCATTAAGTGCAGATGGAACCTGAATAAAAATACCAATTGACACTTGAAGTTACTCACTTGTATTCAGAATGGAATTATAAGATTAAAAAAAAAAAAAAAAGAATATGCAATGGGGGAATCTCAACTGAACTTGAGCTGTGGTTATGAAACAAGGTGGAGGAATCCACCATGGTGGGAGGGTTTGGGGAGGGGTGGGGAGAACCCAAGTATCTATGTAACTGTGTCACATAATACAATGTAATTAATGAAGTTAAATAATAAATAATTAAAAAAAAAGAATATGGTTAATATGGTGGTAGGTAAAAACTAATGTTATTAAGAAACTACTGGCATTATTATATGGATAAACTTCTACAAGCTATTCAACTTTTAATAATTTCTTTATATATATTTATCACATTTCACACACCATGTAAAGAATTTGGATATATCAATGTGTATCATTGAGCTTACTTGCAATGGGATAATAGATCTTGTAGTGTAGCAAAAGATGATGATGGTAGAATTAGTGCCAATTATTATTGTTTTATAATCATTATCCTAAGTAATTAATTACCACTTACTAACTAAATCAATTCAATTTTATGAAAGTGAAGTCACCTGCCTTAGGTTGGATAATTTGTGTATCAGTTGTGGAAGTTAACAAGTAAGCTGTCATGAGAAAGTCACAAACCAGGTCCATTGCAGTGGCCTAGCAGCTAAAGTCCTAGTCTTGACATAGCTGGGATCCCATATGGTCACCATTTCTAATCCCAGTGGCCATGCTTCCCATCCAGCTCCCTGCTTGTGGCCTGGGAAAGCAGTCGAGGACGGCCCAAAGCCGAGGGCCCCTGCACCCGCATGGGGACCTGGAGGGTTCCTGGCTCCTGGCTTCGGATCGGTACAGCACCGGCCGTTGCGCTCACTTGGGGAGTGAATCACCGGACAAAAGATCTTTCTTTCTATCTCTCCTCCTCTCTGTATATCTGACTTTGCAATAAAAATAAATCTTTTAAAAAAAGTAACTTACAACTCTCTGATTTTCCTGGTATGAGGGAGGTAGTAAACCATTCAACCTATCACCTATTTCTGCTGCTAAAATGTTTTTTTCTAACAGAATAGCATAGATTTAGTAAGTTATGAATCACAGTCTTTTGTCAATTTATAGTTTTGAAGATTGGGAAGTTCAAGGTAGGTGGGCCACATCTGATGTGGACTTTCATGTTGCATTATAATATGAATGAAGGGTAAGCAGGCATGTGCGACAGCAAGAAAATGCCAAGCCCAACTCACAAAACCACTGATACCATAACTAACCCTCTCTTCAGATCGATTGTTTCATACCAGCCCTAATACCATGAGAGTAGAAACACATTTAACTATGTTGTTTAGAGAAGGTATTAAAATCGCAAGACAGCTTTGCTCTTTTATTTTTTGGTACCTTTCCCATACATTGAGTCTCAGTTTAGTTGTCACTTTTTAGGAACCATTTCCCCAACTACCATTCTCTATCTCTCAACAATTTTTGGAGTAGATGCAATCTGTTATGCCTTATGACATTCCCTTCCTATAGTAGCAACTCACCACAGTGGACTGTGTGCTTACTTTGCTTAAAGTGAAAGGATGAAGACAATGGGTAGCAAATTTTTAACACACCCTCTGCTGCATTATAGAATTGTTCATATCTTGTTGGGTGTACTGTGTTTTTTTTTCCTCTGGTACTCGGTGAAATGGATTTTATGTGAAAACTAAGTACAAAAGTGTCAGTAGCATGGAGCCAGAACATTGGCTAAGAGGAAAGGCAAGGAAAAGTTGCCAGTAGCGGGCAGAGCGTGCTGGGGATGTGCAAGGAGCTCTCCAGACCTTACCAACACTTCATTCGTCCTGGCACCATCATTCAACACCTAAGTCCCCAGACTGATATATTTTTGCCAAGGGAGAAGTTAAGGAAATCCTGGAGAGTCAAAACAGACAGAAGACATGGTTCTTATATCCTGAATCAATGGGACCATTGGGTCATGGCTTTGCTTTCCTGCACCAGCATCCAATTAGGGTCAAATCAATATTTGTTGATGCATAGCTTCGTGGAGCTGGCTTGTATTTTCTATAGCAAGGTTGTCATTTAATAAGATGACCAAGCACGACTTTTAAGGCAAACAAATGAAATAAAACCTTTCAGACGACTACTGGAAATTTTTCTTTTTATTTTTTTCAGCTCTAATACAGAACTTTCAGTGAAATGCCCCGACAGTTTTATGTGTTCCTTCCTGTTTAGCATGGCAATGAGGAACAGACTTTGGGCTTGTTCTGTCTGAATTCAGAACCACCATAACTTGCTGAAATCGTTTTCTCAAGATGTCAAAAAGACAGGCCTGAATAATAAATTTTCAAAAATCATCCTAAACTATTGCTTGATTTGTCTTTATGTATTTTTTAGTTTAAATAGCATAAAGCTTTAAAATTAAGGAACTATGAAACTGCAATATTTTTCAGAAAATCAATTACCTAGAAACATGTAAGGATATATTACATTCCATTCAAACTGAGACAATATGAATCGGTTTGTGGAAATGGAGGGAAGCACACAAGACCTTCAGGGGAACTGTTATTGAAAACAAATTTAAAGGTTCTTTCCATTACTCAGTTAAAGGGAAACTCAAATAAGACTATTTTATACTTATTATAGCAGGCCATATGTATGAGAAAGTTCTAGAGATTTTCCGCCAATTTGATTAATAGTTACTGAAAATACAGACTGTCACACAATCTTTAAATAGTTCACAGAGAAACTTAGCAAAGTGGAGAGTTCACATATGTCTCCTTCCCCTACAAACCCCACAGCCTAGTACACTAGGGACACCTGAGCTGCATTAGAACATTTCTCACAGTCAATGAACACATGCACTGTGATCACAAGACATCTCCACTTTACATGGTGATTCACTCTTGGTGTTGCACATTCTATGACTTTGGATAGATATGCAATGATACAAATCTACAATTATAGTAACATAGGAACAATTTAACTGCCTGCAAATTCGTCTGTATTCTCTCCCTTCACAACCACTGAGCTTATACTGTCTTTATACTTTTGCCTTTTCCAGAACGTTATACTTGCATATTCGCTATCATACAGCATGTGATATTTATTTTTAAGGTTGGCTTTTTCACTTAATTATTGTGCTTTTAGTATTCCTCCAAATTTTTATGGCATTCAAAGCAAATTTCTTTTTAGTATCAAGTAAGAATCCATTGTTCGAATGTATCCCATTTTACTAATCGATTCAATTACTGAAGGATATTTTACTTTCTTCTATGTTTGATGATTACAAGTAAAAATTGCAAATACACCTGTGTAGAACACAGGCTTACATTTTTCAATCACTGAGTAAATTCCAAAATTATTTGATTGTTAGATCACACAGTAAAAGTAATATCAGTTTTATAAAAGCTCTCAAAATATACTCCAATGTGACTATAAAGAATGAGTTTCTACAGCTCTCTTAATTTCTTTCCTTCATTTCACTTTGTTGACTCCTTCTCTAACCTGATCATTCTCAGTTCCAGACTGTCATCACTTGCATCTCAGATCCTGAACTCTGAGTGATTCAATCAGCACGTGACTGAGAGCTTACTGTGATGATGATGTTCACATTTTCACCAAGTTTTTCTCAGGTTCCCACTCTTCTGATCAAATGGATTCCTGACCTCTCTTCTTGGATATGGCTCAGATTCTCTAACATAGAACATCAAAAGTGGGGCCCGGCGGCATGGCCTAGCAGCTAAAGTCCTCGCCTTGAAAGCCCCAGGATCCCATATGGGTGCCGGTTCTAATCCCAGCAGCTCCACTGCCCATCCAGCTCCCTGCTTGTGGCCTGGGAAAGCAGTCGAGGACAGCTCAAGGCTTTGGGACACTGCACCCGCGTGGGAGACCCGGAAGAGGTTCCAGGTTCCCGGCTTCGGATCGGCGCGCATCGGCCTGTTGCGGCTCACTTGGGGAGTGAATCATCGGACGGAAGATCTTCCTCTCTGTCTCTCCTCCTCTCTGTATATCTGACTTTGTAATAAAATGAATAAATCTTTAAAAAAAAAAAAAAGAACATCAAAAGTGGAATTCTGTATTTCCCTCCCTTTATGTCCACCTCTCAAAACCTTTTTCTCATGTTGATTGTAACAATGATATGTTTTTATCAATCTTCCCAGCCAAAGAAATTGAGCGTTGTTACTTCCAAATAAACTAAGACATTATAAGGAAGTCCTAACTGATACTACTTTGGAAATAACATCTGAAATGTTTCTCTTTCCTTGTGGCCATTGCAATGCTCTTTGTCCAGGCCTCCAACTGCTCTAAGTGTAATAAATGGATCAGGACCTGATTGACTCCTATGCTATGGTTCTTGCTCCCTAACACACCGCTGTCTATTCTTCAGATATCAACAACACCAGCCTGTCTTAATGATCATTTCATAATTACCTTCCCTTGATGAAAATTCTGCAATGACTTCCCTAAATTTCACATATAATTCAAACTTTTTCCTCAGCCCTAGAATATTCCTCACTGTCTTGTTTAGCCCCACAACCTTGTTTTTACATTTCTCTACTATCAAATTGCTCAAAAATCTGGAAAAAAGTGATAGGTGTATATGTGTCTAAGTAAGGGAGGCAATAACAAAAAAAAGAGTGGGGCAGAAGTGAGAGAGGAAGGAAAAGAAAAGGAGGAAAGAACAAATGAAGAAAGGCAACAGCAATGACGGAGGCAGAAGAGACATGAAGAAGACCAGGAGGAGCCAGGGATGTGCATCCCATTCATAATAAGGATGGAGGCTTAAGGTGCCAGCAAGTTAATGAGAGTTAAGTACACCCATAGTTTTGCTTTGTTCTTAGCACAACTTTGTTACATTATAAAGCAAAACGAGCAAACAAATGAAGCCCATTTGTAGTTAAATACTTTCTAGAGAACTAATGGGGTTTACAAAAGAGTGTTAATTCTAAATCAAGGTAAGTCTTCCATTTACTCCCTGGAAAACGGTTTGCATACTTTGAGCTTCAGTTTCATAATTTAGAAAACCAATGATAGTGCGGTTGCAATAATTCAATGATCATGTATTTACATCTGCTGGTTTCCCTCTCCTCTCTTCTGCCTTTAGAAATACTTCATGAGTTTCAAACATGGCTCAACCGTCATAAAATATGATTTCTTATCCAGTGATAACAATTACATCAATGTTTTCAGAACTACCAATACTTTTCAATGGAGATCTTCTCTGTGCCAGGCACTGTAAAGAGTGCTTTATGTACATAATTTCTTTTACTGCCCAACACCTCTATCTGTATTTCCTGAAAATATTAGCAGTGCATTTTATCAGGAAAAATCTTGTACTTAATTATTAAAAGAAGAAGTATTTCATCATTAAAAATGGTATTTCATCATTAACAATCTTGTACATTTCCTGGAAAGTTATTCTGTGTGACATTAACTAGAAAATTTAATGTCAGTATTTCATTTAACTCATGTGGAACTGAATATCATGCAATGAAGACTAGCCTTTCTGTTTGTTGCTTGATGTTTGTGTTTAACTACTACTTTGATTCTACAGTTCCAACATTCATTAGGGAACATAATTTGAAGGTATGTGTCAGAGTTTTGTAAGTAGACAATATGGAGATAATCTAAAAATAGATCTACCATGTGACCTAGCTATTTTAGTCCTGGAAATATTCTACTTACTACTTCTTGTATTCTTTATTTAGTGAAGGATTAAGTTTGTGATTATAAAGTAAGTTGAAATATGTCATTGTGTGTCTGGCACGGTAGCCTAGTGGTTAAAGTTCTTGCCTTACATACCCTGGAATCCCACCCGTACAGACTCTGGTTTTTGTCCTGGCTGCTCCACTTGCCTTACAGCTCCCTGCTTGTGGCCTGAGAGAGCAGTAGAGGATGGCCCAAAGTCTTGGGACACTGCACCGACATGAGAGACCAGAGAAACTTCTGGCTCCTGGCTTTGGATCAGCTCAGCTCAGCTCTGGCCATTGCGGTCATTTGGGAAGTCAATCAGTGGAAAGAAGATTATTTCCATCTCTACTTCTCTCTGTAAATATGAGTTTCCAATAAAAATGAACAAATCTTTAAAAAGTCAGCATTTCTACAGAGCATGGGAAACAAAATTTGACTGATATACAACATATACAGAAACACGCACACACACACAAAGACAGAGAAAGAGATAACCATACAGAATTTTGGGAAAAAACTTTGGGAGAAATAAAGACTTTAAGTCTATGGTATTATGTTGGATTAAATAAATTTCATCTTTTTTGGACTTTTAAGCTATGTAAAGTGTGAAGAAAAACACTATTAATTGAGTTTTAACATTTTTTTTTAAACCTACTTCTCTGTTATGATTTTAAATTGTTTCAGCAGTAGCTCAAACTTATAAGTGATCTAATCATTGCTACAGGTAGGAATTGTGAGGATTAAAATGCAAGAGAATGATAAAATAGGGCTTTTAAGTGTTCCTTAAGATAGTTTGGTAAATTTCATTGTAGTAAAGCAAAATCATGACAGCGCCTGGCACAGATTAAGTATTCAGTAAATATTTAATAAGTAAGTGAAGCTCTGTGCCATTAAAAATAGTATCAAGTTCTTAAACTATATCTGACACATTAATTTGATGCCTCTTTATGTCCTGCCTTCTTGATTTTGTTAAAGAATGGCATTAGGTTTTTTCATATTTGCTTGTTACCTGCTTTATATATTAATTATTAGTTATTATCTGCTTCAAGTTTAAAAATGATCAATCTTTTTTGTTCTGACATTTAAACATTTTTGTTATTTATATTGCTAATGAAAAATTTCCAGTGGTCCTTGTTAAGTAATTACAGGGCCAACTTTATTACAACCAATGCAATAGGCATCTGGACCCAGGCAATGAGATTTACCATGAGAGAGGAGAGAGGTTCAGCTGCTTATAGGATAAGACAAGTAGAGATTTATATCTGAAGGACAGCATTGGGAAACTACTAGCAGGAAACATCAGAAATCAGAGGATTCTGGCAAAACCAACTTAACAGGATTCCTACTCCTAATGGTTTGGGTTGAGCAGACATCGCCTAGAGGGGAGATGGAATATGAAAAACCTGATTAGACATGGAAGGTGATCATACAAAAAGGTTGAGTTTCTTGCAAAACCGATTTAGCAGGGTTCTTTGAGGAACAGTATTTCACAAAGAAGTGGATAAAGGGACACAGAAGCTTTCAAAGCCAAACTAAATTTTATTCAAGCAGAGAAGCTTTTGAAAACCTCAAAATATGTTTTAAGGTTATTTTGAATTTTTTGTATTTGCTTTGTCATTGAAGATAAGCCCCTTCCTTATTTCTTCAAGTTATTTACATAGCTCCATGCTTCTTCGTGTTTCTGTATCTTTTCCCATGTTCTTATACAACATGGGAGTTTATTTAGTCCATATGTTCAGAAGCTACTCAGAGAAAGACTGAATTAAGAAATTACTCAAAAATAATATATCTGAAAAAGATAATATGATTCCTCAGAGAGAGAACAGTAGAATTCAGTTACTTTTATAATTATAAAAAGCAATAGTTTATGGGGAATTGTTACTTGTACATCTCCGGAAGCAGTTTTGCTCATTGTTAGGGTTTTTCATGTGTTACAGTCTTCTTCATGTTGAGCTGCCTCCTATCTCTTCATCACTACAGAATCCATAACCCTTTGCCCTTTGAAGATACAAGAAACAAATTAAATTTCTGTTCTGTGTAACAGCTGCCCACTCAATTATTCATTTATTCATACAAAAAGCCATTATTGAGTAGTGAACATATGCAGGTGTCAAGAACTCAGAGAACGAAAATACTAAACTATGTTCTCCAGGATGTCATGGTTGATGTCTCACAAGGTAAACACTCTTTGATCTTTCTGTCCTTTTTCTCTAGTCACAGTTCCAGGTTTCCTTATTCTTGTCTTTCAAATGAGTTAATGTTCCCCTTAGTGTGCAGAACTGAGTTGAGCAAAACTGTGAGGTTACTACTTCATCAGAAAAAAGAACAGAGATCTTAGAATCCATGTTCTTGATGTTCTGACACTATTGTGCAACCAGAAACAATTGTTTGTTGATTTCATCTTTAATGGCACCAACACGTTTTCAGTTTATTGAACTAAATACAAGATATTATCATGCCGGTGCCCAAAGTCCTGGTAGTAATGTATCCACAACCATGCCCCAGTATGAATTCCAGTGTAAATTTTCATAAACAACTTTACTATTCTGTTCCCTTTTAAGAAAATTCCTCTAAGGTGTGGAGGAATTACATGTATCTTAAAAATTATACTTATTGAGGGTTTGGGGAGGGGTGGGGAGAATCCAAGTACCTATAAAACTGTGTCACATAATACAATGTAATTAATGAATTAAAAATAATAAATAAATTTAAAAAATTATACTTGTTATTTATTCAGGTGTGTTGGTCCAGAAAACACCTAATTAATTTACTTAAAGGCTTACTGTGGACCAATTGTAGCTGATTATTGAAAAGTTTAGATCACATTAGAATATAACTGGGAGTTCACAGGCACAACTGGTTAATTCTCACAATTACAAGGTTAAAAACATGACTTTTCTAGATAGGGGCAAATTTTTAGATTTCTGAATTACGGGGAGTACGGGCAAGATCCAAAGAGGCAAAGAGAGAATCTCCCATGGCTGGTTCACTCCCCAAGTAGTCATAATAGAACAGCCAGTGCTTCATCTGGTTTTCCATGTGGACTCAACAACTTGGCTGCCTGCCACTGCTATTCCCAGATAATTAGCAGGAAGCAGCTGATACACGAACCGGAGCCCATATTCAGGTGGTAGTTTTACCCACTGCATCACAACACTGGCTCCTGAAACCATGTGTATTTTACATGATTGTCTTTGCTGTCATTTGTATTCCTTAGGTTTCTACGTATTTTCCTGACATGGGTAGGTTCTGAAAAATGCCCAATCAATTTACTTGAAGGCTTATTGTGGACTAACTATAGCTAACTATTGAATAGTATATATTATATTAGAATACAACTGGGAGTTCACAGGCACAACTGGCTAATTTTCATAATAACTAGATAAAAAGCATGACTGATTTAGATAGAGATAAGTTTATGTATTATTATGTTTCTCTGTAGCTTTTGCTACTTGTACATTTTTTTGTAAGAATTGCCAGACTGTGTCATGTATGATGTTAAAGAGAATGTCAATATTTTAAAACCTGATCCAAGAGGTTCTCTCGGGTAGGCAACTGTGTTTTGGAAAATATCGAAAAGGTAACTTTTGGGGAATGTGTTGGGGTTAAGAAGGCATACTCTAGAAGAATACAGTGATAAAAAGAATTACTAAAATGGATAAGAAGAATAGAGGTTTCATATGTAAGCAAGAGAGCAAAGGAGGGCAGATTATGGGAAACAAGAGATTAAGAAGAGGTAAGTGGCTATGGGAGTTTGGAGCACAAAAATGTGTAAAGTTATTTACTGCCTGGTTTTGTAAAACAACCCTATTTGCTCTTTCTCTCTACCACAAGTCTTTAGTAACATCTGCCACATCATATGAATGGGGTTTCAGCTGAGATCAAGCACAAAGAACTCTTTAAAAACTGGGCAGCACAGCACAGACCTATGGTAGTTAACTAGAGTTCAGTAAGAATAAGACGTGAGAATGAGAAATGAGCCTGAGAATACAAGTCTCCGGAATTCAGTCCAGTTTTATAACAGTTCTCAAAGGACAGAATGACCCAAGACATAATGGTCATTTACATTGTTGCCTGCCAATATGGGACAACTTGAATACAGCCTATTTGTTTTGATTTTTGGTTCCCCCCATGCCCTTATGTCAGATTTTCATGTTGCCTGCTTTATTTTTCATTTACATTCCATACCAGTAACTTGATTTTACTCACATGTTAGTGATTTCCAGGGAAATTTTTCATTTGTTGCATGCCTAAAATGTAAGGCAATTTTTAGCGTGCTGTTTACACTAATACAGTATGTTTTCTATTAGTGACTGGAAAAACTCTCAAATATGCCATTTACAATCTATTCTGATTTTTCTTGGTATTTTATATCTCATAGATTATCAAGGTATTATTTTCTCCTTCTCAATAATCGGATTTCAACACAAGTTTTATACTGAGGCTAAATTGAAATTTCTTCCCACCTTGACCTTCTGAAATTATATTAAATTTCAAAAAGCAGTAGTAAAAAATACTGCACATGTCAAATGCTTGCTCATGAACACACATTATTGTCTCAAATTGCAACTTTATACACCACGATCTGTTTTACTGGAAAATCTGAGATTATAAATATTTTTGAGAATGGGTTCAATATATATATTTTTTGTAGCAGTAAGGATGTATATTGTATTTCTACTCACAATGCAAAAGCAAAAATGGTATTTCCCCTGTATTTTCTATGGTCAGATATTTTGACACTGATATTTGAATAGAAAAGTAAAGCACAGTCATGTCAATGCATTAGTAGAATCTGCATATTATAAGCTAAATTTATTAACATTTCCCATTTTGAAAGTATCACAAAACTGGTGTGTCATTAATTTACAACTAGTATTTTTTTCAAAAATAATTTACTGCATCTCTATGAATTACAATTGTGTGTTTATTATTCTTAGAATACTGGGTGGTCATCAGGTAGTTAGAGAAGTAGGTCAATGGAGGGAATCATGGACTCTTTAACTGTGACCCTCCTACTAATCAATTGAGTTCATTGGAACACCTTTTAAATCTTACCTTGCTAAGTTGTAAGATGAGAAGGGATTTTGCAGTGTCTTTGTGTCGATAAATTTGTAAAGTCTAAAATGTAATTCTTCATGGGGATTTGAGTTATTTTCCAAATTTAAGAGTTCTTATTAGCAAGAATTTCATTTACAGGAAATACTTCTGAGCATGCTGATAAAATACTGAAAGACAAAGCCAAGATGGTGTTCTCAAAATAAATGGAGATTTTACTAGTTCCAAGTGTTTTGTAGTTTCAGTGATGGAGTATATCATACAGTGTCTTCAGGAAGGGAATCTTTAATTTTCATTTGGTTACCTTTTTTTACATGGTCAGCCAAGGCTGTTGTTCAAGAAGAGGATTACACAGAGCTTATCAGAGCTCCCAGTCCAGTGAGGGTACCCAGGACAAACGCTTGTACTGTGTGGGGAATTATTTATGCTCCCAGCTTGTTTTTCTTTCTTTTAAGATTTATTTCTCTTTATTGGAAAGTCAGATACATAGAGAGGAGGAGAGACAGAGTGGAAGATCTTCCATCCAATGATTTACTCCCCTGGTTACAGCAATGGCCAGAGCTGAGGCGATCCAAAGTCAGGAGAACGGTCCCAAGGCTTTGGGATGTCCTCAACTGCTTTCCCAGGCCACAAGCAGGGAGCTGGATGAGAAGAAGTGCTGTTGGGATTAGAATTGGCATCCATATTGGATACTGGTGCATTCAAGGCTAGGACTTTGGCTGCTAGGCCAATGCGCCAGGCACCCCAATCTTGTTTTTATTGCCAAATCTGTTATTCTCCATTTTTTTTTTAAATATATAATTTCATCCTATCTGGCCAACTTTCAAGGGCAGTTTTTCTAGAAGAACTGCCTGAGCAGTCACTTCATTGTGGCTTGATTCTTTTGGAAAAATCCCTTTACAAGCATCAACTGGGAAGGAGCCCATTTCTCACAGACAAAGGACTGAAGCAGCCAGTGAATAGATTTCTCAGGAGATCTTTTGTTTCCAGAAGAACTGACAGATGAATTCTGAAGAAAGGAAATGGAAGGGTAATGAGTTATGAATGGGGGTACTTTATCTTGAAATACATAATCTCTGATTTAAGTTACAAATAATATATGCAAATACTATACAAAAAAGCTTCAGAAAGCTCCAAATTATACATCTTGACTTTCACACTGTTCCTTTCTTTTTTGTTGTTTTCAAAATTTGGTGAGGCTAGTCTTTTACATCTGATATAAACCTTGCTCTTCATATTTGGAATGAGCTTATGACTATGTAAGGGAAGGGAAGATTTTATGGTATGAAACACTAAGGTATGTGTGTGAGAGAAGTGAAAACAATGAGGCCTTTTCTTGCTTATTCATTAAATACAGACACATTTCAATTAAAATATGAAGTTTTAATTTCTATACTATTATCTGCATTCTGACAAGCGCAAGGTGCAGTGAATCTTTTCACCAAGATAATGAAGATTAATGCCCAGTACCTGGACATTATTTGACATGCGTTTTTTTAGGCATGAAGATATTTTTATGCGATTGCCTGGTCAAATGCCCCAGATGTGCACTTTTTCCTCGTGAACATTTAATCACTGATTTGGAACTACACTTGTATTTTTTCTATGTTGTACAGTCACAATGGGAATTTTACTCTGTCTAGGGACTTTAAGAAGTTTGTTACATATTCAAATGATCAGGTTAGTATAAAAATTTGCAAGTACACAATTTTTCTGGTGGAAAGGTACATCATTTGTCATCTACCGTAACGATCAAAACTGTTTTGAACCAGTTCTAGCACTGCTTCATTGTTTCTGATGCTGAAGTTACAATATATTAAATACAACTACTAAAAGTTATCTGGGGGTCCGGCAGTGTGGACTAGTGGATAAAGTCCTCGCCTTGAACAAACCTGGATCCCATATGGTCGCCAGTTCTAATCCCGGCAGCTCCACTTCCCATCCAGCTCCCTGCTTGTGGCCTGGGAGAGCAATCGAGGACGGCCCAATGCTTTGGGATCCTACACCCGTATGGAAGACGTGGAGGAAGTTCCTGGCTCCTGGCTTCAGATTGGTACAGCATTGGCCGTTGCGGCTCACTTGGGGAATGAATCACTGGATGGAAGATCTTCCTTTCTATCTCTCCTCCTCTCTGTATGTCTGACTTTGCAATAAAAATAAAATAAATCTTTTTTAAAAAGTTATCTGGGAGAAACTGAAAGTTAATTTCTAAGTTTCAACAGAAATACTGATCTCATTCAAGCAAATGTAATTCTAACAACTTTTGTAAATACATACATTTTGTACAATACGAGACAAATAGATATACCAAACCAATTACATTATATGGTTCAGGACCTCTTTGATTGCAATGTTCATAAACATAGCCTGAGCTACTTTATGTCGAAAGATTTTCTTGGCAATTAAAAGACAAGTAGAATTAATAGATTAAAGATGGGCCAAGACAAAACTGGATCATGAAAGATTCAAGAACAAGTAGAAGCAGGATTGTTCCACTGTTGAGACATCTCATTCAATCTTAAATTTGTTCTACCTTCCAAAAGATTTTTATCCACATGAAGCAAAACAACAGCAATAGCTACAGAGCTTCATAATTTACTGCTCTTACTTCAAAATGGACTCCTCTTACTTCAAAATGGACTGATTCTATTTCTTATTTGCAGATCAAACACAGCCTATAGAAGAGCGCCCAGATGGTTATGTATTATGATCTTGCTTTTAAACACAATGGCAGTGTGGATTCATGCACATGAATGATTATGGTAGCTAATACTGAACCTGCTATTGACCTGAGGGCATTTGCTCTTTACAAACTTGCATTTTCACAGCTCCCTGCAAGCAAGAAGAGACTTGATCTTGTGTAAAAGTTGGGCTGTGAATCTGACACATGCCCAGAGAAAGGGAGAAGAGAAGGATTAAATGGCTATTGGAAAACAGGGTTGAATGATGAATTTAGCAATTTACCTCGTAGTGTTTCTTTTCAAAATTACCCTTTAGAAATGACAACAGTTGGCTGATTCTGATACAAGTGGACATGTGTGTAAATCTAAAGAAATCTAAACTAATAAATTAATAATTGTGTATATTAAATAAACATTATATAATTAATACATAGATCATTATATAGCTAAAATACAGGGGAGAAATGACATAAATTAAGAAGATGATAAAAAAATCATGGGGTGGAGCCATGTCTCAACAGGCTAATCCTGCACCCTGTGGAGCAAGTCCTTGGGACTCTGTGCCCAAATGGGAGACCCAGAACAGTGTCTTGGTTACCAACTTGAGATTTTCTCTGCTCTGGCAGCTTCAGCCATTGAGGAAGATAACCAGCTGATAGAAAGCCCTTTGTCATTCTCTCTGTATCTCTCCCCTTTTCTTGTAAATTTGCCTTCCAATTAAAAGTAAATAAACCTCAAAAAATTTTAGGGGTCAGCATATTGGCATAATAGGTTAAGATGCTGCCTATAGTCCTAGCATTCCACATAACCACCAGATTAAATCCCAGCTGCTCCAAGTTCAATCCAGTTCCCCAAAAATGTGTTTAGAAAAGCCTCGAACGATGGCTCAAGTCCTTGGTGTTTGATTGTTTGACTAATTCATTGTTTGATTGATGAGTTTAATCCCGTGAAACTGTTTACTACATCCTGACAATAGGATGCAGCACTCTCTGCCATTGTCCATGTCTACAATGATGGACATATGACTGTGAATGAAGAACTATAATACAGTAATGATAAAGGGGAACTCAGTAATTGGGGAGGGAATTGGGGAGGGAATAAAGGAAATCCCAGCGCCTATGAAACTATATCATAAAATAATAATAAGAAGAAATAAAATAAACAAAAAAATATTTCTTAAAGGATTTCTTCATGTAAGTAGTCATTTTCTTCTTGGTTTAAACTTAATAAAATTACATGTTGGTTTCCTTTGAATTTTTCAGAGCATCTATAAAATTACTCTGTCAATTTTATGCTAAAAACAATAATTGACACTGCCCATTGTCAAACCGTTTTTCAATACATTGCAACATTAGTTTAGAGTGGCATAAAAGTACAGATTACTTTGTTGAGTATTTGCTGTGCTAAAGCTTCTTTGCTGATGTAATTTCAATGATATATTTTTGTCTTTATTTCCTGCTGTGTTGGGGTCTTTAATAAGAAGCACTTGCTTCTGCCAAAGTTTTAGTGCTTCCTCTATGTTTTCTTTCAGTAATGTGATGGTTTCAGGTTTTAGATTTAGATTCCTGGGAGCCATTACACCATTTGTTGAACACAGCCAGCTGACAGAGTGGGAGAAAATGCTTGCAAATTATACATCTGAAAAAGGAGTAAATCCAAAATTATAAGGAACTCAATAAATTCGACAACAAAACAAACAATCCAGTTAAGAAATGTGTTAAGGCTATTAGCAGGTGGTTTTCAAAGGATGAAATAAAACTGGACAAGAGATGCATGAAATGATTGTCAGGGACACTAACCATCAGGCAAAATGCAAATAAAAAATACAGTGAGGTTTTTACCACTCTCTGGTTAGTATGCTATCATCCAAATGATAAAGAATAACGAATTGTGGGATATGTAGGAAAAGGCATTCTAATCTACAGTTGGATGTAGAGTCATTATGGAATCTATATGGATGTTTCTCAGCATACTGAAAATAGATCTATCATGGGACCCGGCCATTCCACCTGCAGAAATTTGCCTGAAGGAAATAAAATAAGCATTTGAAAGCATTATCTATACCCCAATGTTCAAAACAACTCAACTCACAATAACTGAGATACGGGAAAGACCCAGTTGTCTATCAATAATGACTGGATAACTAAAATGTGGTATGCATATACTGTGGGATATTACTGAGGCATAACATAGAATGAAGTCGTATTGTTAGTAACAAAATGGATACAACTGGAGACTACATTGTTTAGTGAAATATACTGGTTCTAAAAGACAAACATCATATGTTTTCCCTGATTTGTAGTAACGAATATACAGAGTACCAAAAAAAAATGTAATTCATATGACCAAAACTGAGCTTTAGATGTTTCATTAGTATTTATACCTGTTGTCTATACTTGCGAGGAAGGATTGCTTTTCAAAGTAGTGACTGTTTAATTCCTTATATAAAGGAAGATTAAACTTATGACTATATGCAAATTGAATGTATGTCATTGCAACTTGAATGCATGTCAATGTTAAACTTTTTTTAAAAAATGTATAAGATGAAGAAAGAAAAATGGTAAGAGTGAGAAAGGAAGGGAAGGAGTGTTAGGTGGGAAGATTCAACCTAATATTGAAATTACACATGCAGAATACATGAAATTTGTTTTCTTTTATGCATATTGCTAAAATATTCCAGAAAAAAAAGATTTCTGGTGTAAAAATGTAACCCTGTTTTTTCATTTTCATTAGAGTCCCTGTCATATGAATATGAGCTAGTAAAATTCATCCAGTTAATTATATCATTTACTTGGGTGGACTTCACATAACTGATGTTTCCTAATGCTTATTGATTGCATGATATTAGAAAATTGGAATTTGAGAACAATGTTAGAGCTACAAACTATTAAGCATTGATGAACACATTTTCTCATTACAAAAATTTAAGCCCAACTCCAATATAGCGTATACATTGGAAGCTTCTACTTATTACAAATGGAATAGAATTATTTTTTAACCCAAATTAGTTTACAATTTGTGAAGTTGACCCAATTTCCAATCCAACAGCGGTGTGATGCTCTTTTCTAAGAATTTTAGTTTCCTATTCTTCCTTCTGATTATCTTCCTCCTTCTTTCCCTTCTTCCTAAGAGCAAGGAGAAGGTTTTAGGCTATTTCTGCTTTTATTTCTTGGACCCCGGTTCTAGTTTTCTCTTTGGCAATGAAGACATGCTCCTGGGCTGAAATTTGTAGATTTATTTGTTTCTTCGAGTTAAACTGACAAGTGAATGTGACAGAACTTGGGATTCATTTATGCTTCTAAGGCTTGCCTGCACTGGTGACTGCAGCTCATTTTCTCCATGTGCATTGCCCTGCCACTGGAATGAACATTTAACTGGAACATGAATACTAGCAAAGGACAGTCTGTCTCAGGCAGTGCTCAACTTCATCAAGTTAGCCTATTAAGAGTGCACAAACTGTAAACCAGAATTACAGGTTTAACCTTGTTAGAAGCTAGAAGAGTGATCCATCCTGATTGATATAACTCTTTGATATTTTAAACTCGAATTGATACTAACTATATGTTGTAATGGAAATAATGAAAACATTTTCTATTGACTCTTCTCAATCCCACAGCTTAGTGTATTTAGACAGTATTTTCAAATTGCAATCATTTTGGAAATCACAATTTCATTTCTTGGTTTAAAGTTTATTTAGTCTCAAAGAATGTGATGTTTAGCACATTATTTTACCTAAATTGAAATGGAAATCAGGAAGAAGCATTAAAATCATTATATATGTCATATTCCACACACTTTAGTTCAAGGGAACAATAGCTTTGCTCTTCTGTGTGAACATCTGTTTGACATAAACTGGACTCTGTTCTCTCTTGGACAAGAGAGGTCTAGTGAAATGTCATCTTGGATTGTCACTCTTTGAGCAAAATGTTACATGGCTGAGTTTGTACCCTAGGAAATACCTGGGTGATTCTCAAAGTTGCAGAATGAGATATGATAATATTTGAATAATTCTCCTGGATAAATTTAATAGTATATAATTTCATCTATTCCCCTTTCCTTGATATCTAATAAATAAATAAATAAATACTTTCTTTGCCAGACAATGAAATGTGGCCATATGATTGAAATTTAGCCAAGAAGTAATATGAAGCCATCTTGTATGTGAATTCTTATGTCACGTTATAGAAATGATATTTTTAATGCACTTTTCCCTTCACCAATTATATTGGAAGAAGTAGGTATAGCTGAAGCTCTAGTACATTTCTTGAATCATAAGAATGAAAATCATACTTCAATTTATTGGTGCTGCATATTTGAGTAAGCCTGAATCTCACATTTAATCTTTTAAAAGAGTCTATTTCTACGCTTGCAATGGGGAAATCTCAACTGAACTTGAGCTGTGGTTATGCAATAAGGTGGAGGAATCCACCATGGTGGGAGGGTTTGGGGAGGGGTGGGGAGAACCCAAGTATCTATGTAACTGTGTCACATAATACAATGTAATTACTGAAGTTAAATAATAAATAATTAAAAAAAAAGAGTCTATTTCTAATGCAGGGAGAAAAACATTATAAATAAATTAAAGAAATTTGCCTTACAAGTGAGGATCTAGGAAAATAAAAACTGAACTGTAGCAATGGTGTAGCAGAGGCAGTGTTCAATGCATAATGCAGATATTGTATTCTCTAGAGAAACTTATAATTGCCAGGCTGCAGCAAATCATGGTCAACCTTTAGACAGTAAACCAGCTGTAGGATGAAGCTATAATAAGGAAAAATGCAACAGATTTAGAATGTGAGTGAATTTTGGCTCCTACACAACAGTTTTAGGAATCTCAGACATTAAGGCTGGACTTAGGTTGTCTTCAAATAAAGAAATATAGACATATTTTCTCTTTAGCTAAAGGAAGACTTGTCTACATTCCTAAATACCTAAAATCCCCAAACTACTTTTATTTTGAGTATATAACTTGCATCATTAAAAGTATGTTTAAAAAACCAGTTAATAGTGTGTCTAAACTGAAACAGCGGTGGTAAAACCTTAGTGAACTTTCTAAGAGTGAGGAGGTCCTTGAGCAGGCAGCAGTATTTTACCCTTGGGATAAAGTCTAGTGGTATAATCTTATTCAAAAAAAAAGCTAAATAGTACCTACAATAATTCTAAATGCTACTGAAACAGAGCGGAAAAGAAAATCGAGGTAAGTAAGGAACAGGACAGGGTTTCCAATAATATGGGTATGGTAGTGCTCATTGATTCATCTATCCCAACACTTTGGCAAGAGTTGAGGGACTAATTCTGAGTGCTCTCCACTTAGGATTTCAGAATGAACGAGTGTGTGTGTGTGTTAAAGCGACAGACCTTGAAATATGACAGGTGAATCTATACCTGGTGGTAGAGGCCAGCATAGCTATAGAGAATATGTCTATTCAGCCAGCCAGTGGGTGTAGCAAAAGATCGTGTAAGGCATAAAGTCCACTGGTGTAACACTGGCCTCTGCTCAGGCTTAGAACATTTGAAAACAATGAGAAGAAAAAATAATCAGACTTGTGATTTTTAATGTGCTTCTTGTAGCTTTAAGAGTAGTCAGTGCAAAAGCAAAGGCAGAATAAGGGAACAAAATGGAAAAACAATCCATTTTCTAGAAGAGATGATGGTGACCTTCACTGGAATGCAACTGTGAAGGATTCGAATAGTGGTCAAAGCATGTAGACAAATATACGTATATTTGTATATATATCTATATTCATTTATGGAAAGCCATTTATATATTTGTATATTCACTTATATATCATATTCATTTATTTATCACTGATGCATATAAATACATTTATATAATCATTAATATATCATTTTATTCATATTCATTTATGCAAAGCCAAAATGATTCCTTAAAAGTTAATCCTATGCGACCAAACTTACAAAAGACTTTGAACAGGGAGAATTTTCATAAGATATGAGAAAAAGTAGAACATCAAAATTAGAATCAAAGAAACTAAATTTCAAAGTAAAAAACAGTTGGAAAGGCCTTTGATTTTGGTTATACTTGGATATGAGAAGAAGTATGTGCCTTTTCTGGCTACTGACCTTTTTTTTCCCTTCAGTGCAGCTGCAGGGGTTGGAAGTGGAATTCCCAAAGAAACCTCAAGACTCTCGTGCAGCAGGTTGGGGCTTAACAACTTTAAAACCAGTTCGCTAAGGCTGCACCAGAAAGAGCAAGCTGGAAGGCAGGTGGCCTCGAGAGAGGATATGATGTCCATGACACCCAAAGTTCTAGACACATGTGGTTTGCTCTCTACCTGCTACCATCATACAAAAAAATGGTAATGATATTACCTACCTCTAATTGTTATTTCAGAGGATCAAAAAGGCTTATAATTCCTTGTCTGTTAATACTTTAGCATCATGTTTAGTCAGAATTCTCTAAAGAATCAGAAGTATTGGGATGCAAATATAGAGGAGCAATGAAATGGATTTTAAACAAATTGCCACATGTACTTATGGAGGTCAACAAGAATAGTACCTGTAGGGCAGACCAGTAGGCTGAAGCTCAGAGACAAGTCAATAGATCTGAAGGCCATTGCGGTAATTGAGGTGCAAAAGTTATTAGATGATCATGGGATGTCAATGTTTTACTGTAATCAGACTTGACTGGATGATGTCTACCTGTATTATGGAGTAGTATCTGCTTTATTCAAAATCTACAGATTTAAGTGCTCATTTCATCAGAAAACATCTTCAGCGAAGCTTCTGGAATCATGCTTGATCATGTGCATGGACAAGATGACTCAGAAAAGAGAGCATGTGGAAAATACCATAATATGTCCAAGGTCATACAGCTATTTCTGATACTTCATGCTATACTTTCCTGAGAAGTTCAGATGTATACTCAAGATTCTTCTCAGTATGATACTTGAGACAGGAAAAATTATACTTGACCTAGGATTGGAACACATTTTCTGCTAATAAGCCCAAACATAAATTCTCAGCTTGAAAAATGAGATCCCTTGCTTATATTTCTACTAATTTGTAAACCAATAGCTTCTAAAACGATTTACTTCTGTTATTTACAAACTCTATGAAGTCTCAAAGCCTCCAAAAACTAATTCTGACTCTGACAGAATCACCTATTCCTCATATTACGTTGGTACATTGCAACATTTCCTAAATTGTTATTTTTATAAATATTATCACTTAGGGTTTCATATATATGTGTGTGTGCATGTGTGTGTCTCCACAGTTTTCATGTAGCCTTCTTGAGGTTAGCTATACTATTTCCATAATACGTAGCAGAATATCTGATGAATGAATAGCAGGTGCTCAATAAATATGGTTAAATGATGAGTATGTAACCTATTTATATTACGTATATTTTCTGTACGTATTTAAAAAAAAACGAAAATCATTGGAACTTTTTTTTTTTAAAGATTTTACTATTATTGGAAAGCCGGATATACAGAGGGGAGGAGAGACAGAGAGGAAGATCTTCCATCCAATGTTTCACTCCCCAAGTGACTGCAACGGGCCGGTACGCACCGATCCGATGCCGGGAACCAGGAACCTCTTCCAGGTCTCCCACGCGGGTGCAGGGTCCCAAAGCCTTGGGCCGTCCTCGACTGCTTTTCCAGGCCACAAGCAGGGAGCTGGATGGGAAGTGGAGCTGCTGGGATTAGAACCGGCGCCCATATGGGATCCCAGGGCGTTCAAGGCAAGGACTTTAGCCGCTAGGCCACGCTGCCAGGCCCAAATCATTGGAACTTACAAAAAGGATAGAGGTATTAGTTTTCTGGTTCAGAGGTTAAACTGTCACTGACAATGTTCGGATTTCATCTGAGCACTGCTTCAAGTCGTGGCCTCTGGGGTTCTAATCCAGCTCCCTCTTAATGTGCTTGGGAAAGAGCAAAAGATAGCACAAGTACTTGGACCGGTCAACCCATATATGAGGCCTGAATAGAATTATAGAGTTCCTGGCTCTGACATAGCTGTTGCAGCCACTGAGACACTGAACCAGCAGATGATTCTCTCTCTCTTTGTATCTATAAGTTTGCCTTTCAAATCAATAAACATTAAGAAAGGATCGAAGCCATTTTTCTCTTCTTTTATATCGAAAATAAAGTCACTGAATGATTCTCATTATTATAGCTACTCCATTATATTAGCAGGAATCCAATTTCATTCTAGATCTCTACTCTACAATTTGTTATTTGTTGTCCTTATACTTCACATTGAATATAGAAATTGAAGCTCCAACTGTGCCCCTGCATTCCAAGATACTAATGAGAGGAAAAGCCGAATAAAGTTGCATACTCTAATTGTTTATGGGATTTCCCAGTTCCACATCACATTTCTGTTTCTCTGTTATTAATCATAATTTGGTCATATGGTAAAATACTGCAAAAGCAGCTGGGAAACAGTCATTTAGTGAAGCAATGTGCACGGTGAACAGCTGAATGTCTGCTATAACAAAATGAACAAGAATGGATATTGAATAGCAACCAGAAATCTTCAAACACAACGTTGAAGATGGATTCATCGAACTTGTAAGATGTGGATGAGAAGAGAAAATAACAAGGTGATAAAGTATAATAGCCTGGGAAGGGGAAAGAGAACAAATACAAGTTCCTGGAAGAAAGAGCTAGTAATGAAGAATATTGAATGCAGCACTGAAAAAAGGAAAATGCAATGTGGCCAATAGGAGGCCACTGGTGACACGCAATGTGTCCATTATGATTAACCGATACGTATCTACAGAGAGTTCACCAAATCCTTAGCTAATGAGAGGCAGAGCTGGCAAACAATTTCATACAGATACATAGTTTCCACTGTTGATTTCCTTTCTCTCCCTATACTTCTCAATTTAACAGTTATATTTGAGCATGATGAAAGTTTAGGATTTTCTGGTCAAGTGATTTTTGACAACAAAGCCAAATAATTCAATATAGAAAAAAGAAGGTCTTTGTGTAAAATGATGCTGGAAAAACTATCCATGTGCTACAGTGAATTTGGCCATCAACTTTATTGCATGTACAACTACTAAAAATGGATCAGAGGTCTAACCACTATGCATAATAATCTTTTTGAAGAAAACAAAAAAGTAAATATCAAATACATAATAATCATAAACTTAAATGCATAAATAAAATCGTTTTTGAAAGTTAACAGAAATTTATTTATATATTAAACCAAAACCATAAGAAAACTCCAAAAGGCACAGATAAATTGTACTTCATAAAGATAAATAATTTACATCCAAAAGAATTCAACATAAAACTGAAAAGATCACTAACAGACTGAAGAAAATGTTTGTAATTCTAATGTAGTATGAGGGACTTGCATTTAGACTATAAAAAAATATATGAAGTAGTACTAAAAATAAAAATCACCTACTTGAAGAATAAGCAAAGGACTTAGGTAGACATTTTTCAATAGAAGATATGTAGATAGTCAATATATACACAAAAAAGATGGTCGACAATATTGCCATTAATGTGAAATCATGCAGCTGCTTTGAAAGTGTCTGGCAATGCCTCAAAAATTACTCATTATGTTAACTTACAACTAAATATACACCAACAAGAAATGAAAACATAGGTCCTCACAAAATATATACATGAATGCTCACAGAAACATTATTCTTGATAGTAAGTGGAAACGATTCAACTGTCTACCAACTAATCTGCAAACAAAAATTCTATCTATAAAAAATATTATTCAATCATGTATAAGAATGAAATGATGATGTATGTTGCAAGCTGTCGAAACTTCCATATACACATAATCCATTTCTGTGAAAGCCTGACATAAACATATTCATGAAGAAAGAGAATATATTAGCTATTTCTAGGGTTTATTTGAAGTGATTGCTAACTACTGCAGAGTTTCTTTTCGGTTAATGAGACTTTCTGGAATTAGTGATATCGGTTGCATAATTCACTAAATGTGTCAAATCACAGAATGAACACATTTAAACAGTAAATTTAATGACACGTGAATTACATCCTAATGAAGTAAATAAAAATAGAGGCAAATGAAAGACATGGCAAGATAGGGACTGAATTTTCCTCTGCTTACCAGGTAGCTGCTTGTCAATGTTGGTGGCTTGGTGAATTTGGAAGTCCCAGTGCCTGCTGTTAATAGCCATATTTGAAGAAATTCAGCTACTGACAGCCTGAATCATGAAAGGTTACGTAAAGGACTTGCCTCACCTGATTGAATGAATAAGATTATATGATAAATCAAAAATATAGGTCTGTTGAGTCTATTGTAATCTACTATTCTAAATTTTGGGTATTATTTTTTTATCACAATATCACATTCTGATTAATAGGATTGATTATATCAAGTAATGGATGTCAATTACAGTTATATGTTGTTAATAACAAGCAGTGTGTTATTTAAGCAATAAACTATAATAATTTGCTGCTAGACATCCTGTGAAAATTTAAGACTCAAATATTTTCTAAAAGTGATAGAAGTAATTTTTTGTAAGCAGAATAAACAGTTTTCACATGCTTTTTTTCAGGAATCTAAATACTATTCAGTATAATCTAAACAATTTATTATGTGAAAAGCGCAATGCATTTTTTAACATACACATTGATTTAAAGAACAAAAAGTTATTGTTTTAAGGATTGGAGGACTTAATTTGTGTGTCCAGGAACTGTCAGTTGTGTGAAACTGTGTGAGAGCGTTTGGTATCAGTGATTTCCTCTCAGCAGCTGGAAGAGGAGAGATGACCGCTTCCAGACACAGTAGAACAAGAGTCTGTTTTTCATCTAAACTGAAATGTTAGGACTAGGGTGACAAAACTCGGAATCTGTCCAGTTTAGACATCATTTGGATTTGATTTAAGCTTGTCATATGCAAACAGATTTCTTGGTTTAATTTCAAATTAACAGCTACAGATGTTTTAAGCACTATTTATGCCACAAAATGAGAAAAGTCCTTTTATTTATTTTCTGGGGGGTTCCCCAAATGAATACAGATATTTACTGGGAACTTGAGTCTGAGGAAAAGTATTCTTCAAGTCATAATCTTAACCCCCTTAGCAAAACATGTGAAATCTCTTACAGCATGTAAAAGTTTTCTTTATACCCAAAGCACTGGAGAGTTGAACAGCACCTGCATTCATACCTCAAACTGTTATTCTCTTATTTTTGCCATGCTGTGTACTTAAAGTTCTCATCCATAAATCATTTTTATGAAATGAATAAACGACTTCTTTCATTGATGAAATACAAACTGACTGACTGACTGCACTGGTTGCATTACAGCTAAGAGTAAAGTATTGATACAGATCTGCAAAAATGAAATGAATGTGGTTTTGTGCCCTAGAGGAAAGGAATTTATTAAAGAAAAAGTCTAATTATAATTAGATTTGGAGTGATGACAAAGAGCAAAACTCAAGTTCAGTGGTTTAAGCCTACTGACATTTTATTAATAACTATTTAAGAAGGAAACTAATGAATTATCATCAGAAATTTTAGACAGTGGGTGATTATTGACAAACCTGAAGCAAGCTGTTTAAATATTTAAGAGCAGTCATCAAAGACAGAGGAAATGACCTAATACAAAAAGAGCAGGAATGATCATTTCTGTCTGGTGTTTAATATAATAACTAGCATGTAACACTGTAGTGATTACTAAACATTGTTATATTCTATGTAAATAACAAAATAAATATACCAATAGAGAATGGACAAAAATAATAGAGTAAGATGCAGTAGTCATGCATGCTTTAAAGATTTATTTTATTTTTATTGGAATGTCAGACTTAGAGAGAAGGAAAGACAGAGAAAGATTTGTCTACTGGTTCACTCCCCAAGTAGATCCAAAGACCGGAACTGAGCCAGTTTGAAGCCAGGAGCCAGGAGCTTCTGCTGGGTCTCCCACGAAGATGCAGGTAGTATAAATATAATCATTTTAAGAAGGCATCACTTATTTAGTCAAATTAGGTGTGTGCTGCCTCAGAAACCAAACGTCCAGATGGATGAAAAATGTAACTGGGTCTCGAAACTGTGTGTTACTGACACATGTTTCAGAAACTACAGATTTTAAACAAGTTTTAAAAAGTATAATTTACTTATTTTAAGTATTATATGCTTTCAATTTAAAATAAAATCGCTGCAATTTTGAAACTCCAATTTTGAAACTCAAAATAATTTTATTGAATCTCATATTACTTAAAAATTTTAATATAGGATCTCATTTAAACGATTCTAGCCATTTTAAGTGATGTAATTTCTTTAACTACAAAATAGGAAAACTATATACTGATTTGAGCTGTATCAATTGTAATCTATAAATAAACAAAAACTTCTAAAGATTCCATCTTTACATCGTTTCCATTAATTTCTTCACATTACTTCCATTATCTTGATGTGCAGCATATTGACAATGCCATTGACCACAGAACCACTGTGTTTCTTTATTCTTTATTTTAACTTGAGCAAATATTTTCCCAATAAGTTTAAACTGATTGTATCTTATTATCCATGTCAAAATCGTTTGAAAAGATTCCTCTATAATATTGTGGCTCTGATTCCACCTTGGAGATCCTTAACTTCATTCTCGGACAATTGACTTTACAATACTAGCATGTCTTCCCTGCCGCCCATCCCCACAAGCTGTTGTGAGCTGTTACGCTCATAAAAACTTTTTCTTGGAGATAAGACTCTCCTTTCTATAATCATAGCACACAGCCTGTCCAGTCTTCATATCTTCTTGTGCTTGGACTGTTTTAAATGCAGTTTTTCGAGTTTTAAAAGTGTCCTGAATATGTTCCTGTTCAAAGACTATCCCCATACTTTTCATTTTGTTTATGTTAATTGCCCTACCACAATGGACTCAAATTATTTGGAGCACTCGGAAGTATTGATATTATAAAATGTCAATCTAGATTCCTTCTGAAAGCAAGTCAGCCTGAGAAATGATAGCTGTCAAACCTCATTTTGGCATCTGTGAATGATGCATTATTAACTGAATTTCAAATTTCAAATATATTGTCAGTTGAATAAAAAGCTAAGCATATTCTCAAAGCAGAGAAGTGAAATGGGAAAATACAAAGGTTTAAATAAGATCTTAGTGAGGTAAAAATGGGCTTTGTTCAAATGCAGAGGAGGGATAACAGAAAATCCTCACACTGGTCGCTTCCTTCTTTCAGATCCTTTCCCATATAGACAATACAGAGCACCAACTCTGTTTTTCTCTTTCCATGGCCTGGTGATGGGGGAGTACGGTTGAGGATTTCTTATTTGTTTCTAGGGAAACTTTGACATTATTGTGATTAACAATTTCAGCTACTGAGTACAGTCACTTCCTGAGTTGGCTACTCTCTAATGGACTGTTCTGATAAACAAAACTTCAGAAGCCATTTAGAAAGCATCAAGAACCTCAAATGGTCATGCTTCCCAGGAGATAATTATTCAGCTAAGTCTCTTCTGGATTTTGACTTTGCCATTATGCCTCTGAAATGGTGATGCTGAGAACTGGAGACAAAATTCCAAGTGTAATCCAGTTTTACCTAGGTACATATTACTACCCATCCAACCATACAGACATTAACATTTCAAAAACAGGCAATTTCCATTGACTTATTGAACTCATGGCCAACCAAAATATTTATATTCTATCATGTGAAAGTGCTTTCAAATTAGGTTTTCTGCCATCAATATGCTACACGTGTAAATCTCTGCTTGAATATGGAAATATATAGCATTCAATTGTTTATAAGATGTGGCAGATATGTATGTATGTCTGTGTGTAACTGTCATTCATTCATAAATATTTCTTAAAGTACAAATACACATAATACCTCACACACTTAATTGGCTCAACAATAGGAATATATCTAAGAAACAGCATGAATGAGACATTTTTCACTTATCTGTAAAAATTAAACTCTATATGATATATTGTCTTTTCCACAAAAAGACCATTTTAAGAAGAAAAAATAGATTACTTCATATATATTCAGACTGTGTTTTCTCAAAAGATATGCCAAAGTACTCAATAAGGGCTATTTTATTTTATTGTTTGAACCATGTAATAACAAGTATAAATCTCAATTGAGTTATCAGACAAATGTTTCCTTATTAAATTGTTCTCTATTCAGAAAAAATTTTTACATAGGTGTCATGAAGGCAGAAATGAGTTGACACATCAAAATTCAGCTTGTCAATAAAATTCAGTTTAAAAAAGCAACCACATGTGAGGAATGTAATTGACATACCAGCTAACTAGCCATCACTATACTTAATATCAGACTGTGAAGTTTAAGTCCAGCTCTGCTTCTGATTACAGCTTCTTAAAGCTTGGAGGCACCAACAGGTGATGGCTCTAGTTATTGTGTTTTTGTCACACACTGAAGGGCCAGAACTGAATTGCTGGCCTTCATGGACGTTTGTATATTAAACCAGTAGATAGGAACTCTTACTCTCTCTTCTCTCTTGCTGTCTCTCTCCCACCCTCTCTGTCCCTCTTCTTCTCCTTGTCTGCTTTTCAAATAACAATAATTATATTCATCATAAATTATATATAAATAGAATCTGGAATAATTTTTGGACTTCGTCACAAACAATGTGAGAAACAACCAGTTTTCTATATACATGATGACTACTCATCCTGACCTTTATTGTTGTTTTTGCAGAGCTTGACAAATACATGCCTGGCTGTATCTTTCTTACAGATACACTAACATTCCATATTATTTTATTTAAAACATTTTGAACCAAGGAGAAATCTACAAAATGGCTTTTTCTCAGCGAATGTATTGTATGTGTATTTTTTCTCCGAACGTTCCTTGTTTTAGTATTTATCTCATATATTCCTGTATATGTAGTATATGTTCCATATGTATATAATTTTCATATATGCATATCATACATATTATATGATTATTTACAAGGAAACTCAGTATTTTTAAAAATGCATTTCCTTAAATTTTTAAAGATGTTTTTAAAGATTTCTTTACCCAAGACAGAGTTACAAAAGCAGAGTCAGATCTTCCTTGTGCTTATCCCATAAATGGCAGGAAAAAGCCAGTGATGGACTATGCTGAAGCCAGGAGCCAAGACCTTCTTCCAGGTCTCCCACTTGGATACTAACATCCAAGAATATGGGACATTTTTACCTGCTTTCCCGTGTACCTTTGCAGGGAACTGGGTTGATATTGGACTAATCAGGACACAAATTAGCGCTCATATGGGATGCTGGTGTCAGAGGTGTCTATTATCCCACAACACTAGCCCTTACTTTTGTATTTTTGAAAGTTATTTACTTGGAAGGAGAAGGTGTTCTCATTACAGAGAGAACAATTAGTCCATCAGAGTTATTTTTGTAGTTCTCTTAAGTAATAAGCAATTTTCAACCATTTGAATTTATGACATTGGAATAGCGTTAGCCTGAGTTTTTGGTGGCATCAGTGAAAACAGACTTCTGTGGTTTTGATTTGTATCCAAAGATCATGACCATCTTCTCTTGCAAATGGGCTACATATGTGAAACACATGAGCAGGTGGAATTTAATAGAATTGTTGATTCTGTCTATGTTCATAATGTAGTCCTTCTACGCAATTTTAGCACATCTGTTTTGTTTAAAAACTGACACATACATGATTTAAACAGTCCTTTTTCTGTTTTTACACAGAATTAGTGATTTATACTATCAAAACATTTTAAATGATATGCTACATAAGCATTTCTTTAATGTTGCATTTTATTATTATTATCATTTTATGATACAATTCCATAGGTTCCTGGCATTTACCTTACCCCCTCCCCAAAACCCCTCCCACCTGGTTCATCTATATCATTATTAAAATATAGTTCTTCATACACAGTCATATGTCCATCATTGCGGGCACGGACAATGGCAGAGAGTCCAGCATCCTATTGTCAAGATAGAGTGAACAGTTTCATTGCAAGCCCATCTTTGTCTACAAGTAGAAATGCATACTACATTGTATCCTCATAAGCATTTCCTCCTAAGACAGTTCTAGAAATCTACTGATGGATAGAGGAAAGTATTCTTTAAAAACAACAGAATTGCCTAAGATACTAAATGTTCATCTATATATAGATGGCATGCTTTTTATCTTTTTATGGTCATCTTCCATGTAGTAACTAAAGTTCTGCTGGTTGATTACTGTGAACATTCACACTACATCCTTCCAGAGAATGTTCTATATGTATATTGAAGTTTTCTTCAAAGCAGAAGTGGAATATAGGGAAGCTTTTACACAGGAGATTCTTCGGAAGATTTTTTTTTTCTGGAAACAAAGCTTATCCTCAAACGTAAAGAGCTTGTAAGTTTCCTCCCTCTTCTCAAGATTAACACTTGATGCGTTAGAAGCATTGAAATAACCATTTCCTTTTTAAGTTTTCAAATTCAAAAATACACATTTATTAATCATACTTTGTTTTAATTATCCTGTGGAATTTCAAAGGATATAAAAGTATTTTATTTATCTGTGTAGGAAACATTCTAGGGTAGGCAGGTCTTGAGTGATTCATGTGCTTGTATAAATTCCTTCTCTTGTATATCAGCAGAATCTGTTAGAAAGTGACTAAGGGATTGAAACATCACTGCTTTGACTAGATTATTCATTTGGCACATTTGAGAGAAATGTTCAGATGTTAAATGCAATTGAAGATGGAAAGCTGCTATCTCTGCCTATCCTTCTCTTTCTGTAAAAATACTGAAATAAAAAAGTGAATAAATCTAAACAAAAAAAAAATAAGAAGCTAGTGCTAGACTGTCTGGTTTCATGAAGAATTCATTTTCATTTTATTTGAAAAGAGGGATAGAGAAAGGGAATAGGATCTTCTGTCTGCTGGTGCATGCCTCAAATACCTGCAGCCACAGAGAGCAGGCAGGAATGTGCTAAGAGCCAGGAAATCCAAGTGGGCCACCAAGTTGGGAGGAAGGGTCCAAGAACTTGAGCTCTCACCTTCAGCAGCCCCCACTGAGCGCACTAGCAGGAAGTTGAAACTGAGATCAGTGCTGGGATTCAAACCCTAGCATGCTCATATAGGATACAGGTGTCACACAACACATTGACCAGAGCACCAACACACATGTTTTAATTCATCTTGCTGTGCCTTACTTTTATAGTAGTTGAAAATAAATAAAGAGATTTAAAATATATTTATATCATGAAGACAACCAGGTAAATTGTGCTTATAGTAAACCTCTACAAATGTTAATATTATTATGTTATTATTATTATTATTATTGCTTATTTACCAATAAGTTTTCCAAGCAAGTCAGTTGACTGGTTTTGTAGTTTAACAAATTTTTTTTTTTTTGTAGCTAGCCAAATTAAATTGATGGTTACTCATATGTGGCTTGCTAGCTTTAAAAGACTTACTTAGTGACTGGCCAAAAATGATTCGTTGACTCTGTTAAGCTGAAGGAAGTATGTGGTAATATGTGACTAATGATGATATCACTAAATAAACACTAGTCATTATTCTAAATAGGTTTGATATAATATTTGAATGTTAAAGTATTTTGTTGACTAACTTTTAGCTATAAACTAATATTTTCTCTTCTTCAATTAAAATAACTCCATCATGTTTTCATCAGTCTCTCCAAACATTGGTGAAGGAGGTACAGATTCAAAAATTTCCTTAGATCTAAATTAATTCTCGAGGAAATGAAGTTAAAACAAAAGACTATTGCAAAGGAAATGTGTCTGCTTATTAAAGCCAAAACATACTTTCATGAGTTCAGTCTTGTAGACTCAGATTCCAGCAGGATTACCCAAGTAAAGTTCTAACCATACTTTCATACTTCTCAAATTACTTCAATTATTCATATTTACAGTCTGTACCTTAGCATTAGATATTGACTAGTTTGACAATAAAGTTCAATGGATAAGTCATTCCTTACCAGGATTACAGCCCTGTTGGAAGCATGGTATATCCCCTTTGGAAGGGAGATACACTTCTCATGAAAGTGACTTTTGGTGACTCTGTAGTAGAAATTTAATAAGTCTGGCCAGAGAATGTCTGTTATGATTCATTTTGCCAATTATGTACATTAGCTCAAAATTTGCCATTGAACTAAGCAAAAATCTACTTATTCAATTACTAAAATATTCAGTATTATATTTACAGAATAAAAAGTCAAAGGAAAAACAAAGGTGATTCTTGAGAAGTGAGTCAAATCTCTCTCCATATTTTGGAAAGGTGAGTCATCTCTTGGATATACTGTTTTTGGTTACACCATTTAGTCGGGGAAAAAAAACAGCTATGACATAAAACAGAAGCACAATAATCGTCAAAGAAGATAGTTGAGTGAATAGGTTCATCCTTTCTCCTCCCTCTCTCCTCAGCTCCTCTCCCATTCCCTCCTCCCTCTCTGTTTCGAATTTGTTGGTGAATTTTCATAATAAATCCAAATACCAACAGACTGCATAGTATAAAGAAAATATGGGTTAAGAAATGAATTGGAGCTGCATATCTGCAATTGAAAACTGAGTCATTCTCTGAAGGATTTACACAATGTGAATAAGTAATAAATTCAGACCCCAGCCCTCCTTCAGTGAAGGAGATGATTTTTTCACTCTTTTCGTACTTAAATAGCATACTTAAACTACACACCATAAATGAGATGCAGTATTTGGATTTGATTTTTCAAATTTATCATTTTCTCTGAGATTTAAACTCTTATTTCTCAGCCCTCTTTTGCATAACTCCATTCAGGTTTTTTTTCATGCTTCAAATTTTATATATTAGCTCAATTATTTTCAATTGGTTCCTTATTAATCTTCAAGTTGTTAAAACTCAATTGCAGTTACCTCCATCATTATCTGCTCAATCGAGTAAGCCACATGCTTCCTCATCTACTCGGTTAAGCATAATTCTTCTTTTATAAGATTTATTATTGTATTGTATTGTATTTCTTGGAAAGTCAGATATACAGAGAGGAGGAGAGACAGAGAGAAATATCTTCCATCCATTGATTCACTCCCTAAGTGGCTGCAACAGCTGGAGTTGCACCAATTTGAAGCCAGGAGCCAGTAGACTCCTCTGTATCTCCCACGTGGGTGCAAATTTCCAAGAATTTGGGCCATCCTCGACTACCTTCCCAGGCCACAAGCAGGAAGCTGGATGGGAAATGGGGCTGCTGGGACAAGAACTGGCACCACAAGGCAAGGACTTTAGACGCTAGCGGCCAGCTTCATTCTTACAAGTAAAGCAAAAACTATGAGTAATTGTGGAGTGAAGGGGATAACTTTAATTAATTCCTGATTTCCTATTCATTATTTTATTTATTTATACATTGCTTTATAGCATAGCTGTAAGAATTCTACCATCAGGAAAAGCAAAATCCTTATAATAGACTATAAGGTCAGGCTAACTTCTGCTATAGCTCTCACCTCCAATACCTCTGTTCTCTCACATGCATCTCTGTGGACACTGACGTCTTAGCTGTGGACTGGCTCTAATTCACCATAAGGCTGTGGGATTAGCCTGTCCA
Organism: Ochotona princeps; assembly: GCF_030435755.1. NCBI lineage: Eukaryota > Metazoa > Chordata > Mammalia > Lagomorpha > Ochotonidae > Ochotona > Ochotona princeps. Next base: position 76,749,283 of record NC_080832.1, read on the forward strand.
TAAATGACCCTGGGGCGATAAATCCAAGGAAAGGCAGCTTGTAGGTCAGTTTAATAATGTTAGGCAAGGAAAACTGGCAGAGTAACAGCTAATCTTAGTAAAATCTTTTTAATCTCTTCAGATATTTTGTTTTCCTGTAAACCTCAGCTTGCTGACTTTATGATCTATGATTATTTATTTTTTAAAGCAGATTCCAAAGGTGTCTCCTGTCATTCTGTAAATGCTATTAATTTACAAAATCATTTTTTATTTAAAAGTAGTAATAAAATGTGTACTTAGAAAAGTTTTCTGTAATCAATGCTTAAAAAAATAATTTCAGGTTGTATTTTCCAATGAAGTCAGATTGCTATAAATAAGCAATGGTGCTAGCAAAGCTATAAAGAGACTAGCATTGGAATCCAGGTTTGCAGACCAAATTTCTCAAACTCTGATGTTTAATATTTATGTAAACGAGCCAGAGAGTAAGACAGCCAGATAGAGAGGTGTCTTCTATCCATCTCTGGTTCACATCCATCACATGCAAAAGCCTCAGCACTCAGAGATATTGCAAATTCGGGAGCCAGGAGCACCATCACATCCCAGGGCCTCATCGGAGTGGCAGGAACCCACACACTTGATTCATCACCTACTCCCTTCCAGTATGTACATTAGATAGAAGCTGGGTGGGAATTGGAGGTGGGCCTAATTTCAGGCACTCTAATTGAAAATGTGGGAGTCATAAGTGCTAGTTTGACTTGTTACGCCAATATACCTGCCCCAGACCAGAAATTTTGGTTTGTTATTTATTCATGTGATTTTGGTATATTTCTTTGGGTTACAGTGTCCTTATATGTAAACTTGAGATAATAATTGAGTTTTCTTAGTAGAAATGTTTTACGGGTGAAGTTATACAGTTCAGTATTGTCATAAACTGAGAATCACATGTACCTGTTTTAAAACAGGTGCCTGCAAGTGCAGAAGCCAGGCTGCAGAGCAGTTCACATCTAGCTAGGCTATCACACCTGCTCATTTGCATGAGTTGGCATGAGTTACGGATGGGAGCTGACTAAAAAATGGCCAGGCTGCAGCACTCACCAGCTAAAGATGGGACTGGGCGTGGATCAGGACAGGCCAAGCTCCAATATCCAATGGCAAATGTCAAGCCGGAATCGGTTATGCAGCGATGGGTCAGAAAAACCACTGACATGCACAATATATGGGGCAGGGAACCGTCCTGGTTGGGAACATTAAGGGATGCCCCAGCTATGTTGTAGTTCCCACTGGTGAGTTCGAGAGGCAGAATGGTAGTGATTTGGGCTGGATGTGGCTGGAGTATGCTTCAGTATGGTTTGGACAGGGTCTGGGGTGAGCCAAACTAGGCTATACTCCAGCATCCACTGGTGGTCATGGGAGCCAGAGTGGGTGTAGTACAGGTTGGGCTAGGTTTATACCCCCACTGGGCCACAAGAGAGCTGTGTCAGGGCATGCACTAGGTGTGGCTGGGCTGTAGCAGTAAAAACCAGATTTAACATGGGCCAGTTGGACAAGCCTACTGTTCCTGCCAGGACAGGAAGTGAACTAAGTTAGCCCAGACCAAGGAACCATTTGATGTGCATGAGACCAGCCAATGAGTGAAGACCTAATGGAGGTGCTTGGGGAACTCCTTGGTCAGGGCACAGTCCTTGCAGGTGGGTGCAGGAACCAAAACAAAGAGCATCCCAGAGCAGACCAGTTTATAATACTTTCCAGTATACATGTAGATCAGGTAGGGGGATGGGTCAGGTTGGACCAGTTCATAATATCCACTGGCAGATCTGAGAACTAAGATGGGATGCAGGACGGGCTGGGTCTGGCTGCATCACCAGAAAATTCATATTCTGTCCGATTCTGTGGGCTGAGTGTGCTGGGTTGGGCAGCAGATCCAACCAGCACAAGCTGGAATGGTAGCAGATTGGGCCAAACCGGACTATAGCATCTACTAGCAAATGCCAAGGTGATATGGGCCACACCAGACATCGGCCATAGCATCCACCAGCACTCATGAGACTAGGACAGGAGGTTGAGCCTGGTAGGGGAGCAGTGGGGACTCCAATTCTGGGCCACTGCTCGGGCTGGTGATCGTGAGAGCTGGAACTGGGAACAGATCAGGCTGGGCAGGGCTACAACACATGTTGGCTTACATGTGAATCGGATAATGGGGAGAGCCTGGCTGAAGTAGCCGATTGTATCTACTGGTACAGGAATGAACCAGAGTAAGGGCAGGCAGGTTGGCCTTTACTGCATCATCAGCTGGAAAGGGTTGAAAGTGGGGCAAGTTCTGTCATGCTAGACCGCCAAACCACATGGAGAGAGTGGATCCAGGGGAGGGGTCCTGGGCACCTCTATGATGGGCTGCAACTGCCACTGGTGAGCATGAAAACCAGGAGTGGGGACAGGCATGGCTGGACGGGCAGTGGCACCTGCCTGCATGAGTGTGTGCTGGAAGATGGAGCCAGTTGGTTTGCATTAGGCTTCAATGTCCAGTTGTGTATACAAGATCTCAATGGAATGTGTGGCAGACTGGACCAATCCACTGCAAATGGTGGCAGGCACAGGAACCAGAACTGGGGGCAGGGGTCAGTTCAGTGGGTGTTACTGGGGATTGCTCTGACTGGGCTGCAGCTCCCCCTGTGGTATATAAGCATTTGCTGGGCTGGGCTGGGATGGGTTGCAGCACCCATTGGTTTGCTGAGGATGTAGGGCAGAACAAATTGATCAACTACCCCAATGAAACTTGACAGCAAATTTCTGAGCCAAAGGAGACTTAGAGGCAGACTACGACAGCCAATCCACTTCAGAAAGATTTCCTCATCCATGTAGCTGTGTATCAGTAGCATCTCAGAACTACTGGAAACACATGAACAGAACCCTCAGAAAATGCTCCACAATGGGACCTTGAGATGACATTGGTGGCAGTTCCCCAATCTCCGGGATAATGAGGCAGTTGGATGTCCCTCTCCTTCATATACAGGAAGAAGAAGAAAATGTGTAAACAAAGGTCTCACTCACTATCCCCTGATCTGCAACCGTTCCCACCCTGATCAACTATGTAAGCATCACCAAAAATAAAATTTAAAACTGTAAAAAACAAAACAAACTAAAACAAACAAACCAAATAACAAGTGCTTAAGCCTCATCCCCAAGGTTTCTCTATTGGATGAAATCCAGGAGGATATATTTATAATGAATTTCCCAATGACAGGGCTACTGGTGGTCTGGGACAATACTCTGACTTTCCTTAGGCTACAAATGATAAACAAAAATCATAATTAGTGATTTAAGACAAGTAACGTGATTTCTGGTGTACAAGGTGCAAACAGTAAAGCCTTCAATGGAACTTGCTCATTTTGGTGAACTAAGGACCAAGGTTCACGGCCTTCCATGGTCATCAGAGAGGAGAAAGAGAATGTAGTGATTCATGAACTGACTCTTAAAATTTCTGATTGGAAGTTCTCATTCAATGTTAGTTGTTTTTAATAGTGTTTTACGTAATTTGTCTTTCTGTTTTAGCACTTACTAGAGAGATACAGTTTTTCAACGCAGACAGGCTATGTTTTGACACCCAACCTGCATACGCATGAAAAGAGAGAGTCAAAATGACAGGAAGGAAGACTGTTCTCACTTTTCGTGAAGCAAATATTTTCTCCACACCCTCTTCCCTATCACGTTAAAGTCAATTTTGTTGCTTTCTCACTCTTTGCTTCATGCAAATGATGATGTTCAGAACTTTTCCTGGCTTCAGTTTTAGATTCCATTTCTTGAATTTTACCTGCTTATGCCAATAACATCAAGAAAAATCATTGATCAGGGCATTGTTTAAACTAATTTTACCTTTATTCTTACCCTTATTCACTAAATATCCCACTAAGCCTGGTTTATGCATAAGAAATTGAGATCACAAGCCATTTGTTATTTGCTTGGAGGCTGTCTTTCATCTACCTTCTTGAACGTAACATTTTACATAGTCCTTTGTTTTAACTTCATCATTCACATTACATGTGAATCTTATAACAGCGACTTCATGATCACATTGAATACTTCTCTCCTTAGCTAGGAGTTTCAGACAAATAGGATTAAAATACAATCTTCCTGATATCTATGTTCATCTCAAGGGCAGTGGAGAGCTCCCGGACATTGAAAATATTTTCATGTGCATATTTTCAATTCTGAAAAAAAAAATGACAAAGAGGAAAAACTTCCTCTTATTTTGACTGTGTGGTCATTAGTCATAAGTTCTTTCTGAACAGTAAATTTTAACAATAGCTTTGGGTGGTTTTATTTGAACTCTTTTATCTTAAATCTCACTGTAGGAAAATAGAAAATTACAGTGGGACAAAGCAAGTTTTGGAGGCAGGTAAACCTAGAATCATGACACTACTCTGTTCCTCAACCAGCTGTGGGACTTAGAGATAGGCATCATTTCTCCATGGGTAATTCTTGTTTGTACACTGAGGACAATCTCAGAGAAACATATTTATTTACTTATTTATTTATTTCCTTCCTTCCTTCCTTTTGTTGGAAAGGCAGATTATGGAGAGAAAGAGAAACAGAGAGAAAGATTTTCCATTTGCTGCTTCATTCCCCAAGTAGCTGCAATGACTGGAGTTGAGCCAACCTGAAACCAAGAGTCAGCAGTTTTTTCATTTATAAATGAGAAATTTCCTGTGTATAGTATTCTGAGTTCAATTTTTTTTAAGATTTGGACTAAGTCTGTTCTCACCTACTCTGTAGCATTTCCACTGAGAAATGAATTGTTAATCAAATTTGCGATCTTCATCAGTATGATCTGTGGTTGGCATTGCCACAGCTTCACCTACTCTTTCCAAGTTGGTTGATGCTCAGTGTTAACCTGCAGCGAGCACAAACCTTAGGGGCATTAACCATACAAAGGATCTGTGTGGTCCTCAGCATGTGCATGAAGCTCTCAAGCACAACCCACCCAGGCAATCATGGGGGCATGAGATTCTGAGGTACAGTAATTGCCTGAAATGCAGTTATACCCACTGTCCCGACATGCACAGATCTCCCAAACTCTTAGCATCTAAGGCTCCCACAGTAAAAGGATACAGAGCTTCCACTCTCAGTATGATACGCATGTCCCATCTACAACAGAGCAGAGATGTTCCTAAGTTTGGCACCACTTTGAGCCCCAACACCTGTGATACGGTGCAGGGATAGGAATGTCCCACAGTCTTAAAATGGTGCCTATCCCTCTGCCAATTCTCCAGGCCAGAATCAAAGTCAGTGGGAATGAAGATTCATTTGTTCAGATAAAATCCTCTGATCATGCTTCAGCCTCAACTGGCATTAAGATTGCACTGTCCTCCTGCTGATTACCAGGTATCCTTGGAGGCAGGGGGGCAGGGAGCAGTGGCATGAAAAAATGTGTTTTCTTTTTTTCCCATGGGAATAGGTGGGTATTTTATCACAGCTATGGCTCCAGTTCAGATTGAAGACAGTGTGATCTGCAAAGTTCTCTCTCAATGACTATTACTTTGTCAAAAAGGACCCATCTATAGTGAACTCATTTTCTACAAACTATATTTTTATTATGACATCCGAAGGATGTTTAGAACATCAAGGTTTTGTTCACGTTTGCTTACATTTTAGTATATGTGCTGCTGAACAGAGCACCACTATTGTTCAGATTTTAAAAGCATGCTTTTGGGGGCAGCATTGTGCACAGCTGGTAATGCCACCTCTGGCAATGATGGCATCCCATATGGTTGTTGGTTAGTATTCTGATTGCCCCACTTCCAACCCAGCTGTCTACTAGAAGCCTGGAAAAAGCAGCAGAGGATGACTCAAATGCCTGCCACCTATATGGGTATCCATATATAGTTCTTTGTTGCTGGTCTCGTCCTGGCCCAGTCCAGGCCATGTAGATACTGGGGAGTGAAAAAGAAAATGGTACATCTCTTTTTTTCTGTCTCTCCCTCTGTAAATAAGTTTAAAAAAAGAAAGAAAAGAAAATGCCTTTAGTCTTAAGTAACTTTTTACAAGGTCATGTTGCTTATCTACCTCATGTCAGTATTCTCTTACCTGAGTTCAGATCTGTAAATATTGCACAAAAAAAGGAATTCATGTATTTCTAAGTCATTCTTTATGAGAAGAATAAAAGAAAATTAACTAAAAGATATATTTCAAGGGTGAAGTTACTACATGTGAACCTCAGGATCAATTTATAATAACATACAGTACGTCAATATGAATAAATTCCACAGACAAAATACTCAGTGAGGTCAACTACAGATTTTGCTAATGGCCAAAAAGTATTGTCCAAGTAAATTGTGGGGATAAGATTCGGGATGTGCACATGAGTAAGAAGTAAGCAGAAACATAGAATGGTTAATGAATGAGTCTCACAAAACTTAATGATTCAACTTCAGTTTATATTCACATGCCAAACTTAAGCTGTTATTTGAGCAGTATATTTTGGTCAGTTGTTTTTGCAAAGCCACAACACCATTAGCGAAAAATAAACATTGTTTTGAGAGATATTCTTCGACCTACTTCTGATCCTTCTAGTGGTACTTTCAAGCTTCGTTGTTTTTTCACTCATTTACTCACTCATTCATATCCACCCTTCAATTTCTTATTTGAAAATTAAAGTACTATCTATATGACATTAAGCACTTTGTTGAGTGCTAACATAGATTATAAAAAAAGAAGAAATAATGCTTATTTGCCTGTCAAGAACTTCTTTTTTAACTAGCAGACACCTGAGCAGGCAAAAATCGACACTGTAGTGTAATATTGAGGATTATGGAGCAAACATCCTCATTCTGAATCAAGGAAGCAACTGGTTTTTCAGAGGGCATTCAGAGATTTAAGTGAGAAATACCAATAGCAGTCATTCTGGTGGAGGATATATGCGAAAAGAGGCAAAAAATACTTCAAGAAGAAAGGACATCAAATTGTAGACATCAGAAATAAAGAGAGCACATTACGTTATAAGCATTTCATATGAGTTGCGTAGCATTGGAATCAAGATCTAAGGCCACATAATCAAGATCAAATTTATTCTGGTAGGATTTGGGGGCTTCATTCTAGAACTTATTAAGTATACTTAAGTGGGAAATCAGTGTGTGTGTTACCTATCACTATGGTACATGACCTGATTTGCCACCAATTATTCTACCTTGTTTTGAAGTCTTTCTAATGTATCTATACCAGAAGACCCAGCATTCTGGTTGTGCCTTGCTGGGTTTCAAGTGGATACTTCAATTATATTTGCAGAATCAAATGCACTCTATCTCTTATTTTATCTGAGAAGCACCACAATGCAGAGGTGGAAATGTTAACCTTGTTAATTTTGGAATTTTAAAATTGTGCATTTTTATTTTGTCCGGTAGACTGGAGGGCAGAAAAGGAACAATGGAAGTTACCAAGAGAAAACCTAAAAGAGCAAGGCAGCTTTCCTAAAATGATTGCTGTAATCTTTCCTTTATCTAGTTTTACTTTCCACCAAGGCTTCTCATAATACTTCCCTTGCCTAATACCAAGCATTCTTGTCATAGTTTCAGTTTCCTAGTTGCAGATCTTAAGATATGGACTCACTTAAAAATGACTTATTTAAGAACTGTCCCTAGGGAATAAAGAAGTAAGAAATATAAGAGGAATAAAGAAGTAGGTCCAGGATGGGATGAAGGGCAAAGTGTCAAACCAAAGCCATGGGAGGTTAATTTGGAAGTAACATCTTGAGAAAATTCTAGAGAAGTGGCGATCACACCCTGGGATATTTTTACATCAAAGGTACAAGGAGACAGAACGTTTCTACCCTTGTATCTGTCAGCCTTTCATCACGTATTGACCATGATGAGAACTGTATTACAAGAGAATTTCACTGCTCTGTGCCAATAGCTGAGAGAAGACCATAGAACATAGCTTCTAGTACTCATCATAAAGTGTAAGGATAATTATGCTTATATGCAAATACAAAAAGGATATGACAGTGCATAGACACTGTCGGCTATGGTTCAGGCCTGCAAATAACTTTCCCTTTTGTGTTTTTAGCTAATATTCACTTTACATAAACTGAAAATATGCAAAATAAAAGTAGAAGTAATTAGTTCTATTCAATAGCAAGTATTCTGGATGAAGTATATGGGCTGGTTGTGGGGACAGGCCAGGCTGGGCGGCGCAGCAGCATCTGCTGGCACACTTGAGAGCAAGGACAGGGTGATGACCTTGTCCAGCTAGGCTAGTCTGCAACACCCGCCGATAAAAGTTGAGACGGTGAGATTGTGGGTGGGCCATGCCAGTCTAGGCCAAAGAATGTGCCAGCACACATGTAAGTCCCTAATGGGCCTGATAGGGGAATTCTACAGACTGCACTGTAACTTCTCACCAATGAGTGAGTGAGAAAGCTGGGGCTGAGGATATACCATGCTGGGTAAAGTTTTAGTACTCACTAGCATATGTTTAGAGTGGACTTGGGATAGGAGTGGGGGAAATTTGGCTATGCTCCTGAATCCGCCAATGCTTCCCAGAGCTGGAGTGCATGTGGCATAGGCCAGGCTGGGCTGTGGAACCTTTGGGTTCACATGAGACTGATGTCTCAGGGTCAACCAGGCTGGGCTAAGGTGGCATCCATCAGTGAGAGCAGGAATGCATGGGGCCAGTTGGACGAGGCGGTGGTATTGGCTGGTGAATGTCAGGCCTGGGGGTGGGGGGCAGCCGTATCATTTGAGAAACAACACTTGCTGGCACCTGTGAAATCTACTGCTGGGAATAAGCCTGCTAGAGGAACTCTGGAGACTACATCGCTAGGCCACAACTCCAACAAGTGAGCAGTAGAACTGGGGTGAGGAGCACACCAGACCTGACTGAGCTGTAGTACCTGTTGGCATTCATGTGAGCCAGGCCTGGGGTGGAGAGCGGAGAGCAGTGGGCTGGTCAAGGTAAGTTCATAGTACACACTGGCATGAGTGAGAGCCAGAACAAAGTGTAGGGCAGTCTGGATTGGATTGCAACATTTGCAAGTTCATATGAGGGCTGGAGTGGCCCAAGTTGGGCTAGGCTGCTGTACCTAACAGCAAAAGTCCAGAGTGAGGGCAGGCTGGTCTGAGTCGTGTTGTAGCACCTGTTGGTGAATGTTGAGACTGGGGGCAGATCAGCTCAGACTGGTCTCAGAACTGGGAATGGGTCTGGTAAGGAAATGGGATTCCCTTGCTGGCCTGCTAATTTCAGTGGTGAGTGTGGGAGCTGAGACTGGGTGTGTGCTAGTTTCAGGGCAGATCAAGCTGTGCTTTGCTGCCTGCTGGCACACATGAGAGACAGAATGAGTTTGGGCCATCTGGGATAGGCTGTAGTGCCAGCTGCCAAATGTCAGGACAGGATAAAGGTCCCATCAGGCCAGACTACACAGTGCTCCCTGGCAGGCACAAGATCTGGAACTAGGAGTGTCCGACAGGGAAATTTTGAGCATTCTTCTGTTAGCCAGTACATACCTCTGGTAAGCACAAGAAAGCAAGCTGAAGATGGGACAGACAGGACAAGGTAGTGGCACCTGATAGTATACGTGAGGGCTAATCAACAGCACTCATTGGTAAGTAAGCAATCCAGGTGAGATATCGGCTTGGCCAAGGCAGAGGTTGGCACATGCAAAAACCAAGGCACGCTAGGGGGAACTAGTAGGGTATTTAGTAGGGGTTATTATGGCACCTGTTACATCGCATAAGGATGGGGTCTTTGGTGGCCAGGATGGGCCAGGTCATAGCACCAATTGGGTCACATGAGTTATAGTGCTGGGGTGGAACTGAGCAGCAGCTGCAGCCACCAGGATGTGCATTGGTTGCTACAGGTGACAAACTGAACCTGACCCTGAACTGTCCAGCACACAAAGAAGGTCAAGTCTTAAGGTTCCCAACACAAGATTTTTGGAGGGACTCCCTACCTATACTATTGGATTCAGACCTAGGCTACAGGGAAAATCACAATATTTATCATCCAAGCTTAGAGTCCAAATATTGTGACTTGGCCTCCTCAGTTGTGTATGCCTGAGCAGTGGACAATATGCACAAATGCTCACATATTATGAGACAGTAGGTCAGCAGCAGGCATCAACTGCTTCATCAAAGAATGAAAAAAAACAGTTTGGACAATTCTAGCCAAGCTTTGCAGCTTTGGGTTTGTGGATGCACTAAGGTGAATTTTGTCAATCAATAAATCTTAGAAAGATTTTCCCAATCCTGGGGCAATGAAGTCAACAACTTCTCAGAACTACCAAAATCTTCAGAGCACTTTTCCCCACATCAGGATCTCTAAAACATCATCAAATGACACTCCGATGCCCTGGGGCCGGTGCGGTTTGACACAAGGAGCAGCCTCCTATCAATTCCTCCTCTGTGGAAATAGAAGGAGCAAAAAAAAAAAACAAAGATTTGTCCCAACTGCCTTCCTCCGTGCTTGACACTCCCTACCAAAATCAGAGGCTCTAATGGACATGCATCGCACTCAGCTATGCAAGCAGTACTGAAAACAAAATTTTACAAATCACACACAGAAGAATGAATGAATAAGGTCGAGTCTTGGAACAGACCAGTGAAGAAGCTGTTGTAATAATCTGAAGGCTAGGCATTTCACATAAACATTCCAAAGATTTATGGAGCAGGTGTTTTGAATCAGTTGACACTGATAAATCAATTACAACAAACTAATATTAGTTATAAAAGATTTTGTATAAACAGGGTCATGGAAACAGACAAAAATTAAAGCAAAAGTTGTTTTATGCAGTTTAGCTTGTCTGCCACTAAAAACCACAATAGACTGATTTACTTGCAAGTGTAAAATTATTTTTCTTTTTGAACATATTCAATTTGATAATTTTTCAACATTTAATTGACATAAATAGTGTTTATTTATGGGTATTCTGTGATGTTCTCTTACATGCAATGTAAAGTGTGTAATGTCAGACAAAGTAAGCATATTTATGTTTTCAAATGTTTACTATTTCAGAACGCCCTAAAGTTCTATCTTCAGTTTTCATAAGGAAACACAAAGTAAATTAAGAGTATAGTCAGCCCACTGTTCAACAGAACCCAGAACGTATTTCTATCTTGCTAAGCCTAGCACTTGTCAACCAAATCACCACTCATTCTCTTCTTCTCTCTCCATTTCTTGTTTACTACCATTCTATTTAACTTTCATGAGATTATTTATATTTTCAGATTCCACAACTGAGTGAGATTATGTGGCACGTAGCACTTTTCCATGTGTTCTTCACAGGTTGAAGGCTGAGAATCTAGCATCACTTATCTCATATGTTTGAGTTCTTATGTGGGTCTTAGTGTGAGTTGCACACTTAAGACTTCTTTAAATCTCTTCATGTAACATGTAAAGAATAGACACAAACAAGCTATCTGGGGCTCCTAGAAAGAGGCTAAACCCTGGAGCTGGCATTGAAATGCAATGTATTAAGTCACATCCTGCTACATTGGCACTCCATAGTATAGCACTGGTTGAAGTTCCAGCTGCTTCACTCTGCTTCTGTTATTGTAAATGTGAAAGAAGTGAATACTGGGCTACTAACATGCATATGGGGAATGGCACAAAGGGCCAGGGTTCTAGCTTCCGCATGATATGTCCCTGATGGCAGTGGCATTTTGGATGTTGCACCACGTGATCTCTCTCTTTCTAGCTTCCTCTCTTTTACCAGTATATAAACAAATCATTTTTAAAAGGGCATCCATCCCTTTTTCATTGTCTATGTAGTTTCATCTTTTATAAAATGCCATACTATTGGAAATATATGGTAGCATGCCTTTTCTGGTTGGCTTTTCCATTTAGCAGCAGGAATTTCAGTTCCTTCCATGTCTTTTGTGCTATAGTTGTTCATTTTCTTTTCACCACTGAAAAAATATTTCAATACAACAATGTTTATGTCTTTTATTGAATCACTATTAAAAGACATCATGGTAGATTCAAATTTTTGGAAATTATTTAAAAATTCTTGATATACACATCTGCATGCAAGTATTTTTAGACATAATTTTTGACTCATTTGCTTACTTAGGAACGTGATTGTTGGATCACAAGTTAAAACTATGTTTAACTCTGTAAGAGATGATAAGGGGCTGTACTATTTCAAATTTATCTTTATCTCACCTTGGCTCTCTATTTACTTCAATGACCCAGCCTTTATCAAGCTGACTGGTTTCCAGTGTCTTACCCTAGCTCCCTTTCCAAAATCAGTTGTAGGTATCAAGTCTTTAGAACTCTGGTGAGGAAAGCATATAACACCAGTGTCCAAGCCAAAAGGAAGCATTAGCAGTGAACAGTTTACTTATTAAAGGATATTTTTTGTTGACCAGTTAACCTAATCTGTAACCAATCAGGCAATATTTGCCTCTTAAAACTTCTTTTTGCAGCTTGTTAAGTAGAACAAAGGAAGAATGATTATCCTTCATAAAACTAGAGAAAGGTAATAAAAGGATATGACCCACAAGGGTTGTTTGCTAAGCTTAATTGTGCACAGAAGAATGTTATAAAATGTTTACAACATTTTCTATTTCATGTATAATAAAGACAAATCTTTGAAGTACTAAAAATTATGACTAATACTTGAAGCAAAATAAAATTAAGGATCCTTTAGTACAAATTCTGCATTGTGTTTTGGTTAAGTGAGTCCACACCGACAATCTGTGATCCTATCTCTGGTCTGCTTGGACACCCACAATCTACGAACTGATTCCCAGCCAATGTGAAGATTTCTGAGGGGATTCATTGTATTATACTCAAGTGATGCATTACTTGGAAATCATTCACCTGCTTTTTTCCTCTCCTCCATCCAACTCTAATCCCAGGTAACAGTGAAATGGGCATTTGCCAATGCGTCTATACAGACATTATACTAGTCTCCAAAGTTTTCCCTAAAAATGCCATGAACTTAGTGGCTCAAAACAGAATGCATTATTTTGTTGCTATGAAAGCCGAGGTCTGAAATCAATGTGTGAAGAATATTTTCTAACTCATTCCTTGCCTTTAGTATTTCCTCATCAATCTTTGATCCTCTTTGGTACATAAATTCAGTACTTCAATCTGTGCATTCGTCATAGCTTTCTACCGGTGACAGTCTTTTCAAAAGGAACTCTATTGTACTTATACTGAAGAGTGAGCCCACACAATCACTACATGACCTCATTTTATCAAATTACATCTCCAACAATCATATTTCTAAAAAAGGTTATATTCTGAGAAACCAAAGATTAGAGCCTCACCACATGTTTAGGGGAAAGGGGTCACTGTGTGTATTTCTATTTTGTAGAAGAACAATAAATTTCTCCTCATGGAACATTGTTCTTTACTTATTTTCACTATATAATGCAGTGTTGGCATATCCTGCAAAATAACGAATACTCAAAAGTCTGTTAAAAGAGATTGGAACTGAGGCTGTAAGGTGACTAAACCTATACCCATTTGAATTCTTATCTGCTGTTAAAAATACATACAGGGAGAACATTTGACTCCTTTGGTGGTGAAAAGCACGTGAAATACGAGACATTCTGAGAACAGATTTGGACTCTTAGACAAAAGCAGTCTCAGAAAAAAACGTAACAGTAGAAAAAAAACATACAGAAGAGCTACTTCGACAACAAGTATATAAAGTCATGTTTTTTTATTGCAAAAAAAGCAAAACAAAAGAACAACAAAATAATGAAATCATTAAAGGATGTGATGAATATCCTTCAGAGTTGGTCAGTTGCAACTATGAACACAGCTTACATGATACAAATCCAAGGAACTGTTTATAGTAAAACATTAGAAAAATCAGTAAAACATGCAGGCCTTTCTGCATTCATTCCTACTTCACATTTTTTGACTTGAAGTTAATGAATCCAAAATGAGTGGTTGTAAATTTATGTTTATATTATTTTGTGTTGGATTATGTAACTGAAATTTTTTATTGAATACAGGTATTTAAAATGTATTTTCTTTATGTCTTGTCTTTCACTACTTTATGCATTTCTTTCCTAAATTGAAGTTATTAAAGGGATTCAGGGCCTTGGGGTTGGGGGCGGATGTCAGACCCCCACAGTGTGGCCAGATCCGAGGCTGGGGACTCAGGCCAAAACCACAGCCGAAAGGCAGTGACTCAGTCCTTGGTTTTAGGTGGCCAGTGCACCAAATGGTGCCAGGCTCTCCCTGTTGGCCGCCCAGCAACAAGCTCTGAGGTTTTCAGGATATGAAATTGCTGCTTAGGGACTCCTACAAATAAGGACACCTTCAGTGTACGTAAGAGATGAATTCTCAGTGATCTAGTTGGGCCAGACTGAATCACCAACCAAATTAGGAATCCTGAGATGCGCTATTAGCATAGAGCATCACTGACTGCCAGACGCCAGTCCACACCAAAGCTATGGATGGGGGCCTATCTAGCTGGGCACCATTACTTGACTGGTTGGTAGAACAGTGGACTGGTCATGTTCAGCAGGGTCAAGACAGTAACCAGCATGCGAGAGAATTTGGTCTGGGGGCAAACTCTATGGGAGATTGTCGGCCCAACCGTGTGGAAATACAAGTCCCGCAGGTTAGCTCCTGAGCTGGGGTGGCGAGGGGCTAAGCTTGGAGTGACCATCACTTATGGGTAAAGGAACCAATGGCATTCTGGGCAGGTCAAGGCAGCATCACCCTAAGAAGCATCCTAACACAGGATGTGGAGTGGGTCAAGCTGCAACTGGAAGGGGGCTGACTGGACAGGGCCAAGCAAATTTCAACTCACAAAAATAGAAATCAGGATGGAGCACATGTCATTTCAACCTAGACCAACTGGTCTGCCCGAGGCAGAGATACTATGCCACACCATTGAAGGCAAAGGCTGGGACAGGCGAGGGGAACACATGTGGGCCTCATGTGAGCTAGAATGGGGAAGGGCCTGATTGGGCTGACTGTTCTGAATGGTGCAAGCAAAATTAGAGTGGGAAAGGGTTAGTTGGGTTTTGCGACAAATTCAGATGGCAGAGACTGGCACCGGGGGAAAATTCTGTTAAGTTAAATACCAATACCACACGGAGAGTGCACAATCCAGAAGTTGGAGTGGCCTAGTAGGGAGATAGTGGGCACCTCCCTCGTGGGTAACCACTCCCACTGGCAAGCAAGAAAACCAGGATGGGGCCAGGGGTTGCTAGACAGAAAGGAACCTGCCAGTATGTGTGTGGGCTGGATAGTAGGTTGGTTGGGTTGAACTAGGCTTCAATGCCCATTGACAAGTACCAGAGCTTATTGGGATGTGGGACAGACTGAACAAGTCTGCGGTACATACTGGCATGCATGGGAGCCAGGGTAGAGGGCAGGCCTGCTGGGGGTTATGGGGAGTTGCCACAACTAGGCTGCAGCTCCAACTGGTTTGCGTGAGGACCAAGTATGAAGTGGGTAGGATCAAGCTGGACCACAATACCCATGGAAGACAGGGCTGGAAACAGAACTGACCCAGCAGAGATCGGTCACATTAGGCAGGGCCATGACATTAACAAGCACACTTGAGAACCATGTACAGGGGAAGATTCTGTGGGAGATGTGTGGGCCACACCCTATGGAAATTCTAGTCCCACGGGTTAGCTCAAGAGATGGAGTGGTGATGGACTAAACTAGGTGTGACCAAAGAGCCTCCCAAAAATCACAAATTAAAGAACCGACAACAGTCTGGCCTGGGCAAGGCCACAGCACCCGAATGTGCATCCTGAATAGAGTGTGGGGTGGGCCGGACTACAACATTCATCAGCTAAAGCAAGGTCAAGGGGAGGGCCGGACTGCTGGGCACTGGCCTAAAACCCAATGGCATATATGAGAACTAGGTCTGGGAGGGGATCAATGGAGGAACTTGGGAAACTCCCCTGGCGAGCCATAGCTCCCACTGGTGAACATGTGGTCCAGACCTGGGGGTCGGACAACCTGGGCATATTAGCTCCAATGGCAAATCAATGTATGAAATGGCAATGGAATGGGCAAACTGGGCAGAACTGAGCAAACCTTAGCCCATAAGTAAAATTAGAACCAGGATGGAGCACAAGACATGCCCAGCTAGGTTCCTGCACCTACTGGTCTGCGTGAGCTATGGACACTAAGCCACAGGGGTCGGGACAGGTGAGGGACTGGGCCGAGCTGAGTCAGAGCATCCACTGGCAGGCACGTGATCTAAGGCTGGGAACAGGCCCGGTTGAAGAGCTAAGTGGACAATACTAGCTGTGTTGAGGTTCCCACCAAGGGGCGCACTAGCTGGAATGGGGCTGCGTTCTGATCAGGATACAGTTGTAGTCTCCCTTGGCACAAGTGTGGACAGGGACTGGACGCACCAAGCCGGGCCAGACTGTAACACCTTCTGGTGCTCTGGAGGACCAGGGCAGATATGGGACGGACTATGGATGGGGCTTCTCCCTTAAAATCCCCTTTTATATCAGATATATTAAGGAAACAATACAGAACTAATTGTCTCAACCCCAACTGAGCCATGTATGAGCTGTATGTGGGTATGGACAATCCATGCCTGGGCTGAAACATCCAACAGCAAGAACCAGAATGGGTTGAAGGCCAGTTAGGAAAAGCCGCTGTTCCAGCTAGGACAGGAGGTGAACTGGGTAGTGCTGGGTCATGGACCCACTGGTATGTGCAAAATCTGGCACTCAGAGGGGTTTCTCAAGGAGGAGCCTGGGCAACTCCTCTGGCAGGACACAGTCCCTGCAGGTAAGCACAAGAAGCACGATAGGAAACAGCCCAGAATAAGCTATGGAAATTTTCCCACTGACATAGATTTGGCAAGGGTCGGGGGCAGACCAGGCTCAACCAGTTCACGTCATCCACTGGCAAATCCGAACACCAGAACAGACTGTGGGTCGAGCCAGGTTTGATCGCGACAAAAGCAGTACACAATACGGAATGCCAAGGTGAGGTTGCCTGTGCCAGATGTGACTGCAGCACCCAACCAGCATGCCTGAGAACCAGGAAGGGAGAGGGCGGAGCAGCAGGGGAATAAGGGATGGTTCCCTTTCTGGACAGCTACTCCTACTGAAGAGCGTGAGCTGGGATGGGGACAGACCAGACTAGACAGGGCTACAACACCTGTGGGCCTCATGTGGACCAGATCAGGGAAAAGCCAGGCTGGGCTGATTATTTCTAATGGTGCAAACAAAATTAGAGTGGGTGAGGGTTGTTTGGGCTTAGCCACATCATCAGCTGGCAGAAGCTGGCTCTGGGGGTGCTAATTCTGTCAAGTTAAACCACAGAACCACCTGGAGAGTGCATAATCTGGGAGTGGGAGAGACCTGGGAGGGAAATAGTGGGCTCCTGCCTCTTGGGTTACCACCCCCACAGAAGGGCAGGAAAACCAGGACAGGGGCTAGAGTGGCTAGAGATACACCCAACAACATCCGTGAGGGCTAGATAGTTGAACTGGTTAGATGGAACAAGGTTTTAATACCCATTGACATGTACGAGAGCAGAAGGGGATGTGGGACAGACTGCGCTAGTCTATTACACATACTGGCAAACCAGGGGAGGGGTTTGGGCCTGGTGGGCGTTACTGTGGGTCGCTCCAACTAGGCTGCAGCTCCCATTGGTTTATGCAAGGGCCGAGTATGTGCTGGGCAGAACCAGGCTGGACTGCAATACCTATTGGTTCCAGTGGAAGACAGGGATGGAAACAGAGCCAACCCAGCAATTGCAACCACCAGCTGATGGGGCAATAGACTGTGCTGGGCCCTGTACTTACTAGAACATACAAGAATCTGGTCTGGGAATACCTCAGACAAAGTTTCTGTGGTGATCCCCCCAATCGAGCTTCCGGACTCAGAACACTTATCATCAAAAGACAGAGGACAGAACAATCAACCACCTCATCTATATGTTGGCAATGAAAATACTGGGCAAATGGAGACTCTATGATGGACTATGTCAATCAGTGGATTCTCCAACGACCTCACCATGCTTGGAGTGGTGAGATTGGCAGCAATTTATAACTGTTGAACTATCAAAAGCACTTGAGCAAGACCCTTGGAGCATGCCCCACATCAGGGACCTGGGGTGGGTGGGAGAATGGATGGGGCTTCTCCCTTAAAATCCCCTTTTATATCAGATATATTAAGGAAACAATACAGAACTAATTGTCTTGCCCATCTTCCTGTAGCGCTTGAATCTTTTTACCCTAAATATGGAAACATTGTCAAAAAAATAAATAACTAAAAAACAAGAAAAAAATTGTGCGTGGACTGATATTTATATAAATATATATCCTTGTGGTTCTTTTATTTTTGAAAGACACTAAACATTACAATGTATGCCATATTAATGGCTACAGACATTCCAGGGAGAGAAAATTCAGGCAAATAAGGCAAATGCCCTCTTCCCCTTATGTTACCAAAAGGAGCATGCGGCATTTTTAGAATCTTCAA
The DNA here is from genome assembly GCF_030435755.1 of Ochotona princeps. NCBI lineage: Eukaryota > Metazoa > Chordata > Mammalia > Lagomorpha > Ochotonidae > Ochotona > Ochotona princeps. The sequence goes on from NC_080832.1 coordinate 76,767,684, forward strand.
CTGGCTTGATTAAATAACTTGGTTTGAAAGCTGGCAAGAGCAAATGTCAAATTTAGCTTCTTTTTTCATGACTCCTTCAAATATCTTAATTGCTGAGACACACTGATTTCTGAAGAGGTGATCACTGCCATGTTCTTGAAGGTTTCACCTCTGTCTGAAAAACTAAGATATCCCAGCTGACTTCCTTGAAGAAGGATGATCCAAGTACAGTGTGTGCTATGGTATGTTAAGCCCTTCACAGCACAACCATGAGGTCTAGCAACCCCTCATCACCCTGACTAGTTAATAATTATCTACCTACAAAGTATATTTGTAGCTGAACCATAGTCCAATTACACAGTTCCTTTCAATCCGGTGAGCTCTTGGAAGATGCAAGAGCAAGTAGCAAATCACCTCAAAACAGAGTGATGATTCATCATCTCTTTACAAATATCTTCTTAGATATCAATTCAGGAGAAACAGAATGCCTTTCTGAACTCTCCATCAAATCAGCCACAGTCTTCACAATTTCAGTTGACGTTCATCAGAATCCTCAATTTCCTGATTTGAGAAACACAAGTGCAAAGTGTCTGTCAACTCCAAGCAGATCTTAATGGTTTTCTTTGCTAGGGCCCGCAAACTGCAGTCCTGAAGTAGGAGTCAATTTGTCCCTTATTGTTTTTTGAACGTGCTGCTAGAAATGTGTAAGGGGCTTGGTGCATGGGTCCTCAGATGCCCTTATCAGCAAACCAGTGTCTGAAGCACTGGTCATGCTAGCACTTCATGTTTTATATTTGCCAATGCTGTTTATGGTGATGGCTGCCTTGATACTTTCAAAATATACTTCAAGGCTACGTAACATTACCCAAAACATGTAAAAATGTCTGTATCACATTGATCCTTTTTTTAATCACAAATAACTTTTTTTAAAGAAAAAAAAATTAAAAAAAAAAAAGAAAAAGAAAAAAAATTAATGGGGCCCACTTTAGTAAAGTCGTATCAGCTGTCTTTCATTTAGTGTTTATATTTTTTCCTTTATACAATTATATGTGCTATGGTGATTTTTTTAAGATTTGTTTTCTTGCTCTCCCAAAGTAAATCTTAAAAAAAATGCATACATAATAGAATAATAGGGAATGTATAAATTGTATTTCAGTCTTGAGTCTCTTGTGTATTAATGTACTTCCTGGTATTTTTGAATTAACTCTTTAATATTACGATTTTAACACCTAAGCTATGTTATCATTTTATAACTTTTTTGTGTTTCTGTGAATTGTTAAGTATCTTTTATGATTTCACATTTTGTTCCCTATTATTCTATTATGTATGCATTGGTTTACTTTTCAAAAATAACTACACTAGGGCCCGGCATGATGGACTAGTGGCTAAAGTCCTTGCCTTGAACGCCCCGGGATCCCATATGGACGCCGGTTCTAATCCTGGCAGCTTCACTTCCCATCCAGCTCCCTGATTGTCGCCTGGGAAAGCAGTTGAGGATGGCCCAAAGCTTTGGGACCCTGCACCCGCGTGGGAGACCCGGAAGAGGTTCCAAGTTCCTGGCTTTGGATCGGCGCAGCAATGGCCGTTGCGGATCACTTGGGGAGTGAATCATCGGATGGAAGATCTTCCTCTTTCTGTCTCTCCTCTCTCTGTATCTGACTTTGTAATAAAAATAAATAAATCTTAAAAAAAAAAAAAGAATAACTCTCAGTAGCATGATAGGATCTTACGTCTGAGTTAAAAGAAAACAAAAAAAAAGTGATCCTTTTAAGATAGGAAAAAGACAACTACACTGAGAAGAGATTTAAATGAAATGAAAATACATAGTGAAGCAACTGCAAAGATAAAGAAAAAAAGTGAAAAAAAGACATAGCTGAGATAGAAGTTGCATTGTAAAGCTTTCTCAGGGCATAGGAATTTGCCACAGTGGTTAAATGCTAACCAGGATGCATGTGTCCTATGTTGAATAACCAGGTTTCAGTTCCACTTCCACTGCCAGTATCTTGATAATATTCTCCTTGGCAAACAGCAGCTGGTGACTCAAAGTGTTACTTCCCTGCACTTCCTTTAAGAGACCTAGACTGTGTCCCCAACTCTCATGTTCATTCCGGCTCATCTCTGCTGCAATCCTCTATGGGCTGAACCAGCAGGTGGGAGCCCTCCTTGTGTCTATCTTTCTGTCTTTCAAAGGAAAAAACAAAACAAAATCTAGAAAACAGATACTAATTACATAATTATTTTGTGACTAATGCCTTTCAGAAGTTGAAAAAATAACAGAGAATCATCAATGCTATTAAAAACCTGCCAAAATTCTCAAAAACTAAGAGTGAAACAATGTGATCTAGCATTTCTGAAGTTAAACTTCAATATATCATTTGATTAATACAGGAAACACACGGTTTTGTTTTTGTCTTCTCTGCAGTTGTTATTCCAATTGAATGTAAATGCATTTCTAGGAATTTGAAAATAAATAGAGATACCAGAATTCCTTTGGTTTCTGTTGGAAAAAACAAGTATAGCAGATTCCAGTGGATATCTTGGATGGATGAGTAACTGCACTGTACAAAATTGGATTCTGTGTACCAGTCTCTTGTGGAGGTCACTACTGATAATCACCTCAAGCTGGGCAACCAGAAGTTATGCTTTGCTCAGCACAAATCATCAGTTACAAAGCAGTTCACTGAAACACATCTCTCTTCATTTGAACATAATTTACTTTGTAAAGATTAGAACCTAAATTTCTGACAGCAAAGCAAGTTGGTTTTCAGCTCATATGGCATACGAAAAAACCACATTCATGCACTTGTGTTATACTAGATACATAGCAATTTCAGGTGACAATTTTAGCACAAAGACATCAAAGCAAAATCACATTTTTATTGATTCAGTTTTTCCATCACCTATGAACTGGTAACTCTGATGGCTTGAACACTGTGAATAGAGCTCTAGCTCAGAGGGACATCCACATGAATCTTAGCTAAATTCACCTTTTGCAGGTAACTGAATTAGTGATAGCAACAAAATACACTTCTAGAAGTCTATACAAGTATGTCAGTCTAGAAAACAGTATTTCACTCTAAACTTAGTTGTGAGTGACAAAATATTGCAACTATGTTAAACAGAAAAGAATAGGACACAGGGATTATGCCTGGGAGCTATGAAAGAGTAGTAGGCTCTGGGCTAGCCTTTCAAGTAAAAAAAATTTAAAAAAAAATCTTGAATTACGATACTTTGCTGGCCCAAAGAACTAGAACTGGTGTCATAAGCAGAAAGCAGAAGAATCAGTGCCTCATATTTGAAGTTTTCTAAATTTATTCTAAATTTCAAGCATTTATGTAGCTGCAATGTGAGGACCAGAAAACCATCACAACTGCTGCTAAACACTCGTACAGCTGGTCACTGCTTCAGGAAGCTTGTTATATCTGTAAATGTGTTTGTTCATAGCAACAGTCAAAACAGAAGGAAAGTGACCTTAATTCCATCATTGAAATATCATGCGGATGAATCTAATTGGTGAAATGTAGCTCCTATACAGATATCTAGTTGCACAGTGGTTTGGAAAAAATAGTTTGTAGATTTTTAGTTTTAGCAGTGCAGCAAAGTGCTGAAGTACTAGAAGAGAACTGTAGTACATTCTGAGTATCAACCTAATATATGTGTAGCAGCAGGCTAAACTAGTTCTCAACAAAATAGGGCACCTAGATAACGTTTTTTAAAAGATTTATTTATTTAAGAAGCAGAGAGAGAGGGAGAGGGGGAGAGGGGGAGAGGGATGGAGGGAGGAAGAGAGAGAGAGAGACAGGCAGACAGACAGGCAGACATATTCTTTCATTCACTGGCTCACTTTTCAAATGGCTGCAATCGATAGGGTTGTCCCAAGCCAAAGCCTGGATCCTAAAACTGCCCAGGTCTCGATACGGCTGGCAGGGAACTAAGCACTTAGGCTGGCATCCAATGCCTTCCCAGGCACATTATCAGAGAGGTTGAGCAGCCAGATTGGAACAAATAGTCCTATAGGATGCCAGCAATCCAGGTGGTGGCATAAAGGATTGAGCCACAAGGCTGACCCATAAATTGGGTTCCACAAAACAAAATGCTAGTAAACAATGAAGTATATTTGGTATACTTCTGAAAATGTAAGTAGCAGTTTAAAAATTATAATTGGCTATTTTTTTCTTCAAGAAAGACATTCCTGAACATACAAGTTTTCATAAAATACTGTATGAATATAACCGTCCATAGAAGAATTAGGTTAAAAGTTAAATTTAGCCAATTAAAAAATAAATTGAAGTAAAAACTCTGAGAAAGGGTAAATTTTCCAATAACAGAACTACTGGGCTACCTGATGAGACCTCAGTTTCACGTATTCATCTTCTTCCTGTGTAGTCAGATGAGTTCAGCCCTTTTTGTTTTTATCATTTTGTTGCTGCTTCTAATCCCCTGAGAACATTCAAATATTTTTCACTGTTCAGCCCACAGTGTTAAGGAAGATTGCTCAAAAACCCAATGGTTATCATTCTAGGCTTGCCCTTACTAACAATGGTTGCACTAATTAAGAACTGATCTATCTGGGAAACAGAAGTTTGTTTCTATTGACAATAGTGGAGCTGCAGGTAAAGAAGTTATTTTTAACACTAAATTTAATAATACTTCTCTGATTGTTAAAACCCTAACTGAAAGGCCCGAGTCTCGTAGGTCTTGTGGACTGTATATTAATTTGGGAAAGATTAGTGAATTTTTTGTGATGGTAACTATCCTCAGGCCTCTCGTATTACTTTATCTCTTGTCCACTTAACTGTGACTGCCTGTTGTATCATCAACAATATGCACAGGGAAATGACAGAAATACACGCCAATTAAATGCCACTCTAAGGATGGTGAACACAGATTTCTTCTACTTTCTGTAAGTCACTCTGCCTCTGCTTTCTATAATGTAACTTTTATAAGTAATTCGTGAAAAATTTTAAAAGTTAACATACAATGTTACTACAAAATCATTTTTATCTATCTTATCTCAACAATCACATATCTTTTAATTGGATATTCACATTAGTATTATGAGTAATTAATGCAATCCTAAATTCTTAGTATCCTCAATGTGTCTGCATTAACATATTAATCTAAACAACACTGCTTAAAAACAACTATTCTGTTCTATAAATGAATTTTGATAAATTCAGAGGTACACAAAATGATTCTCATTTTAGAACTTTTTTGTTGTTGTTGTTGTTAGATTGGAAAGTAGACTTCTGCTTTTAATCTTGGTAAGCCTCAGTCATATTTTGGGGTTGACATTGTAAGGCAAAGGGTTAAACTATTACTTGCAGTTCCAATATCCCATACGGGCACTCTTTCAACATTTGGCTGCTCCACTACAAATAGAGCTACAAATACAGCTCCCAGGTAAGGTGTCTGGAAAACCAGTAAGTTGTGATTCAAGCGCTTGTGACCCTGTTACTCACTCACGAAAGCTTTCAAATAAGTAAATGAATGAATGAATAAATTCTTTAAAGTGGCAATTCAAGAACCAGGTGGGGGAGCAGATTCTGTGAGGCATGCGTGAGCTCACTCATGTGGATTCATAATTTCCACTGGTTTGCTCAACAGTTGGGGGAGAAGAAAGGCTGAGCTAGGCATGACCATGGAAACCTCTGACACTCATAAGTACTGGCGTTGGGAACAGTCTGGGATGGTCCAGGCTGCAAAACCCACAGGCACACCTAACAATAGGGTGTGAGTTGGGGTGGGCTGCAACATCCACCGGCTCATACAAAGGATGGCATGCAGGAGTTGGGAGGAGGGTGGCACGTACACTGTGCTAGATAAGGGTCTAACACCCAACTGGTATATGTGACATTTTGGACTGGGAGTGGGCCTGGTGGGGAAACTTGGGAAACTCCCCTGGTGGGAAGTAGCTCCTGCTGGTGAGCATGTGATTCAGGCCTTGGTGTTGGTCAGGCTGGGCAAGTGTGTGAGTTGGTTTGAGGGGGGGAGCTCATCAGGCAGAACAACCCCAGACCTTAACACAGTGGCATTGTGCAGCAGCCAGGATAAAGTCTGGGTCATGCTGGGATAGGATATTATATCTACCACTTTGCATGAGCCAGAGTTGGGGACAGACTTGGCAGGGCTAGGTTACAGCATCCACCAGTGAGAGTTGGATTTGGGAACACATCAGACCAGGCCAGGCTGTAACATCTAATGGCAAAGGTCAAATGGGGGATGGGCTATGCTTGGCTGGGACAGAGATACCACACTGGAACACTCGAAACCTGTGGCTGGGAACAGGCCTGGTTGGGGAGCTAAGGGATTGCCCTGGCTAGGTTCTGCTTCCCATTGGTGACTGAAAGAGCCCAAACTGGAGTGGGATCTGGGCTTGACATGTCTGCAATGTCCTTTGGTGTGAACTGGGTATAGGTTGGACCAGACTTGGCTAGACTTTGACACCTACTGGTGTTTGAGAGAGCCAAATGAGATACAGGATAAACTAGGCAAGGTCTTGACATCCACTGAACAATGTAAGGGTTTGTTCTGTGCATGCGCCATTTATGGCTGGGCTGCAGCAACCAACAGTAAGAACTTGAATGGGATTTGGCTGGTCAAGCAGGAACACTGTTCTGGCCAGGGCAGGAGCTGGACCAAGTAGGCTTGACCAATGACCCACAGTGTGCATAAGATCTAGATAGAGAAGCTATCTAAGATAGAGAAGCTTAGGAAACTCATCTGTCAGGATGCAGTCCTGCATGTGATTGCAAGAACAAAGACTGGGAACAGCCCAGACCAAGCCAGGTTACAGTACCTGCTAGCATATGTGTGGGTCAAGTCTAAGTTCAGGCCAGTCTGGGCCATTTCATAACACCCATTGGCATTTCTCAGAATCAGGAGGGAGAGGACAAACCAGGTTAGGTTGAACACCAGCCAGTTCACATTAGGGTCAGGAAGGGCAGCTGACTGGGCTAGGCTGGTGCAATCACCAGCATGAACTGGAACTGGGGACAGACTGGGTGGCAATTGCCAAGGTGAGAAAGGCCAGGTTCGACTGGGCTGCAGCTCCCACCAGCCCAGGTAAGGCCTAGGGGTAGTGGGGGGCGGGTAAGCCTGGTAGGGGGCAGTGAGGACTCTTCTCCTGGGACACTGCTCCCACTGGTGAGCATGAGAGCAGGGACCAGGGGCAGATCAGGCTAGGTAGGGGTAAAAAATCTGCTGGCCTGCATGTGAACAGGTTTAGTGGGAGAACCAGGCTGGGTTAACTGATTATATCCAATGGTGCATGCATGAGCCAGAATAAATGCAGGATGATAAGGCTTTGTAACACCATTAGCTGTCAAGTGCTGGGAATGGGGAGAAGTCCTGTCAAGCTGGAATGCAGAACACGTGGAAGGTGCAAGATTTGGAACTTGGAGTGGGCCTTGTAGGGAAACTCTGAGTACCTCTTTTAAGGGCTACAATTCCCACCAATGAGGATGAGAACCAGGATTGGGGTTGGACCTGGCTAGACAGGCATTAGTATTAGTACCAGTCAGCATATGTGTGGGTTGGACAGTGGGGAAGTTGGGCTGAGCTGGGCTGCAGCTCCAATTGAGTGCACAAAAACTGAATAGGAAGTGGGACAGACCAAACCAGTCTGCTGCACCTACAGGTATGTGCAGGAACCAGGTCTAGGAGTGGGCCTGGTGGGGGTTTGTGGGGGTATCTCCAACTGGGCTACACTTCCCACTGGTGTTACATGAAGGCCAAGAAAATGGTGTGCATATTTTGGGTGGGCCACAGTATTTATTACTATTTTTCATGACACAATTCTATAGGCACATGGATTCCTCCCTCTATCCAGCTCCTACTGCTTTCCACATATTATTATAACCATATAATCCATCAGTAACAGTCACTAGTCAAGCATTCTGCTATTTAAGTGTATCATGGCATAATAGATATCGAAAATAGTAGAAAGTGCAGTATGCTATTGTCTAGGAATATCTAACAGTTTCATTTGGAATTTCCCTTTTATTCTGGAGGAGAGATGCATATTGCAACATATCTTAACTTCCCAGTATGCTCATCTCCATTATACAGTACATCTATGAGAATATATGTATATACAAATTTACTAATATATCTATTGATTTGTATTTTGTATGAAGGTTACATTATATCTGAGAGAAATACAATATTTTTCCTTTGGAATCTGGCTTATTGCACTGAGCATAATGGTCTCCAGTTGGGACCATTTGGTTGCAAATGGTAGAATTTCATTTTTTTTATTAATGTTTGAGTAGTATTACATGGAGTAATGTACCACATTTTCTTCATCCATTCCTCTTTTGATGGGCATTAGAAAAAAATAAGCTTGGTGAAATTCAGCATTGAAGCCTTCCATTCCTGAAGTTTCTTTGTTTGACAAGGGGTGTGTATTATTAACACCATCTCTTTATTTAGCTTATGCATGTCTTGATGACTCTATTGGTAGACTGCCCAAATTTTCCAATTTCTAGGCAGATAGTTATCTGCAGTAATTTCTGATAATTCTATTTGTTTCTTTTGTATTCACGATATTTTTTTCATCTATGATTTACTGACTTGGGTTTTCTCCCTATTTTGTAATCATTAGGTCAATGCTGTGTCAATTATGTTTATTTTTTTGTAAGAATGCTATTCTTTCACTGCTGTTTTTATATCTTTTAAGGGGGTTTCAACTTTATCTTTTTTATTTTCCAGTTTTAATTATTTCTTTCCTAATTTTTAGTTTGATTTGATGCTATTTTCTAGGTCTTTCTGATATCACTTATTTCATGCTTTTCAAACTTGGTGATGTAGAACTACTTGCAATAAAGTTCCCTCTTCATATTTTTTCTATGTTCCATATGTTTTCATATCTTGTGCAGACATCCCTGTTCATTTCCAGGAATGTTATGATTTATTTTTTGATTCTCCTATGGCCTATGGTTCATTCAGAAGTGTATACTTCAAGCTTAATCTTTTGCATGTTTTCTAGAATTTATTAAGTTGTTAATTTCCAACTTCCTTCCACAGTGCTCAGAAAAGATACAAGTTATAATTTCAATTTTTAAAGTTTGTTAAGATTTACTTTATATCCTAGTTTATGATCTATCCTAGAGAAAACTCTGTGGACCGATGAAACAATCTATATGCTGTAGCTGTGGGAGGAAATGTCCTGAAGACATTAGTTTCTTTTGGTCAATAACATTGATAAACTCTGTGATGGCTAACAGCCCAGCCATAGTGCTATCTTTATCTTCTCTCCTTTTTTCCTGCATGATTTTCCACTTTTTTCCATTTATTTCATTTCTTTTTCAATCTTAGAGGAAAATTCCTGTGATTCAGGTCCCTAGTTTGTATTCTTACTACTCCACTCGTGATCCAGGTCCCTGATGATGGCCTGAGAAAGCAGCAGAGGAGGGCCCAAGTACTGGAGAGCTGGAAGAAACTCCAGGCTTCCAGTTTTTGTTCAGCCCAGCTCTGGTAAAGTGGCCATTTGAGGAGTGAGCCACCAGACGCAAGATCTCTAAAAACAATCTAGCTGATTTTTCATAAAGTGCTCTCTTAAAGTAGACAATTGACAGTATACTTGCCCTTTCTTTTGAGTCTTTAAACTCACTATTTAGAATTAAGAGGATAGTATTTCAGGTTGTTTTTCAATAGCAAAGAATATATATATATATTTTTTTTTAATTTTAACCTGGTAAGAAGGAGTGATAAGAGGCAAGGCCAGGCAACCAGTCCTTGGGAGACTCAGATTCTGTGATGTGTATTCATGTCCACTTCAACAATCTATTAATTATATATAGTTAGGCAATGCCTTACATTTATGTTAAATAATGTTCTAATATTATTTCTCATGGAAGGCCAAACTGTGGGATGTGAGGACAGGGTAATAGCATTACCAGAGATTGTTTACGGTTAGATATCTAGTTTAGCTGTTCCCATGCTTGTGACCTAACGCATCATGGTGACCAGCAGTGATGTTTGGGTGCTGCAGAGTACAGCTGACGAATACACTTCCAAAGTCTCCCTGTTGCTGACCTCAGCCAAGAAGCTTCTCATGAGTCTAAACAGATGTTTCTCTTGTTTAGGCCAATGAAGTTTATAGAGTGCATGTTTATCTTACAAAAGAGAATGTGGAGAGTTCCTTCAGACTTGAGATCCAATCTTTCCGGAGATTGGACTGCCGAGTGAAGTTGGAGTACAGACCACATGAGCACATAAAATATTTTGGGGGCCGTCAGAGTCTTTTACTAGTTGGTAAAAAGAAATAAGACACACACACACACACACATAATTTGTTTTGTTTTTTTTGTTTTTGTTTTTTTATTAATTATTTTGCATTATGTGACAGTTTCATAGGCTCTGGGAATCCTCCCACCCCTCCCCACGACCTTCCCCCCTGGGGAATTCCTCCACCTTGTTGTAGTATTACAGTTCAAATTCAATCAAGATTCTTTCTTTGCAAACATATACCAAGCATAGAGTCCAGCTACTTATTGTCCAGATGGGTTGAACAGTTTCTTGGGGAGACTATTTTTGGTCTGAAGTTAGAGCTGGTAGAATATCATCCCAGTTAATTAAGAGTCCCAATATAACATCAACAGCAATTTGCAACATTATGGAATTGACATGGTTTTGAGTAACCAGTATTTTAAAAAAAAGAAAAAATGCAAGTTCTTAACCACATCCTATGATTAGCTCATTGACATTTCAATTTTAGTTTATATACAGAACCGGCTGCTATATACCTTAAAATGGCTATGGGTACTATTCAGCAGTTTCGTGTCTATTTCATTTTAGTATTTAGCCATTTGTTGTGTTGAAGTATAATTTTGCTGATCTTGGCACATTTTAGGATAATCTAGACTGGCTTGTAACTCTAACAAGACATTTGTCCACAATTAAGGTGTAGAACATTTTGGGGCGGGGGGGTGTGCAGGAAAGTCCCCAACACCATGGTGAGGAGTGACTAATCTTACACATAATTTGTTTTTTAAAAAGGCTAGTGTTGGGCCCGGCATGGTGGACTAGTGGCTAAAGTCCTCGCCTTGAAAGCCCCGGGATCCCATATGGGCGCCGGTTCCAATCCCGGCAGCTCCACTTCCCATCCAGCTCCCTGCTTGTGGCCTGGGAAAGCAGTTGAGGACGGCCCAAAGATTTGGGACACTGCACCCGCGTGGGAGACCCAGAAGAGGTTCCAGGCATCGGATAGCTGTGCACCAGCCCGTTGCGGCTCACTTGGAGAGTGAAACATCGGATGGAAGATCTTCCTATCTGTCTCTCCTCCTCTCTGTATATCTGACTTTGTAAAAAAAAAAAAAAAAAGGGCTAGTGTTTTAGAAGATAGAACCTGGACAACAGTTTGCATTTTAATAAAATTTTACATCTTTCATCTAACTCGTACTTCAAAAATGCTCTGTAAATTTAGCATCTAGTAAATAAACACAGAGCATCAAAAGCCCATATACATATTTCACATGATAATAGTATTATTTACACCAGGAGAAAAGTATCAAGCAAGCAAAATTTATATACAACTACTGTGAGTCACTTCTGCTTCAAAGTGTTCACCGGACAGAAGGGAGGCTACTTGGACAGTTTAGGGTGCATGCTCCAACAGTTTAAGAAGACATATTTGAAAATGGTCCTTCGCAAGGCTTTGCTGGGACATACACGTAAGGTCTTCAAAACATCTGCAGCAATGTGTTATGAAGAAAGAAAGCACTAGATATAAATTTAAAAACTGCATCACACTATTTACTTCTTTTTCTTCAACTTCTGAAAGTATGCTTATGTATGCTTTACTCTAGAACATCTGCCTTTTGGTTGCTCAACATCAGGTCACTTCGCTGTTTTCGAAGAATACAAAATAGAGTGGGAGACAGGACACTTTTCTCTAACATAAATACAGAAGGTAGTAAATGGTATTCCTCCCAACTGTCATGCTGAGCAAGGGTAGCAGCTGTGTATGTTCCACGAAACTAAGATCTTTCTGTTTTTTATTTGCTAAACTAATCATTTTGTGAAGTCTTAAGCTGATTACAGTTATGTAAATGCAAAATGTTATTTCAAAGTCTGAAAAAGGAAATGAGAAGCAAGAAATGAAAGGGAGAGATAGGAAGGGATTATCTTTTTTAAAAATTTTATCTACAAACCACATTGAGTCTTTCAAAAATTAACTAAAAACAAAAGGGGGGATCCATGCTGCGTTTAATGCCTTGCTGTCGCTGTCTTGCAATAACCAATTTTGTTTGACAAAAGAATGCACACTTTAATTTTTCCTTGGATTGTTAAATGATACAGATTGTTCTGCTAAAAGCCCTATGCCATACAGCGTATGAGAGTGAAGCAAACTCACATAGGGCATTGTAAAGGACCAGTGGTGTCTGGTGCTGAGCCTGAGATCCAACGGGGAACCCTGAATGTGGAGTAAAGATGGTAGGTACTAAAACATTCCTTTCTATGAAAATCATTCCTAGGGCAGGATTTCAAATTACCTTGACTCATTGTCCACACATATATTTTATTCCTTAACATAAATTAGGTAGCTACCATTGTAATGCCCCATGGAATTTAATAATGGAAATCCACATTTTTGGAATCTTCAACACTATTCATCTCAGTGTAGCTACTAATACCCTTTTAATGAATTGTTTTTCCTTTTAAATTATTCAAAATGTGGGCACAGCATGGTGACTTAGTGACAAAGTCCTTCTCTTGAACTCACCTGGATATGGCTGTAATCCCGGCATCCCCACTTCCCATCCAGCTCCCTGCATTTGGCATGACAAAACAGTGGAGAACAGCCCAAAACCTTGGGACCCTGCAAGAGACCAAGACTGACCAATGGAATTCCACCATTAAAGATGGCATATGTGGAAGATGCTCAGCTTAGCAGAGACCAAGAAGGAAACCCTGGCAGTCTTTTTCCTCCATACCTCTTTAAACTGCAGATGTGAGATGGACAAACAGTTTAGGAACTTGATGTCATTTTAGGTTATTTGTAGAGGTTAGTAAGTGGCTATAGAGAAGAAATGCAACCTCAAAAGGTAACTTTCACATATTTTTAACAAATTCTTTGATATATTCACTCTGGAAATATTACTACAGGAAAAATGGTAAAGAATTTACCTTTAAACTTTTGATGGTGTATTCTCACTTAGACAGATTCTATGTAATTTTACAACTTACACTTCCAAATACATCCAATATTATTTTTTTAACATTTTAAGGTAAATAATTGAAGAATAATGAAAACCCCATAGAGAAAGGAGCTACAAGATAATGGATCCATATAAAAAATTGTCTCAAAAACTAAGATCATCAACTGACTTCACAAAAATTGTTTAGATAACATTGTAGTTTAATGTTATCTCTTATCTTTTTTTAAGATTTATTTTTGTTAGAAAATCAGATACACAGAGATCAGGAGAGACAGAGAGGAAGATCTTCCATCCGATGAATCACTCCCCAAGTGGTCGCAACAGCTGGAGCTGCGCTGATCTGAAGACAGGAGACAGTACTTCTTTTGGGTCTCTCATGAGAGTGTTAGCGTCCCAAGACTTTGGGCCGTCCTCCACTGCCTTCCCATGCCACAAGCAGGGAGCTGGATGGGAAGTGGGAAGGCCGGGATTATCACTGGCACCCAAATGTGATCCCAGTGCAGGCAAGGTAAGGACTCTAGCTGCTAGGCTATGTGCCAGACGCATGTTATCATTCTTTTAAAAGCCACAAAAACATATTTAAATATGCTATTATTGTAAAAGATTCAAATCACACATTCACACAGACATACTTAGTAAATTGTGTGACTATCCTCTTTCTACCAATTTTCATTCTCTGTGTATTTTCTTTTCAGTGAACAATTTTTGAATATTTGGTGTTCAGATATTGAGTTCCCTGAGCTAGACAATGAGTATGTGAATGTGAAATGTTTTTCAAGCTGATTATTTTCTTTACCAGATCTCAGAGACATGCAAAGTATCTAACACCATGTAGACTGAAAAAGGCTTTCCTTCAATTGTGGGAGAATGAGCCAATATAATTAATCAATCTGAAAAATATCTACAACACAATAATGATATTTCAGCTATATGACATCAGCTATATGACATCAAATCTTTGGAAGCCATCTACTGGGTAAATTCATTGGCAGGCATATTGGATTGTAGTCTCCATATTAAGATCTGATAACAGCAAATACTGTCTTTCAAGACACACCAACAGGAAAATCCTGAGAATGACAACAATCTCTTGATAAAATAATTTCTTCATTACATATCAGACAGATTTAGAAGTAGCATAGTGAAATTGTCTGTAAAGAAAATCTGAGTAGTAAAAAATGCAGACCTGGCTTCTTTTTCTTTTTTCCTACGAATTATTTATTTTCACTTCACTTTCTTTTTATTTAAACTTAGAGGTCTATATCCTAGCCCCAGTGAGGCCCTGAAGGCCTCCCAAATACTTTCGCCACAGAAGCAGTGGATACTTCATCAAGGATTGTCAGTATGAGAATCAAGGACCGTGTCACGACTGCCAAGATCACAGGGAATTGGAGTGTCCTTGTAGTTCAAGAACTCTAGCTCAGTCATTTCCTCTCAATTTCCCACACGGGATTGAAGCAGACCAGTAATCTCGCAGGGTCTGGTGACATCAGAACAACAGCCAGGAGCCCCGGTGGTTCTCAGAGAAAAAATAAAACTCCTTCTGGACTCAGCAGAGGTGCTTTCTCTGGTCCTTAGTTCCAGCTTTGGCTCCCCATCCTCTCTTGCACTGACCATCAGGGTAGCTCAGGAGCACCAAAATTAGTTCAGATAGACAGAGAGACACTAATATAGAAAGTTTTGAACAGACAGGAAAAAGACAGCTGGCCTGTAATTGCTCAGGCTATATCTTACTGGTCAGGCTCCCGATTTAACTTTTCCTAGACCTCACTAAGTAGGATGTAGAGTTCAGTTATTCCTCACTTGCTAAGTTATTGGGGATTTCTCTGCTCACCTGCCTAGACTGTTCTGCTCTTCAATTATTAACATATGGCTTGTTAGAGTTAAAAAAAACTATTTTGATTACCCTAAAATACATGAAGTATAAAATCATGTGGGCCAGGTCTGGGATGTGCCAGACTGGGCTAGACTCCATCACCCACTGGTGTTCATGAGAACAAGCGGAGGTGTAGGACAGGCTAGGCTAGGTCTCTGACCCTGCTGAACCATGCGTGAGCTGTGTCTGGGTGAGAACCAGGCTTGGCTGGGCTATAGCACCCAACAAAAAAAACCAAAATGGGTGAGTGTTGGTCAGGATGGGCCACTGTTCCTGTGGGACTGCAAGTAAACGAAGCAGGGATGGCACATGGACCGATCTTGATGGAGGGGCTTGGGGAACTCCTCTGTTGGTGCAGGCTCCCTGCAGGTGAGTGCAAGAACCAAGACAGGAAGCAGCCCAGAGCAGTCCAAAATGCGGTGTTCACTGGCATACATTTGGAGCAGGTCAGGGCAGTGCCACAATGGAGTGTTGGCCTGGTCGGGTCAGGGCACAATACCAGCCAGTCCACGTGAGGGCCAGGACTAGGGATGGCAGGGCTGCACTAAGCTGTAGCCCCCACTGGCATGAGTTGGAGCTGGGGGTGGGTCTGGCCTGGCTAGGCTACAGCACCTATCGGCAAATGCTGAGGTTATGCGGGCTGTGCCACACTGGGTCTCAGCAACCAACCAGCACATATGAAACTCGGGGGGTGATGGGGAAGGTCCCAGTGGGGGAGCTGCGGGGGACCACTTACTGGGTCATTATTCCCATTGCTGAGCATGAGGGCTGGGGTGGGGGCAGACCAGACCGATCAAGGCCATCACATCTGATGTCCTACATGTGAACTGGGCTGGGCTGACTGTACTTTCTGGTACATGCATAAGCCAGTATGGGTACGGGTTTGCTGGCTTTTGCTGCAATATCAGCTAGCAGATGTTGGCACAGGGGCAAAATTCTGTCAACTGCAGACATGGCTTAGACAGATGGTGTCATCCATTGGAATCAGTGTGGACTGGACAGTGGGGCTGGTTGGGATGCACTGGGCTTCAATGTCCATTAATATGTACGAGATCTGAATGGGATGTGGGACAGACGGGACCAGTCTGCTGCACATACTGACAAGCAGTTGCTCCGACTAGGCTCTAGCTCCCATTGGTTTGCATGAAGGCTGAGTATGTGGTGGGCAGAATCGGGCTGGGTTCCAACAGCCATTGGGTTGCATAAAACACAGGGCTAGAGACAGAACTGACCCATCAATTACAACTATCAGTGTGTAATTGGCTGATATGAGTGACAGACTATGCTGGACCCTGTATTGGAAAACACACACAAGAATCAGGTCTGGGATGGCCTCAGATGGGGCTTCTTTGGCAGTCCCCTACCAACCATGGAGAGAATTGCAGGTTCTATGTTCTGACCATGGATTGCATGTGTCAGTTGGTCCTCCTCAGTGGCTCAGCTAGAGCATATCCAAAAGTACATGGAGGATATGGAAGTACATTGGAGACTCCAGAGGACACTTGGTACCATGGTAGAGGATGGAGGACAGAACAAACTGATCAACTATCCCAGCCAAGCATTAGTAGTGAAGATCTGCACAGAAGGAAACACTAAAGTGGATGATAGCAGCTAGTGGATTCTGGAGAGATTTCATCACAATTGGGGTGACGGGATTGCCAGTAATTCCGGACTGCTGTACTATCAAAATCTATTGAGAACTTCATGTTTTTTTAATTTCTATTTTTTCTCCCCATTGTGGATTTTGTATTGTGGCTTATCATTTAAGGGAATGTGTTGAGTGTGTAATGGAGACTATCATGTCCAGATGTGAGGATGCAGTGCAGGATGCATATCAACTTCCAGATCAAAGATGGACTCCCAATGAAACTGTTAACTGTATCTTCACAATAGGATATTGGACTCTATGTCATTGCGCATGCCTGCAATGATGAACATGTGACTGTTTATGAAGACCTATTCTATAGTAATAATACAGGAGCATTTGGTAAGGGTAGGGAACTTAAGGAGGGTGCAGGAGAAATTCCAGGGCCTATGGAACTGTATCATAGAATGATAATAATTTTAAAAGGAAAAAAAAATTAATTTAGAATAAATAAATAAATCTTTTTAAGGAAAAACAGTGTATAATTTCTGCAGAATAAATGCAAAAATAAAGGAGTTCCTATATACAATATTATAAAATAGCCCTGCTCAATAATAGGAATATGCCCAAATACTTGCACTATAACGTAAAAATCTGAGAGGACTAGAACTCATGGATCTTTAATAATTCACTGCAATTTTCCAGGCTGCAAATGTTGTACCTTTTTCTCACCAGACATTGCACAGAGTAGGGTCTTATCTTGTACCAATAGAAAGACATTAATTTTTTTCCATTTGCAGAAACATACATCTTCTGGATCCTACTGATTTTATTTATTGGATGGCAGTTTAAGGCACTTATTAAACAATTATTTCAGGCTGGGACTGTATATTTTAACACAAACCACTTCTTTTGTGAATTATTTGGAGCTGTCCCTGTAACCCACAGACTAAAAAAAAAAGGAATTCTCCATATTATGCTTCCAATTATTTTCCTTATAAATTCACTGCTCTTTCATGGATTTAGGGTTTTACTGCATTCAGAATGTTTTATCACTTGAATGACAATTTATCATATGGATTACTTAAACTACAGTTATTAATTCAAAAGTACTTTATAACTAAAAATTAAACATACAATGTGTGTATCCAGCATATTACTTCTGTGAAAACATTCTATGTATGTATAGTCATCTATTCATGTCTACTGGAATACTGTGAGGAGGGGTGGCAAAGAACTGCCTTAGAGAAGAATGCTGGATACAGCAGAAGCTGGGAGAATTTCTGAACTGGTGGCTTTGTGTTGGATTAAATTTCTTTTTTGTACAGTTCTATTTTCCACAAACTTCTGGAAGCACATTTATGAGGTATAGTTGTAAGGAAACTGCAATTTTGTAGTTACTCAAACAATAAGACAATTTTACGTTTTAGATACTTCTGATGGATTTATATTTGTAAGTCTTGATGCTTTGCATTATGTTTTGGGAATCCTTTCATTCTTGAGGGACAAAAAAATTCCTAATATAGCCTTTGAACTTTGTTTAAAACCAGAGTGTGAGAAGCTTTTTTTTTATGGTTTCTATGTACTGATGTCATAACATACCACATTGCTGGTGTCAGAAATGCTTATTAGACTCGCTCCCCTCAAAAAGCTTCTCTGAATAGGTCAATGAAGGGCTCCTGTAGTTATAATTTATGATGCCTCACGCAGTGATAAAAAAGTTGCTGGATCAAGTTCAGAAATAGGGGTCAAATCATGACAATGACACTAAACAGTTCTGACTTATTTTAGTTACACCTAACTACAAGGCTGTTGGGAGAGAATGTGTATTATGAAGAACAAAATAGTCATAACCAAGCCAGGTTTTCTTTTTGTTTATTTATTGTTTTAGAAGGAGATCACTTTGATCACATGGAGCAACAATGGTGTATTTCCATGTTTCTCCTCAAATGTTCAGTTACAAATCGTTAGAAAGAGCTCCTTCTTGTCAGAGATTTCCAGAGTGGTGAAATTCATTTATGTGAGTTGATTAAAAGTACTATATGTTTTGGCCAAGGATTAAATGGTTCTATCTTTAGTTCCAACATCAGGCTGCTCTACTTTTGCTGACACATAGCAGTGCCATAAGGCTTTCATTTTCTTCTTGCCAACATAACACAAGCATTTTGTATATCACTAGGCGGAATGATGGCTTATTGTTGTTTTCTGTTATCATACAGATTCCTCACAATGTAAGCCAACATATTCTTTAAGTTTCCTTACCAAAAGTAAGATAAATTAAAAGGGAAAAAGATAATGTCTCAGGCTGAATTTACCAACCAAGAGACTGAAAGTCTTGGTAGATTTTCTAGGTGATAAAAAAATTTCAATATGGATTTCAAATATTTGAAAATCTACCACACCATTAATCATTAAATTGAACAAGACAAATATGGCTCTAGCTATTTTGCATCTTCTTCTGTCCAATTCCTATCAGGGTGAATCGCATCTCTAGCTCCAGGTGGCTCTCCTTCTAGTTTAGGCTGGACTTCCACAGCCTGTTCTCTTATCTAAGTTTCTCCAAGAGGCATTCCTCTATTTCTGCTACTTTATCTATTTGGGAGATAAGTAGAGTTAAAAACAAACAGAAAGAGCTGCCAAAGCTAAAATAGAGGCTCTCTTCTCTCCCATGAATTAGAGTATTCCTATTCACTAAAGTATTCTAAATTAAATACGGTGAGTCATCTGTCATTATCCTTTGCGTGAGCACAACGCCTGTCATTCACCTTTGCAGAGAAGGTCACTTACTGAGAACGATGACTCAGTTTAAGGACTTCCAGCTGTCCATACTCATCTGTAGTTCCATAAAATTAATTAAATTTAGCATTTTCTTCAGGTTGGCTACTAGAAATCACTAGTACTTGAGCTAGCTCAGAGCAATAATCCTCCATTCTAAATTGAACTGCCTTGAGTAATTCAGGCCAGTGATGCTGATCCCAACGAGCCCAGAATGAGCCTTAAAATTTAACATATGTAAACCAAGCTACTATCCAAACCATTTTTGAATAATTAGCAATAGCAAAGTAAATACCATACAGCCTAATTTATTCAAAAGAAAGTTTGAATTTATCAGACTTTTACAGAATTTTAATATTCTGATGAATTTATAACTTTATTTCTTTAAACACCAATAGACGAAGATAACAAATAATTTTCTGTATTATATGACCATGTTTTAAGTAATTTATTTCATTATTATAGTTGACCTTCACCCAAAGAGATGCAAGGTGTCAAGGAGAAACTGACCTATGAGAGGTCCAAGCGAAGTTTTCATTTATTTGAAAGGCACACCAAACACATAACAAGATGGAGAGAGGGAGGGGAAATTGAGGGCACTTCCATCCCGATTCAGACCCCAAATTCTCACAAAAATCAAGGTTGGGTAAGGGCTGCTGGCAAATGTGGAGATTCAAGCTAAATGGCCATTGTCATTAGCACGAACAAAGTAACTTCAGCTTTCTGCGGCTCTCACATCTGCATTAGCAGGTAGATGGAGTCAGGAACCAGATCAAGGACTTAAACCCAGGCACTGTAATATGGAACACAGCTCTATCTTAACTGCTAAGCCAAATGCCTTTCTGAGAGATTCAAAACTTATCCTTGAAAATGTAGCAAGAACTTCTAGATTAAATTCAAACATTTTTCTTCTCTATAATACATGATATTTTTCACTTTGCTCTACTACTTCAGGAAAGAAAAACAACAGAATTTTTAATCTGCTTAACAGAACACAAGCTAGTATTCATTCACATTCACACACAAAGGAGAGGTTTATTAATTTAGTAAGAATTAGCTGAATGAGAATTATGTATTAAGTGATTCATGGTTTTTCCTCCTAAGTTCTTTGAATGTGTCAATTTTAGTTAAATGGATATCTGGAAATATGTTACACATTTTTCAAGCAGAAGTCAGAAAGTAATTTTGTCTAGTATCAATTGTTGGAACACTGAATCTATTTGACATTATGAATCTTTTTCAGGATTCTGTTTGATTTTGATATATACTTCTCTTTCACGAAGACTTTTTAAAGATGAAATTTACTGGTTGTTATCAACAAGTAATTAAACTGTCCTTACAGAAATATTCTAAGACTTATCAAAAAAATCAATTCCATAATAGATATGCAACAGAAAATTTTACATGTATGTATGAAAACCTGAAGTCCAAGCCTTTTTTTTTCCATTTGATGGAATTAAACTGTACCTAAATCTTGTTCGTAGAACCAATCATCTCTCTAGATATTATCTTTCAGACTGATATATAAGTGATAGTTTTTTTTATGAAAAATCAGATGCAGAATAAGTAAAGTTCGTAAGTAGGAAAAAGAGGAAGAAGGAAGATTGAATATCATAGGAAACAGCAAAACAGGAGAGAAATGAACGGCAGGGGCGGGGCGTGAGAGGAGTGTGGATAAAGGTAGAGCTCCAAACATATGGAGCAGCTGGAAAAGCCAAAAAAAAAAAAAAAATCTTTTCTTCGACTCTTCTAGAACAATCTTGTACACAGAAGGACAATTGAAAGCGGGTCAATGGAAACCTTAGTTTAGCCAGGCCCTTCCATGGTCTTGGTGAATGAGATATAATTCATGGGTGCTTTACAAAATTACAGTACAAGGTGTGCTCGTAAGGAGAGTTCTGCTGCACCATGCTCTCCCAGAGGTGCTTAGGAACCAGTCTAGAGGAGGAGACGGGAAAAGCGAGAAACATCTCTTTGCTACTTGCGGGCATGAATATCAGTGTTCGTATACCCATTCCCCCATTTACAATTATTTACTCATTTAGGAAAATATTTACAAAAAGTTCAAGGCAATATATTAGGCATATCAAGGAATCTTATACACAGGATCTTGGCTAAATATTTTTATATTAAATACTTTTATTTGCTTGATCTACAAAAGCCCCTACCTAAATAAATATAGAACAAACTTAGCTTGCTCATCCTGCTATATAGTATCCAAAGAAATTCTTGGTTCCAACAAAATCTGTTGCTTCCCTAATGTCCTGTACTTATATTAGTGGTTAAAAAAAAAAAAAACATGAATCATTTAAACTAGTAACATCAAACTCACTCTTGTACTCTTTTGCGAGAGAAGAGGCACTACTTCTGTTATCAGCCATGAGGTCCCTTGTTTGCTGCTCCTGATTATATCTCCTTCCCTCCACTTCCTTATCTCTTTCTACTGGACTTGGCTGACCTAGGCTGCTATCCAACTTCATCTGTCCTTTTTTTTTTTCTTTTATAACGCTAATCTGAATAATGCTTCTAAGCTACCAATTTCACCATGTCATTTTCTCACTTAAAGATCCTTTACTTACTCCCCACTGCCAAACAGGGGATAAAAATCTCTTTAAATTATTAGAGAAGAACTTCCAATCTATGTGATTTATATTATCTATTTGCTTGTCTATTCTTCTTATACATTCTTTGTCTTGCGGTTTGCTGCACTTTTCCTCAAACAAGCTTTCAGAAATTCAATTGTTAGGACTTCATGGATAGTAGAAACCCACTGAGTTTATCTTAGTAATAGGTAAGATCACAACAGGATTGCTAAGAATGAACACACTTGCAGTTAAAAAAAAGAAGTGGACTGAAGAAAGGAACTGGAAACTGAAGACACTGGCTGCAGCACGTCTGTGACGTGACGTGACAGGGTCTGAGCCTGGTACGACAGCAGGAAATGAGATGCAATGAAGCAACATGTGCAGGATAAGATTATATTAAGTGAATTTTCCTGAACTGCTATGAGTCATCTTATCAAGTTCATTTCTTGCCGTAATGGGCAATCCAATGGGCAGCAAGGAAAAAGATTATTTTAGACTTGTTAGAAGTCAATATGTGGAGTTCAGTAAAGAAATAAAAAGTGAAGATTCAGAAAGCTAATATATAAATATAAAAACTGGTATGTCACAAGGATATGATATAAATGAATGTTTATAACATCATCTAATCAGTAGATATTTAAGTGCTTCCATTGATTTCACAATGTTCCCATTTCTGGCAATCATTTTATAACAATTTTAGACATGAATAAAATCTAAAGCAGAGTTGTTCTTTGTGCTTTGAGCTCCTGTTTCACTGTATTGTATGTTGCTTATGGAAATGCATAAACAGGAGATAATCCCTACCCTCAAAGGAAATTACAAACTTGCCGAGGATTTATAACAAGCAAAACAAAAATTTACAACTTAAGTCAATATAGTAGAAAATTTAGGCTCTAAAGATTTTCTGCTTGAAGGTGAATAACTAAAGCATGCAAAGAGGGATATTCAATTTGTTTGCTTAATTTATTGTTTACCTACTAGAACTGGGGACCCCTGAACACTAAACAAAATGAAAGTACTCATGGGAAATATTCAACATACAAAACATTCCTTCTAAGAATCCAAACAACTCACATGCAGCCAATACGAGGGAAAATTCTTACTTCATACTGTGAATGTCTCTAGACTGAAACCAAGTCAGAGGAGCACAGTTCAGAGCTGTAGAATATTTTACACAATTTTTTCTCCTGGCAACTCTTAAAACTTTGTAGCACAAATGTATCATCATGAGAATCATTTCCAAACTTCTTTAAAATTGGAGAGAATGAGCTGGAGTCTTTTACTTTGCAATTTTTTTCTTTGTCAAGTAAACTACTTGGCCTGCCTCTGCAGCAGCTTTGAAAATCACCTTCAGAGCTTTGGTCAGTGTTCACACAGTCTAATCAGGAGTATTGAAATTCAAGAAATTGTTAATCAGAATTCAAATAAATACTGGTATTTCCCAACAGTTGGCTTGGGAATCTTAAACATTAATAATTAAAAATGAGAGTAGTAAAAAGCTTTGCTGCTGTAATATTGTATATATGGAATCTATTCTAATTATGCAGAGAACCAAAAAATTCACGCTAAATTTGTTTTTCTTTTCTTGTTTTTGTATTCATAACATAATCAAGCCAACACTCCTTGATGAAGATGAATAATTATAGATGTCATCTAATTTAATTAAAAGTATGCATTTATTTGAGTTAGAGGGGGAGATAGCATGAGAGAGAGAAAGGGAGAGCATGCGAGAGAGAGGGGCAGAAGGAGAGATATCTCATCTGTTAAATCACGCCTCAAGTATCTACAATGTCTACTAAGACACAGTTAGGGCTGTACCTGGGGGCCAGAAATGTAATCCCAGTGAACTATCTCTGCTGCCTTCCAGTAGCTGTCCAAATAGGGGAAGCGGACAAAACTTGTCTTATCCAAGTGATGAAGATAATGCCATCAACAAATCATTCGTATATCATGCACTTCTTTGATATCTTTCATTAAATCAATATTCTTAGCCTAAACATTTGAAAAACGTGACCTAAGCCCAATTTTGTCACATTCTATAAAATATTTGACCACTGTCTCACAAAATTTTCAGATTATGAGAAAGAAGAAAAGACTAAAACATCAACACAAAGCAGAGGCAACTGGGAGATCGTTTGACTAATGCAAGGTGGTACTCAATAATGTGAATTAGTGGTCAAATGTATGCAAGTTAATAAGTTCTGCCATTAATAATAATGAACCAATGTTATTCTCCAATTTCACCAACATGTTTATATAGGATATCAACATTAGGAACCGTTAAAAGATATATGGAAGGGCTTGGCGGTGTGGCCTAGTGGCTAAGGTCCTCGCCTTGATCCCATATGGCCGCTGGTTCTAATCCCGGCAGCTCCACTTCCTCTCTATCTCTCCTCCTCTCAGTACATCTGACTTTGAAATAAAATAAATAAAAATGAAAAAAAAAAAAAAAAGATATATGGAAGCTCTTCTTACTATATTTGGAATCTTTCTATAAAGCTAGAATTACCCCAAATAAAAACTGGATGGAGAACGCACAAATACCACCATCAGGACATAACAGTAATTTTAAAAGTCTGCCGATGTCCTGCTACAGTAAAAAGTCCTTTTTTTCCCATGGACAAACAATAGACTTCCATTCCTGTTTCTTTGTAAGATTTACTTACTTGTAAGAAGCAGTTATAAAGAGGGCCCGACAGAAATGCAGGAGAGTGTGTGTGTGTGTGTGTGTGTGTGTGTGTGTGTGTGTGTGTGTGAGAGAGAGAGAGAGAGAGAGAGAAATTTTCCATCCACAGGTTAAATCCCCAAATGTTTTGCAATGGCCTGGCCTGGTTTCAGCCATAATCAGGAATCTGAAACTCCATTCGGAGATCCATGTGGATGACAGGGTTTGAAAAACTGCCAATCTTCTGGATCTTTCCCAGGCACATTAGCAGAGAACCAGATCAGAAGTGAAGAAGCTCGGTCTCATACCAGAATTCATATTTAATGCCATCATCACAAGCAGTGGCTTACACTATGCCACAATATCAGCCCCAAAGAAACTTTTCTGGACTTGATATTAAACTCTTGGCTTGATGTATGAATATCTATGGGGTATTAATTGTATTAGAAATTTGAGCAGTTTTATAGATTTATCCTCCAATACATAAAAACAATAGTGTGTGGTTCATGAAAATTAGTCTTTCTAGCATTTTTTATTTATTGTATACTAATATGACGTAATGAATTTTTTTTTAAATTTGATAGTTTCACAGACAGCGAGAGGGTGGGGGAGGGGGAGACAATATCTTTCATCTCTTGGCTCCTGACCAAGATGGTCACAATGGCAATGTGGGCCTGACTGGGTCAAACTGAAGCCATATACCAGGAGCTTCTTGTAGGTCTCCTATACAGGTAAGAGGAGCACAAGAACTTAGGTTCTTCAGTTGCTTTTCCCAGGCCATTGGCAGGTTGCTGATCACAAATGAAGCAGTCAGAACACAAATTGGCACCTGTATGGGATGCATCACCCACTATGCCACAGCATTGGTTCCATAAGAAGCACTTTCTTTTTTCTTAAGATTTATTCACTTTAATTGCAAAGCTTAGGAAAGGGGCATCCTTCTTTAAAGCATTCTTATTGGAGGTGATCACAAAAGCAGTCAGCCTCTTCTCCGCCTGGAAGAGGCAGGTCTGTGTCTGTGGAGAGAAGGAGCAGTGGAGCTGCCTGTGGCTGTCTGCTTCAGGAGGCTGTGATGTCACCTGTGCTGCCCCTGGACCCTGAGCAGCAGCCAACAGCAGGCGCAAGGCTCAGGGTGTTCACCCACCAAGAGTGACAGCAATGCATGATCGTTTTGTATAAATCAGTCTGTCAACCTAGCCACTGCTTCTTCCTAATTAGAGGATTATTTTAATACTTTTGGATTCTTCTCTCCTGTTTTAAGAAATAAAGTTCTTAGGAAAAAGCAAAAATATACATATGTGTGTGTGTGTGTGTGTGTGTGTGTGTGTGTGTGTGTATATATATATATATATATGTATATAGATGAGAGAGAGAGAGAGAGAAACATGGGAAGAACTTCCATCTGATGATTCACTTCCCAAGTGACCACAACGGCTGGTGCTGAGCTGATCCGAAGTCAGGAGCCAGGAAATTCCTCCAGGTCTCCCATGCAGGTGCAGGATCCCAAGGCTTTGGAGTGTACTCCACTGCTTTCCCAGGACACAAAAAGGGAGCTGGATGGGAAGCAGGGCTGCTGGAATTAGAACCAGTGCCCATACGGGATCCCAGCAAGTTCAAGGCAAGGACTTTAGCCGCTAGGCCACCATGCCGGGCCCAATAGGGAACACTAAAGCATTAGATTTCTAAATAGAGAAACTGACAATTAGAAAATGTATAATAAGATCTGTACATAAAGCACAATCTTTGTGACTGTTCTGAAATTCTTTCTATCATTAAAGTTTACCAGAAATCCCCATGATTCTGGGGTGCAGGAAATTATTGACTTAAGATATCATCTTCTTTCTGAGTGAATTTCAGGAATGCAGCAAAGGGATCAGAACAAAAATCAGTTCCTGAACTACAAACTAACGTGATAGCCAGAAACTGCAGAAAATTTTCTATTGTGATTAGTGGGCCTGATCTGAAACATCATACATTTTGACCATCTTCTTTACAACTTTATTTGGTTTAACTGCTGGCATCATTAAAATTGTAATTTCAAGATAATAACAAAATTATTTATGTTCTCTGTTAAAATTTGTATGGTAGAAATATTCTGAATTTCCTTGTGCAATTCTCTGGTAACTGCTATAGATTTGATTTAGTGGCTGCCTTGCAAAGAATAAAATATGTCAGAAATGATCAGATGTCACTTCTTAGATTTTCAAAAGTTTTACATTTATGCACAAAAAATCCAGAAAGCCACATGCACATACAGAGACACACACACACATTGAGTGAGAGTGGGAAACCTTCAATTTACTGGTTGACTTTCCAAATATCTGTGACAGCTGAGAGTGGTTTAGGTTAAAACCACGAGGAAACAATGATGTAAAACAGACCCAATTACTTGAGCAACCATCACTAGGATATGTGTTATCAGGAGACTGAAATCGGCAGTGTAACTTGGACACAAAATTAGGAAATTCCAATACAGGGTATGGGTATCTCTAGTGGTGTCTTAACCACTACATCAAATGCCACCGTCTCAGAGTAGATTTGCAAAGACTGTGATTTTCATATTGAAGGTTCTTAGAGTCTCCCATCCATTTTCAAATCATATACAACTTATAGGATGCCAGCTGCAAACCTCAGGAGGCATCCCTCTGGAGAGACCCATAGCATAAGTCAAGGGACCAAAGCTTATGCTATTCATGTGACCAAGCTTGAAAATTAATCCATCTCAGTTCCCCACATGCAATTTAGACATGACTGTAGCTCGTGAGGAACTTTGAGGTACAGTCTTATAACCAAGGTCTAACCAAATGTGTATGACATGCTGAAACTGTGAGGTAATATACTATAATTATGTTAAGGTATTAATTTTGGTATAGTATGTTAGGCAACAGTAGATAACTAATATTAATGGATCAAAAGGTGTGAGATTTTAATTAGATATCTATATTTACTTCTTGCTAAAGATGTTACTGTAGTTTACGGTTGTCTTTTTCTCTATGGACCCATGAGTGGTTACATAAATAACCTATTCTCTTATTCAATTTCATCTTTTTGAGAGGCATAATTTATAATCTTATTGATAACATAAAATATATTTTAGAAAACCGCATTGTCTAATTTGTTTGTATTATATTTAAGACTATCTCTGGGGCTAGGGAATAAAGACCGAAAACAGAAAGAGCTTCAGTTTAATTCTGTAAGTGCTTAAACATTTTAATCAGATAAATCTGTGTCATAAATTTCTCTTGGAACATGCAAATTATCCTACATATTAGAATTAATGCCTAAATTAGACATAATGCCTTAATTTTTAAATTGGTTCTTGAGATTGTATAAACCCAGATGGACTATCTTAGTTTAAGAAAATTTTCCTGGGTAATGCTGCCTTTCAATCTCATCTCTATTAATACAACTAAAGTTGATTTCATGTATTTAATACTTACAATTATATGAGGATAACTGCATTTCTCCCACTCTCAGCACCCTATTCTTTCTTCCTGTTTTTTTTTAACCTTACCTTTCAAAAAAGCATACTTTTTAAATTTACTTCATAATCACAGGATTAATGTACCAATCACCATGATGATCAATGAGTAAAAAGTAGAAAGACAACTGTTCCACAGGAATGTAGACAAAAGCCATAAGGCAATAATCAAATCATACAATGTTAGTATCCTTCTTATATTTTAAAATTCTGTATTAGGGCCTGGTATGGTAGCCTAGCGGCTAAAGTCCTTGCCTTCGATCTGCTGAGAACCCATATGAGTGCCAGTTCTAATCTTGGCAGTCCCACTTCCCATCCAGCTCCCTGCTTGTGGCCTGGGAAGCAGTTAAAGATGGCGTGAACCTTGGGACGCTGCACCTCCAGGGAAGAGGCTTCAGGCTCCTGGCTTTGGATCATTGCAGATCCAGCCATTGCAACTGCTTGGGGAGAGAATCATCAGATGGAAAATCTTCCTCTCTATCTCTCCTCCTCACTATATATCTAACATTATAACAAAAATAAATTTTTTTTTCAGAATTCTGTATTAGATACTTCATATCAGATAAAATGATATTTATCTTTTGATTTTGCTAAGTATACTGGTCTCTAGTTGTACCCATTTCGTTGCAAAAGACAGGATTCCATTGTGTATTATAAATACATATATGAATGAATACATGAATATATATATGAATGAATATATATATATATATGAACATGTAGTTCTTAGGACCTTTCCTGTTTCTCTTTTCAAATCAGATATTTGTGAATTTGCTTTGTTGAGTTGAAAAGCTATACCTCAAAAATTATTTTTGTTAAGTAGTTATAGATGGACATGTGAATGCCATTAAAGATGAATTCTGCATTCATGTGGTTCACACATCAAGAGAAGGGACAGAGAGAAATCAGCTAACTCCAAATTTGTGCTTCCTGGATAGCATCTTTCAACTTTTAAGAGTCATTCAGCTCTTCCTTCCCAGACAGCTGGGTTAAAGAAACATGAACACTTTAGTCACCAGTTTAGTATAATTTTATTAATTAATTATTATTAATCCTAGCATCACCAACGGATATAAAATTAGGAAGTTTTTTATCAGTGACATCACGATTATGATGGAAGCAGAAAAACTATCTGTAGGAAAAGTGTCAGAATGACAAAAAATTCAATATGTGGCAAATGCTATCTGTGCTGTCAGTTATAAATAGTTTACTGGAAATAGAAACGATCACTATGACTAGGAATATCAGCATCACTGTGCAACACCTATTGAAATCATAAACTCAAGGGCAGAAAAGGCTTTGAAGAGGTAAAGATGAAAAAGGGCTGAGGAAACTGTTTTCTGGAAAGTCAGACTAATTCGCAGGCTTAGAGCCAGTAGCCAAGTCTGTGTAACATCATATGACATGTTGTGCACACTAGCGACAGAGGATCATTTGCTGTGATCCTCATCCAGAGAGGCTGGTTTAATCTGTTTTGTGCCATTCAAAGAAAACACCAGAGACTGAGTACTTTACAAAACAAAAATCACTGGGCTCATTGTGCTTCAGGCTAGGTGGTCCAAGATCAAGTCAGCAACGTCTCGTGAGGGTCTTGGTGCCCTGCCATTCAGTGGATGAAGATGAGATGAGAGAATACAAGAAACTGAACTTTGCACCTTCACCTCTATTATAATCGACACTGGTCAATTCATAATGATGGACCCTTTTAATGTAAACACTTTTCCTTAGGTACCATCTCTCAACACCACTACATTGGGGACAAATTTTCCAACACAAGCTTTCAAAGACAAAAACAAATCATAGCAGAGGCAATACTTGCATCTTCAATGCTTGTACAGATGAAAGAGGTCTTTGGGGGCAAAGATGGCTAAATATATCAGTGAAAAAATTATGCCTCATTTTAAGTGAGAAGAACACATCGGAGAATGTAAACATATTCAGTTAACGAAGATACAAATAGAGTGTGGGGACCAAAGACTTCCTAACCACCACATAGACCTAATTACAGAAAGAGCACCTATACTGTGGATACAGATACATGTTTTGGATAAATATTTAGTATAGAGCAAACAGTAGAAATAATTAACTACTTTCCTATTAGATGTATTAATGGTTCGGCTGATGTCCTCATCTTGGAACTATGGTCTCAGTTCAATCCAATGGTCTTTCCTTCATGAATACTTTGTACTAATTTTGGTTTTTCCAACTCACTATGGCTCCTGCCTCTTGGGTTACCACCCCCCCCATGGGAGGGCAAGGAAACTAGGACAGGGGCCTGGGGTGGCTAGACAGAGAGGCACTCAACAACATCTGTGAGGGCTGAATACCTGAGCTGGTTAGATGGAACTAAGCTTCAATATCCATCCACATGTACGAGAGCAGTAGGGGATGTGGGACAGACTGCACTAGTCTACTACACATATCAGCAAACCAGGGAAGGGGTTCGGGCCTGGTGGGCGTTACTGTGGGTCACTCCAACTAGGCTGCAGCTCCCATTGGTTTATGCAAGGGCCGAGTATGTGCTGGGCAGAACCAGGCTGGACTGCAACACCCATTGGTTCCAGTGGAAGTCAGGGCTGAAAACAGAACCAACCCAGCAATTGCAACCACCAGCTGATGGGGCAATAGACTGAGCCTGGCCTTGTGCTTGCTAGTACATACAAGAATCTGGTCTGGGAACACCTCAGACAAAGTCTCATTGGGAATCCCCCCAATCAAGCTTCCGGACTCAGAACCCTAACCATCAAAAGACAGAGGACAGAACAATCAACCACCTCAGCTATATGTTGGCAGCAAAATACTGGGCAAATGGAGACTCTATGATGGACTATGTCAATCAGTGGATTCTGCAACGACCTCACCATGCTTGGAGTGGTGAGAGTGGCAGCAATTTATAACTGTTGAACTATCAAAAGCACTTGAGCAAGACTCTTGGAGCATGCCCCACTTCAGGGACCTGGGGTGGATGGGAAACCGGGTGGGGCTTCTCCCTCAATATCCCCCTTTACCTCAGATACATGAAGAAAACAATATGGAAACAAGAGTCTTACCCACTTTCCTATAGCCCTTGAGCCTTTTTACCCTACTTGACTATGTCAAGATTGTCAAAAATATAATAAAAAAAGAGAAAAAAAGTATTTTTGATGACCAATGCACACTTAGTCATTCAGTCACTATCTTAAGGTTAGTGTACACAAAATTACTATTGCAACCAAATTTGGTTCCACTTTCAGTTCAAGGGAGATTGTAACGGAGATTCGAGGACGAGTCTAAGATTGATTATTAGTCACATGAAGGAAAAAAAGAGGAAAAAGTCTCTGTAGGTGTTTGACAACTTTCATTACGAACATTAGTACATTCCTGCATCTGCATACTCCAGACTGTGAACTGTTTCTTAGGTATCCTCATTTCACGGAATGTGCACGGTGGGAAGGCAGTCCTTTCTGGATTACACCAAGGAAGCTCAAAGCTGTCATCTGGCTTGGGCATTGCCTCACCTATTTTCATTCCCCTATCTCAGGTTCACTGCTCTCCTTTGCTTAATGTTTAGCATCTTTGAATGTGTAGTTGCATGGTTTTTATCTGTTTTTTTGGTTTGTTGGTTCAGGGAAGAATACAGATCTAGTCCCTCTTATGTCTTGTTGATAAGTGGAAGTCTATCTTAATTAAACAATCAAATTTTCTAGTTTTGTCCTACTTTAAAGTCAGTAACAGTTGGGCCAATTTCTAATTATTAGGCTTGGAATGAGACAACAATTGATGTCATTTTCTCTTTCTATATATAGGCATTTGTTTCAACACTAATGGCTAAATACATTTCCTTTACTATTTCATTTAAGGGATACCTTGATTGGAAAATTAATTCACAGGCTGGTACTATGGCATAGCGGATAAGTCTTTGCCTGTGCCACCAATATCCCCTATGGTCTGGGAAAACAACAGAGGACGATCAAGTTCTAGGTTCCCTGAACCCATGTGGGAGACTCAGAAAAACTTCCTGGCTCCTGTCTTAAAACTGGAGCAGCTCCTGTCCTTGAGAGCATTTGGGCAATGAACCAGTGGATGGAAGATGTCTGTCCATTTGTGCTCTCCTGTGTAATGCTGCCTTTCAAGTTAGAATAATTTTAAAAAGAAAAATCATATTTATATAAGTTTAACTTTGTAATCATAACTTTCTTATGTTAAGCTATTATTTTTTCATGAATGTAACTTGTTATAAAATGAAGTATGTGTTTCATTAAATTCATTTTTAGATTTTTGAGGGTTTTAATATTATACTAAGTAGTTTTTGATAAATTGGTTTTCAAATTGTTTGTTATTGGTATGTAAAAGTATGCAAAAGTATAATTCATTATTTTTATGCTATTTTATTTAATTTCCTGCTTTCATACCTAAATATTCTGTCAGTAACAATGTTTAATTTCGCCATTCAGCATACGTTATTCTTTTTCTTGCACATAAGCAGTAATATAAAAGTCAATTCTCATTCTCATTTTTGAAGCAAAAATTACAGGATTTCAACAATGATTATCTGAATTATAGGTTACCAATGTTTATATTATATCAAATCAAACTTTACATTATATCAAATTGAACTTTATTACAAATTTCTATAATAGGGGAGTGTTACATTTAGTCAACTATTTATCTAGATGTATTAAATTAGTATTAAATTTTTCATATTTTATAAAGTGTTTATTATGCCTTTGCAATTTTAATATAGAACATTCTTGCAGTCATAAGGCATTCCTACCTAACTCGAACAGAAATATCATTCTTTGGTTGCTAAATTTTTTTTTAAGATTTATTTTTATTGGAAAGTCAGATATATAGAGAGGACAGAGAGGAAAATCTTCAATCTATTGATTCACTTCCCAAATGGCTGTAACAGCTGGAGCTGAGCCGATCAGAAGCCAGGAGACATGGGCTTCTGGTGAGTCTCTCTTGGGGATGCAGGGTCCCAAGGCTTAGTACCATCTGCAACTGCTTTCCCAGACCACAAGTAAGGGGCTGGATGGGAAGTGGGGGATTACAGCCTGGGATTAGAACTGGCATGCATATGGGATCCTGGTGTGTGCAAGAAGACTTTAGCCACTAAGCTACTGTGCTGGGCCCTGGTTGCTCAATTTTAAGCACTATTATTTTGCTATAGATTTCGCACACAGTTTCATGAACACTATTTTGTAATACTTATTTTTCTGGTAATTATTTTTGGTATCAGAGCAATACTAACATCACTTAAAAATTAGGAAAAAATATGTATCTTTCTTTTGTAAACAATGTTGTATAGGATTCGTATTATGTCTTCCTTAAAAGAAAAACAATCATCAAGTCAAGAAAGTGGATTGTGGAAAAGCTCTAGCTTAATAATTTCCTTAACAGACATAAATGTCTTTAATTTTTTAAAACTTGTTATTGTGCTATGTCTCATAATGTATGTCTTTCAATGAATTTTTATTGAAGATGCCCATGATATCTAAACTGTTAAATGTACCTAGCAAAATTTGTCAAACTTTTTATTTTTCTTTGAAAGGCAAAGAGAGAGAGAGAGCTTCCATCAGCTCGCTCACTTCCCAAATGGCCACAAAGGCTGGAGCTTGGGTGGCTCAGAAGCCAAGAACCAGGAACTTCTCTCAGGTCTCACGCAGCTGCAGGAGCGCAGGGACTGGGGCCAGCCTCCAGGGTTTTTCAGGCCATTAGCAGAGAACCACATCGGAAGAGGAGCAGCTGAGACTTGAACATGTGCCTATATGGGATGCCAGTGACACAAGCACTGTGTACCTAATACACTGTGGCCCAGGCTATTCTTAAACATTATTAATACATCTACCAATTGCAACATTTATAATTTATCCATAATATTTTAAATGTTTCAGCTTGGGTCATTTTATCCCTTGTATGCGTTTTTCTTTTTCAATATATATTAGCACATGAAGCAAATTTACATTAGCAACACAAAACCACGGTATAAATAACCCACCTAAACTTCTCTGGCTGACATATATTATACATTCAGGTGGTAAATAGGGTTTTGATTAATATTCTGGAAATCTAGTCTCAATTATAGTAGCTAAACTTCATAGTTTAGTGATTACATGATTTTCACTCATTTCTTCTCCTTTTAGCATTCCCTTTATTTTACTTTTTTTGGAGATCTAGCTTGCTCTTAGAAGATGTGTTGTATTATTTGAAAGCAGAGAAACAGAGAGAAAGGGAACGAGGCTATGGTGGGGCACAGAGAGCAGTTTATCAGTTTGATGGCTCTCTTGCTTAAAGCCCACAAAATAGCTGGAGATAAGCCAGGCTGAAACCAGACAAGCATTTGGGTATTCCATTTGAGTGACAAGGTCCTATACACTGTTCCCCAGGTGCATTGGAACAAAGCTGGATTAGAAGGACAGGGTAACTGAGACTTGAATCTGTGCTCTGCTATGGGCGGTGAGTATGCCAGAGGGTTAGCACAGGCAGCTGCACCACAGGGCCTGCCCGCTCGCAGAGATTTGTTTTCAATAACCATAAGCTGCTGTGCCCCATATGTTTGATGTTTTGCTTTCAGTGCTCCAGTTCAAAGTTCTATTATTTCAGTTGAAAATATTCTTTACTTTCATTATGCTTCTTTGATCATAGTTTATTAAATGTGTGCGGTTTAATTTTCAACTTCTATGGAAATTTTCTTCATCAAGATAAACTTATTTCTCAACGTTTGCGTTTCCAAAAAATATCCGGTTTGTGATATAATTTATTTTATTTCTGAGACTTATTTTATGACCCAGGGTAAAGTCAATGATCAGAAACTCATGGGCAATTGAAAATAATGTATTTATTTTTATCTTCTATGGATCTTCAAGTTTCTTTGCCTGTTATTAATAAAATCATATTTCTCATGTTTATATTCACAGGGCATATCTTACTCTACACTTTTACATTTAAGCCTTTATTTACTTATTCATTTTTTTGACATTTCAGCCTTGCCTTCAGCCTTCAGAATTTTAAATTTTTATTATTATTATCATTTTATGGTACAATTCCACAGGCTCCTGGGATTTCCCTTATCCTCTCCCCAATTTCCCTCCCACCCCCACCTAGTTCCTCTATATCATTATTAAAGTATAGTTCTTCATACACAGTCATAAGTACATCATTGTGGGCCCGGCGGCGTGGCCTAGCGTCTAAAGTCCTCGCCTTGAACACCCCGGGATCCCACATGGACGCCGGTTCTAATCCCGGCAGCTCCGCTTCCCATCCAGCTCCCTGCTTCTGGCCTGGGAAGGCAGTTGAGGACGGCCCAAAGCTTTGGGACCCTGCACCCGTGTGGGAGACCCGGAGGAGGTTCCAGGTTCCCTGCATCAGATTGGCACAGCACTGGCCGTTGTGGCTCACTTGGGGAGTGTCTCATCGGATGGAAGATCTTCCTCTCTGTCTCTCCTCCTCTCTGTATATCTGACTTTGTGATAAAAATAAATAAATCTTTAAAAAAATAATAAAGTGATGTTAGATATTAAAAAAAAATAAGTACAGCATTGTGGTCATTGACAAGGTAAGCCTTTATTTTGACTGAAGTATAATATTTGTCCAATCTTTGTATGTGGAATCTGTGTTACCCTGCCTTTTGTATTACATAATAATTGATAATATAGGACCTAACTAGAATTACTGCTACGTGTTTTCCACTCACCCATTTTTCCCATTGCTCCTTCTTCTTGCCTTATTTCAGTGACATCAAATGTTTTTCCTTTAGGAAATTAAGCATTTCATTTTTAATATAGACTTTTATGTATGTGATAAAATATAGAGCTATATATACAATCAATTTATCAAAATCTACCTAAAAATTATAAAACCTTAGATCAGTCTAATTTCATTCTTGGTTTCTAGCTGAGTTACATTTTATTTCCTTCTTAAACTTTGTACTTCTGGGTTGATTCCATTACTTTGCTATTGTCATTTGAGCTGCGATGAACATAATAAGGGAACAGACAACACTTATATGCAAATATCTAACCCAGATGTTCATCAACTGATAACTGGAAAAATAAGTTATATTACACACACATGAAAAATACCAATCAGCTATATAAAGTTTGAAATTCCATCATTCATAATAAAACAGATGCAAGTAGAGATCATTATGTTTGGCAAAATGGTGAGTACCAAAACATAAATGTTATTCCATAATTTATGGTAACAAATATGAAGAGAAAAAAGTAAATGCATAAAATATGAACCATGTTAATACTTTGAGATTTAGATTCTGTTACTAGCCCTTATGTATACTTTTTGAGAACTGTACATTTTATACATATGACCTGTTGAATTTTTTACTATGTAAAGGGTTACATTTGTGATTAGATCTTCCAAGTATTCCAATTCTAAAAATTAAAAGAAAAACAAAGCAAGGGGGCAATGAGAGGAAGGCAGGAAGGTAAAATAGAAAGTATCACTTTTCTCTAAAAACTGTATATTAAATTGATAAAATTTTGTCCTCTGTACATAATTTTTAAATAAACACTAAAATATATGTTCTTTATTGTTGACTTTATATATTATGTACTTTAAATATTAAGAATCGAGGTTAGGAATTTTTTTGTATTTATTCTGATTCAGTTCTGTTGATCTTCCAATATGTGTAAGAGATTATTCTCTTAAATTTTGGAAAGTTCTCATGTAATTTTTTTCCTAGCACTCCTTCTTCCATTTCTCCCTTTTAAGAATGATAACTGTTGAAGAAATACTTCCAACATCCTTTGGCTGACATAGTCCACCTTAGAGTCTCCACCTGCCCAGACACTTGCTGTCAAAGCTTGGCCGGTAGGGTTGTCCGATTTGTTCTGCCCTATATGGTATTAGACACAATGAAATCAGCAGCATCTCAGAACTACCAAAACCACTGAAGCAGTACGCTCAGAACATGTTTCACTTTGGGGACCCTGGGATGACATCAGGTAGCTGTTCTCCATCCCTGGGTACCGACTGGCAGTGAGGCTGCTAGCAGTGGCCCTCTCTCCATCTTCCCACTTTCCCCAGGTGCAGCAAGAGAAAAGGGGATTGGTAACAGTTGTCTCATCCACCTTTCCCCATTCCTTAACTCTCCCCACTTTAATCAGTGGTCCAGTGGGCATGCATCCTTCTTAACTATATAAACATCATAAAAATAAAATTTATTTATTATTAAAAATAACTGTTGGTGATTGCCCTACAAATAACAAATAGTTAGTATAGTTTATTTTTATTTTAACACGTTGTGTTCTAATTTGGTTATTTTCTACTGTCCTGACTTCAAGTGAATTTACATCTCTGTGTCCATTTGTTAATCCTATACAGTGAATTCTTTTTTGTTTGCTAGCACAGATTTTATATTTCTATCATTATTTTATAGTTCTTTTCCAGAACATTTCTCCACTAAAATTCATCATCTCTTCACACATGTGGTTTGCCTTTTCCACTAGATATCTTAATATTTTTACATTTTATTTATTTTTATTTGAGAGAGAAAGTCCCATCCTCTGGTTGTCTCCCCAAATGCCTGTGATAGCCAGTGCTCAGGCCAAAGTCAGGAGCCAGAAACTAAACCAGTTCTCTCATGGAATCTTGAAGGATCCAACTACTTGAGCCAACATCTGCTGCTTTCCAGTGTACATGTTAATAGAGAACCAGGCTCAGAAGCTGAGCCAAGACATGAAATCATGCTCTCAGATGCAGTCTGGTTCATCCCAAATGCCTGCCTATTCTTCTATTATACAATTGCTCTTTGAAAATTCTATTTCCTACATACCGACATGATTCCAGATATACCACTGTCTTTCATAGAAAAATAAAGTCACCAGCTTTCTAAAAATTGGAATTCTGGTTCTGCATGACAGTTTGGCTGTTAGTTTCTTTGGAATACTAACTTGTTGAGTTATACTTGAGTTTTTTTCAATCCAAACACTAGGCCTCTAGGGAGGATAGGATGCAGTTCTTTGCACGTGATGGGAGCTGGAATTGCACAAATTTTCCTCAATTCCTTTTACCTCCAGGCCTCTAAAGTTGGATGACACAAGTTTTAAGATGCCTCTAAGTTCTGTTGGCAGCATTTATTGTGGAGACTCAACGAAAAGAGTTGGTCGGTGATGTTGTTGAAGTAATTGCATAGCAGCCTGCAAATGTAAGAAGCAATACCCCTACGTTTCACCTTATATAAAAATCAGTCTAGGGCTCGGCACGATAACACCTTGCCTTGCACGCCTGGGACCAATATGGGTGCTGGTTCTATTTCCAGCAGCCCTGCTTCCCTTCCAACTCCCTGCTTGTGGCCTGGGTAAACAGTTGAGGATGGTACAAAGCCTTGGGACCCTACACCCACGTGGGATACCCGGAAAACCTCCTGGCTCCTGGTTTCGGATTGGCTCAACTCCAGCCATTGCAGCCACTTGAGGAGTGAACCATCAGATGGAAGATCTTCCTCTCTGTCTCTCCTCCTCTTTGTATATCTGACTTTCCAATAAAAATAAATAAATCTTCAAAAAAAATCAGCTCTAATTGGATCAAGGCACTCAATCTGCCCCCAGAAACAATTAAACTATTAGAGGAAACCAGGAAGCACTCCACAAGATGAAAATATACGCAGACTTAGGAAAGTCAATAAAAATGCAGGCAGTCAATGCCATAACAAACAGATGGGACTACATCAAACTAAAAATATCCTGTATAGCAAAGAAAAAATCAACAAGGCAAAGAAACAAAATTAAGATCAATATAAACATATATATATTTTTTTTCATAGATGAACAGTATCATGGAAAATAACATACTGAGACGTGAAGATTGATTTCAGTATGAATCCTTATTCCTGAATGAACTCTCAATGAAACTTCAATGTATCTTGACAGTAGGATGCTGGACATTCTACCATTGTCTATACCTGCAATGACACGATAGACTTAATAGCAGAATGAAGGCCTGTGGCTATTTTTGAAAGACTCTACTATTATACTACTATAGAGGAAATCGGTAGGGGCAGGGATTGGGGAGGAAAGCCCGGAGCCTATTGAACTATATATGAAAAATAAAAATTAAGAAAAAAGAGTTGGTGGCTCCAGATTTAGTCTTTGGCTGGGTCTTCTTTGGATTATTTCTATCTGCTCAGCTGCCCTGAATCATTGTAAGTTCACTAAAGCTTGGACTGATTTTTCATATATCATTAATGCTGGCTCTCTTCCACTCCACCAGAAATGGTAACAGACATGATTTTCTCTTCGAGAATCTTCTCTTTTAGAAGTTAGTACAAATAGGGTTTGTCACATATTCTGATTTCTAGTAGATTAAAAACAGCAGCAGCAATTTGATATCTTGCTCAGCTTCTTTTCTTTACCTACCAAAGGCAAATCTCTTTAACGTTAATATCAGCAAAAAAAAAAAATCCTCCTAATAGTGCTTTAATTTTTGCCCATTAAAATGGCTACTTTACTAAATTCCTTTTGGTGGTCAACTGTAAGAAAGTCTATTACCACATTAAATATATCAAGATAAAAAGAAGATAGTGTGACTAAAACCTAGAAGAAGAATCCAAGGCATAGGTTTCTCCAGTTTTGGGAAATGGGAAACAAAGAAATGAGGCAGAGATGGACATTGTGAGTAAGCAGTTTAAGTTTCTTCTTGGGATGCACATTCCCTAGGTGAGTGCTTGAGATTAAATCCCACCACTTCTTCTGATCCAGTTTCTTCTTGGTTCATACCCCAAGAGACAGCAGAGGACAGCTCAGTTACCTGAGAGTTTTTCCCACCCTGGTGAAACAGCTGGATGGAGTTCGACTTTGATCTGGCCCAGCTTTGGGGGCATTCCAAGAAAGAACTAGCCATTCCTGTCTTGCTTTCACTCTGCCATTCAGGTAAATATAAATAAACAAACAAGCATTAAAAGAAGCAAGGCAGAATTGCCAAAGTGAGCAGCTAAGGTCAAGAACAGTCAAATCCCTTAATTCGGTGATTTATCATGTGAAAGTACTTCCTGGAGTTCACGTAAAACTTGAAGTAAAAGCATATGTTTATTTTGGTACATTTTTGCAATACATGCCAAAATGGAAAATGCATTTATGAAAAATATATGAATTTCAAAAGTATTTTTACTAAAGTAAACTCGTCATTTCATTATGTCTGATTTTTTAAAGTATCCTCACATGATCCATTTATTAGTTCATTAAGTCAGAAAATGTTCGGGAAGATATTTTTATGTAGAGTTTTCTTGTAGAGATAGGTTTGTAAAAGAGCAGAAAAGAATTAATTTCTGTGTATACTGAAACAGTATCTTAAGCGACTCTTTTTGGCTTTTGTCTATATGTTTGACTGCAAATATCGCTGTCCAGCTGCATGATGCTGTTAGGAAGCACAGCAGACAGCTGTTGTACAACTCAAGGCACCAGCGTTCTCACTTGACATCAAGTCAGGTTGGTGCTGGGTGGGAAAATAGAATCTTCTGGACTCTGGATTGAAAAGTTTTTTTTTAAAAGAATCCAGTTCAAACAATAACTCTGCAGTGGCAGGAAATTGATTCTCAAAAACACAATGTCAAGGCCATAACTACAGTGACAACAAGACAAGGACAGGTACATAAAGTGAGAAGTTTTAAGAAACTAAGTCCTACATGATTTTTAAAAATTGATCAGAAACATAAGGCAGTATATGAGTGCATGCGACTCAGGTGTTGGCTTGTGTTCTGAAAGAATATCATCCTGTGAAAAGGGGAAATTTATGAAAATAATGTCTCCAGGATTTGCTTTTTTTCCCCTATTAAACAGCAACTTTAAAAGTCCATGTCTCGGTTTATGCACTCTTTAGGTGGTTCTGTGGTTTGACTTGACAGAATTAGTCCCCAGTGCCAGCCTCTGCCAGCTGACAGAATTAATCCCCAGTGCCAGCTTCTGACAGAGAGACCTGGGAGGGAAAAAGTGGGTTCCCCTTCTTGGGTCACTATTCCCACGGGAGGGCATGAAAACTAGGACAGGGGCTGGGATGGCTAGATAGAGAGGCACTCAACAACATCCGTGAGGGCTGGATGGTTGAGTTGGTTAGATAGAACTAAGCTTTAATACCCAATGACAAGTACAAGAGCCAAATGAGATGGGGGACAGACTGGTCTTCTGCTACACATACTGGCAAACCAGGGTAGGGGGCGGGCCTGGTGGGGGTTACTGTGGGTCGCCCCAACTAGGCTGCAGATCCCACTGGTTGATGTAAGGGCCGAACCAGACTGGACTGCAACACCCATTGGTTCCAGTGCAACTCGGGACTGAAAACAGAACCAACCCAGCAACTGCAACCACCAGCTGATCCGGGTGATAGACTGTGCCGGGCCCTGTGCTTGCTAGAACATACAAGAAACTAGTCTGGGAATACCTCAAAGTATCTTTGGAGATCTCCCCAATCGAACTGCTGGACTCAGAACCCTAACCAAGAAAAGACAGAAGAAAGAACAGGTCAATCATTCATCTCAGCTATATGTTGGCAGCGAAATACGGGGCAAACGGAGACTTTATGATGGACCATATCAATCAGTGGACAACCTCATTGAGCGAAACTGGCAGCGATTCGTAACTGGAGAACTATTAAAACCACTTGAGCAAACATCTCAGAGCATGTCCCACATCTGGGACTTGGGGTGGGCGGGAAACCGGGTGGGGCTTCTCCGTCAATATCCCCCTTTACCTCAGATACACAATGGAAACAATATGGACATAATAGTATTACCCACTTCCCTATACCCCCTGAACCTTTTTTTTTTTCCTTTAACCGTAATTAACTATGTAAAGATTGTCAACAACAATACAATAAAATAGATTAAAAAAAAAAAGTCCATGTCTCTGGGCCAGCAGGCTAGGCTGCCCTTTGTGATCCTGGCATCCCATTGTCAGCAAGGATTCAAGGCCTGGCTCCCCCATTTCCAATCCAACTCCCTGTTAATGAGCTTGGGAAAGCAAGGAAAGTCCTGCCATTCATTTTAGAGACCTGGATATCATGGAGCTCCTTATTTCCTCCTGGCCCAAATATGACCATTGTGGACACTTAGGGAACCAGTAGTTGAATCTCTTTCCTTCCATTTCAAGTAAAATAAATATATCATTTTCTCTTATAAAATAAATGTATCTTTTTATAAAAAAAAAACAGCTCACGAGCTTTGGAACTAGAAATTTTTCCAAAATTCTTAGAGAAAAAAACTAAACTATTTTCTCTCAATATAAGAATTACTGAGCAGCTAACAATTACAGTATTCTATTTGTCAGTGATGAAACAAAACATAGTAAGAAAAAGTCTCCACTTCCAGAAATCTCACAACTTAATAGGAGAAATCATATAAATTACAAAAAAAAATGATGACATTACATCCAATTCCCTTAATAAGAAAATTCCATAGTTGAAATTATTAAAATGTACTTTTTCAATTTGTATCATTAATGAGTGAATTAATTTATTTTAGCAGTCATTCATTCAATATGCATTATGTCCTTGTAAGATAGTATGTGTGTACAATCAGTAATTGCAAAAACATGGAAGCAGCCAAAATGCCCATCAGCAGAGGATTGGATAAGAAAGCTATGGTTCATCTACTCCATGGAATACTACTCAGCTATTAAAAAAAACAAAATGCAGTTCTTTGTGGCCAAATGGGCCAAACTGGAAACCATAATGCTAAGGGAAATGAGCCAATCCCAAAAGGTTAAATACCACATGTTTGCCTTAATTTAAGATGATATGATGTTATGTATAACATGTTATGTTATGTATGTTATATGTTGTGTATAAACTAAAATTGAAATGTCAATGAGGTGGTCACAGAAGGTGGTTAAGAACTCGCATTTATTTTTAACATATTGGTTACTTATTACAATGTCAATTAATTCCATAATGATGTAAATTTTTGTTGATGGTATGTTGGAGCTTGTAATTGACCGTGATGATACTCTGCTGGCTCTGTCTTCAAACCAGAGAGGGTATACCTAAGAAACCGTTGAACTTGACTGGACAATAAGATGCTGGACTCTATGTTTGGTATATGCTTGCAATGGGGGAACCACAACTGAAACTGAACTGTGGTTATGCAACAAGGTGGGGGAATCCACCATGGAGGGAGGGCTTGGGGAGGGGTGGGGAGAATCCCAGTACTTATGAAACTGTGTCACATAATACAATGTAATTAATGAATAAATTAAAAAAATGTTTGAACAAAAAAAAAAGATAGTATGTGTGTGAAACTATTCTTTTAATCTGGATCTCTATTCCTGTAGCAGCTTTCATGCCTTAAGAATACAGATCCCTACCACTTCAGAAAGAGAACATACTATATAATTGATAGGGGCACTGTGATCTATTTCAAACTACTTTTTTATTCAAAGAAAATAATTGTGTTGACATGTAGGGAATTTATTGACAATCCTGTGAATTTGATTTTTAGGTTGATCAGTCCAGGTTAGAAAAAAAACTTAAGCTGACAAATGAGCAAAATCGAAAGTATTCCTACCTCAGTGTTGCCTCTCCGTGTCCCAGCCTGCATCAGTCCACAACCCTTACTTGCAGATTTCACTTAAACCCATTTTTTAGTTTTAGTCACTTCAAGTTTTATTTAATGTGCAGTGAAACTGATTATTTGCAAAACAAATTTTTTATAGTATCTGATCTGATACGTATCAGCCTTCATTATAAAAACAAAAACTAATCCTCTATGAATTTTCTTATGGATCTGTGGATTTTTTTGGTCATTTGATGATTGTGAGAGTTAAATTTTAATTCCACAATAAATTTGTGCTTAGGCAGGATGTAGGGTATATTCCACAGCATGTGAAGTTTAGAACATTAAAACAGAGAAGGAAACATTTGAAAAAAGTATTAAATATTTTGGTGCTTTGCCCTATTTGAAAAAAAAAAAGCTAATAAAATAGGTAGATTTCCCTTTTCAACGAAAGAAAAACATCCATTTTTTATTGTGACTCAGGATAGAGGAAAGCAAAGGAAATATGAAATACATTTTAGCTTCTTTAATACTAAAACATCTTGAACCTAAGTAACTGATAAGCAAAAGAAGCTAGACTCACAGTCTTTCAAAGTACACTTCCTGTGATTTCAAAGCAGTAGAAGAAGGTCAGTGGTAATCATTCTCACCGAGTGCAAAGAAAGAAAAGACTGCCTGTAATTGTGAGATTACATGGATATATGGCAAGTTAGGGGGGAAAAATTAGAGCGCCATCATTTTTAGAAAGATAACTTTTATCAGGTGTAAGAGGATGAAGCACAGATTTGAAAAGTACTTTTTTTAATTTGTGCAAAATGGAGTTAACACATAATAAATATAAAATATGAAACTGTGCATGATAGGACTTTAACTTATTTGCACTGCAGATGTACTTTTGAAACTGCTCAGAAGATTTTTAAAAACTTACATTTTGTTATTATGGTTCTCAAGAGATAAGCATCAAGGACATTGTTTCATTACATCAACATTCATAGCTGTAGCGAAACCAGAGTGTCGGGTGTCAGATTCAGCTTGAATTTAACTGACCTTCGCGTCTTTGAAGGCTATTACAGCCTCAGAGACTATGAGACTGGCTTTTGTAATTTTCTCAAAAATGATAGAACCTGTCTAAAAATTAATAATTAGACAGCAT
Organism: Ochotona princeps; assembly: GCF_030435755.1. NCBI lineage: Eukaryota > Metazoa > Chordata > Mammalia > Lagomorpha > Ochotonidae > Ochotona > Ochotona princeps. The sequence goes on from NC_080832.1 coordinate 76,812,424, forward strand.
AGGTAGCATTCAAAAGAGTGGCAAATCAGTTAAACAAACATTTAAAAGTACAATAGGTTACTACTGTTTGCCTTTGAGGTCCACAGTCCAAGTAGAAGCTAAACTGACACTCGAACAGAAAGCCCACATGTACCTAACAAATTGGTTAAAATTTTCCCCTTTCCAATTTCACTGAAATAAAATGTGGTTTCCTAAGAGAGGACAAGTGAATAGGAGGTGATGTTATCAAACATCTTTGAAACTGAAATTGTTAATAGTTGCCACAGACCAGGATCTCATTGATAGGTTAGCCTGGGAGAAACCTCAGGGATACAGACATGCCTTAAGAGATGCCTTAGATAAACTGAGATTTCAAATTTAGTTAACAAGCATGGGGGAGGGAGATTCTGAAACCAAAATCAGGAGGATCACTGTGAACTCCGCAGGCTAACAGGGTCTGTGCAGCCCTCTATGCAACCTCTCAGTAGAGGGAATGATGGCAATGGTACTTTTTTCCAAGGTTAAGGAAGGTAACTGCTATCTTAGGAGACTAAGCAGACAGCTTAGGGTGCTTCACCCACTCAGTTTAGTGTCTGTCACCCTCCGCAGCAAGGCTGACTTCAAGGTACATCACAGCTCTACAGGTACGCAAAGGAAATTAAGAAGAGATCTCTGAAAACTATGCTCACATACCCCATTCTCACAGTCTTCTTAGTTAACTGGGAAGCTGACTAGTTTACCCTCAGATATTACCACCTAAAATGAGTCTTATCAATCAGTTGGCATGTCTTCACTTGAACTGCTTGTGGACAGACTCCTTGCCCGTCTGCTTTGATCAGTGTCCTGAGCCTTCTCTTTCCTAGATCCACTTGTGCAGTTCCCCATAAAATCTGATTTAACAAAGGATCTGCTGAGTCAGTTTAACTAAAGCACCTGACCTTTAAGATCTTATCAACTTCAGTATCTGATCATGTTCCTCATCCTCCCTCATCTCTCCAATAATGTTGGTCAACCTGCATATCTTGAGAGAATTCCATTGGGTCAAGTCAGTCAGAATCTCCTTATCCTTGGCCTTTCCTCAGTAATTTTCTACCCACTCTCTTCTGTCTACTCTGCTTCTTGGCTTTACATGGCCAATTTCCCATGCTGGATTCAGAGTGAGCCCAACATCTCTCCCCAATTGTAGGATCCTCTTGAGGTGATCCTTATACTATTTGTGATAATTTTGAATAAAGCTTGGCAGGTAAAGACACATCTTGCAGTGCTGGCATCCCATTTTGGTGCCTGTTCAAGGTCCAGCTGCTCCACTCCCACTCTAGCCCACCAAAAGATGGCCTAAGTGTGCTTGGACCTCTGTAACATGTGGGAGACGTGGAAGAAGCCTCTGGCTATGGCATTGGAACAGCCCGGCTGTCAAGGCCATTTGCAGGGTAAAACAATAAATGGAAGATAACTCTCTCTCTCTCTCTTTCTCTCTTTCTGTCTCTCAGTAACTCTGCCTTTCAATTTAATATATTGATCTTAAATAAACATTTTAAAGAAATATTATTGGGACTGAGTGCTTATTACAGTAGTTTAGGATACTGCTTGGGATATCTGCATCCCATAGAAACTGCCAAGGTTTGAAATCTGGCTCCATCTTCTACTCTAGTTTCTTGCTAACGTGTATTCCAAAGAGGTAGAAGGTGATGGCCCGAATGCCGAGTCTCTGCTAGTCATGTGCAGTGAATTGCATCCTCCTGATTTCAGCCTTACTCAGCCCTGCTGGTGCAAACATTTAGAGTGATGAAAAGCTCAAGAAACTCCCTCTCTCCATCTTTCTCTCTGCTTTTCACGTGAAACAAAACAAAAATAAAGAAAAAAACACTTGTTTCAAAAAAAAGTTTCTGTCAGTATAAGCTGATCCTCTGCCCTGTGATGCCTGCACCCCATTTGAGTGCTGGTTAGCTCTGGCCTATTGTGATCCTTTGATCCTTTGAGAAATGAACATGTCAAGGAAACCTCTCTGTAATATCTGCCTTTAAGCAAAACAAAACAAAACATTTTTCTTTAAATCCACAAGAAGAGGAAAGCAGCTTACTACAGTAATCTAAGAAAAGACCGTCTGGGGAAATAGATTCAGGAATATGCAGAAAGTTTATGACAGCTAAGCTAAATCATTGATATCTATTCATTGCTGTTAATCAGCAAGTAAAGTTTATAAGAGACTTGAAGAAAATCAGCAACAATTTGAAAACAATCCAAAGACAGAACAAATGATGCCAGAGGAAACCAAAGTTACTTATTGGACATAATAAAGCCAGGAAAACATTTCACTCAGCTTTTAAGAAAGAGTATATTACAGATATATTTAAACATTTAAAAAAAAAAAAAGAAATCGGATTACTGTCCACATCAAACAAGAATGGTCAGAACTAAAACTTATTCTATAAAATCCTATTAAAGAACTCAGTAGAAAAATCCATGGGCCTTACCTATCCTCCAATTTGAAAGACAGAGTTGGTGAACCAATGAAGCAGCGAATAAGAATATAGCAATTATCAATGAATAATGACAAGTCATTGCGAGTAAATTCCAGAGTCTTTTGATGAGTTTTTGAATATGGATATGGGGAAACTTAATATATAGGAATAATTTAATATTAGAAAAATGTGTCGCAATTAGGAAAGTGCAAATCTTCAAACTTAAAAAAAACAATTAATCAATGTTATTTAGGAACTCAAAATACAATGAAAAAAGTAGTATACCACAAGGTGCTAAATACTGATTTAAAAACAGACACCCCAGAAAAAGCAGTGATTTGGGTCAGCATTATGAAGAGTGGATTAAGCTGCGTCACTTGATGCCAACAGCCCACAGGGATCACGCTGGCTGCTAATGGCCTGGAAAGGCAAAGAAGATGGACCCAGTGCTTGGCACACACGTGGGAGACCTGGGGGAGCTCCTGCGCCTGGTTTTGGCCTGGCTCAGCCCTGACTATTGTGGCCATTTGGGGAGACAATCAATAGAGGGAAGATCTCACACTCCGTCTCTCTCCCTCATTTTCTACCTCTTCCTCTTTCTCTCTGTAATTTGCAATTTTAAAAGAAATAAGCAAATTTTTAAAAATCACAATGGTCCCACATTTTGCGGCATAAGAAGTTGGGCTATTTTCCCTCAGAAGAATGTAGAAATACTTCTTATAACATTGTGACTTATTAATAAACTACTTTTTTGCGATTTGTAGAATTAACAAGTTGCTCATGTTATATTTTATAGCTGAGTCACTGATGGTATCAACATCAATCAATAAGTATTTAATATCAAATCACAATGTAACCTCTGTACAAGGCTTTCCTGAGAAATTCAAATATTAAGAGTGGTGGCAAAGTTTTAAATTTCAGTGAAAATATTTTCAGGGTCTTTTCATTAGAATCTTTGTGCAGTGACAAGGAACCGACTATTTAAGCCAGGAAGGCCTTATAATACACAGGGTCATATACATGAAATAACACATTACCTTATCATCACAACTATTAAAGCTACCAGATTCTTCAGGTAAAACAACCACTGGCCTCCAGAGGCCCAGAAAAGGCTTCGCTGGGTGCGCATCACGGCAGAGAGGAGCTGACTCGGACGGCAGAAAATCAAAAGCAAATACAGCAATCTGCTCATGTCAGGGCAGAATCTTCACTTCTTTTACTATTTGAATTTTACTTTTCATTTTAGTCCCAGTACTTATGTATGCTGTGTTTTTTTCTACTCTAAGCAAAATTCAAACATTTTATGGAAAACAGAACAGAAAACATAGATAAATGAAAATATCGTTTCAGTTAAAATGTAGAAAGCAGATAAAATTTCTATTATTTTAGAAAAATCAATAATGGGATGTGATTCTCATTTTTTTTCACAGAATTTGAACACTCCTTTACCAGAAGCTATTTAGTCCCTAATGTTAATGATTTAATTACTTAAATGGTAAAATACCATCCATCAAAGGAGCAAAATGATCAACTGAAACTCTTCAACAACAAATTTAATCTTCTCTAGATAAAGCATTCAAAATATGGGGCTTTCTATTCGCGTCTCAACAGGAGATGAATAAAGAAGGAAATCTTATATAGGCAGAATTAAAACAGATGTAACGTAGCTGTTGCAATCTTGGTTGCTCAATCAGTCATTTGGGTGTTTTTGAGGAAACAAAGAGTCAAAAAAAACACAGGATGGTGAAATCTGAAAACAATATGTTGCCCCTTTTCACTTTCATGGATCATAGATTTTCATAAATTATTTTCAGATCCATATCTTCTAAACTGTTGACTCAGTTAACTGATAAGCAAGCTTCACTGTGTACGCATTAAATGCAGAACTCCTCACTATTTTAAGAAAAACATCATCAGCATTAGTGCTGATGACTGCCTTTGGGAATAAACTGGTGACATTTATTTTTTTTCACAGATTTATTTATTTTTATTGGAAAGGCGGATATACAGGAGAGACAGAGAAGAAGAGCTTCCGTCCGATGATTCACTCCCCAAGCAGCCACAACAGCTGGAGCTGAGCCAATCCGAAGCCAGGAGCCAGGACCTTTTCCAGGTCTCCCGTGCAGGTGCAGGGTCCCAAATCTTTGGGCCATTTACTACTGCTTTCCCAGGCCACAAGCAGGGAGCTGGATGGGAAGCGGGTCCACCGGGATTAGAACCGGTGCCCATATGGGATCCTGGGTGTGCAAGGCCAGGACTTTAACCACTAGGCTATTGCGCCAAGCCCCAACTGGTGACATTCAGAGCTTCTATAATAAAGCAAAGCCTGTTTCAACAGTTTTCTGTTTAATGATCTTTTCAAATCCTTATTGTCACAATATTTGGGTATTACAGATTATTTTTCCATTGTAATAATGCTGTTTACCCTAGACCAGAAAAAAACATCAATATTATAACACTACCTTTCCAGACATACAGAAAATACAAGAGTGAAATAGGGTGTTTGGGGATCCTCTGTACCTAGTAAAATTGAAGATCTGTTAAAACTGATTTTCATGGTCTTCTACGTTGATGCTGTAAAATTGGCTAGTGTTCATTCAATAATGTTCGTGGCAGAAGTGCTGAAAAGCTTCAACATTTAACCTTTACAAGTGAGAAATATTATTAAAATAACATGAGTCAACCCAGAAGGAAATCTAGAAATCTATCTATCTCTGAAGCTGTTTTCTATGTTTGGAAGAGGCAGGGAGGATTGGTTGAGATGACAATAATAGTTTTACATAAGACCTTTTTTTTTTTTTTTTGTGCTGAGAAAGACACTTGTGTAGGACCATAGAAAAGAGTTTGGAACTTAAGAATTTAGAAAGTCTTTCAGTTTAACCACATAACAAGGGGAAATTGTTAACATTTAAACAAATCTTGTGTTCAGATGATAATGCCTCTGATCGTCTGGACTCTCCCCATGCTGCTCAGAGCATTCAGGGAATCGGACTTGTGGAAACTTTCTTCCACCAATGGGAGGTGACCGTGATCTCTACCTTAAATTCACGGCGCCTGCACGTCTCCTTAAGTAGACAGAGACTACCAACATTACTGGTCTCAAAGCACGTTTGAATTCTAATGAGTAAAAGTTTTTTCAGTTTACCTTTTATTTAACTTTTGCCACATATGCAAAAGTTCAGTATCATTAGTCAGTGTTAGCACAGCTGCCTAAATGCCTCTATATTTCTTTGTGCCCCCATTGTTGGGTTTATACTAAAGCTCCTGGGTAAGCAAGAATCTTGCCTTTTTTAAATGTAATTTTATTACTATAGTCAAGGAAATATGTGCTTGAAGAAAAAAGTTAACTGTGTGTGTGTGTGTGTTCATGAATAGATGTATATTTTTCAAGAATGGAGATTCACAAAATGTACATGAATGTAATCATGGCAGAAGGACGGGAAGGAAACAGAGAGCCGAGGGAGGAGAGAGTGGCTACTTTACACTAAGATTTCCATTGGCTTAGGTTTTATAGTGACTTGATGTTTTATATAAATATGCCAAAGTAAAGGAATCAAAAGCATAAATCTTCTACCTACTAACAAAGTCTGGATTTATGTCATTTGCTGCTTTTCCAAAAAGTCTGAAAATTTCCAAGAGTAGAGCCATTACTCAGTGACTGGAGAGACAGATGGGCTAGAAAAAAAGAAGAAATTGCTGCGTCGCTTGTGTCTGAATTCTTCCAGGCATCTCTGAAATAAAAACTAATGCTGACAGAGAATATATGAACTTATCCATTGATAAGTTCATGAAAGCAACAGACTGTAGAACTGCATTTTAGCATAGAGTTATTTGGAAGAGTTTAGGATTGCAGTACTTCAGATTTTAACAGAAATCTTTGTCTTAGCACTCTCCAGCAGTAGAGTTCACTATCATTTTAAAAACATATACATTATTCACTAGTCAGTGTTAGCACAGCTGCTATTATGAGAGAAAAATCAAAGGTCATGGATAGCAATTATATTAGTTGTGTGATGGCTGTACCATTTCAATTTTGATTTAACATCTATCACTACCTCGGACTATTAATTGTTTTAATGAGGTATTAGATAAGCTAATTATCTCATTTTAAGTTCATCTGAGATGACTTACTCATTGTTGTTATGTAGGTGATTCTTGCCAGTTGCTTCAACTATTATTACAGAGAGCATGACATTTGTAGAGGCTATTTTCCCCTCCTTCCTTGTATGGTCTCCTGTGCAGCATGAGGTAACCGTCAGTCGCATGGCCAGCGTGAGTCATGTACCACTTTCTATTTCCATCCATCTCAATGGGGATATTTCTACTTGTCCAGTGGAAGCTCCTTGAGAGCACAGCCTGGCATGTTCATTCAGTACAGACTATCTTTCCTACTTCCAGAACATTCATACAGAGGATGCACAAATGACAGTTCAGATTAATAGGTCATTCCTGCTTGCAGAATTCCTATAAAATATTCTCATTTGAAGTCAACTTTGCGCTGAATACTCCTAGAAATTATGCCGGGGAATGCTTTATCCTTTTCCTTTTTGCACTATTTTTCCCATTCCTGTCACTTTAGAAATAGCTAGGAAATTTACTCACAGAAATCAGTTGAATAATCCCATTGACAAATTTCAATCATTTGAAGGAAATGGATTGAAATTGATAAACAGCAACACATAATGTGTTTGGAATAGTCATAATCCATTACCCTGATCAATCCAGTAATATCTGTACTCAACAACACCAATTTTGAAAAAAATAAACCCAGCTTCCTTCCACTACTCGCAGCTTAGTATCTTTTATCCTCTTCTGTGTCATCATAGGGAAGGATTTTTGGCATCTGTTTGTCAACCCTTATGAATACCTCAGTTCCCAGGTTTCTTTTCAAAAGAAATCTGGTATGACTTTCGGAGCATTTTATGCAATAGTAAATGATAATGACATTTTCAGAAAGACAAGGAACTAGCAGTAATCACCATGAGCACACTGCCTACATGACCTATTTCTGATTCAGTTCATATTTCACCTAGTCCATCTTGCCACATGAAGGTTCCTTTACTTAGAATGGATGCATTGGTTTACTCCCTAATTGTGATCACCATGTGATTATGGGATACACCAATTTTGAAACCAGTTGGGCAGAGAGGCAAAACTTAGCTGCCAAATGCAGATGTTTCTAGAAAGGAAAAAATTTGAACACACATTTTCTGCAGATTTGATTTTAAAGATAGAAGGATAAAAAGTGAGGCAATCATCATCATTCTGGAAGAGTACACAAGTGCCAGACTTCTAAAACAAGTCAAATAGGGATTGGAAGAACACATTGGAAGTCTAAATTGGTTTAACATATTGATGAGCTAACTTTTAATGCTAAGAACAGAGAGCTGCATTTAATGTTTAGAACAGAGATCCTCTGGAACGTAGATGGTGATTTTAAAAATTAATATTAGCTTTAGTCGAAGAGATTTTAAGATTTTCAAGTTCTCTTCTTCATTTTAAGTCAATTAGCTTTAGCCATCACACATATTTTCCTGCTTTGCTGTCTTTCAGGATTCCCACTTCACATTAAAATCTGATAAGATTCCAAGTGAGATTGAGGCAAACCAACAGTCTAGATTGAGTGGCATTTGGCCCATTGCTAAAATTGTAATAGAGATTTATGGTTCTGACTTAAAGAGCTTTCATCTAGACTATAACAAGAAAAAGGTATGAATCCCGTCATTATAGTTTTTTGTCATTTATGCTATTTAATAATGTGTTCAGATTTTTGAAGAAAAAATGAATAGAGACTTCCAGATAGTGTTTCCACAAAACCTTTAATCATCCACTTAAATCTTTCCATTTAACAAAGGGAAGCATGTAATGAAGTATAAAGTTGATAGGAAAACAAAGCTCCCTAAATACTTATATTTATTTATAAATTTTGACCTACAAAGAACAGAAACACTAAAACAACTTTGCCTAGGCTAATGTCTCAACTACAGTGAATACTTAATGATGGACTACTCTCTCTTGTACTTTGTAATAACTTGGATGTCATTTCTACCCAATCTTGATTTCATCATTTAGTGTTTCATTTCCATCAAATCTTTGCTTTATTGTTTAATATTTCATCATTTATTGACTTCCACTTTTATTCATCAGACAATTGCCTCCAATTTTTTTAAAAAGAAACATTTACATTTGAATTCTTCATGGTGGCATACAAACGATTAATTTATTTAAAAAGATTTGCTTGAAAATATTGTTTTCTTGCACATATGCCAGATACAGTGCTGGGTGAATGAGACAAAACTAAGTGGCAAAAAGTCTCCTCATGTGGAATTTACAAATGAGAGAGAAATGCTGATTGAATAAATAAACCAGATTACAAATTTTAAATTCCCTCAGGAGAAAGAAGAGGCAACAACTGCATCAAAGGATACTTCTCTTTTGTTTCTCATCTATAACACCTTTTAACAGGCATGTGCAGACATTTCAGCCATGCAAAAAAGCATTCTGCTTCTCCATACTAGTTGCACACTGTGGTCCAACCAGTTGCGCTTGTCTTCCAGCTTCCTGCTGATATGCCTGGGAATGCAGACCAAGATGGCCCAAGTACTTGGACCCTTGCATTCTCATGGGTAATCCAAATGAAGATCTCAGCTGCTGGCTTCAGCCTAGCCCAGCTACTTTGGGGGAAAGATCCATAATCATTTTTTCATCATCATTTTTGCTTGTGTCAAGTTTAAGATGTACTTCAGACATTCAAGAAACACCAGTGGACACTTTTCTACATATCTTGAGTTTATTAGAGAGATATAGTATGAAAATACATGTTTGAATTGTTTAAAATTTCTGTGGGAACCACAGAATTTAGTAATCCAAATACTATATAACTCATTTTTATGTGTTATATAAATAAAGCTGTGTGTATGTATATATACATATATAATATGCATTATGAAATGCCTGAATCGGAGTAATTAGCCTGGGCTAACTCACACACTTTTTATTTCTCTGTTGTTAGGAAACTTAGCCAATGCTAAATATACAATATAGTGTCATATAGTCACCATAATGTACAGTATATTTCTTGAACTTTTTCCTCTTGTGTGACTAGAGTTTACCATAACTTATCACTTCCAGTATAGCCCCTGTTAATCACCATTCCACTCATAGCTTATACAGGATTGACATTTTTTATATTAAGTATAGGTATCCTCCGATTTCATTCTTGCTATTGAAATGACAGTATTTACTTTTAACAACTGCATTCTATTCCATTCCATGTATTTACCCATCCATTGGGTTGAAGAGCCTGACAGACACTTCTCTGGAGACCATTTCTTGACTACTATGTATCTTGACCATAGTGACCCTGTCAGTGAACATTTTTTCCACAGACTTATTTCTCTTCCTTTCTAAACATCCCAAGCTTCAGCACTGACAAATCATAAAACAGTTCTATTTTATAGCTTTTGAGAAACTTCCATGCTTTTTTGTACTGTGGCTACACAAACTCATAATTACACTGACACTGTGAAAAATTTCCCTTCTGCTTACATTCTCACCAGCACTGGATTTCTTTCATCTTTCTGATAGTAGCCATTCTAACAGATGTAAGGTAATATCAAAATGTGCTTCCAATTTTAATTTCCCTGATGATCAGTGCAGCTGAATTTTTTTTTAACTTTTAGAGTGGTTCTACAGTTTCTTGTGTAATGTTTAAATGAGAATCACCATTTTAAGACTGAGACAAAGAGCAGGAATTGGAAAAGTCTTGGGAGTGAATAATGTTATAAGGCTAAAAAGAATAGTTCAGGACATGGAATGATGCATGCTACTTTGTTAGCATAAAAGGAGCATCATCTTTGGACATCGAGACAAGAATTCTGTAACCCCAACAGGAATGTCTGAGTTTCAACAAATTGATTGGGGCATTTAAGAGGCATATTTAAGACATATTTAAGAGGGGTGAAGGCAGAGAGAATATGTAGTCTTCATTGAAAAGAACCACATTTCTAGAATCTGAAATATGAGTAAATTGACTTATACAGCTAGCAATTTTCAATATAAATTTATAATATTTTTTTATCAGATGGGGAAATTGCAAAATAATGGCAAAGATAATGATGGTTCACATTAGCTTAAAATTATTACAATTTTAATCAAATGTAGAAAGATCTTAATGGAAAAAGACATTGTCAAGTTGAGAGAATGTTATTGCAAAGTCACGCAGAAGGACCAAAGTCATTTGCACTGGGAACAAGGGGTAGTTTGACAAGTGAGCAGCAGTAGGGTTACTCAAGACTAAACATGTAGATTTGCTTTTTACCATGAAGAGTCTTGAATTCCTTACCAACAAATTTTAACATATTTCTATGAAATCAGAGCAAAGACATCCTGTACTTGGTTTTGCATTTCAAAAATCCTAATATGGTGAGATGGCTGTGGATTAGAAAACTATTCAGTTTTCCCATTAAAAATGATTGAAATCTGAGTCTCTCACTTATTAACAAAATGAAAACGGAGATGATATTTGGTGAGACCTTACAGAATGAAAATGTTTCAGGAGCTGACAAGTGACAAGGAGAGAAAGGTAGAACATTGCTCTCTAAAGTTTTGAATTTGATTGACTAAGGCTTGAAGGTTAGAAAAAGGACAGTGAGGACTCTTTACAGTGACAGCAAAATGGTAAGTTTCATTCCAATCTTACGGGAGTTTCTGTGTTGGCTGAACACTGTCAAGATTGAGGAAACTGCTGGAAGTATAGTGAGAAGGCAGGGCTAGAGATCATGAATTTGGGGAACTTGATGTGAAGGTGATAAATGAAACCATAAAAGTGCCGAGTTTCAAAAAATTACACAGCTGGGGAAAGTAAAAAGAATGACAAATTAAAATCAATATTTAATTGTATCTTCTCTCTCCTTTACAATTCTGAAAACTGACATCAGAATTTCTTCCTGCGTGTTCCATGAGAAAGATATTCTGACTTTGTAGATGAAACATGCTTATGCTTTGTTGTACAAGAAGTCTTATGTTTTTAAAGCAAATAAAGGTGTTTAAAAAAATTTAAAAAAGAAAAAAAAAGAAAAGAAAATCTAGAATCTGTTCAAGAGGGGGAATTGAATTGGTAAGATGAATGGGTGGAGTCTGAGTCAGAGACCAGAGAGAGATTTGGCAAGTATTGATTTCAAATGTGAGTTCTGGAAATAAACATAGTATAAAAGATATCAGTTATCTTAAAAGCAGTTTATTGGAGATAATTATAATATCAGTGAATTTCTGATTATAGTAAATGTATACTAGAGCCTAGGAGATGTATTTAGGCATAAAATTGTTTGAATACTACAAATACAGAAATTCAGTTTTCAAGAAGATGAACAGGTTCTAAAAATGTGAGTTGGGAGAAACTGAACAGCTGGAAAGCACAGAGTGAATAAAAAAGTCATTACTAAGAGCAATATTTAATCTTACTTGTCTTCTACTTTATTTGGTGGCTTTATAGTGGAATTTGAGATCTCATTTGGCAGCTGAATGGACTTCAGTTTTGCAATAAAATTTATAGGTGGTACAATGTGGTTTTGTAGAGAATGATAGAGTATGTCTGTCATCATAATGTCATTTCATAAGAACTTCTGTTACCAAATTTTGCAAACACAACAAATTGAATAACCAATGCTAAAGCACTTAAAACACATATACATGCATACATACATACATATGATACAGCAAGATAAAGACACATATCACATTTGCTGTTTCACTTCCCAAGTGCTGCCATGGCCAACTGAGCTAGCCTAAAACCAGGTGCATGGAAGTCAACCAGGATTTCACATGTAGGAGGCAAAAACAAGACTACTGGAGGTTTCAGCCTCAGCCTCAGCCTCGGAATTGGAAACAATGGGGACTGAAGGCAGGCACTCAGCTATGGGTTATGGATATCTCCTGCAATTTTTAGCCTCCAGGCCAGGTACCTCCCAGTCAGAGTCTTTTAGAGATATATCACAGAGAAGCAATCCTTTATATCTTGTGTAAAACAACCCCTCTCTGTGAAAGAATCTTTTCATTCTCATTTTTTATTACAGTTTTGTAGGTACAGGAATTTTGCCTCTTTTCCTCTCGCTCCTTCCCTCTCCGACCCTTCCCCATTGTCCTCTGCATCTTACAATGATATGGTCCTTCGGCTGTCATTTTCCTCTGCCATTTATATGTGCCATGACATTGCAGGCATAAGCAATGGTACAAAGTCTAACGTGTAGCAGTGGGACTGTTGAAATAACCCTTTTCACCTGCTGTTCTGTCACCTTGTTTTCCCCTTAAAACCACTTATTTTCATACTGTATTTTCTTACAACACTCAGAATCGCTATTTGTTCATCATCTATTTATCATTCTAGGTTTTATGATGATTGGGGTTAGTATCTGTAGCTTCAGATTCATTGCTCTAAGCATCTTACATTTTACTTAACAGAGAGTAGAGCTATAGAAAACATTGTTAACTGAAGGACTGACTGCAGAATGATATATTTATTTCCTGTTGCACTATGTATGCCTTGAGAAAACACTTTTTAACTCATTATTTTAGCCTCCTGCCTTTCTCATTTACTTATTTGATGTGTGAGAAAACTGTTTCTAACTCATTACTTTACCTTCATATCTTTCTTATTTACTTACAGTGTGTGTGTGTGTGTGTGTGTGTGTGTGAGTGAGAAGCATCAGCACATGAAGTAGTACCTGATACAACATTGGCAAGGATGAAATATTTGTTGAATATGTGAGCATTCATCCACAAAATGTTGCGTCTGCTTTTTCTGTATACTAGGCATTCTTTTATGTCCTAAATAAATGAAGATTTACAGATTAAAAGCTATGATAATTCTTCTGTTATAACAGGGGTGAAATAGCACCTGAAGAGTGTGGTACAAAGGGAGGCTATCTCAGCTTGAAGATTTCAGAATCACTGACGGCATAAAGAGAAATTCAATTAAATTAATCACATGTTATCTTTTAGCAATTGAGGAAATTTGAAAACTGCCAATGTCTCAGTCTCCAATGTGAAGGCCATGGCCTGAAGCATATGTGACAAAGTAAATTAGAAAGCCTACTAAAAATAAACACCTCTGTCCTCTTTTCACATGAGAGATGCTGTTATACATGCTGTTATACAGACATACACATTTCAGTAAAGCACAGGAAATGGTTGGATGTGAACCCCTGCTGTACCTGTCTTCTGCAGAAGCAATCTACCCTGTGAGGATGAATTGTTCCTCCATAGATGGTGATTTTATATCCTGAATGAATTCCAACAGATGCAAGTATAGGATTAATTTTTACAATTTGTGTTAAGGAGATATTATTAAGCATATGCTTCTAATGAATTTGTTTTAACCAATTTCACATGATTATAAAACTTAACGTTGCTCGACTTAGAATAAAACTGACATTAAGTCATTTTTCATGGGCAAGCTAGTAAACATTTATTGAAGGAGATGGTAGTATATACAAGTAAGATATAAAACTTAAAATTGGGTACAACATGTTGGTTCGTTGGCTAATCTTCCCCTTGCAAGCACTGGAATTCCATATGTGCTCCAGTTCATGTCCTGGTTGCTTCACTTCCCATCCAGCTCCCTGCTTGTGGCCTGGGAAAGCAGTGGAGGAAGGCCCAAAGCCTTGGGACCGTGCATCCACTTGGGAACCCTGAAATAGACTCATGGCTACAGACTGCATTAGCTCAGTTCTGTTGTGGTTATTTGGGGGAGTGAACCAGCAGACAGAAGATCTTTCCCTCTGTCTCTCCTCTCTGTAAATCTGCCTTTCCAATAAAATTAAATACATCTTTAAAAAAATACCTAAAATGTTTTGAATGGCACAAGAGGAAAATGTAAGTGGCATGCATATACAATGCTTGCATAATATGAACGGACATATGTTTATCCACATCTAGGAAACATGTTTGGGTAAAAAGAGTCTTTGGCCTGATCTTAATGCTTGCTAAACTAATAGGTTCCATTTTCATTCAAGCCTTTTGGCAAGTATTTATTGAACCTTACAAAAAGATAACCTACTTGTGGTTATTTTCCCCTAAGATGCATTTTTGTTATTGTTTCAAAGATCTTTTTGGTATTCCAAGAATTGTTATTTAGAGACAGTTGGATACATTACTGATACTAATGATGAGTAATTGTGTCAAAATTTTATGCATCCAAACTAAAAACATTGTAAAGCATATTTTTCACAATGACAAAAAAAAAAAAAGAACCCCAAAACTATTCAGGGTCCTTAGTTTTGCTAACAACTTGAAGACATGGAACTTCCCTTCAAATTGTAACAGAAACTTCCAGGCATAATTTTCTAAAATGTACTTATTTTATTTATTTGAAGGACAGAGGTAGAAAGAGAGAGAGAAAGAGGTCTTTCATGTCTTATTTCATGTCCTAGATGGCCTCTATGGCCAACGCTGTGTTAAGCTGAAACCAGGAGTCAGGAACCCTTTCCAGTTCTCCCATGTGGTTCCCAGGGACCTCAACCACCTGGGTAATCATCTGTTGCCTTACCCTGGCCATTAAGAAGCTGGATCAGAGGCCTAGCGTGGTGGTAGTCTAGTGGCTCAAGTTCCCACTTTGCACACATCGGCATCCGATATGGGTGCAAGTCCAAGTCCTGGCTGTTCTGTTTCATAACCGGCTCCCTGCTTGTGGCCTGGAAAAGCAGTAGAGGATGGCCCAAAGCTTTGGTACCCTGCAACCAAATGAGAAACACAAGGGATCCTCCTGACTCCTGGCTTTGGATCACCTCAACTCCAGCCCTTAGTGCCTCTTAGGATTGAACCAGCGGATGGAGGATCTTTGTCTCTCATTCTCTCTGTACATCTATCTTTCCTAAAAAAAAAAAAGTAAATAAATAAATAAAATTTAAAAAGAGAAGCTAGATCAGGAATAGTACAGTCAGGATTCAAAAGTGCTTCAATTTGTAAAGCCAGCTTTAAAGACCAAGGCTTAATTTGCTACAACCCAACACCAGGATACAATTTGGCTACAACCCAACCCCTAAATATAAAATTCTGAAGGTGGTAATTCTAGAGACAGTCATTCTCGTTGTTTTTAAGATTATTATTTTCTATGTATAAATTAAATTTTTTCCATTGAAAGTAAAAACGTTGAATTAAGTCTTACTTCCTCTAGAAATCTGTATGCTAAAACTTTCCTTAGTTGTTAATTTTGAAAGTTATGTTGTGGGCCTGGCAGTGTGGCCTAGTGGCTAAAGTCCTCACCTTGAACGCACCAGGATCCCGTATGAGCACTGGTTCTAATCCTGGCACCTCTACTTCCCATCCAGCTCCCTGCTTGTGGCCTAGGAAAGCAGTGGAGGAAGGCCCAAAGGTTTGGGTCACTGCACCCGCATGGGAGACCCAGAACAGGTTCCTGGTTCCTGGCTTTGGATAGGCGCAGCACCGACCGTTGCAGCTCACTTGGGGAGTGAATCATCGGATGGAAGATCTTCCTCTCTGTCTCTCCTCCTCTCTGTATATCTGACTTTGTAATAAAAATAAAAAAATAAATGTCAAAAAAAAGTTATGTTGTATCTGATACATTTTAAAGTAAAACTGCCTTCTTTTATTCCTGTTCTTTTTAAAAATAAATAAATGATTTAAAGGCTTTTTTATACTCTCACCCAAGCCACTCCTTTCCACTTTGGTTCCCCACAAGTCCCATCCATTGATTCCTACTCATGCTGGTGCTACCTTCACAGAGGGCTTGAGAGAGAGAGAGAGAGAGAGAGAGAGAGAGAGAGAGAGAGAGAGAGTGTGTGTGTGTGTGTGTGTGTGGTAGGGGGTGGGGTGGAAACTGTGTTTATGTCTGTAGAGTGTGAAAAAAACGTAGGGTGTGATTATGTTTGAAGTTAGGGTAATATAGGGGTAAATATTTCAATCTTACCACAAAACCTCTACTCCATTTCTATATGATCTGTTATAGAGATGTTAGGCCAAGATTTTGTCAAGGTTTCTTTTATTCTTACTCTAGGTACTATTTTTTTTATAAAATTCTAGATCTGGAAATGATTAATCTCAAGTTTTAAAGCCCTAGAAATCACACTTTAAAGTATGTCACTTAGTTGTCTCTTGACATTTCTTTCTTCTTTTCAAATTCTTTATTTCGTGTTCTTCACTTCAGTGACTCAACATGGTCTTTATGGCATAACCAGAATCCTCATGTGTTCTGAACTATTTAATTTTGTACTATCCTCAGTTTTTTCTTTAATTGAAAAAAGTCTTTTTCAAAAGAAATGTAATTTTTCCTGGCAACTTCTAACTAATGTACAAAGAGTATTATGCAAGAATCAGTAGAAATTACTAACAGCACGTTCGATTTTAAGTATCACTGTAAGGGTGTCATGTGTCTTAGAAAATGCCTTCAGTAAGTGAGCTTGATCCAGGGTGACAAAGCATTTGTGTGTGGTAAGATAAAGTGGTATTCTTGTTCCTAAATGTGTTTTATTAGAAGTGTCTGCAGAAAGTATGATGCCAACTTGTCCTGGCCAGGAAACTGTGTTTAGGCTGCCATGCTGCCTCTAACTTGCATCATCATTGGATTAAACCATATTGATTTTGAACTGGTTTCTTTTAAAATATTCATGTTCATTCTTATCTTCTGGGTCATGGTGTTCCTAATCCTATGCAAATGCATTCCTTATTAATTGTATAATTTTCTTCAATAACAACATTTTGCGCAAATGAATTCATGAATATCATTCAGTCTTTCACAGAGCAGCTGAAGAATTGAATTAGCTAAATTCCCCTGACTAATTAATTTTTTGATGTGGCTTTTATCTTACCAGAGCACGGTTTCTGGGACCTGGATCAAGTCTCTTCATTGCATTAATAGACTTGATGTTATTGACGAACACACCGGAAATAATTTTCTGCACTGATAAAACATCTACTCTGAAAGAAGTAGGGCATATTCGTCTAAAAAGAAATGGGGATAATCACTAATTAAGTGAAATTTTATGGTGGTGGGTAAAACACTGAGTCTAGAATTAATTTCAAAGGTAATAGGGAGTAATAGTAAATTTGATGAAAAGATTGCATTAGATGAAGCTTTATTTCAGTGAAGGAAGAGACATGAGTAGTGAGAAAGTAAGGAAGATCCACAACTAAGTAGAAGTGGAGAGGGCAGAATTGAAAACCATTGAGCTGGATGAAAGTCCAATTTGTGGAGGAGGGTGATAACAAATGATGAAAACCGTGGAGGATAATAATATGGAGGTGAATAATATGGGGGAGATAAAAAGGTGTATGGGGTGCCATTGCAGTTGTAAAATGTGAATATATACTGATGGTTTCTGTTTTGTTCTTAGGTAAGAATCTGGTATGATCAAATACATGTTTGGTGGAGACAGAACATCCTTGAGTTCATTGAAGGAGGAGAGATACCTTATTTTTGAAAGTTTCTATTTTACTTTAAGAGATAAAGATAGCTGATCCGGAGCCGGGAGCTAAAAGCTTCTTTGGACCTCCCACGCTGGTGCAGGGGCCCAAGGACCTGGACCATCCTTGACTGCTTTCCAGAACACAAGCAGGGAGCTTGATGGGAAGTGGAACATTATTCTTCATTACTCTTCAGCGACACATTATCTTTTTAAAAATCTTTTTACATGTATTATTATTATTATCATTTTATGATACAGTTGAAGAGGCTCCCGGGATTTCCCTTATCCTCCCCCCAGCTCCTCCCCCCACCTAGTTCCTCTATATCATTACTATAGTTCTTCATACACAGTCATATGTGCATCATTGCAGGCATGGACAAATCAGCTGAGCTCTAGCCACTGCGGCCACTTGGGGAATGAACCAATGGATGGAAGATTTTTCTCTATTTCTCTCTGTAAATCTGATTTGTCTTACCAATAAAAATAAACAATTTTAAAATTATTATTTTACTTTAAAGTTGAAACATTCAGAGATAAGAGTAGGAGGGGATACAGACAGATCTTTCATCCACTGGCTCACTTCCCAACAGTCCAAATGGCCGGGGCTGTGCCAGTCTGAAGCTGGGACTCCCAAGAGGGTCCAGGGGCCCAGGGATTTGGCCCATCCTCCTCTGCTTTCTCAGAACATGTGTAGGGAGTTGAGTTGGAACTGGAGCATCCAAGACACAAACCAGTGCCCATCTGGGATGTTGGCACCACATACGGAGGATTAGCTTGTTACACTGCCATACCAGCCCCATTAATGCAACCTTAAAAATCAACTCACCAAGATGTGAAAGGCCATGCCTGAATGACAGATGCACAGTTTTTTTTCTCAGAATTCACACTTAATCGCTATATATTCAAGCTTTTCTGGTTTCTGGATGTTAGTATTCACTTAATTTTTAACAATTATTCTTTAATTCTATGTTTAATTTTATCTTTAATTCATTTGTATACTCTTTCTTTGAAATTCTGGGTTTAATGTACTATTTATCATTTTTCTACCTGCAAGATTATTAAAATTACTACTGTAAATTATTAAAGTAAATGATTTACCTATAAAAAGATAAAGATAGAGATGGAAGGAGAGAGGGAGAAAGAGAGAATGAACCAACTCGTGGTTCACTCTTCAACTGGCTATAAGGCAGCAACTGTATTCAGGTCTCCCACATGTGTGGCAGGAATCCAATTACATGATCTGCCTTTCAGCCTTAACAGCAAGTTGAATCAGGAGGAGTGGAACTTAGTCACTCTGATGTTAGATGCAAATTTCTTAACTGCTATGCTAAATGACAACCCCAAAAGAGTAATTGTAGAGTAAGGGAAGGTATGGGAATCTGTGGTGAGTTTTTATTCCTAAAACCCTTTAATTGCAAATACATGATGGTAAGTTTTACATATACACATGGAAAATGTACACATGATTACAACTGATGGTTCAGAAAACCCAAGCACAGAGTCATCCCGTATGACAGTGGGTATATAAACTGATGTTTGCTGGAAGTCACATCAGCTGTTTCAGTATGCTTTACAGTTTTAAGTATCTCATTCTTTTTTAAATAAAATGTTAAACTATGTAAAAGTTTTACATAGTTTCAAGTCAAATGAGGAAAATAAATCACTAAAGTCTTACTACTCTAATGTTTTCTTTATGCGTTCTATATTGCACATTTAGTGAAATACACACCCACAGAAAACTGTCTTTTCTCCTGTGTTTGTATACATGCAAGTATGTGATTATTTCTATAAACATATTCTGTACTGTTTTTCCCTCAAAATATATATGCTGGGGTGCTCTCTCTTTGCAGAAACAGAAATAGTTCTTGTTTCTCTATATAGCTGAATAGCATGCTCAGGATGGCAGTAACATAGCTTATTCAAGCAGTTTCCTCTTGATGGATCTTTAATTAGGATCAAAGTTAACACCCTGGCTTATAGGATATTTAATCCAAGTAAAAAGAGACTACATTGATAATTTAGCTAAATATATTTTTTCAAACTCTTCTCCACAGGGAGTCACTTTTTTTATTTCTTTTATTTTTACTGAAAAGTGAGATTTACAGAGAGAAGACAGAGAGAAAAATCTTCTGTCCACTGGTTCACTCCTCAAGTGGCCACAATGACCAGAGCTGAGCTGATCCAAAGCCAGGAACCAGGAATCTCTTTCAAGTCTCCCATGCGGGCACAGGGTCCCACGGCTTTTGGGCCATTCTGGACTGCTTTCCCAGACCTCAAGCAGGGAGCTGGATGGGAAGTGGAACTGCCAGGATTAGAACTGGTGCCCACATGGGATCCTGTGCAGTCAAGGCAAGGACTTTAGCCACTGTACTGGGCCCAGTAGGGAGGCATTTTTATAAAAATGACAAAAAGAATTTTTTGCCTACACCTGTTTCAGCAATAAATGGATTAAGCTGCTGCTTAGGATGTTGTATCATAGGCTGTAAAATGTCCAGTCATGGTTACCCCATTGTTGGGTAGATGCATACTAATGCATCTGGTGAGACACAAGGAATTGGCTCAAAGGTCCTGTATAGGCTTCTGTCTCTCAAATGGGAGACCCTGGTTCCTAGGTTGGGCATAGCCCAGTCCAGGTTGTTGGAGACATTTTGAGAATATCAGATGAAATATTCCTCTCTTTCTCTCTCTCTCTCTCCCTGTCTTTCTGCCTTTCAAGCAAGTGAAAATAAATACAATAAATAAGCCTTTTTAAAAACAAAAGCAACATCCTCTACAGAGTTGCAAAATCAGATGGTTGAAAATAGTATTTAAGTATAGTTTAAGTTGCTTTCCCACAATTTTGAGTGAAGTAGGCATTTTTCATATGGTTAAGAATTACTCGCATATGTTATATATTGACCATGTCTGATCACTATTTCTCTGGTTTTCTGTTAATCTTTCAATTTTCAACTTTAGGAAATTTTCATATATGAATACTAACACTTTAATATGATAATACAGATCATTTTCCCCCAATCTTAATCGAAATTTTACATTGGTTTTGTGTTTTGCCATGATATTTAGAAATTATTTGTTTCAGTAGCCTTGGACTTGGAATTATAAATAGAAAAAAATGAACTCTCAGCTTTTTATTAGGCAGTACCACTACAGGTTGTAAATTTATTTGGTCATATTTGTTCTAATACATGTATGTTCCAAATTTGAATTTGGATTTCCTATTCATTTGGATTTTTTTCCTGGCTTGGGCTTAAAAATAAATCTAATTTTTGTGTGATTACTCATGTTTCACCATACCAGTTATTAATTCCAATTTCCTCCAAAGACTTAGATGCAGCCTTTAGTGCCTGTTAAATTTTTCCATGTATAAAACCTATTGATTTTCTGTGTTGTACCACTTATCTATTTCTGTATTCATGCGTAAATATCACACTGATTTCATTTTGGAAGATTTATCCACTTGCTTGCATATTTCTACAGCTAGGTTCTTTTCTCAGACCATGAAAGTATCATTCTTTAAGTTTTCTTGCTCCATTTGCAGATTTATTTGATATGTCTAGGTCTAGCAACGTTGATGGCATTATGTTATTCTTTTTTTTAAAAGACTGTGTGTTTGAAATGTAGTGGTAAATACAGACAGACAGAGAGAGAGAGAGAGAGAGAGAGAGATCTTCTATCTGCTGGCTTACTCCCCAAATAGCCTCCAAAGTGAGAGCTGGGTCAGAAGGCAGGGGAGTCTCTCAGGTTGCCCAAGTGGATATAGGTAGGGCCAAGGATTTGAGCCATCGCTGGGCCCTTCAGAGTCACCTTTTACAATCTCCTTTTAGCAATTAGTGTTCTGATCCAAAAACTTCTCTAGAATGTTAGGTTTTTTTCTTAAAATATTTCCTGAAAATATTTCTGTGTGCAAGACTCTATTACTTGCATCAAGTTTATTCCTCTGCTTTTATGAGCGAGTGAAATCTGTAACATCTAGATTCAGTTGCAAGTCCACCTTGCTTGGTTGTTTTGATAGTACCATGTCTATCCTGCTCTTGCCCTTGATTATACCTATAAGCCTGCTCATGTTTCATCAAAACAACACTTATGTAAGCACACAAGTGTTGTTTTATTTTCTAGCATCCAAACTGGCACACTATAGAATCACTGATTAAACGATCTTTTGAGGGTCCAGAAAGATGAAATTTTAAAAATACATGTTTTACGTGAATAAAATTTAAAAAGTAAAGAAGCCTGGCACACTTTCACTTCTGGAAAAATTCATATTAATTCTTTTTTTTCCCTTCTTCCATTTGTTTCTTCTTCCCTTCATTCCTTCTTTCTTTCCTTGTTTATTTCCCTCCCTCCTTCCCTTCTTTTCTAGTTTCTTTCTGTGTCTATCTTTATTTTATCCATTACCACACAATAATGTGCTAATATTATGATTCTCTTATTTATTATTGGTCCTATAAAGTCGTAATAAAATTAAACATTTTTAGAGATATATTTATGTATATTATAAAAGAAGTTTTTGTTTAAAAAGAGAGATCTTCTATCCACAAATGACTACAATGGCCTGAGCTGAGCCAAACTGATCCAAAGCAGAAGCCAGAAGCTTCCTCCAGTCCTTCTAGTAGGTGCAGGGTCCTATGGCCTTTGGGTCATCCTGTGCTGCCTTCCAAGGCCATAAGTAGAATGCCATATCAGAAGAGGAGCAGCTCAGACTTTAATCGTTGCCCATGTGGGGTGCTGGGACTAGCAGGTAGAGAATTAGCAGCTACTCCACTATACCAGCCCTCAGAACATCTTTTTAATTAAAAAAAAAAAAAGATTTAAGATTTTGCTTAGAATTTTATTTTTTGAGTGTTAGTTACAGTGACAAAGAGAGAGACAGATGTTGTCCACCTACCTGCTGGTTCACTCACCAGATGGCTGCAATGGTTGGGATTAGGTAAGGCAGAAGGCGCTGCTACTAGCTCTCACATAGATGGCATTTGGATCATCTTTTGCTTTCCAAGCTCTTAACAGAGAGCTGGATAGGATGTGGGGAAGCCAAAATACAAAGCAGTGCCCGTATAGGATGCCAACATTACAAGCTGTGGCTTTAGCTGGCACCAACACATCTTCTTAATACTTGCTTAAACCATCACAGTGGCATCGAGAGCAGCATATAGCCAAAGTGGCTCAGGCCCAAGGAATGGCAGAGATTTTCTAAATCCTCCATAAAATTTGGAACACCACTCTAAAAAAGTAGGAAATGGTTCGAGTAGATATCACTTTCAAGAAGAGAAATAGTGAAGAAAGCCAAAAAATGTGTTGGGTGGGAAAGAATAGTGTCCTGCCCACTCAGCCACCTTGATTACTTTTTTCTAGTGCTTTCCTTTTCAGTTAATACTTTTTACTGTAGAACTTCAGAATGTTGTTCTTTGTTTACTTGCTTCCCTATCTTTATTTTCAGTAAAAGAGCAAAGGAGGGTATAAAATCCAATGGGAGTGAGCAAGCTTGTATTGAATATTTTCAGACTGAAGACAGTTCACTAGAATCTTAATTTGTGGCCTGTCAGACAGAGAATGAAAATTAGCCAAATCTCAATATGAGAGAGGTGTTGGTCTGTTTTCCAATGTCATCTCCAATTGATTTATATGAACAGATTTTTCTCTCCAAAAGTTAAAAAAAAAAAAAAAGTTTGTTAGTGAATGTTTTACTGGCAGTTTCTAGCAGAAAATTAGCAAACAAAAAGCATTTAGGTTAATAAAACATGTAAAACATAACATATTTGTGATAATTTTGGCTTTTTCAGAAGTTAGTAAACTACAGAAATCCCTTAACTTTTGAAACTCATAAAATAGAAATGACAAAATATGTACTTCATACAATTGTTTTGATTATTGAGATAACATTTATGAAACCTACTTGGGTGCTGTAAGATTTTACACAGCTGCCAAATATTATTGTTTGACAGTATCCCATTTGGAATTAATAATATCCTTAATCTTGATCTATGCATTTTAGTCATTCTAAATCTTTGCTCTTTAAATTATTTGTATACTTTCTGATGCTGGAACTGTATAGGAAAAGATTACCACTACTTGTTATCTTGCTAAAGGCATGTTTCTAGCATCTGGAGCTTTGGAGTAAGCTAGACTTCGTGAACTTTTGATCTATCTTGAGTCCTCTCTCCATGGAGTCTAAAACATACTACCTTGTGAACGTGACTCTTCCTGAGATTCTGAGAGTCTTCAATTTGTGAAATGGAAATCATATTCTATTAAGGCCAAAATAGATTGCATGTGACTCAAGGACAAAATTACATTGCAGACTGGTCCAATACCTATCTTACAAGCTACAGAAGACCCATTGACAGCATTTCTCATGTATTTTTTAAACGGCCTTCTGATGGTTTCTTTGGAGTTTTCTTTATTACCATTGTCTTCTAAGTTTATTAATTTTTTGATGTCTTTTTTTATTTCAAAGAGCTACACAGAAAGATGGAGAAATAGAGTGAGATCTCCCATCTGTTGGTTCACTCCCCTAGAAGGACACAAAGGCTAGAGTCGAGCTGACTTTGAAATTAGGAACTGAAAGCATCAGCCTAGCTTACTGCACTGACAGCAAGGTTCCAAACATTAGCCCATCTTGTGCTTCCTTTCCCAGTCCATTGTCAGGATCTTGGACCACAAGCGGAGCTGATGGAATTGGAACAGGTACTCATTTGTGATGCTGGAGTCACAGGTAATGGGCTTTTCTTGTTACACCATGACAACAGCCGCTCTTCTGCTGTCTGGAATCATTTTCTTTCTGTCACTCTGATCCAGGAAATTTACAACCCTAGGTAATTCTAATGGTTATTTATTTTTTATTGTTATTTGGGTCTTTTTTGCTTTGTGAAGGGGACTGCACTTACAAGTTCTTTCTCAGCCACAGCATTTTTATGTGTAAAAAGATTATCAGGGCCCAACAGCATGGCCTAGCAGCTAAAGTCCTCGCCTTGAACACACTCGGATCCCATATGAGCGCCGGTTCTAATCCCGGCATCTCCACTTCCCATCCAGCTTCCTCCTTGTGGCCTGGGAAAGCAGTCAAAGATAGCCCAAAGCCATGGGATCCTGCACCCATGTGGGAGACCTGGAGGAGGTTCCTGGTTCCTAGCTTTGGATCAGTGCAGCACAAGCTGTTGCGGCTCACTTGGGGAGTGTATTGATTGTGTAACCTTTAACTTGACTAAACTGTGAGTTCCAATATTTTCGTAATGTATTGTTCTAGTTTCCCTAAATGAAGGATTGTTGTCATCTTTAAACAAAGATGATTTAGCTCACTTCTTTTCAATTTGTATCTGTGATTTTTTTGTTCTTTTTATTCAACGACTCTGGCTAAGGCCTAAGGCTTCTAAACTATACTGAACAGCAATAGTAATAGTGGGCACTCTTATCTGGCTCCAGATATTAGTAACAAAGCTACTTTCTTGTCATTCAACTTAATGCTAACTGTGGTTTAGCCATATATTGCCTTGATTATGTTGAGGCATGTTCCTTTTTACCCAATTTAAGATGTTTATTATTGAAGAGTCTTCTATTTTGTCACATGCTTTCTCTGCATTTATTGAGATATTCATGTGGTTTTATAAAATTAGTACAATGTATCAGGTTTATTGATTTGGTATATTGAACCATTCTGCATCCCCAGGATAAAAACTGCTTGGTCTGTGCTGCTGACCAAAACCTTTGGGCAAGGAAACCTTAAGTTACCTCATTGTAGTACTATCAGAATTAACACAGAAATTCAGTAATGTCCCTCATGCAAACCCACATTACTCTCTGGAGTCGCCCTTCACTCTTTTGATTCCAACTCAAAAGACTGGAAATGTATAGTTGTGTTCTATGAATTTTTTTCTGCCTCCTGGACATCTTTTTATTGTATCACATTCAACATCTCTCCCTAACAGTGTAACTCACACTTTCTAAAATGAAATGAACTTAAAAAAAAGATTCTCTCATTTATCATGTCCTAATTAACCTCAGATGTTTGCCAAGGCTGAACTTAATTAACACCCTCGCTTTCTACTTCCTGCTGCCATCCATTCTCCGTTACTACTTCAATCTTTTAAGTATGCTTCCAATCTCTACCTCATCCTTTCTCCTAGCCTTCTAACCAACGCCCTAGTATTTATCAACCTGATTAGTAAAATGTCCTCTTAATTAACTTTTCTAATTTAGCTTTATTTCAGTAGCAAGAGTGATACTCTCTTGGTCTGAAACATAACTTTAACCGTAAAAACATTTTAGTTGTTTGTCATCACCTTTGAAGCATATCCGAAATGAAGATGGCATGCTAAATCCTCTAGGAAATAACTCCACAGCTTCATGCATTTTATATTAGCATATTAACTGCGTACAAAAGACCTACTAAATGTGAAGGCATATTTTACGCAGTTAGCCATTTGAAAAAATTGTATTTCTGACTATGAAATTTTTGTACTCTGCTCACTTCAGTTTTGATCTCAAGGTTCCACCTTTTCAGATTTAGAACCGTCTCTTTAATGTACTGTATTGCCTATGTTAATTTAGAGAACTTTGCAGGGCACCTTCAATTGGCACGAGAGAGTATCTTCAACATCCTTTTACCTGACTGGCTACAAGGCCATCTTGGTGTCATATTCTCTTTTCTTCCACATGTAGAAAATGTATTTTTTATATTTATCTATGTTATTTAGCTTTTAGACAGTGTTCTATTTTATCAAAACTTTCGACGAATACTACAAAATTTCTCAAAGATCACAAATAAATGGAGAATTTTATAATACTTGGATGTGTTTTGTGTTTGTAATAGTCCCCCTACTTTATATTGTTTGGGATAATCCTCAGCTTTAAATATATCATTTTCTTTTAGAAATATAGAATAGGTTTTATGTCTCCAAAGACAAATATAACTGAATACAAATGAACTTTATTGTCTAAGTATTCAGATAAGAATTCTGCACAGCTTGGTCCTACAGGTAGTGATGGGTAAAGCAGGAGTATGTGTCATTTGCCTGCTTTAAGGTACAGAACGTTTTCTTCACATATTCTTGCTATCACAACACTACACTAAATGCAAACCAAAAGTGACAAAGCAATTTGAACACACATTTTTACAAGTCTTCAAAAAGCTCTTATTCAACAGTTGAGGAATTGCAGAGTGCTTAAACCTGACAGTGACGTTTTTATCACCGACACATTTGAATCTATTAAATAAAATGGCGAGTCCTATTTCTGAAGCTGTTATATTGCTTTTACTATGTCACATGTTCTCATGAAAGCTTAATAATAAAGTCTTTATTTTTATGATAAATACAATTGGATACTTTAAATAATCATGTTGATAATTTCTTCAATGTGAAAATTTGCAGTTAATTTTAATAGATCATTAAAATAGCAAAAAATAAAAGTATGCCAGTAATCTAATGAAGTTGCTGTCAAAAAGTCATTAACTATATAAAATTAGTTATTTTAATGAAAAAAGTATTAGACTTGCAAGTTTTCAAGTGAAGAAAAAGATGCTCCTTTCTTCAGGCATTTTCATTTTGTGTTTTTATTACCATATTTCAATGCAAATATTTTATAATTATGTGCTTTGAAAATGCCTTTTCATTATGTAAATTCTGGTAAATAATGGGTTTAGGAAGAAAAGTGAGAACTGAGAAAACAGCTGTTTTAAAGGTTATGTTGTCTTAGTATTGATGAAAGTATGTATGTTAAATGTTCACAGAATAGCATTTTTTACATGACTAGCAAAAAAAGTATCATTTACCAGACCAGTAGGAAGCATAAAGGAAAAGCAACTTTTCATTGTGTGAATTTTTGCAGTAACACCTTGCAGTAACACCGATATACTGTTGTTGTTTGCAATGAGCAAGTTAAAGGTTGATTTGCTTGGAACCGAGGAGGCTCTCCCCCAATGGCTGCCCTGCCTTTTGTGCTTCATACAGCTGGCTAACTTGCTTGCTGATCAACAGTGCGAAGTAAATGCTCTGTAGCTAAAAGCTGCATAGGAGGTTTGTATTAATCATTCAAGAGCATACTCTGTTTGAACATTGGAACCATACCTCCTGTTTGTAGTATTTTGTAACTGTGCTATGAAACTAGTAATACTCTAAGTATTTGACTTTACCATTTTACAAAAGTGTTTCATTCTTGTTTACATGTTTTATCTCCACAGCAATGTGAAGATATAGCCTAATGGAAGGTGGTCATATGAAATGAAACAATATGCATGAGAGTGTGTAAATTGCAATAGCATAGAAATGATGCCAATAAGATTACTGTTATATGGATCAAAACCCAAAGACCTAGAGAGACACTATAAGGTCTTCAGATCACAAACCATTGAATCATTGAAACATTGGCTAATTTTCTTGCATTTTAATTTTTAATTTTTAAATTTTTATGCATTTTTTATGCACCCTTCAACAATGAAGGCATAAGTAATCAATTTAAGAAAAGCTTAGTTTTACAGAAGATGAAATCATGAACTAAATTACTTTCACAAACCTATTCAGGGATATAGTTAGCTATCAAGAGAACATACAATCACTTTCTAAAAGGTATTTTTGGACTACTACTGGTCTGAAAAGCATGGAGTGCAGGTGTCCCAACTTGGCACCGTGGTTAAAGTTATAGATTGAAATGTTATCATAACGCAGGCTGGTCTGGATCAGTAACTTAAGGATAAAGGAGTCTACATATTATTAGTAAGGTCTGGCACACCTTCTTTTTATTTATCTGATTTTATGTCACATCCAGGTTAAAATTTCACTAATCATTCTCTCTTCTTTTCAAAGTGATCACTTACTATAATAGATCAATTTGAAATTACAGGAAAGAGTTAGACTGTGGCCGTATTTCCTCCATTTAAAGCTTAAATCTTCTATTCAAGTGTGTTCTCTTCTCTTGACAGGCAGACCAGGATACTGAAGAGAACTATTGTTTCAAATCCTTTCTGATGTTTTTTTTTTAATTATTTATCTATTTTTAAATTTGCAAGACAGAGGAACGTCAGAGAGAGAAAGAAAGATCTTTCTGGTTTACTCGCAAATGACCTTAATAGCCAGATAGGCTGGCCCGAAGTAGGTGCCAGGAGCTTCTTCCGAGCTTCCAAAGTAGATGTAGGGACCCAAGCAGTTAATCATTCTCTGTTGCTTTCCCGGCACACTATCAAGAAATTATATTGGGCGTAGAGCATCCAGGACTTGAACTGGTGCAGTACTGGCACTACAGGTAGAGGCTCAGCCTACCAGGGCATGGCATCAGCCCTGCTGAGTTTTTATGTCACTTACTTAATTTTGATTTTTATGACCTCAGTGGAGAAGACTGGGATGATGCATTGGAAGAGCATAGTGCCTATGGATAGTAATGATTCATTATTCATCGAGCAGCCCTTAGTGTTAACTGAACACTTATTCTTTATTCCTCTGCTACTCTTGAGAACTTTACATGCAATCTCCTACAGAGAAATAATCACACCAAAGTGGCTCGATAAGTGCTAGTGACAGAACTTATATCTACATTTGTCTAGCAGCAAAGCTGCTAATCATTTTGCTGTTTCCTTTTCTGACTCACATGAAAGTCAAGAGTTTCAAAAATGACATGGGTACCATAGCATTGCAGCTTAAAGCACCGCTTGAAAAGACACAATCTGTACTGGAGTGCCGATTCAAGCCCTGGCTACTCCAATTTCGATCCAGCTTCTCTCTAATACACCTAGGCGGCAGCCAATAATGGCTCAAACAGTTGGGTCATTGCCACATACGTGGGAGATCTGACTGGTATTTCAAATCATTCTTCATTTTTAGCACACCAAGTTCCTCCTTTAGGTCATTAAAGAAATGTAATTGAATTTATTCAGCCCTGATAAAACATGAGTCACATATTTACTAATTAAGGTAACAAGATATTCAGACAAGGATTTAGAGCTCAGAACACTGCAAAACAACACATCAGGGTAAGAAATATAAATAGAATATAGAAACATAGAGAGTTCTAGGGACCAGCCATTAGATCCCAGCTTCAAGGTCAAATTCCCACTAGTCATTGCTAATGAATTCCTGAGGATACTGGACATTTAAGGGCAAGTCCCTCTGTCTGTATTTTATTGAGTCACTGAACAAGAAACTTAAAATCTTTTGCCCTCAGACATACTTGCCGAAACAAAGTTATAAAGGATTATTGCTCTACCAGTGTCCAATAGGATGATAAACGCATGTCCATTGTATCAATGTATTTGTTTAGTTACTATCAATGCATAAGCATATCATAGAAGCATAAAATTTTTATAGAACCTAAGATAACTGCTTAAAAATAAGTTATTCCAACAATTTAAAGAATGAGAAATTAAGACACCCAAGATTTATATTTTCCCTAGCTTGTTCCTAAAACTTGTAACTATTTCATCCAGCCAAATGCTTACAAAGGTTCAATTTGCGTGTAAGTGATGTATCTTCAGATATGCTCGTTTAACTATTATGTGACATTCTAATTCGGGCAAAACAAGAGAAAAAAAAAAAAAGAAGAAAATATGTGATATTCCAATTCTGGCAAATAAAAAAAAAGGAAAGAAAATGTTCTCCCTCTCTTGGGGTTTAGACCTGCCAGCAGGCCCTGAGGTTACCGAGGGTGAGGCAGACAGGGCCTCCGCAAGAACCACCAGAGACAAGCAGGTGAGGAATGTCCGCTGTATTACGCACAGGTTACAGGCTTTAAAGGCTAAGGAAGGGGAGGGCAGGTGGGAGCCTTCCGCCAGACCCCACGCCCACCAAAGACGCTGTAATTGGCTGTATGACCCATCTGTCTCCCTAGATCTTCAGGTCATGTTCAGGTATACTTCCCTTGACCTTCTAGCCATGTTAGAAGCTATATCTTAGGCCGTGGGGAAGGTCAGGCTTAAGCCATGCCCTCCAGGCAGCAGGGCGGGGCCCGGGGCATCCACTCACATATCCACCCCCCTCTGTTTTTGGAACAAATTATATCACAAAGACCTCCTTCATAAGGGCAGTTATAAGTGCTGTGATTCTAGGATGTTGGTATGGACATCTGAGGGCAATTTAACATAAGAACATCATATGCTTTAGCATCACATTGCAGGCAGAATGCCTATCATAGCAATGTAGAATGTCCTTGATATTAAGTCCAATACACCATGGAAATTAAAAGGTAACTTCACAGGGACCAGATACCCTAACTGCCTATTACCCATCTGACTCATCATATCCCCCCAGGAGAATGGACCCTAGCTGCTGCCAGGGACATAGGATGGCGACCACCCTGGCTTCTTCTTGCTGAAAAAGGGGCGTTGAAACGCCAAGGGCAGCAGCAGGGCACTCTCCAGGGGTCCATTTCTAGAGGTCCCTGTTGAAATGTAGAAGTCATCTGGCATATGACGTATTGATTGGAACTTGGAGGCTACTCTTGCTGACTTTCGAGCATTAAGATGCTAAGCCCATTTTGCACCTAGGCAGGAAACAGGCAATATTAGAGCCTCTAAAGCAATTACAGTATCCTGGAATATAGTACAACAACAAAACACTTGTTATAAAGACTTATACGAATCATATAATAGCTTGCAGCGGATCTACACAACAATCCAACAGTTAGTATTCTAGTAAGATTTGCAGAATTTTATATGCTTACAGCAGAGACAAGCGATTAAATGGTTCTAGGAGAACAAGCTATATAGACAAGCATATAGAAATCCTCCTGAAGTTGGCAGATAAAGAAGACATGGACTCTGCACGACAGCAATAAAGGTATCTTACACCTCCATGGGTCGAGCAAAAACCTTAAAGGGATGCTGGCCAATAGCCCTGTAGGGTCTGGCCAATGGAATGGGCTGTGTAGTAATAGGCCAGCTAACTTTCCTCAATGTTCTAATCTATATTAGTTTCTATCTATGTTCTAAATGTTTCCCTTTACCATGAGAAACATACAGGGCTCCTGGGTGCTGGTGCACCCAGGGTCTGTGTAGAATTCTGGGCTGCTTCAGTCCCTGAGTGGAAGACTCACTGGGGAGTGGCTGACCCCAAAGTTTTCAGCCTTTGGGGCAGTCAAACCTCCATTGATCTCTTTGGCAGTTGGGACATGGTCCTGGGTGTCCTCCTTGACAGCCCTTGGCAAAGAAGTCTGCAGCTGCTTCTGCAGCAAAAGCTCTTGGGAGGCCTCCGAGGGGCTCACTGGGACTGGGATTACAAACCTCCTCTTGTCCTCCTGCTCTGCTACGGCATCCCTTCCTGGTCTGTAAGAGACCGTGTAACCACCTTTAAGAGGTAATAAGGATGCTCAAAGATCCCACTGTAAGTCTCTACAACTTTTCTTAATGTCCATAGCAGTTAAGGATCTGTCACTTATAAATCACCTGTTTCTCATAGAGTTACGATCTAGCTGAGGATTTTGAAACATTTTAAGGTGGAAGATTTCTCTGTGGCCCGATTTGAATACGTCACGAGGTCAGGGACAGTTATACTAGATCTGTCAATTTCTTAAAATCCCCCATGTCACCTGGTGTTGGGAGTGGGCTGGTCTCCTTGTTCACTGTCCCCTTAATGGTGATGAATCTTTCAGGATGAAGTCCTGAGGTTGTCTTACTGAAGGGGCATCTCCAATGGGTGGAGTCCAGGGCTTGACATTACAAAAAGGCACCCGCACAGGCTCAATTTCTGGGAAAACACAAACCCTCTTCCCACAGTTAGCAAGGGGTCAGGACCGCTTCACTTTTGGGTGGCTGGGTCCCTCTATCAAACCAAAGCATCTGAGTTGGGCCTGCAAGCTGCTTCCAGTGACGTACAGCTGGTGGCTCACCAGAACGTGAAATATGAAGGCAATTTAGGGTGAATAAGGCCAAGTTAAGATGTTCACAAGGGGGGCCCAGCGGCGTGGCCTAGTGGCTAAAGTCCTCGCCTTGAAAGCCCCGGGATCCCATATGGGCGCTGGTTCTAATCCCGGCAGCTCCACTTCCCATCCATCTCCCTGCTTGTGGCCTGGAAAAGCAGTAGAGGACGGCCCAAAGCTTTGGGACCTTGCACCCGCGTGGGAGACCCAGAAGAGGTTCCTGGTTCCCGGCATCGGATCGGCACGCACCGGCCGTTGTGGCTCACTTGGGGAGTGAAACATCGGAGGGAAGATCTTCCTCTCTGTCTCTCCTCCTCTCTGTATATCCGGCTTTCCAATAATAATAAATCTTAAAAAAAAAAAAAAAGATGTTCACAAGGGGTAGTATATTCCTCCCTGTGCTTTTCAAGCATGTTCTTGAGATCTTGCTGTCTTCTTCTAACTATGCCCTTGCCTTGAGGATATTAAGTGGGGGCCTTAGATCTGAGCTACCAGGTTGCTTACTCTTACAAGGAACAGTATAAAGTGAAAACTGTCAAATAATAACTTTACAAAACATTTATCCCAAAGACCTATTATTGCCTGTTATAAATGAGACAGGAATACAGGTTAACAATAAGCTTAAATATAAATGCATCAATGACATAACATTTTGAAAACAGCCTATTAGTAATTTAAATTACATAAATCAAAGAAATCTGTGTTAACTAGTAATCTTATTGCTGGACAAGGTAAATGAGTTTTTAGCAACGGTTTAAAATCATTTAGATACTTTTACAATCCTATCAGAAAGCTCTGGAAGTGGCTGCAGATTCCAGGTACTGCCACAGTCCCAAGGCAACCTACCCTTGCTGTTGATATGCAAATTAGGTGTCCTGCCTTTGCAGCAGAGGTTCCAGACAGCTGAAGAGACAAACAAATGAACAAACTCACCTGCTTTAAACTTAATTCACAAACCTAGAACATTTTCTGACCAATAGACAGTAACACATGATAGCAATGTGAAACAGCTTGTACAAAAAACAAATAAGACACACATGTACGTGCACACACACAAACGCACACTTTTGGAGACTTAAAATAATAATTCTCAATCAGGCTCAGTAATAGTAGTGTTCACCAGAAACCAATACGTGAAAAGCCATCAACTCAACAGTCTTGAACCAAGACCCTGAGAGAAAAGTCACCGCTATGAAATCCCTCCATCAATGCAAAAATCTGAATTTTAGTCTTCCCAGTAATATAGCTACCCTAAGAATACACAGTGAACAACCAGATACAACTGTACAGCTAAATCACTAAAAGCACGAACCCTAAAATCAAAACTTCACAACTCCATGGATGTATACAACATTTTGACACGACAGAATTGTACTCCATTTAGCAAAAATCAGCCTGATCTACTGTCTTTACCAAACAGGAGATAAATCCGTTGGCATTCTTGAGGTCTTGTTAGGATACCAAGGGAAGCCTTAGGATTCGAAACCTTTGAATTCTTGGGTGCCTTTTTAAGGATGGCTAAAAATATCTGAAGCAAGATTTTTTGTTGTTCAAGTTAGCATAACACATTATAGACTAGACTCGGTCACTGACATGAAATCATCACTCAAATACCTTTAAAACACATACAAAACCTTTACCAATTTAAAGCGATAATTTGATAACCAGCAGAAAACACAAGAACTACTTTAACATATAAAAATGCTTTGTAGACGATGAATAGCACATTATTTTAACTTATACCTTGAAATAATTCAATAGTGCATTAGAATTTAATTGCATACCAAGTTATTTATGATTTAAATTTCACATTTTTGAAAATGTCACAAATGGAACCTTAAGAGTTGCAAGAGACTAATATTTTCTTTGAATTCTAAAGCTCCCAAAAGTCGCCACGGACATGCAGATGAAGTCAGTCAGTTTGCTAAAAGTTCATCACAACAAAAGACCTTCCAAGGTAGAATTCGCAAGCCCAGGGAATGAATTCTGTAAAATCGTTCTTTTTGCCTTGATTTTTTCTTTTTTATCATCTTATAAAGATATTCAAAAAGTGAGCGACCAGGCAACAAAGCACTTAGGGTCAGGTAATGGAAGTCTAGATGAATCAAAAGGGGTCAGCTGTAGGCAATAGAAAGCCCAGGTAACAAAATCAGCATCCTCAGAATTGCTATCAGCTCAAAGCATTCAGCCAAGCTTCCAAGGGGTGGGGGTCTCACCTTCCTCCCATTCAAATTCAGAGCAGCTTGACTCTGCACCTCTCAGACTGAGGAATTCCTTTGCCTCAAGGCCACATACAA
Source organism: Ochotona princeps (assembly GCF_030435755.1). Classification (NCBI taxonomy): domain Eukaryota; kingdom Metazoa; phylum Chordata; class Mammalia; order Lagomorpha; family Ochotonidae; genus Ochotona; species Ochotona princeps. Next base: position 76,847,413 of record NC_080832.1, read on the forward strand.
GCAACCAGCACCCGCGCTAGGAGCTCCACAAACAGGAAAACATCCTCTAACACAGAGACCAAACCAAAGGGTAAAAATCTCAAGAGCACCAACCTTCTATGGGCGAAGCCTGAACCCACAAACTGGGGCGAAAACTCTCAGAACCCACTGATTAGGGCGAAAAACCTCGAGAGCCCGCTGAGTAGGGCGCAAAATTTCAGCCCACAAGCCGAAGCTTGGGCCTCACGCAATTTTACCTGAGGTCCTAAATCCGTAACTTTTAAAGTTCTGATGTCCCTGTTCTGAAGTCCTGAGGTTTTGTGTCTTAAAGTTCTGGGGTCCCTGTTCATGGCGCCAGTTCTCAGGGTTTAGACCTGCCAGCAGGCCCCGAGGTCACCGAGGGTGAGGCAGACAGGGCCTCCGGCCGCAAGAACCACCAGAGACAAGCAGGTGAGGAATGTCCGCTGTATTACACACAGGTAACAGGCTTTAAAGGCTAAGGAAGGGGCGGGCAGGTGGGAGCCTTCCGCCAGACCCCACGCCCACCAAAGACACTGTAATTGGCTGTATGACACGTCTATCTCCCTAGATCTTCCTGTGATGTCAGAGGTCATGTTCAGGTATACTTCCCTTGACCTTCTAGCCGTGTTGGAGGTCACACTCCACCTGCAGGGCTGAAGGCTGTGCCTCAGGCCAAGGGGAGGGTTAGGTAAGCCACGCCCTCCAGGCAGCAGGGCAGGGTTTGGGGCGATTGCCCACATCCCTCTTTTTTTTCTGTTTATTTTTACACTTGATCTTAGCCAAAGGCCGAGAAGCGATTTTTTCTGTTTATTTTTACATAGTTAATAATTCTTGTAAATGCTCTCATTTGTTTGTTTTCTGTATATTTATGTTACTGTTTTCACATAAGTACATCATATTTTATTTAATTTTTAATTTCCCCCAAAAGGACAGTTTTGTGATAGTTATACTGTGCGTTCTAAGATACAAAAAGAAGTGATAAATTTTGACAAAACTGAATTATACTATTATAATCAGTTTTGCAATGTACTTTGTGAGGAACAGAAACCAATAAAACTAATTCATACCAAATTTGAGGTTAATTTTAAATTTAAGATATGCATCAAAAAGTTTTCGAAATCCACTACCACTCAGCTTTAAGGCAGCTGGATACAGGGATGTTCTGAGGGTGGCCAGGGAAGCTCCCTGGTTTGTTTTTTGTTTTTTGTTTTATTAATTACATTGCATTATGTGATACATTTTTATATGCACTGGGATTCCCCCCACCCCTCCCCAAACCCTCCCCCCATGGTGGATTGCTCCACCTTATTGCATTTCCATAGTTCAAATTCAGTTGAGATTCTTTAGCTCCCTGATTTGTATTCTTCTGCAGAGCTGTCAGCTGCTTTCTTGCCTCTGGCTTAGTATGCTAGCACAGGAACACTGAGTGAAGATTACCACCTGACCCAAAAGTGAAGTGAACCAATAGTATTAGCTTCACAACAGTTTAAACAAAGACATCACTGTGTGGCAGAAAGCATCTAAGTCAATAGCTAGACAGGAGGGCGGAAAAAAGCAGACTTAAGAGAATTAAAATGTAACGAGGCCAACGAACTTTTAATGACATAGTAAAATATAACCCCATGTTACATTTTGTGGCCTGTTCTGTGCTGAATTAAGAGGATTCCTTTAGCCTTCTAAGGTAAATGTTCCAAACTGAATCTCTAAACAATGCATGCATGAGGTCATGAAAATGTTGTTAGCTGAATATGCATACAAAAGATCTCAAAAGTCTTTGCCTATTACATAAAAAGTATAAAGGAAATGAAAGACTTAAATTTTGTGTCCTAGTGCTATCAGATATGTTAAACTACATTCTGGATATTTTTCATTCTTTTAAAGAGTGACAATAATCTTGTCAGTATTTCTCTTTTCTCTTTTTTGGTTTAAAAACATAATCGCAGCGTAACTGTCAAAGCAAAATTGGTTTGTAACATGTGTTTTTTAGAATTATCTGATATAGCAAAGTGATGCATGTGTGAATAAAGATGTAAGTTGTCTTTAAGATAACTTAGTAATGCAATTCTCACACTTTAGAATGTTTTACTTCTATGAACTATAGTTATATATGAGTAGAATTAGAAGGAGATTTCTAAAAGGAGACAAATACATTCAACTTTTTCTGATGTTTCTGAACTCAAGAATTTAGGCTCACATTTTAGACACTTGTGCACTCTTTTATCTAGAAAAGGTCCTGTTTTCAAGAGCCTCAGAATCTTACAAACCTCTACACTATTCTTTCGGTGCCAGCTGGAGTTAATGAATATTGAATAGCCTAGTCATAAACCATTGTTTGTAACTCTAAGAGGATACACACATACATTCCCAGTATGTTGAGTCTTGACAGATTGATTTGTAAATATGAAGTTGTCTATCTGTCTAGAAACACTCCTTCAACATGAAATATGACTTCAAATTTTTGGAGCCTTACAGAAATTAAGGATTAACCAAAGTATTTATTCAAATGATAGCACAACTTTCTTCTGTCCCATGAGAAACATAAAATGCACCGGATAAAAAATTTGAACTCTAGAAGCAAGAGCTATGATTTTAAGCCAGATTTGCTACTTAACCTTTTTATGACCTCACAAAGTGGAAATTACATTCCTCAACCCACATAATTATTTATTACTTTGAGGATGAAATGAACTTAGTGCAAATAATTGCTAAGCACATAGAAAGTCCCCAATACATGAAAAATACAGATCACACAACATAAAATACTGAGAAAATAAGAACTTAATGGTAGGGCCTGGCCCAATAGTGTAGTGGTTGAAGTCCTTGCCTTGCACACACCAGGATCCCATATGGTTGCCAATTCTAATCCCGGCAGACCTGCTTCCCATCCAGCTCCCTGCTATGGCCTGGGAAAGCAGTCAAGGACGGCCCAAAGCCTTGGGATCCTGCACCCATGTGGGAGACCCGGAAGAGTTCCTGGCTCCTGGCTTCGATTGGCTCAGCTCCAGCTTTGTGGTTACTTGGAGATTGAACCATTGGAGGGAAGATCTTCCTCTCTGTCTCTCCTCCTTCCAATCAAAATAAATAAATCTTTAACCAAAAAAAAAAGAAGTTAATGGTAGAAAAAGTGGAAAAGAAATCGTTGATGTTAGAAGACAAAATAATTTCAAAATGTCTACTTTTAGAAGACAAATTGGTAACCCTAAGTGCAAATTCTGGTACAGAATTTATCACTATTGTCTGTTAGATTTTAAAATCTTACTCTCTTGAAATTGCTTTTGGGCAGAATACATGAACTGGAAACAATTGCCAAAGTATGTGAAACCTGAAAGCAAAACGTATTTTCAGCCCGAGTAATGTCCACAAACTGAATAACCAAAACGATAGCCCTTATATCTGAGGTGAATCAGAAAATGATAATTTGATAAATATATTATTTGGTATAAGCACTATTGAGAGGAGTTATCAATCTGAGACCTAGCAGAGATGATGGAGTTTTAATTTGCAGTACATAATAACTAGAAAGTTAAGGCAATACATTTAATCTTTGAATTCCATTTAACATAGTGTATGTTTGGAAATCTGCATGATGAAGCTGTTTTGCATTTGGAGAGCCACACATCCAGGCCAGCTTCTGGGATGACCAGAGGTGAATATTTTGTGAGAAAAGCTACAGTCCTTCCTTGATGAAAGTAACTCGCTTTAAGTAGAGATTTCTTATATTCTTCATGCCTGAATAACCTTGAACAATTTTCTGCTTGGATAGTCACAGAAAGCAAACCTAGTGAACCAGCAGGGTAGAGATGAGCACACTGATGGCTCCAGCCTGGGATGCTGGGCTGCACTTGGCTGCTCAGGGGCCTGTGGCACTCCTTCTCATCTGAATCACTTAGAGCTGGGAAAGAATTAATGGCTCTTAAGGTGGCTTTTTTTGAACCGTTACTTACGAAAAATATAAAACAAATCTTTTAGAGAGAAGCCAAATTTATAAAACAAAAAAATAAATAGGCATAATCATCTGAACTACAGTGTATCTCTGTGTATGTGTGTGTGTGTGACATGTGCCAGTACTGCCATCTACCTACTCCTGTTCCATAGTGTGAACTCTCTCTCATTACAGCTGTTTCCTACCAAACTATAAAGATTCTTTGTATCACAGCATAGGAATCTTCCAGAAAATTTTGCTAAATGCTGCATCAAATGATATTTGTTCTTTTCAGCATGTTTCTTGAAGTTTTTGAAGAATATAGATGGGAAACTAGCAAAATAAAGTGCATAAATAATTCTTAACATACTTAAAATCCAAAGCTCCATATTTAAAATAAAAAAGAAAATATTTCTTTATACATTTTGGCAAGATTTATGAACAATAATGTTACCAAGCTTGAACTGGCCCTGGAAACACAAGTGCTTTATTACTAAAGGAAGTACAGGAGCTGGCACTGTGACACAGCAAGTTGTTTCTGTCTGCAGTGCCAACATGCCAGATGGGCACTGGTTCAAGTCCTGGCTGCTCCAATTCTGATCCATCACCTTGCTAATGTACCTGGGAAGGAAGCAAAGAACAGCACAAGTGCTTGGGTCTCTGTATTCTTTTTGCAGAGCCAGAAGGAGCTCCGGTCTGCTAGATTTGGCTTGGTCCATCCTTAGCCATTGTGACCATTTGGAGAGTGAACTAGCAGATGGAAGTTCTCTCCCTGTTACTCAGACTTCCAAATAAATAAAATGAATCTTTAAAAAGGATGCTCTAATATTTCTGGAACAAATTTGATAATAAACATGAAAAGATTTTAATTTTTTAACCATTGGGAACACAAAATTTATCTTTTATAAATGGAACGCAAAGAAACAGATGAAAAAGATGATAGGCAATTGAGCTTACCAGAATTAACTACAAGGAAGAAGAATGGAAAATATTATTATGTTGTGACCCTTCATATAAAGCTTAAATATTTGCTTAAACTACATCACAAGGAAGATATTTTTTTAAACTACAAAATTTGATGGCATTTTCAAATACCAACAAAAATATGGACTTTTCTGGTTCATCCTCCATGATGCTCCTGAAATATAAAATAGTTGAAAACAGGTGATTAATCAATAACTTAGAACAATTCGAATACCAGAGGTATTAAGCAGAGTATAAAGACATTTTCACTCAGATTTTCCAGTGGGAAGGCAAAGAATAGCTAAAGTAAGGACAGAAAAGCTCATGATGAATGCTTAATCATGGCAAAACTGCTGTACTCATAGTCTTGATTGTATGACATAGAATTATTACCTGTTGAGCACTCTAAGAGATGGTGATCACATGTCCTAATTCTTGGAAGCTTGAGAAAAGTCATGATCCTAATATACAGAGACAGTAGAATCTCTACTAGTCAGAGCAAGTAGTCAAGTCATTAAGAGAAGTGCGTATATAAGTAAAATAGAAAAACTCAACTCACTGTAGGAGAACCGGGATGGAACTCCAGCTACCAAAGTGATAGAAGATCATAAAATGATAGGGCATCTGTTTTCTGAGTGCCTCAATGATGATTGTCTTTATGGGTTAGATGTCACATTGGGCATGCTGGTACAGTAGGCTGTTTCCATAGCAACAGAGATGCTGAGGTACAGAATAAGAGCAGACAAGTGACAGAATACTTAAAGAACATGTTTTTTCTGAAGATCAAATATATGGGAATCTAATAAGAACATTGTTCAATTTACAAAATTTTTACAACCAAAAAGAAATCAGATTTTTTTGGAAACTCTACAACAACTTGCCTGGTATGAACAGAGTTGGAGACAAAGGCAATACATGATTCAGAAAATAAGAAATGAGAAGCAGACACACACGATTCTAAAAGCAGGTAGCCAGAGAAAGATATAGAAGGCTTATTGCCTCAACCTTGTTTTGCACTGTTTAGGGAGTCAAATTACAGGAAGTGATGTGGAACAAACTTTAATAACTATGCCCCATATTGATGTTAACCAGCCAGCCAATGCTTAAATGAGCAGTGTGACCCAATTATAGAAGTCAGAAGATGACTGTGTCAAGGATCATTGTCCACCTGAAGAATCCAGCCTGCAGGCCTAGACTTTGGTCTCAGACTTTTGCTGCCGGTGAACCATGGCCCACAAACTTCAACCTGGGCCTCCTGCATCAGAAGTCTATGAATCCAAGATTCCAACATCAGCCTTGCTCTTCTTTATCGAGTCATGTAGCCTTTTCGCAAATAGCTTCAGTAAAATTGCCCCAGTAAAATGTTATAATCTGCTATCCAAATTTAGTTCACATTAATTTTATAACTGAAATCACTTGCCGAAGGAAAGTGTAGGTACTCATGAGAAGGAACCTATGTTGCCATACCCTCACAGGCACATGTAAGTGTGTCTGTGAGCTAATCTATGGGCTTCACACAAATGCAATACCCTAATATTTTAAGGAATGCTTAGAAATGAAACAGAGCTTATGTTGATGCTGTTATTGTAACAACCCCAAAAGGACTAAGACTACTTCTATTATATAAGGAAGCACATGTCAATTAGGTTAAACATGAAATATTGGCACAGATCCAGCTCACTGGGTCCAGACATCCATGCAGTCATTATTTCCTCCCAGATATACACTTAGAATGGACACATTTGGTCTTTGGTAGAATAGCTGCTTTATTTATTCTTGGGAGGTAAGAGCTAACATAACATGGAAAATGGAGTGGACTTGCCACCTTGGAATACCTAAGTTGATTCTCACATCCCTCCCAAACCTCTATCCTATTTATTACATAAATAAGAGAAATAACAAAGTAAATTCATTCTAGGAGTATCAAAAATAAGCATTATTCTTAAAAACTTAAAGGATATTGCTATAGTGACCCCTATAATACTTTTATTTTAAATCACTGTCCTCGTAAGCAGAAGCATCCTGACATATGACAGCAGTTCACCACAAACTGTTAATTGCTCTACATGAATTTCTGGCAATGGATGTAGCATTGTCCTTGAAATAGGTCACCAAAACCTTACAAAAGTTGGACTGGTAAAGCCTTCATTGTTTTTCTCTAGCTAGAAGAGTTGGGAGCTATTTGAATTAGTATAAGAAAAAGTATGCATTCATGCTTTTGTTCCAGGGCTATCCTAACTCACTATTTTCTGTAATAAGATGATCGAAAAGGTCCTGGGTAATCTATACATTGACCATTGGTGTGGTGGTTATTTGGACTATATTTTTAGCATTCTTTTTTAATTTATTTATTTTTTTCAATAATCTTACTTAGTTGATTAGGGTACAAAGGGTCAAGGGCTACAGGAAAGTGGGCAATACCATTGTTTCCACACTAATATCATTTTTTTCCTGCATCTGCAGTCAGGGGAGAAACAAAGGGAAAAGCCCCACCCAGCCTCCCACCCATCCCAGGTCCCCAGTGTGAGGCACGCTCCGAGGGTCCTGCTCAAGCAGTTTTGATAGTTCAACAGATCTGAATTGCTGCCAATCTTGCCGTTCCAATCGCGATGAAACCTATTCAGAATCCACTGGCTGACATAGTCTCTTCATGGTTGGGGTTCTGAGATCAGCAGTTCAGTTGGAGGAATCTCCAAAAAAACTTCATCTGAGATGATTCCAAACCTGATTCTTGTGTGAGTTTGCCAGTACAGGGTCTGGCACAGTCTGTCGCCCCAATCAGCTTATGCACATGCTGGTTATTGCAGTTGCTGGGTTAGTTTTGTTTCCAGCCCTGTCTTCCACTTGAACCAATGGGTGCTGTAGTCCAGCTCAGTCCTACCCACTTCATACTTGGTCCTCACGCAAGCCAGTGGGAGCTGCAGCCTAGTTGGGGCGACTAGCATTCTTTAAAGATGAAGTTTGGAGATGTTGGAATTAAGGCAACAAAATGGATATTAATTATGTCTTTTTACTTGCCTTATGGTGGCTTGACATTTTGTAGGCTTGTTGATGTCCTCAGAGGGTTTACTAATTTCAAGAGGCAGTAAATAGGTTTACAAATGTACTTTTCAAATGTAAATCAGCTGTGGTTTGCTCTCATTAAGATTCATGTTAAAACTAATTACCAGGGTGACAGTGTTGGGAGGTGGTATCTTTTGAAGTGGCTGGATCGGAGGGTATTACTTTCATGAATGGATAAAATGTTTTGTTTTGTTTTGTTTTGTTTTGTTTTATTTTGTTTTGTTTTGTTTTGTTTTGTTTTGTTTTGTTTCAAAAGACTGAGATGAACAGTGGTTGGTATGCCTGCATCCCTCATTGGAACAGCTGGGCTAGAATTTTGGCTCCAGTTCTTGATCCCAGCTTCCCGCTCCAAGTTATCCTAAGGGACAGTAATGACAGCTCAATAATTAGGTTCTTACTATGACAGAAGAGGGACCTGGATTAAATTTCCCACTGCTGTTTCTAGCTCAGGACGATCCCAGTGCAGTCTAAGCTGCTAAGAGTATTGCCGAGTGCACGAGCATTTGGGAGCTCTGCTTATGGTTCTCAAATGAACATAAAAAGTATGTTTTAAATGGCAGAATGAATTTACATGGGATTGGGTGAATTACAACTAGAGTGGATTGTTACAAAGCACATCAACTACTTTGTTACAGCTCTGGTTGCCAATCTCACCATGTGGTCACTTTCACATGTGTCTGCTGTCCTTCTCAAATCAAGTTCTTATCAGATACAAGAGGTTGCCATATCGTGCTCTAAGACTTCCAGAACTGTAAGCCAAGATAAACCTTTTAATTGTAAATTACTCAGACTCTTGTCTTCTTGTCACAAGGAGCAGATACATCAACCGATCCAGGATCCATATTTCAGCTACTCCCTGTGTGAAGATTAGACATTCGTGCCTCTGAACTACTTTTCATTTGCGCTGTTTCAGGTTCGGATAATTCACAGTTAGACACAGCTACTATTTCAAAGAGCCCAGTGAAATTATTCAAAACAGTGAATTCTTATCCTATCTCATCTGTTCCTTCACAAAGAAACCACCGCAAATCTCTCACCATAGTCTCTCTCTATCTCCCAATGGACTCCAGTATACTCTAGTGTGCCCATTATGTCCCTGTGTGTTTTTCTCCCACCATCATCATGGAGTATACCATGGCTTCTTTCCCCGTAACATGTGAATATAACATCTTTTCAGTGGCAATTTCCCAATAGTCCCTTGATCTGGTCATATTTGAATAATTAGAGTTGTTTTACTCCTAAAATGAGTATGCTAAAATCCTTACCTACAATATGATGGTGTTAGAAAATAAAGCATTTGGTAAATGACTAGATCATGAGGTGGAACTTGTGTGAAGGAAAAAACAAAATCTGAAAATTATCCTTTCTCTCTTTGCCATGAGAGGATCTAGCACGAAGATAATGCTCTCTGAGTCATGTTCTCACTACACAGCAAAGCAACTGACCCTTTAGTCTTGGACCTGCCAGTCTCCAAAACTGTGAGCAATAAATTTCTGTTTATAATATACTCTAGTCACATGTTTTGTTACAGAGGTCTCAATTGACTAAGACAAACAAAATGCACTCAGGGGAATTAGTATAAAATGAGAACATCTTTGTATCACATATTCCGAGAGCAATCCTCTCCTTTTCCCCTGGCAAAAATGAAAAAGGTGGCAGGAAACGAAAATGGAGAAAAAAAGAATGACTCGACTTCCAGATGATGCTTAGCTGACATCATCTTAGTTCAACTCTGTGCTGGATCAATGTGTTTGTGGATACATTAACCATGATGGAAGACAAGCCCAAACATCCAAGACTGAACATTCAAACTCCTGGTAATAGGACTCAGTGCTGGGTCTCTGGGATGCTCTGATTCCTTAATAGATTTTCTGTGAAGGAAAATGAGAGTCAGGAAATCTGGAATTGATTTTAATTTTCTTAGGGCTTCTGTCAATATCACCCTCAAGGGCTTACAATGTACTCTGAACTGTCAAGTAGTATTGTGTAACATCACCTTGGGTGAAGAGCCCCGCTTTGCAATAAAGGAGTTGTGACTTACACAACTAAACCATAGGATCTGCTGATCTTTTGTTATACCACACTGACTAGAAGCTTCTGATGTGCTATAAAGTGGGAATGGTTTTGTAAATATAAATCTGTGGTGGTGGTTTAACTGTAATACCATGGAAAAATAAAATACTGTTCTCCAAAAAGTAGCATTTAACATGAATCATCACCATTATTACATCACATCCATGTAACCTAGTGGATAAAATGGATAGATCTAAAAATCAAGAATGAAGTCTCCCTTTTCATTGTTTTCAAATAACTTTGTGGGTTGGTGTGTGTATGTGTGTGTGTGTCTGTATCTGCGTATGTGTCTGTGTGTATACTATTTGTTCTACTGTGAAGCTCAGAGTCCTAATGAACAGAGAGCAGAACTCCCAGCAGTGAACAAGGTGAGAGTTTCATTAGCTATAACCATATAATTGCTATTAGTCAATGTCTATGTATTTGAATGTTTCCCTCTTTTTCCTTTGGTTAATCTACTTAAATATCTATCCTTTTTTTAGATTTATCCTTTTATTTTTATTACAAAGTCAGATATACAAAGAGGAGGAGAGACAGAGAGGACTATCTTCTGTCCAATGATTCACTCCCCAAGTGACTGCAACGACTGGTGCTGTGCCGATCCGAAGCCGGGAACCAGGAACCTCCTCCAGGTCTCCCTCATGGGTGCAGGGTCCCAAGGCCTTGGACTGTCCTTGACTGCTTTCCCAGGCCACAAGCAGCAAGCTGGATGGGAAGTGGAGCTGTCAGGATTAGAACTGGTGCCCATATGGGATCCCGGCACTTTCAAGGCAAGGACTTTAGCCACTGGCCACGCCGCCGGGCCCTAAAAATCTATCATTTTGCTTATCTTTTCAAAGATCCATCTGTTGTTCTTGGCTTTTTGAAAAACCTTTTTGAAGTCGATGCTATTTATTTGAGATATGACTTTTATAATTTCTTTCTTATCAGCAATTTTGCATTGGAACTTTTTGTTTTCCTGGCTTCTGCACATTCAGTGACACATTATTTAGCTGAGAACTTTCCGATTTTTTTTTTATGCTGGCATTACAATTGATGCCTTTAGCATTTCTGGAACAATGCTGGACTCCATCTACCTTGGAAACTGTTGATGTCTACTTTTGTACAATGTTGATTGCACTTTGAAACGGTTATAATAATTTGGCATCTTCTGTGACTGTCCTTCCAGAAATTATATGCAATATGTGTATTTTTCTGAACTGTGGTTATTTCTAGTATTTCAGCACCAGACAGCATCATAAGTCATAGTTTGTCCATTACGCACTATTGATATGTTTTTACTGGCTCATTCTAACAACACTTAATCAAACTCAAATCTGTCCCAGTTGTCTACAATTGGTGTTTTGATCAGTATAAACTGGAAATGTGCCTAAAAAGAAGTAGTCTGTACCTAAATCTTCTTCCTGGAACTGTGGTAGGCTCAGACTTCTTGTATGTGTCCATGAATGCAGACACATCCAAAACATATCCAAAGCACATCTTAGATATCCAAAACCCTAGAACCACAAGATCAGTGCAGCTTTGTGCATAGTACAAACCTCGTTGCGCTATGACTTGTCTGTTTCTGAACTAGGCGCAACAAACAACGTTGTACCTCTTAGCCACTGGTTATATGTTTGGGATATAATGCTGCCCAAGCAGTAGCTTAAAACACTGCTAAATACAGAAGCTAACACAGAAACCCTCTCTGCAGGCAGTGACATGGAGACAGAGACAGTTACAATCTGCTCAATACTGTTTGATCAGCCTAACACTGATTACTGCAACATTCCTTGTGATTCTTTGCTATCTGTCCTACTTTGTAGCAGAGGTGATGGATGCAGCTTCTCAATTCCTCAGGTAGGCCCTAAATGAGTCATCCCTGGATTTCATGCCCATACAGTGTCCAATTGGCTTGAAAATGTCTGTGGTGATGCACACCAAAATGAGCCTGTTCCATAAGGGTAAAGGCCTCTGCTGATACTTCAGCAAGCCACTCCAACACGGGAAATGGGCATCACAGGTGTCAACCTAGCCACTACATCAAATGTCCACCTAACATTTCTTTCTGATGGAAACATTTAAAATCGTTTCACCTAGTTTTTTTTGAAATATAAAGTAATTATCGTTATCACTAATCATTCAATTGTACAAAAGGAAATGTGTATTGCTTTCCTCTCTAGCTATAAGGTAGTACCCACTAATCAGCCTTTCCTCATCTCCCTCTTCCTCCTACTCTCCCCACTTACTCGTAACCACCACTATACTTGTAATTTCTGTGAGGTCAGCTTCTACGAGGTAATATATGAGTGAGTCAGGTAATACTTCTCTTTTTGTTCTTGGCTTATTTCATTTAACAAGGTGCCCTCCAGTTCCAGCGATGTAGCTGCAAATCACACTATTCCATACTTTTGATGGTTCCATAGTGTTCCATTGTGTCTGTGTAGTTCACATTTTTAAAAATCCACCCATCAGCTGATGGACAATTGATAGTTTTTATTCCTTGGATACTGTGAATAATGCTAAAATAAACATGGGAGTACAGATATCACTTCAAATGATAGGTTTAATTTATTTTGGATGGATCCCCAGTAATGGGTTTGCTTGATTATATGGTAGCTCTATTCCACATTTGTTTTTCAAAATATCCAAAATTGCTGTTTTTCTTAAAGATTTACTTTTTTTTTTAAAAAAGCAGAGCAACAGAGAAAGAGGGAGCAACAGACAGAGGTAGGGAAAGGGATAGAGATAGAGACAGAGCAAAAGAGACAGTTCTTGAGAGAGATAATAATAGATAGAGGGGAGAGGCAGAGAGAGAAAGAAAGAGAGAATAAGAGAATATGAAACTGTATTCCACATGCTTATTTACTCCCTAAAAACTCAAACAGATTGGGTTAAGCCAGGCTGGAGCCAGGAGCCAGAAGCATCATTCAGACCCCTGACATGGGTGGTTAAGAGCTACTTAATGCTGCTTTCCAAGCAATATTTGCGGGAAACTGGATTGGAAGCTGAGCAGCTGGGATTTGAACAAGTATTCTGATTTGAAATGCAAGCAGTGACTTAAACCAGTGCATTACAATGTTGGCCCCTGTTTTTAGTTTTTTGAGGAAACTGCACCCTGTTTATTGTGCTAGTTATATTAACTTATATTTCCATTAACCTTTTTGAAAGATTTCTCTTATCTTTGACTAAAAAGAGGTGATATCTCATTTTGATTTTGACTTTTATTCTTTTAATATTTGATGCAGCTTGCATTTTTCTTTTTTAAATTTATTTTTATTACAAAGTCAGATATATGTAGAGGAGGAGAGACAGAGAGGAAGAACTTCTGTCCATTGATTCACTTCCCGAGTGATCACAATGGCTAGAGCTGAGCCAATCTGAAACCAGGAGCCTGGGGACTCTTGCGAGTCTCCCACACTGCTGCAGGATCCCAAGGCTTTGGGCTGTCTTTCACTGCTTTCCCACGCCACAAGCAGGGAGTTTGATAGGAAGTGGAACTTCAGGGATTAGAACTGGCATTAGAACCCATATAGGAGGACTTCAGCTGCTAGGCTACTGCGCAGGGCCCCAGTTAGTATTTTTTCAAGTAGCTATAGGCCACTTGTTGGTCTTCTTTTGAGAAATGCCTATTTAGAACTACTGCTCATTTTAAAATTGGATTATTTGTGGAGAGATTCTGGTTATTAACCCATTGTTAGATGTATACCTTTTAAATGCTTTATCACATACTGTAGATAATCTCTCCACCTGTGGATTGCTTCCTTTGCTCTATAGAAATGTCTCTCTCCATTTCTCCATCTCTCCATCTCTTATTTTATTTACTGCCAAGGCCAGCACAGCAGGAACAGGGTCTTGAAGAAGTTACTACACAATGAGAAAAAGAAGACGGAAAAGTTTTTTGAAAGCAGGCTAGCCAGAGGAATCCTCTTGCCATTGAAATGGATTCATTCACTAGAAGTCTTGTCCCTAAGAGGTTTATTCATTTGGAGAATCATACTTCAACGGTGATTTGATCATTTGTGGTCTTGTTTGCCAGCCAGGGGTTCCTTGGGACTTTGGATTTTGGTCAGCTGCCTACCGTGTATGCAGAATACTCTAGCAGCGTTTGTTCTCCAGTCTCTGCCTGTGGCAGTTTATTGTGCTTTGAGGGGTGGGGGGCGTCAAATCCCAGATACCATTTCCTATTTCAATGTCCCAGAGTGTTTCTCTGGCATTTGCTTCTGGTAATTTGAAAGTGTTAGGTCTTATATTTAAACAGTTTCCAACTGCTGTTATTTTTCCAGCAGAATGTGTTCAAGTATACGGTTGTTTTTCTAATGCAATCAAGAATCAGTTTGTTACAACATTGCTGCAGTGTCTGTGAGCAATGAGTAAAGGGAAATTGTTCTATACCAAGAGCTGGGGACTAGGTGCTCCAGCCCATGCACAGGAACAGGCTTAGGTGAAACCTAGTCTTCCCATGTAGACTTCCCCGTATGTTTTCTTTTCAAGTAAGATTTTCTTCCTTTTTTTCTTTTCTTTTTTCTTCTTTTTCCTTTCCTTTCCTTTCCTTTCCTTTTTCCTTTTCCTTTTCCTTACTTTTGTTTTCTCTCTCCTCTCCCCCTCCCTCTTTCCCTCTCTCTTTCTTTCTTTCATGATTCAGTTCCATAGGCTCAGGGATTTTCCCTCCCACTCCCAATTCTCCCCCCCGCAATGTTTTCCCCAATATTATTGAAATAGTAGAGTTGTTCAGCAGCAGTCTCTAGTGTATTCTGCTATTTAAGTGTATCCTAACATTGTAGGTATAGACAATGGTGGAAAGTCCCAAAAGGACAACTATCATATGTTCTCCCTGATATAAGGCAATCTTCATGAAAAATACAAGATCAATAGAAATATAAGTAAACATATGTGTACATATGTTCATCCTGATAAATTATGTAATAGAGACCATCATATGGAGAAGTAAAAATATATTGCAGTATGCATTTTTACTACTGAATAAGATTTTACCTTAGCTGAAATCTTTGTCTTATCCACACCTTGTCCCCATCACACCTGGAATCCTACTGTTAAAAGGCTGAGTCATTTACTCCCTTCAATGGGTCTTAGAAAGACTCATTTTCTAATAAAAATACCTGCTGAATTACCTACCTAATTTTGTGCTTAGTTTTTCAGGGGTATTTAAGACACACAGTGCATGTTAACAGTTCCTTCTCTGCAAATTTGACTCCTAAGGAAATATGTGCTTTATTTCATTGAATACATGTTTAATAGATGAGAGCAAAGATTTTGAGACTGATGAGCAATTGTGAATGGAGTGGTGAAGTGGAGGATTTTATGTACAAATGATATGACATGCTAAGAAGGGCTTGGCTTTGTTACATCCTACTTATGATGAATCACATAATTTTATTATGTCTTTAAAAATATTAAACCAAACTAGATCACTGGAAAAAGTGTAGTTTGAAAATAATGCATGGTTACATATTTATTTGGTGGTTGCTATGTTGCTTATGGTTTACATAAATTTTTCATCAATATGATTATTCTGTAATTTCCTGAGAGGCAAAGAGACCAAGGTTATCAACAATAACTTTATTAGGTTTGCAATTCTCAATATTAATTTCTCTTCAAGGTAGAATAATTTTTTTCCTTTTACTTTTTGAAAAATCAAGGAAGGAATTGCTTTGTATTTGTACAGTGAGTAAGCCACAAGTGACACTGATCATAACAAATCATGGAAAGATACATATCATAAACGATCAGGAATTTTTTGACAAAATCAGGAATTTTAGGATTAAACTTTTAGGATTATCTCTCTGCAAATTTCCCTTGATGTAAATACCAGGAAAATGTAATACATCATATTTTAAAAGTTTCTATCTTAAAATCAAAGTGAATTAATTGGATTTAATACAAAATATATAATATTATTATTTATTTTTTCAAACTTTTACTCAGCATGGTGACAATGAAAATACCCCTATCCCTTCTCTTTCAGATTATTCTCAAATGATTAAATTAATTGGGATATTTCTGTATAGTATTATATAAATTCATAATTTATGTATCCCTGGCCCCAGGCTAATCCTCTGAAAAAAGTGCTGGCATCCCATAGGAGCGCTGGTTTGTGTCCCAGCTGTTCCACTTCTGAGCCAGCTCCCTGCTTATGGACTAGAAAAGCCAGAAGATGACCCAAGTCCTTGGGATCCTGGACCACGTGGGAGACCCAGAAGAAAGTCCCAGTTAGCAGCTTTAGATTGGCTCAGCATAAGTTTCAGAACAAAAAATTACTTTTTCCTTTACACCATCTATAAGCATTGGACATATCTCATATGCTTTGTATATTCATTACTTATAGGCCATGCCTATATTCCAGCTGAACGATGCTTTTATTTTTTGTGTGTGTTAAATTTTTCAGTTAGTAGCACATTAAGCTTTGTCTCTAATGTAAATTAAACATGTTATTTCAAAAATAAATAAAACGTTAAGTTAAAAAAGAAAGAAACATGAAGCATACTTTTTCATTGAGCCAGAAATTTCCTAATTACTTGCTATTGAATGTGCAGTTCCTGCAGCACAGTGTCAGCATCCCTGGGAAGTGGGTCACAAAGGCATCATTTCAGGCCTCTGCAGCATGACTGAGTCAGAATCGATGGTTTAGCAAAGCATCCCAGTGATTCCTACGTGTTGATGCGTTCCTGTGCGTTGTGTGGTCTGTGATGATTAGTTCACTGAGAGGAGACTCAGCATCCTGAATGATTGTAGGAGGCCACACTCAGCCTATTTCTAGAACTTTCCCTTTTTATTTTTGCTCCCTGTAAATTATGTTTTCTCAATTCTCTTTGTATATTAGAATAACCTAGAAAATTGTTAAAAATATGTGGACCCCATCCCCAACTCATTAAATTAGAATTTTTTAGAGGGGAGGGAAATATTTAAAAAAAAAATAACGTTTTAGGTGATTGTAATGAGCAACCAAGTTTGATCCTCATTTTTCTATAACAAAATGAAGAGATAAAGCCAGATGGCAGATGACTCTTACAAGGCGGTGGTTTCTCATAAACACGTTAAAAACCGTAATCCCCAATATCATAGGCACTAAATTTTCAGAGCTACGGACAAACAGAATAAAGGAAGGGGCAATGTTTACCTGGTGATAGTTCTGAGGTTGAAAGAATTACTTGTATGGGATTTCTAAGAAAGTATTTACACTCCTAAGCACTTAGGATTGAGTTTGGTAAATACAATGTCTGGAGGCCCAGCACAATGGCCTAGCGGCTAAAGTCCTCGCCTTGAATGCACTGCTAAACAATATGGGCGCCAGTTCTAATCCTGGCGGCCTCAGCTCCCTGCTTGTGACCTGGAAAGCAGTCAAGGACGGCCCAAAGCTTTAGAACCCTGCATCTGCGTGGGAGACCTGGAAGAAGTTCCTGGCTCCTGGCTTTGGGTCAACTCAACTCTGGCCATTGCAGTGACTTGGGGAGTGAATCATCAAATGGAAGATCTTCCTCTCTGTCTCTCCTCCTCTCTGTATATCTAACGTTGCAATAAAAATAAATAAATCTTAAGAAAGGAAAAGGTAAAATACAATATTTGCATATGTATTTTGTGTTTAAGCTTAAGGTAGGCAAGCTGAAGAGACTTGGTGCCATTTATAACAAAGCAGAGCTCAAAGCAAACAAAATATGTGGGTTTTTTTCTGATAATAACCCCCACATACCGTTATGTACAATGACTGGCATTTTGAGGTATTTTAATATTTGTCAGATTGTTTGAGATCTAAAATATATCTTGATAATTCCAATTTAATTACAAATTTTGAAGTATAACAGCTAGATAGATCATGATATCTCAAGCCATGGAATTTTCACCACCATTGTTTTCTTTATAATAGGATTTAAAACCTTGGCATTCACTATGGCCTTGGTTTATGTTTGATTTGGCCTCCCTTCATGCTAAGAATGTGTAAATATCTGAAGTGCTTCATTGTTTCTGTTAGCAAAATTTGTTTTTCTATTTGTAGCTAAATTAAGAACTTGTGAAATTTTAATAGATGTCATTATTAATATAATATCCTTTAACTCTTTCCAGATTCATTATTTGAGTTTACTTTTAATGTATGTCTCTCATACTTATGAAAGCATAAAGGATATTTTCAATAAAATCACACATGCACATACACAAATATATTTTCAATTATCAATACCTTCTTATTTTAATTATGTAACTATAGTCTTAAATGACACACTTACATAATTTTTGCCTCACTTTTTGTTTTTTCATGTTCTGAAAGAACAGAAACAATAACAAATCGAGTTTGCCATAATTTTATACATGCAAGGTATTTTTATTTATTCTAAAGATTTGTATTATTATCTAGACAACAAATTTCATGTATTTCCTAGTCGGGAATTGAAGAATATAACCGTGTTTGCCTTGCCTTCATTTCTCCTTCCCATAAGCCTTTCTCTCTTCTTTCTTCTGTTAATTTCATGTATAGAATTTCAAGTGTAGTGATACTCCTGAGCACATGCACCCTCCCTACCTTATTTCTCCCCCTTTCTCCTTCTTTTCTTATTTTTTTTTTTATGACAATTTTTCTTTATAATCACGAGCTTTATTTTGCTGTTCTTTTTAGCTACTTGTTTTCGGATTATGTGTTTTTCATCTGTTATCAGGAAATGAGTTTCTTTTTTTTTTTTAAGATTTATTTATTTATTTATTTATTTAGTGGAAAGTCAGATATACAGAGAGGAGGAGAGACAGAGAGGAAGATCTTCCATCTGATGATTCACTCCCCAAGTGAGCGCAATGGCCAGTGCTGCGCCGATCCGAAGCCAGGAGCCAGGAACCTCCTGCAGGTCTCCCACACGGGTGCAGGAGCCCAAGGCTTTGGGCCATCCTCAACTGCTTTCCTAGGCCACAAGCAGGGAGCTGGATGGGACGTGGAGCTGCTGGGTTTAGAACTGGCGCCCACATGGGATCCCAGGCGTGAATGGCGAGGACTTTAACCACTACGCTATCGCACCAGGCCCAGGAAATGAGTTCTTACCTTAACCTCTTATCTCATTTTAAGTTCTATGTGCATAAAGTGTTGCATTCAATTTGCATATATTAGCAGTTTAATTTATAAAAGATTTCAAGGAAACTCAGAAATTGATGCCAACGAAAAGTTTTCTCTTATAGACTCAGTATGTGTATTCCCTTCGTAAGGAATCACCAGGGAGATTTTGTTGTGAAATACACTTTTTCATTCCCCCACCAAATCATTGTCTATGTTTATTGATAGAAACAAAAATCATTTTCTACCTGATTTATTAAAATTGCCATTTTTCTATCATAACTTACTCATTTTAGCCAACAATTGCAAGAATATATCTAAAATTAATCAGAGTTAAATCAAATGACAAATTTTACTTCACTTTGTGAAACACTCCATGAGCCATCCTGCTCCTCTGATATAAGAATATGTCTACCGTACTCTTACTGGGTGCTTTATGGGTTTTGTTTTTGCCAAAAACTATTGGGAAAAGAATTTAAAAAAAATTTTTTGGTTAGATTAGCAAAATTTGAAAACAATTCCTTAAAAGCATTCAGAGAAATATCACTTCCAGAATCCCTTTTCTGAGATTGTTTGTCAGATTCTTCAAATATATTCATGGAACCTAGTGGAGTACGATCAGATTTTATTGTTTAGAACGTGTCATTTACCCTTCTGGAAGTTCTGCCTTCATCTATTTGAACTATCATAAATAAGATGGCTTCTAAACCATAGAAGCTTATCTGTCCTTGCTCCTGGAGTCTGGGAAATTCAGGAACGTGGGGCAGGGAAATTTGGGGTTGGGTGACGGCCTGTTTATTGATTTATACACAGAGTCTCATACTGTGTCCTCACATTATACCAGAGGTGAAGAACCCATTAGAACCTTTAATCAGGACAGTAATCCTTTTTACCAGTGTTCTGTGGTCATGATCTAAAAAAGTATCAAAGGTTTCACTTTTTTTTTTATTAAAGATTTTATTATTATTGGAAAGCCGGATATACAGAGAGGAGGAGAGACTGAGAGGAAGATCTTCCCTCCGATGATTCACTCCCCAAGTGAGCCGCAACTGGCCGGTGCGCGCCAATCCGATGCCGGGAACCAGGAACCTCTTCCGGGTCTCCCACACGGGTACAGTGTCCCAAAGGTTTGGGCCGTCCTCGACTGCTTTCCCAGGGCACAAGCAGGGAGCTGGATGGGAAGTGGAGCTGCCGGGATTAGAACTGGCACCCATATGGGATCCCGGGGCTTTCAAGGCGAGGACTTTAGCCGCTAGGCCACGCCGCCGGGCCCAAAGGTTTCACTTCTTGACAGCATTAACTTTAGTATGTGAATGTAAGCACAGGCATTCAGATCATGGTAAAGTCAAAGCAGATGCCAGTCTCTCTGCCTCCTCTGTCACAGCACTTTGTTAGGAACAGAGAAAGATACGAGGATCTCTTTGGGTATTGGCCATTTTCAGTAGATTTGCCAGACTTGGATTCATAGCTTTTTTAAAGATAAGAAAATCTGAGCTTAAACAATTGTAAATGTATTCTTGACTCTTATTTTTATTAACAACAATAGGAGAATTAAAAGTGTTCTAAACTGTGGGAACATGAACTGAACTAAAATTATCCAGGACAAACTTGTGTGAGCAGAATAATTTGAGTCTTGACCAAGAGAATGAAGTGATTTTAGGGGATGAATTTCATGGGTTTCAAGGACAATTTTGGTTTATAACTATTTCAGTGAGCAGTTCTATGCTTTAAAAACAAACAGCTGTGCAAACTAACATTGAAGACTGTATATTTCCATGTCTAAATACTTGATTCTTTTTGTTTCAATTTATTTTAATGCTAGTTTTAATCTACTGCATCCCTTAGTTTGTTATAAAGATAGCCTCGTGAGATTACTGGAATAAACATGAAAATGTGTTTTTCATTTTCTCCCACAATTCTCATTGTTTTCCTCCTTACATTCTAGTTTTCCTCTCAGTCCTTAAAAAGGAAGAATAGTACCAGATGGCTTAAGACTGTTGCCATTCTCTGTCTCTTTATGTAAAATCAGGTGGTTGGCAATATAAACCATTCATGTCAAAAACAAATTGGAACTCCATGGTTGCGGAAGCACTAGGCAAGTTTGCAACTTACATAAAGCAGTTTTGGAACTCTCTTTTTTTTTTAGAATAGCAGTTCATTTTTTGTTAGGCTAATCTAAGCACAATCATATGAACAAGTTTTCCAGGCATTCTCCTAAAAAGTGTTTTCAAGGTATTAACTGAGATGCATGTTGCTATTAAAGGTTTACATTAATGAAGTTCAGTTTCCCTTTTCTGTAAACGTGTGAATGAGAACTTGACTTGTGTGATCTAGACTACACCTACCTAGTGGATTCCAGGAGAGCATAAGGGGAAGACAGCCTGCCTCACAATGTGTGATACCCATTACCGCTTCTCCCACTGAGCCCATTATTCAGTAAAGCACTCTGTGAATGAAAGCGTCCTACAGCAAACAAAAACACTTGAGTTTATTACGTAAGAACTGGAATAGGAACATTCTGGTGATGCAAACGATATGGACTCACTTACCACAAAAAGTAACAGATTTGATTTGGGTGATGAATATTATATATGAATGCTAGATTATTGCTTTGCTTTCTTTCTTTTTTTTATTAATTACATTGTATTATGTGAAACAGTTTCATAGGTACTGGGATTCTCCCTACCCCTCCCCAAACCCTCCCCCCATGGTGGATTCCTCCACCTTGTTGCATAACCACAGCTCAAGTTCAGTTGAGATTCCCTCATTGCAAGCATATACCAAACATAGAGTCCAGCATCTTATTGTCCAGTCAAGTTCAATGGCTTCTTAGGTATACCCTCTCTGGTCTGAAGACAGAGCCAGCAGAGTATCATCCCGATCAATTAAAAACTCTAACATACCATCAGCAAAAATTTACATCATTATGGAATTAATTGACATTGTAATGAGTAACCAATATGTTAAAAATAAATGCGAGTTCCCAGCCATCTTCTGTGACCACCTCACCTATACTTCAATTTTAGTTTATACACAACATATAACATACATAACGTAACAGTTTATACATAACATCATATCATCTTAAATTAAGGCAAACATGTGGTATTTAACCTTTTGGGATTGGTTCACTTCCCTTAGCATTATGGTTTCCAGTTTGGCCCATTTGGCCACAAAGAACTGCATTTTGTTTTTTTTTTAATAGCTGAGTAGTATTCCATGGAGTAGATGAACCATAGCTTTCTTATCCAATCCTCTGTTGATGGGCATTTTGGTTGTTTCCATGTTTTTGCAATTACTGATTGTGCTGCTATGAACATAGGAGTGCATGTTGGTTTCTCATAAAACAAGTGTTTTGGGTATATTCCTAGGAGTGCTATTGCTGGATCATATGGTATGTTGATTTTGAGTTGTTTGAATGTTCTCCATACTGATTTCCATAGAGGCTGTACCAGCCTACAGCCCCACCAGCAGTGGAGTAGGGTTCCCTTTTCCCCGCAACCTCGCCAACAAGTGTTGTTGGTGCTTTTATTCATGTGGGCCAGTCTTACTGGCGTTAGGTGGTACCTCATTGATGTTTTAATTTGGATTTCCCTTATTGCCAGGGAAGAAGTCAAGCTTTCACTATACGCAGATGACATGATTCTTAATGTAGAAGAGCCAAGAAACTCAATACAGAGACTGCTAGAACTTATATGAGAGTTTGGTAGAGTGGCAGGGTACAAAATTAATGAACAAAAATCAACAGCCATAGTGTATGCAAATAGCCCCAAGATGGAAAAAGATTTAACCAGCAAGATACCATTCAAAATAACAGAGAAAAGTATGAAATATCTGGGAATAAATCTAACAAAAATTGTAGGAGGCCTATTTGAAGAAAACTACAAAATACTTAAAAAAGAAATTGAACAAGACCTCAAAAGATGGAGTAACATCCCATGCTCCTGGATAGGTAAAATCAATATCATTAAAATGTCTATACTCCCAAAAGCAATATATACATTCAACGCAATCCCAATCAAATTGCCCAAAACATTCTTCATGGAACTAGAAACAATGATTCAAAGGTTCATCTGGAAACACAAAAAACCACGAACAGCTAGAACCATCCTGAAGAACAGGAAGTTAGCAGGGGGAATCACAGTTCTGGACCTCTGGACATACTACAGGGCAGTGGTTATCAAAACAGCCTGGTACTGGCATGAAGATAGAGAGGAAGATCAATGGAGCAGAATAGAAACACCAGAAGGGAACCCACACAGATACAGCCAAATAATCTTTGACAATAAGTCAAACGACAATCCAGGCAAATGGGAAGGTCTGTTGAATAAATGCTGTTGGGACAACTGGTTAATAGCCTGCAGAAACAAAAAGATATTGCTTTGCTTTCTATACCAATAGATGTCAATTTTATTTTCAATGCAAGCTGTGTTACTGCAGTTTAAAGGATGGTAACACTTATGATTCTGGTCTCATTATTGTCTCTGAGGTTGTGCTACTATTAAAATATTAACTTTTAGGGTTGGTCTAGTGACATGGTATATTAAGCTTATAATGTTAACATCTCATCTTGTCATCCCAATTCAAATCCTATATGGTCTGTTTCTGATCATTTGTTAGAGCTATCACGGTTGTAATGGGAGCTATGAAAAATTTTTCAGAATGAATGTAAACACAAGAACAAAGCAAAATTCTCAAGCTTCACCCATAGAATTAAGTTAGCTGCAGATCAGAATCAGTAGAGGAAAACCATTTCTTAATACTCAGCCATGAGTAAGAAATCCATTAACATGGAGTTGATTAAATCCAAAAGAGGATGTCAAAACCAAGAAGGGGCCCGGCGCAGTGTCCTAGCAGCTGAAGTCCTCGCCTTGAACACACCAGGATCCCATATGGATGCCGGTTCTAATCCAGCAGCTCCACTTCCCATCCAGCTCCCTGCTTGTGGCCTGGGAAAGCAGTCGAGGATGGCCCAAAGCCTTGGGACTCTGTAGCTGTGTGGGAGACTTGGACGAAATTCCTGGGTCCTGGCTTCAGATCAGCGCAGCACCGGCCGTTGTGCTCACTTGGGGAGTGGACCATCGGAAGGAAGATCTTCCTCCCTGTCTCTCCTCCTCTCTGTGTATCTGACTTTCCAATAAAGATAAAATAAATTTTTAAAAACAAAACAAAAACCAAGAAGAAAAAAACCTATAGATAAATCTTGTTTTCTTGCTACCTGGAACAAATGTGTTCGTCAATGTTCCAGTCTTGGGATGCAAGACTGGAATCGCTACACAGAGTAACAGGGAGACACCACACTTTCATCGGAGACGTCAGGTTATTCGGCTTGGAGAGTCAAGTTCTTTGAGAAAATGGTTGACCCTTCCTTTACAGCATCAATCATGTATATCGTTTGCAAGCTAGGGAATTGGGAATAAGTAACCCAATAAAAAACAGAGTTTGCTAGCTGTACGTGGTAACTTGAAAGGGATAATATAAAATGTTGTCTAAAAATATTGGCAACAGACTTTATTCAGGTTCAAATCTTCACAATATCTTAGTATTATGATTTTAAAATAAAGTAATTACTTTGCCTATTAACACTGTTAGTTATCTGACCTTACAAGCTGGCATGTGTAGGAGCCAGAATGGGGTATAGATTATGCCGAAGTAGGCTAGGTTGTTGTTTTGAGAGTCAAATAATCACATCCATGTGTGAGCATTTAACTCATGGATCCATGTATAAGAATATCTCATTATTATTAGAGAAGCTCATTTGAAATTCTCAGGTGAAATTAATGAAATGAAAAGAGTAGAAATGCTCCCAATGGGCCTAGCTCAATAGCGTAGCCGTTAAGGTCCTCGCCTTGAACGTAGCGGGATCCCATATGGGCTCTGGTTCTAATCCCGGCGGCCCTGCTTCCCATGCAGCTCGCTGCCCTTGGCCCCGGGAATGCAGTTGAGGACGGCCCAAAGCCTTAGGACCCTGCACCTGCGTGGGAGACCTGGAGGAGTCTTCTGGTTTCAGTGGCTCAGCTCCAGCAGTTGCAGCCGCTTGGGGAGTGAAACATCAAACGGAAGAATTCTTCTCTGTCTCTTCTCTCTGTATATCTGCTTTTCCAATAAAAAATAAAGTTTAAAATTAAAAAAAAAATTCCCCGAACTATTTGCAGTGGCCTAGGTTGCATTGTACCTAGGCAAATGTTACACTGTTGGGAGAAATAATATCTGGCTGGAATCCTGGTTAATGCCAAATTTGTGTTAATTATACCAGTGTGCTAATATAGTTGCCTATTCTGTCTTTTTTATTCCATTTTTTTTTTAAGATACAGGGGTGGGGCAGACACCAGTATGCTAACAGACAGGAATTGGGGACTTGTGCACAAGTGTGTGTGTGGGTCCTAGGTAGGCAGGCGGGACCCAGACTGCTATAGCACACCACCAGGTGACAGAGTATGAGCGGCTGTGGATTGCTCAGGGAAGCAGGTCTGGAAATGTGTGTGAGGGAGCCCTGCTGAGGGAGAACATGACAGGTGAGGAGTGACTCTGTGGGGACTTCCACCAACCTGGCTACTGTACTTGCATGGAAATGAGGGGGCTGAGGCTGGGTGGTTTAAAGAAAGGAAACTGGAGGATTTTGGGGGAGGGGGCAAACCACTACACTCACTCATGTGGCTGACCTAAGCTGGAATTGCTGGTATCAATCACAACTTACGAGTGCACCTAACAGCCATGGCTTGGGGGCCTGCCTGGCAGGACTTGACCATAGTACCTACCAGTGAATGTTACAGCAGGAGGTGGACCATTTTAGGGTGGGCCATGACCTAACCAGCTCTTGAAAGAACTGGATCTGGGAGCAGATTCTGTAGGAGATCATGGGCTCACCACTGTGGAGTTGCCATACCAACTGGTTTGCTTGAGGGTGGAGTGGCTACAGGCATGACCATGGAACTCAACACACTCATGGGTACAAGGATTGGGAACAGTCCAGGCTGGTCCAGGCTGCAGGCACACCCAAGAATTCGGTGCTGTGGGGGTCGAGCTGCAACATCCACCAGCACACACAAAGACTGACACTGGGGGAGACTGCTAGGTAAGGGCCTAACATCCACTGGTACGTGTGAGATCTGGGTCTGGGAGGGACCTGGTAGGGAAACTTGGGGAAATCCTCTGGTGGGCAGTCATTCCCACTGGTGAGCATGTGAGTCAGGGCTGGGCATTGGTCAGACCAGGAAGGGTGCTTCAGTTGTTGGCAGGTGCATGGGTTAGTTCTGTAGGAGGTGGACCAGGTAGGGCCAGGCCTAGCCATAGCACACTGGCATGTACAGGAGGCAGAATGGGTGTAGGTTATGCTGAGGTAGGTTATGCTCTCACATCTACCAGTTTGCATAAAACCCAGGGATGGGGCAGGCTGCACAAGGCTAGGCTGCAGCACCCCAGCAAGAGTTGGGACTGCGGGCATGCAGTGA
Organism: Ochotona princeps; assembly: GCF_030435755.1. Lineage (NCBI taxonomy): Eukaryota > Metazoa > Chordata > Mammalia > Lagomorpha > Ochotonidae > Ochotona > Ochotona princeps. Next base: position 76,873,913 of record NC_080832.1, read on the forward strand.
CAGGCAAGGCTGCAGCATCTGATAGCGAAGGCTAAGCTGGATGATGTGTTATGCTGGACTGGGTCAGAGCAACCACTGGTGTGCACAAGATCTGTGATTGAAATTGGGCCAGGCAGGGGAGTTAGGAGGATGCTCCTACTGGTCTGTGGTTCCACTAGTGAGTGTGAGAGCTGGAATCCGGGCAGCGATCTGAGCTGGACATGACTGCAGCATCCCTTGGCATGGATGTGAACTTGGTCTGGGGTGTGCCAGACTGAGCTGGGCTCCAGCACCTGCTGGTGCTTGTAAGAACCAGGGTAGGTATATATAGAGAGATGAATCTGGGGGTAGACCAGGCGTGGCTGGACTGTAGCACCCAGCAGTAAGAGCTGGAATGGGTGTTGGTCAGTTGAGCAAGGACAGGATGTTGGCCAAGTCAGTCTGGGCCAAGGGCCCACTAGTGTGTGCAAGATCTGCTACTGGGAAGTAACTTGATAAAGGAATGTGGGAACTCTTCTATTAGGACACAGTCCCTGCAGGTGAACACAAAAACCAAGGCTGGCAGCAACCCAGATCAAGCAAGGTTACAGTACTAGCTGGCATACGTATGGGTCAGGTCTGGGAGCATGCCTGGCTGAACCAGTTCATAGCACCCACTGGCAGCTTTGAGAACCAGTACAGGTTTCAGGATTGATCAGGTTGGGCCACAACACCAACAAGTTTACACTAGGGCAAGGACTGGGGAAAGGCCAGGCCAAGACTTGCTGCAGCACTCACTAGTAGATGCCTAGGTGAGCTGAGCCATGCTAGTCTGGGCCTCAATCTCCCTCCAGCACATGTATGACCTGGGAAGGAGAGTCAACCCAGCAGGGGAGCTGTGGGTGCTCCTTTACTTGGCTACTGCTCCCACTGGTGAGCATGAAAACTAGGACTGGGGAAAGACCAGGCTGGGCAGGATACAACAGCTATTGGCCTCCAAGTGAGCTTGGTTAGGTGGGAAGCCAGGCTGTGCTAAACGACCATATCCACTGGTGCATGCATGAGTCAGAGCAAGTGAAAGTTGTTTGGTCTTGCTGTAGCATCAGCTGGCAAGTACTAGGACGGGGGCAAATCCTGTCAAGCTAGACTATAGAAGCACCTGGAAAGTGCATGATCTGGGTCTGGGAGTGTCCCAGTAGGGAAACTGTGGGCACCTCTCTGATGGACTGTGACTCTCACTGGTGAGTATGAGAACCAGGGCTGGGGTGGGTCTGGGTAGATAAGTGATAGCACCCACCAGCATGAGTGTGGCCTGAATAGTGGGATCAGTTGGGTTGGGTTAGGCTCCAATGCTCAGTGAGCTGAATGAGATGTTGGATAGACTGTACCAGTCCATTGCATATGCAAGCATATACAGGTACCAGATCTGGAGACAGGCTTAGTGGGAGTTACTATGTTTCGTTCCAACTAGGCTTCAGTTCCCAGTGATATATGTGAGGGCAGAGTGAGTGGTTAGCAAGTTTAGGCTGGGTCATAACATACGTTGGTTTGCATATGAGATGGAGCTTGGGACACAACTGACCACGTGACTATAACCCCCATTGTGTATGTAGGCTGATGTGGGAAATTGACTGCATCAGACCCCACACTGGCTGGCAGTCAGTTTGGGGTCACCTCAGGTGAGGATTCTTTGTAAACACTCCCACACACACTTGGATCACCAGATTCAGAAATGCAACCTCAGTGAAAATCACAGGATATGTAGTCTGACCATGGAGTGCATGTGACAGAACTGGGTCGCTATGGTTGCTGAGGCTTGTGTTGTAGATGGTGTGCTCATATAGGACATGACAACCATTTCATTGAGGCCTGCAGAGAACAACTTGTACCACGGAGGGAAGAAAAAATTGGACAGCTCTCCCAGTTCACTGATCTGAGTGAACAGTCTCTAAGGTGGACTGTGTCAGCCAAGGGACCTTGGAAAAACTTTCTCAACCTTGGAGTAACAGAATCAACAGCATCTTAGAACTATCAAAATCACTTAAGCAGTATCCTCAGAACATGCTCTACATTGTGGACCTTGGGATGACATCAAGTGGCTTTCCTTCATTCCTGGCTACTGATGTGGTTCAGCTACCATGGGGGGCCCCTCTCCCTGTCTCTCTCCACTTTCTCTAGATACCAGAAGAAAAGCAGAGATGGAAGGTAGTTGTCTCATCCACTTCCTCCATTCCTGGACCCTCCCTACTCTAATTGGTGGTTCACATCGGCATGCATCCTTCTCAAATATGTAGACATCAAAAATAAAACAAATTTTTTTTATTTAGAAAAAGGTTTGAAATGCTAAACTCATGACATACCTTGTCCCTCTATTTTATCTTTCACAATAAAAGGGACTGACAATAATGGAAGCAGGTTGCTTAAGTAATGATTCCCAAACATCAAGTTAGTAAATCTAATAAATGGTTTCTGAAGTGACTATTTAGAATGCCACTCTGAGCTAGCATGAGCATTCAGCAATTTTCTGTCTAAACTTAAGCAACCCATAATTTTATGACTAATGTGAGAGAGATGAAGTGAAAATTGTAGACAGGAAGAAAACAGGTAAAGCAAGAAAGGAAGGTTCTCTTTCTAAATAATTAGACAATAGGTATCTATTTTACTTTAACCTGAGTTGTCCCTAAAATTAAGTACATCTATTTTTATTACTCTCTTGACTTCCGCATTTCTGTATTATGAATGAATCGGTTAAGCCAAAGGAATGGCTTGATGAAAACTGTCACGATTTGCTGGAAAGGCACCTATCCATTGGTGAGGAGACCTGAAGCACCTTGCAGTGCTTTGGAGGATCTCTTCAGTCATAGGAGATGTATGGTCATAGTCTGTTGGCTGCACAGAGAAACCTCAAGTATCTACAAATAATATGAAAACTGAATCTTTCTTATGTACCAAAAAATCTTATTTTTTCTCATATTTATCAGATACTTTACTTGCAATTTTGGGTAAAAATTTAAGATAACTATCCTTAGATAACCTATGTGAATACTAGAATAATTATTGATTTTTTAAACTATGAATTTGAATGACATTACAAGGACAGAAAATGAGCCTCATAGTTTATTAGTTACTCCACTAATGTAGGTGTATGAAAAAGTCAGCAGGGTCAGAGAGCCTTACACATGAGTAATTGTACGATGTTTCTAATGAGTTATCCACTAAAGACTAAGTTTTTGACCAAGAGAAGCTCAGAGGGAATCAACGTTAACAGTTCTAGGAGTTCATGGTGTCAGGAGTTCATGGTTCTATCCCGTTTAGATATTAGTAGGCAAGAAAGAAGCGTTTAACTGCATCTGACCAGGATGTCCCATCAGTTAAACTGACACACATTTTTTTCTTTTCAGAATGACCAGACAATGTCTGTGGTACCAATGATGAATCACATAACAAGTTAATAGGAGAATGCACTTACCCTCTCTTAGAGGGTTTTAAAGACTAGTGACACTACTGTCACATCCTCCCGGACACGGTCCAGTGGAAGCATCTGGTTTTGAAACATCTTCAGGAAGTGGGGAGATATTTACATGCAAGACCTGATTTGTCTTGACACTGCAGACCTGGGAGGGGAGGTCGGCGGCATGGAGAAAGCAGAATTGATCTGCCCAATGGACACTTCTTATATGAAGAGAAGAGTGGAGGGCAGCAGAAATTGTTATTGAAGTGCATTAGATACCAGAGCTAACATATTGGTGACATACATCTTAACATATTACACATACATCTTAACATATTTTGCTACTCCCAAAATCCTAAAACCAACAATGAATACTACTTGGTCAAGTTCATTCATTCCAAATTCTGCTAGCCCTCAGTGATACCTATCTCTTCTCGCAATAGAGTCTTCTCCTGTTTCCATTCTTGGAACATGTAATCTCTGGATTACATTCTTAATGAAACTTTCATGAATTGCACTTCTCTTGTGTTTTTGACTACTCCCTTCTCTACTTTGTTAAGTTTTGATCAAATATTGATGAAATACTTGTCTAAAAAGGTCATCAGAGCCCCTGACTGATTAATTTTGTACCACTTGTTTTGCCGAGTTTATTAGAATAACCCCTGGCACCAATACCAGTGTAGTGCCCTACATACAAATGATAATGAAGAGGCATGGTTCATTCTCCCAGAAGGATGCCAAACTAATTTAATCCAGTCAGTATTCCTCAATTTGGATTATACCAGGAGACTTTTCTTTGTTTCATCCTTTCTTAAATCTTTGAAATAACTTTTTTTTGGAGGGAGACACAACTATCTTCCCCTCTCTGTTCTTTTTTTTTCCCTTAATTCCTCTTTTTTCAAAGCAATGTATCAGTTGTAACAATATTTCAGATACTCTCTGGGCATGGAAAGATAGCATGGCAGATAATATCTTTGCCATTTAGAAGATAGTACTTTTCAATGAGGAAAAAAGTACAATTTAAGAGATCTCTTACTTGGGAAAAAGTAGGCTAATCTGTTGGATTCTATGACACAACTAGAGATGGAGTCAGAGCATCCTAGAGGGCGTGATGATTGATGCTTTGAGGAAAGACTATAGATTCCCGGCTACAATAGGGTGACAAAGGCTACACAGCGAGAGGATAAAGTCGTTTCAAAGCAAAGCAAGGATTGGAGGACATGTCCCCTTCAGGGAAATTCAAGAAACACTCTGTGTCAGGAGTGAAAAGTAAGTTGCCCATGGAGAGCAATAAAGAAGAGAGGGAAAGAAGACACAGCACGAAAGATCTTCTGTTGTAATAGTCAAATCTCCCTCTTACTATAGAAGATTTGGAGGAATTGCTAAAATATTTCCAACAAAAGGTTTTGCTCAATGAATATGAGATAGAAAGCCATATCAAAGGCATGACATTCAGCTAGGGAACTCTTTTCACTACCCAGCTAGGACAAACAGGATGGTCTGGTTAAAAAAAAAAAATTAGGAAGAGACAGGGAATGCTTAACGGTGGTATTTGAGTTGCAAATAGTAAAACCAGAAACATCTTATAGGTGAGAGAAAAGACATTTTAAGAGGATGATTTAAACAATTATTAAAACTGCAAAGGTAAAAGAAGTGAGTTGTGAAGAGCATTAAATTGCATGGAAGGATCTGGAAAGTTAAGGGTTCTAGAAAATGTTCTTTAGGACTCACATTCACCCTCCCTTGCATCCCATTAGCTGTGGCTATGGTTTTAGTTTCAGAAATCCTTGTCATCTGGCATTTGCTGTCTTCTTGCCCTCAACCTTGTTTTCAGGACATATAATCCCATGGAATAAGGGATAATCTCCCTTAGATATCACACTATGACTTCTTGCTATAAAGGATTCAATTATTTCCTCCTACTCAGGTTTCTCTGCCTTTTTAATTCTTCATTTTCTTCTGTGACACACAGATTTCTGGGCTTACAAATTCGTATACTTTTAGACTTTTATTTGTCTTCCTTTACGAGGGTCAGTCCAAATTGTATTGCATCTTTGGGTGTTGCCTCCCTGCCCTTCTGCTAGTCTAAAGCTATTATCATATATCTATCCAGATGTATCAAATTTTTGTGACACTAGGTAGTACATGTCCAAAAAATCATAACGCTCATTTTGATTCTTAATTGCACTGCAACTTGATGAACACATTGACTGAGCTGGTTTCACATTATTTTCAGTCTTGTTCTTTCATTCAGTCCTACACAAAGAGTGTGAGTCATCCCCTGCTAGCACTGTTTTGATCATTTTTCTCCTTCTTTGAACCCTACAGGATGTCTGAGTTTTTGCTTGCGTCAAATCAAAACTGATCATGAGTCACTCTTTATCTGTCTTCCATTTTCATCATTGACTGATTGTTCTCTCTGCTTAATTCGAGTTTGCTGGCTCCTTGTTCTGTGCACACACTCTGTCTCACTTCTTTAGGGCGTCTGCAGAGCCTTCCACCCACCTGGCAAGCTTCTGCTCCTCTCTGCCATGCCTCTCCTCTAACTGTTTGCTTCAAAGTCCAGCACAATTATTGCCTGTCTTAAAAGGTTTTGCAATGCTGCACATGTTTATTCCCAACACTACAGCAAGTTTTTCCTCACTGTCTTGCTGCATCATTAAGAACTATCACTTAACAATGACCAATATTATGAAGTGAAGATTGCAATGTGATTTTGACATGAAATCTGTGTAAATTGTTTTTTCAACTGAAATGTTGAAAGAAAAGGTACGCAGATTGGCAAAAAGCAGGTACGAAGTCCTTGATGGGGATCAGGCTTGGAATAGTTAAGGAAATGTGAAGAATCTGGAGGTCTACAACAAAGGTATGCTCTGTGTGTGTGTGTGTGTGTATGTGTGTGTGTGTGTGAGAGAGAGAGAGAGAGAGAGAGAGAGAGAGAGAGAGAGAGAGAGAGATGTGATTTCATACATCTTCTATGATTATACGGGTCAATTTGTGCTTCATATTAGATTTTCAAAAATTATGAACATTAGCATCTTCTGAATCCAGATCAATGTTTTTCCAATTCCCTTGGAATAAGAGTTACCTGGGGCACTTGCTCAGCTTAATTCCCCAGTATATTTCATTGTGAATTCTACTTCAACAGAACTGTGGTAGGGCCCTGGAATTCATGTTTTTGAAGAGAACGCCGGGTGTTTCTTGTCATCAGATTTGTTTGGAATTCACTGACATACACAATGTTTGCCTAATTCTGAGCTGATATGAAGAACGAGAAGTGGACAAACGAAAAATCATAACATAATAGATTTCTTAAATCCCCACATTTCATTTTTTTGTTAAAAGCAAACATTGGGGATTGGTGTACATATTAACCTGTCTGGATGTTGGTTATAAATCTTTGCCTACTCTCTGCTTTGGCCAACAGAGCAGTGGCTCTCAATCCTGGTTTTTTTAATCAAGGATTCCCTATCTACCCCCATCTAGCCTGTACCCTAAGGTGTACACCAGTCGCCTGTTAATTCTTCAGTGCTTCCCAGTTGATTCATGTCCTCATTCAGGATTGGCAGCCTTGCTTTGGGATGCTTGTGCAAGTGGGCAGTAGACTTAACTTCTAATCCTTCAACTGGACTTGTAGAAATTTTGTTGAACAACAGGTTCACCCTCATCCCCTGTTGTGTGGTCACATACTTATGAAACATGAAAGCATGTGTGTCCAAACTTCTCCCCATACATAAGCTCAGTAGCTGGTTATGAGCGAAGCCATGTGGCATCTAAGGGCAATGATCTCAATTTCTACACTTTTGATTCCTTAACTGAGAAATCATACAAACTGTTCACAGACCTCATCAGCATATTGTTGCCTATACCACAGATAGATTGAGATTGATAGTTCATAAGGGAGTTTTGAAAAGGTACACTCTGTTGGCTATATTTCATAAAATACAGAACTCTATAATAAAGGAATAATAACTGTATGATCTGTCAGTTCGTGTCTGGGAATGAGCCTATTAAATGTAGCAGCTGAAGGCAGTAGGACCTAAGCTTGAACCAAATCACCTGTGGTAATTTCAGAGAAAAGGCCAGAGCAGCAGGAAGGATTTATTCCAGGAAGACCAGGCAGTGGTCACAATGACCATGCAAGGAATAGCAAGTGTGATTCAAAAAGTGTGTCAAGCAAAGCTGTGATGAACTAAGGGACTGTGATAGTCATAGATTCTCAGATGCAGAAAGGCCATGGATGCCTAAATAAACTAGAAGCCTAGGGCAGGATTTTATCCATCGAACTGTGGAAAAGGGAAAACAGTTACATTATAACTCTGGTATGTTTTCTTTTTTAAATAATTGCTCAGGTTATACGGAGGAAGATAATCCAAGAAGCGGTTCTGACCATGGAACAATATAGGTCATTCTACCATAACTTGAAATTCAAATAGTAGGGGACAGATCATAAGCCAAAATTAAGACTTGAATTTTGTTTAATTTTCAATTGTCTATGTAGCAATAGCAAATGTAATTTGATGCTAATTCCAGTGTTTTCAACTTGAGTCTCCTAAATTTCTATTTGTCCAGATGAGGAGTGAATTTCCAAAATAAGGGTGGAGACTGAAGAATTTGGCAATCTAGTGCTTGCTGATATTTATACAGGAAACATATATAGGCAGAGTGAAGAATGACTATGGAGATAGCTTTAGCTTGAAATCTTGTTTGTTATTTTGCAGCTATTTCTAACCTCCAAATTATGATTTATTATTATAAATCACCTTTTAAACTCAGAAGCAGAAATTTCTTATTCCTTATATATGCTCTGTAATTTCCTATCTTAATAATTTTGATCAAATAATTCTCTAACCAGGGATATTATCCAAATGTTCAAATTCTAGTTCTATTTTGAGATTCAGTTCTCATCCTCCCATCTGAATTTTTTTCTCTTGCCAATTCCCACAGCACTTCTATGCTTTCTTTCACTTTATCACATGATGCATTGTCAAAAATTATTTTGGAATACTAAACATACTACAAATCAACCAACAGGCTCAGATGTTTCACTCACAGTCTTCCAAAAATATTAACAACATAAAGATTTTCAAATATTTACATCAATATTTAGAATGAAGTAGTCCTCATGATATTCTCAACTTGAGTTGAGCATTAAGTCTATTATTTTAATATTTCAAAGGCATTTAATTTCATAATTAAGTATAGTAACTTATATATCAAAAGTGTTGGCATACCTAGATATTTTTCTCATTGTTGCTAAATGGGTGATCAAAATTTTTATTTACTACTCTTCAGTTTCACTGATTGATAATTCTTTATTTTAGGTTATATTAACTTTTATTATTTATTCATTTATTTTTATTACAAAGTCAGATATACAGAGAGGAGGAGAGACAGAGGAAAAGATCTTCCATCCAATGATTCACTCCCCAAGTGAGCGCAACAGCCGGTGCTGTGCCGATCTAGAGCCAGGAGCCAGGAATCTCCTCCAGGTCTCCCACGAAGGGTGCAGGATCCCAAGGCTTTGGGTCGTCCTCAACTGCTTTCCCGGGCCACAAGTGGAGCTGCCGGAATTAGAACCGGCGCCCATATGGGATCCCAGTGTGTTCAAGGCGAGGACTTTAGCCGTTAGGGCACTGTGCCGGGCCCAATTTTAATCATTTATTAAATAAGTCAAGATGAAATTCAATTTTGTGATGACTGTACAAGTAGTCATGTGTGTGCAGAGACATGGTTTTGCTGAATTGGTGCAGGATTAACATATGATGGCTACAAGTATCCTTTATCCTTTGTCTGAAAGAATGAGTTAAGATAGCAATGAAGAAGTTACAATGTATAATGTATAAAATAGCAGTTTCTAAAAATTTATGAATCTATAAAATATAGGACCTTCCTTTCTTACCTCTATAATAAATTGTTTGATTTTACATTTGAAGCTAATATTCTGATAGTGTTACCTGACACTTTCTGATTGGTATAGTGCTATTTTTTATGACTGCTAATTACCTATATTATCTTGCTCATTTCTAGGTTGTAAAATTCTTATTTCCATCGTCAGTGCCTAACACAGTGACCTGTAGAAAGCCAACCTGCATGTGTTAGTATTTGCATGCCATTTAATTATTTTCCAAACATTTTAGGAAGACGGCCTCCTCTGAATTAAATATGAGCAAAGAAGTGGATAAGGGTGGATGTCTGTGGGACATTAAGCAGAACATATTTCTTCATAATTTCAAAATAGAAGCATGGGGAGAAGTGAATTGTCAATATTCATAATAAGTGGTAACCTGGGTCTGAGTCCAATTCAAGCCCTTGTATATCACACAGCTCTAGTAATAATGAATTCCTTTGGTGGCAGCAGTGATGGCTCAAGTAATCCTGCTACACACGTGGATTGAGAGCTCAACTTCTGGCTTTTGAACCAACGGAATCCCAGTCATCATTGGCGTTTGGAGAGGGAAGCAGTAGTGTGGGAGCTCTGTTTCTATCTTCCTGGTTTCTGTCTCTCCCGTCCCCAGAATACATTTTTTAAAATAGAACTCATTGAAGACATTTGTGAGTATATAAGTTATTCTTAAAGCCTTGTCAAAACTGTGATTGGTTAACAGGTTTTCTGATACTTGGTAACATGTTAGAACTCTGTCTCCTGCAATGTTCAGGCTTTTCAGACACTATTCAAAAGCAGGGAGAAACTGAGGATCCTGATTCCACATATCCTTCCCTTTGACACTAAAACAAACAAACAAACAAACAAACAAAACAGGGAGTAACTGTGTCAGAGCAGAGAAGACATTTAAAGAGGAGGAGTAGGTGTAGTAGACGTATGTATATAAATTCCTAATGGATATCAACTACAGTTTTGAGCAAGTGCAGAAGAGCTGTAACCATATCAGTTTGTATTAAATGGTGGGAATTTACTATTAAATCAAGTAAGCTGAGCAGGTAAGAAATCTAACACTGCTTTGTTTGATACGGGTTGCCATTAAAACTCACTGCTGTAAAAGCTCGAAGTCTGTGTAACATTGGTCTAAAAGATTATTCTGTCATTCAAGTTCTTTATCTATAGGAGTTTAATCTCCTCTTTGGTTTTCATGGAGTCTTTAGAACAATGGGCTCAAACTTCATTGGATAACCACTAAGTGATAGAGAGGGTCCCAGAACTGTTGCCTTTCTGTCACAGGGAGGAGCAACCCTGAGAACTGATATCAAAATATGTAAGTCTTGATAGGGGACAAAGGTTCTTAGAATCCCTCAAATACCCTCATGGAAATATGCAACTAAGTAAGCACAGATAGTACCTGATAAATTAATTTCCTCTGAAACCTGGAACTATTCCAAGTTGCGTGTTTTTGAGCTAATATGTTACTCAAAAAAAAAAAAAAGTTTATCTTCTTTTGTCCTGATAAACACTTATTAATCCTATCACCAAACATGTATTGATATATTTTATTTACAGTAATATGCAGAAAAACATTAATCCATTTATCTGAAACTGCAGTGGTTGGTCTTTGGAAATTCAGCAATAGTAGATGTAAATTTCTCATTTTTTGATAATGTCTTCTCTTCAGTCTCAATATTCATGGTGAGTTTTTATTTTGAACTAGTGTAACTAAAGGAATAATAATACCGAATCCTAAAATGGGAATAATTTTAGATTAGTAAATGAATTTCTACAGTTAAGACAGTTGAAAATCATTTCTAAAACACTATTTTAGAAACTGGAAAAGCAAGTTTGTCAATGAAAAAGAAATCTGATTGAATCTTATAGAGAACATATCCTCTTAGAAAGGACTGAAATTCACTGTTAATCAGGTGACAAAAAGAAATTAAGAGAATTTCTTCTGTTTATTTTTCTCCTAATAGAGAGTGCATTCTTCATATTCCCAGAAGTAAATGTAAAACAATTTTTAGGCTCAGAAGAAGTTTTTGTTTTGTTTTTGTTTCTCTCACCTTGATAGTATGAGCATCTGTTAAAATGATGCAGAATACAACACATTAAAAAATAATATTTAGTTGAGAAATTTAATGACAATCCATGTTTTTTTTCTTTCTTATGCTTTCAGAAATAACTTGCAAAATAAAGGTGCAAGGTATTGTTTTCATCATAAAAGACTGAATAAACAATACCAACTTATTTTGTAGAAAAGAGAGACCTCAGAACAAGACACCTATAATTGTTTAGTAAATATTCAATATTTTGGTAGAGGCAACTTAGAATGTAGAGAAACTTGAAAATCAGAAATTGATGGTGTGTAGAAGCATATGAAAAATATTTCAGCATCACTAACTATAAGGAAACTTTAAATCAAAACCAGAGGGAGATATTATTTCAGACCAGACTGAATGGCTTTACTCAAAACAAAACAAAAAATAAAAATAGCACATTTTTATATGCACATGCTGGCAATGATGTGGATAAAAAGACATGTTTATATACTGTGGAAACATAAATAAGTAAATCATTATGGAAAATAGTATGAGTATGTCTGTTCCAAAGTAATAAACTCAATATCTCAAAGAGAAAGATAACTGCACTCCTGTGTTGTAGGCAGCATGATTCACTATATCCAATATATGTAATCACCAGAATTATCTATTTACAGATAAATGGATAAAAAATATTATATATGTACACAATGAAATAAAATCATCTCACAGTGATATGAACTGCACCAAAAGGCATTATAATGAGTTACATAAGTCAGGAATAGGAAGACAATTCTTATTTAAATGTGCATGCTAAAAAGTACATTTAATGAGTAGAGAGTGAAACAATGGTCACTAGAAGCTATGAAGGAAGGTGAGAAGGAGATATAAATAAAAGATCAGATAGTGCTTCCCAAAATATGGTTAGATAAAAAACAATATAAATTACACACAATAAATAACTAGCTACATAAGGAGTTTTATGTATTATAAAACATTAAAAGAAAAGAGTTTGGAAGTTTGAGATACAAAGAAATAATAAACATTTAAGGATTTGGAAATGCTAATTATCCTGATTTGTTCATTTACCTTTTGTGCATATTTATTAAGTTATCACATTATGTCTAATAAATATCCATATTTATCATATACCAGCAAAACCAGTTGGCTTACATTAGGACTGGGACTAGGCGATGCCTGGGCTAGTCCAGGCTAGACTGTAGCCCCCACCAGCATGAACTGGAACTGGGGATGCTGCTAGGCTGGGCCAGGCTACAGCACACACTGGCAAATGCCAAGGTGAGATGGGCCATGCCAGAATGGGCTGCAGTGCTCCACCAGTACATGTGAGACCCAGGGGCAGGGAGTGAACATAGGAGGGGTAATGCTGGATCACTTCTCCCAATGGTGAGCGTGAGAGCTGGGATTGGGGGCAGACCACACTGGGAAGGGATACAACACCTTTTGGCCTCATGTGAGCTGGGTCAGGGAGAAGCCAGGCTGGGTTGACTGTTTCTACTGGTGCATACATAAGCCAGTGTAGGTGTGGTTTGCTTGGGTCTTGCGACAACATCAGCTGGCAGATGCTGACTTAGGGGGCAAATTCTGTCAAATTAAATTGCAGAACTACCTGGAGAGTGCAAGATCTGGGAGATGGAGTGGGCCCAGTAAGGAAACATGGGGACCTCACTTTTGGGTTGCCACTCTGACTGGTGAGTGTGAGAACCAGTACTGGGACAGGGAAGGCTAGACAGAGTGCACCTGCTGGCATGTGTGTGGGCTGGATGACAGAGCTGGTCGAGTTAAATTAGGCTTCAATGTCCATTGACAAGCACAAGAGTTGGATGTGAGACAGACTGGGTCAGTCCGCTTTATGTAATGGCAAGCACGGGGACCAGGGCAGGGGTTGGGCCTTGTGGGGGTTATTGCAAGTCATTCCAACTAGGTGCAGCTCCCACTGGTTTACATGGTCAAGTGTGTGGTGGGTGGTATCGGGCTGGGCTGGGCTGCAACAACTGATGGTTTACGTAGAGGACAGGGCTGGAGACAGAACTGATTCAGCAATTGTAACCACTAGTGTGCGTGTAAGCTGATTGGGGCCACAGACTTTGCTGGTCCCTGTATGGCCAAGCACATACAAGAATCAGGCCTGGGATCACCTCAGGTGAAGTTTCTTTGGGGATCTCCCAACTGAACCACTGGACTCGGAACTCAAACCATGGAGAAAATTGTAAGGTCTGTGGTCTAACCATGGGGAGCTTGTGTCTGGACCTCCTCAGTGGCTTAGATGAAACAATGGACAGCATAGCCAGTTGCACACGGAGGATATGATGGTACATTAGAACCTGCAGATGATATCTGGTACCATAACAGAGGATGGAGGACAGAACAAATTAATCAACTACCCCATCCAAGAGTTGGCAGTGAACAACTGGGCAAACAGAAACTCTAAGGTGGACTATGTCAGCCAGTGGATTCTGGAGAGATTTCATCCTGCTTGGAGTGACGAGAACAGCAGCAGTTCAGAACTGTTGGACTATCAAAACCGCCTGAGCAGTGCTCTCAGAGCACTCCCCATATCGGGGACCCTGGGATGGTTAGGAGGCTGGATGTGTCTTCTCCCTTTATCTCCCCTGTTGCCCCAGACACAGGAAGGAAAACAGAGAATATGGAAACAATATTCTTACTCACATTCCTCAAGTTCTTCACCCTTTGCACCCTAATCAAGTCTGTAAAGACCATCAAAAAAAAAAAAAAAAAAAAAAAAGAAAGGAAAGAAAAGAAAAGGAAAAAGAAAGAAAATAAAAAAGGAAAGGAAAGAAAGAAATAATAAACGTTAAGGATCTGGAAATGCTAATTATCCTGATTTGTCCACTTAAATACTGTGTACATGTATTGAGTTATCATATTATATCTAATTACATCACATAGTTAATAAATATTCATATTTATGACATCAATAAATATATTTCATGCAAATGATTTAAGAAACTATTAAGAAAAATCATATGGTAATAATTGAAAAATCTCAACGAAACTGATACACTCCTGGTTACATATAATACATCAAGATTAAATCAATAAAAACAGATATAATCTAAGCAGCCCATATTAAGCAATGAGATTGAAGCAGTAATTCAGTCACCAAGGGAAAGTTCGGGACTTGACAGCTTTACTGATGAGTTCTACAAAACATTTAAACATACTCTAACTCCATTATCTTTCAAATTATTCCAAAATTTGAACAGGATGGAACTCAGTCAAATTCTTTTTTATGGGATTATTTATAAGCTTGATACTGAAACCAAGCCAAAACAATAAAGAAAACTTAAATATCCTTCTTAATAAAATACTACCAAATAAATCTATTAAAATATTAAATATCATAGTCAATTGAGATTTACCTCTGAGATGTCAAGGTGATTCAACATTTTCCAATCAGCAAATGTAACAAGTTCACATCAATAGACTGAAAAGACAAAACATACAGTTTTCTCAATAAATGCAGAGAAAACATTTGATAAGATTCAACATTCATTTGATTAAACCCCCACAAACTAAGGATAAGAGGAGGATTTTTTAAAATAATAAAAGCTATACATAATAAATTAACAGCTAATATCTTACAGAATGGGATTAAATCTGACAGAATTATCCATCAGATCTGGAAAAAGAATGTTCGGTTTTACCACTCTTCAATAAGATACTGGAAATTTTAGCAAGAACAAAAAAGAAAGATAAGATATCTCAATTGGAAAACAGGATATTAGCATATCCAATTTTTGCAAATGACATTATGTTGTACATGGAAAAATCTAAACACCGCTGACAAAAATGTTATCAGCACCAACAGATCATTTCAGGAAAGTTGAAAGTTACAGAATTAACATGCAAGAAATGGTAGCTTATTAAGACTTTATTTATAAACTGAAGCAAAAATCAAGAAATAAATCCCATTCACAATAACTACAAAAAGTCAAGCATTTAGAAATAAATTTAACCAAAGAAGTGAAAGATATCTACAATGAAGATTATTGATGAAAGAAATCATCAAGCAGGTACACAGAAAAGGACGTTTTCCTTGCGCCAGATACTAAGAAAATCAACAGCATTAAAATGTCTATATAGCCTAAAGCAATCTGCAGATTCAATGTAATCCCCATCAAGATATCAATGGCATTTTTCACAAATTTAGAAAAATCAAATCCTAGAGTTTGTATGATATCACAAAAGACTCAGAAAGCCAAGACAATTTTGAACAACAACAACAAAAGCAAAACATTAAGCTGGTTGCATCCCAGCACATGATTTCAAAGCAAACTACAAAGCTGCATAATTAAATAGCATGGTATCGGAATAAAAACATACACATAGATCAGTAGAACAAAATAGCCCAGAAAGTAGTCTGTACACATATACTCAATTGCTATTTGCAGAGAGTGCCCAGATCATCCATTGGAATGAAGGTAATGTCTTCAAAATGGCACTGCCACAATCGGATGTATGCATATTGAGGAATGAAATTGAATCTGTACCTTTCACAATGTCAAAAAACCGAAAAGATGTATTCAACATTGATTGAAGAACCAATTTAGGAGCTTCCACATAGCAAAGGAAATAATCATTAGAGCCAAGAGATAATCAACAAGAAGGGGGAAAGCATATGTGATCTTCTTCAACAGAGAATTAATATCCGCAATATATCAACAACTTAAAAACGCTCAACAACAGAAACACAAACGATTTTGTTAAGAAATGAGAAGACCTTAATATACAATTTTTAAAAGAATAAATAGAAATGGTTAGCAAATACATGAAAAAATGCTCCATATCAGTAGTCACCCAGGATATTACTGTTTTTAGAGTTACCGCTGCTCATATTTCATTTGATACTCTTTATGACCCTTGTGTATATGCCTGCTGTACTATGGCCTTTTTGCATTTTACTTCTTGAACACTTTGACTATATAATAAATTTTAATTGTAATTGTTGTCTCAAAAATAAAACAAGAAATTAAAAAAAAAATAGATACCGTTTCACTTCTGTCAGGACTATTACCCAAAAGAGTGATAGCAGCAAATTTTGGCAAGGATGTAGAAGTAGGTCAACTTCTATAGACTTTATTTGAAATACGACTTTGTGATGCCAGTGTGGAAACTGGGATAGATATTTATTAAACAGCTAGAAATGAAAGTGCCATATTATATAACGATTACACTGTTGAGTATACACTCAAAACACAAAACTATTTTATCAGAGAGCTATCTGCCATATTCATGGAAGCCCTATTCACAGTAGCCCAAATACAGAATCAACCAAGGTTTCTATTGTAATCCAAATAGATAAAGAACACTTAATGTGTGTAAATATGTGTGTGTGTGTGTAAACTACACACACACATATGAAGAGATAAATATAAATATTTAGCTATAAAAGATGGAATTCTATCATTTGGAACAAAAGGCATAAAGCTGGGGACATTATGTTGAGCAAGACATATAAACACACACACACAGCTACACATAATGGAATACTTTTCAGCTATAACCTGCCCCCAAAATATGAAATACTATCATTCACAACAAAGTGGATGAAGCTGGAAGTCATTACATTTAGTGAACTAAGCCAGTCCCCAAAAGGTAAATACCATATTTTTTCCTTGATTTGTACTATTATGCAATCTGAAAAAACCCTACAATATGCAAAATTGGCAGTTTGTTGATTATGTTTTATAGTATTTGTCTGTATCTTTTTAAAGATTTATTCTATTTTTTATTGGAAAGTCAGATTTAACAAAGAGAAGAAGAGACAAGGAGAAAGATCTTCCATCCGCTGGTTCATTCCCCAAGTGGTCACAGCAGCTGGAGCTGAGCTGATCCAAAGCCAGGAACCAGGAGCTTCTTCCAGGTCTCCCATATGGGTGTATGCCATTCCCAGGCCAGAAGCAGGATTTCACAGGCCATAAGCAAGGAAAAGGAAGGGAAGTGGAGGAGCCAGGACACAAACAGGAGGCCACATGCAGTCCTGGCACAAGCAAGAGGAAGACTTTAGTCGCTAGGTTACCGTATAGCACTTTTTTGCTTGTATTTTTGAGTAAATTTTTTTTGTACTTATTGTCTGTGAAATTCTTCAGTTAATGCAGGATTAAATTTACGAAGAAAATATAAAGGTATGCCTTTGTAAAAATTAAAAGAAAAATAAGAAAAGAAGGAGAAGGAATAATGGGAATAAAGAAGGCAAGGAAAATAGGGTGTATATATGAAATACATGAAATCTGTTCCCTTTTATACATAAAATAAAGGGTTGTGTCAAAATTTATATTCTTTGTTAAATTGATACAAATTTCATACTATTATAGTTTTAATGGTTGTGTGGTCTTTTTAAAATTTAGTTAATATGAGTAAAATAAATATCTTTTCATTTGCTTATTCTTTCAGAATATTTTTTATATAAGGTAAACAACTTTTATGTATTACACAATACAGATTTCAGAGTATAGTTATACTTCACCCCAACCTTCCCCACTGCCTGAACTCCCACCCCTTTCCTTCTTTTTTCTTAATTTTTTTTTAAATTCTACAATGATATATTTTCATTTCACTTCACAATCATAGACTTCACATTCTAGATACAAAATTATTGTTATAACTCTCCTGTTTTCCTCCAGGACGATGCTTTTTCTTTTTCTTTCTATTCTTTGAAATCTTCACTTTGTTGGGCCATGAATCCTTGGGTAACAATGCAAATTTAAAATATGTGATCTCAAAATGTGACCTTAAAATACTAAGTTGCATAGAAAGAGATACTCAGTTTTTCCCATCAGGTATATAAAACACATAGATGGAGTATAGATGAATTCATTTCTTCTGATTTTCTATTGTTCCAATTTCTTGATTAAAATCTTGTGGGTGTATATATATATGTCTTAATATATATGCTTTTGTAATTTGATTCAAAATGTATTTTGTTTGATATGGGATATGTAGAATCTAGTGAACAATTGGAAGAGAAATGATAGCAATGTTGATGACTCAAATGTATCTAAATTCCATATACTCATTGATCTCATTGATTTGAAAATACCTTGCCCAGGTATGTGCATTATCTTACTATTAAATTTATGGCTCTTTGCTGAGTAAGTGAAAATTGAACCCCAAGTAAGTCATAGCATTTGCCCTGATAGCAATTGAAAGCAACAAAAAGACCAAAAACTGAGCAATATTTCCTGCATGTATTTCTGGGCTCTATAATACTATAGATTTAAAATACCAAAAGCTTTTGTTTTGTTTGACTCAATAGACAAAGTGTATCAGTGTGCTTTTTATCACCCAAAATCTGTGATTAATGATTGAAATGATCTCTTACTTTTTATATTTGTTAAATATGTATTAAACCTGCTTTTGCTTGATCTTTCACATATTTGTGTATTCGTATACTCATAAGTACACTGAGAGTCAGACAATTGATTTAGAAAAAAAATGTGTCTTTGGGCAGAAGATATGGGCAGGGGGTGGAGGAATTAATTGAAATTTGCTCTGGATTCTTCTAAATCCGTGGCTAAAGCTAAACTGATATAATAGAATCTTGGAGATGCAAGTATTCACAATGCTGATTTCCTTAACACAAAGTCAACAGAAGATCAAATTTTTAGTAACAAACTATAAATTTTAATAAAAAACTATAAATATTTAAGTGATTTCCAAAGAATAAAGAAAGCATCAATCCTTTGCTAGGAATTCCTCTCAGTATCGACTCATCCTATACCAGGAAACTCTTCCTAAGATAAACAAAAAAGTAAATTTGAATAATGATAAATAAAAAGGAAACAAATGTCTTCCCTTTATCTGACCAAATTTCCTGTAATTTATATTAACTTCCTCTCATCTAAGTTCTAATAAAATGAAAGGTATATTAAATAATATTTTCCTTAATCTTTCCTACTCAAGACAATAATAATAAAATAATTTTCTCATAAAGTTATATTTCTAGCTTCCACTTTTGCTTTTGAGTCCATTTACAGTTTGGACATCTCTTATTTTAAAAATCTGAAATGGTTAAAAGTCAAAAGCCTTTTGATTAACAACCTAATGGCACCAGTGGAAAATCCCTGACTCGCTATCGTTTGATGAGCTTTAGACAAAACATCATTGTACTAAAATCATTCTATACAATTACTTTCAGGCTATCTTCGTGAAACAAATTTTGTTTTTAAACTGGGCCCCATTCTAGGATGCCTCACTATGTATGTAAAAATACTTCAAATTTTGAAAAGAATGAAATACCCCTGGTCCCAAGTATTATTTTTTTGGATGAGAAATATTCAACCTGGCCCCAGCATGGTGCCCTAGTGGCTAAAGTTCTCGCCTTGAATGTTCCAGCAGGATCCCATATGGGTGACGGTTGGTGTCCCAGATGCTCCAGTTCCCATCCAGCTCTCTGCCTATGGCCTGAGAAAGCAATCAAGGACAGTCCGAACAGTGGGACCCTGCACCTACATGGGAGACCCAGAGGAGGCAACTGGCTCCTGGCTTTGGATTGGCTCAGCTCCGGCCTTTGTGGCTACTTATGGAGTGAATCAGTGGTCAGAAGATCTTCTTCTTTGTCTCTCCTTTGTATATCTGACTTTCTAGTAAAAGTAAATAAATTAAAGAAAAAGAAATATTCCACTTGTCTTTATGCGTATGTTTAATGATCTTTATATATCAATTATTTTGAAACTTCGTAATTGCTATCCATATTCCTGTGATAAAAGTTAACCAACTTGCCTTCAGCTTTCCTATCAACTGGCTTTGATTGCTTATGATATAACTTAACTACCAATTAGTTTTCTAAATTATAGTGTTAATAGAGAGAAAATTTATCATTTAATCATTTTGTTTGTAATGCAACCAAAGCTGTCCTCCTTTCAATGATACTGGCAATGTGAAGCCAGCTTCCTGTTTTCCTCATCCCTCTAAAATATTCATCATTTGCCTTAGATAACTGTCCTTTCCAATAGATAAAACACATTGGGGAGATAACCCTGTTGTAGTTTAACTAATGTGGTTGAGATGTTAGAGGAGAGATAAAAGAGACGACGCAACCATAACTGGGGGATTTATAGGCAAAAGAGGCTTTCAGGTAATAGAAAGTGTGATTTTGGTTATATAAAGAAGTTTGACATTTGTCTTTGACTCTGTTAGACCCAGTGATAGCTATTCAATACCCTACACTTGATCTTCTGAGCACACTGAGGGCAGAGGGGGATGGCTGACACTGCTAATGGCAAGCTGTTCACTGAATGCTGTTTCAGTCTACTCATTGAAACGTCTGTCATCACAATGGTAATTAGCAAGAAAATGCTTCTAGTTGGTTGAAACGGAGGAAGATGAAGTCATGATGTCAATACTGAGAAATGAGATGACCTCCAGTAACCGCCTCTGTCAAGTGCTGTTACGTAAGTGAATGCAGAGTATGTGAAAGCTGAATTTCTTCAACAGATGAAAATCAGTATATAGATTCAATTGATTCCAACATACAAAAAGACAAGTGTTCTCATTCTGGGTAGAGGGTTCTATGATGTCCATAGGGTTAATAGGTTTTCTCCAAAAGTAAAGACTTGATTTTTGATAAATGAATTGAAGTAGGGAGAGAAATCAGGTATTTGCCTTGCTTTGTTTTTTAAGATTTATTTATTTTTTTATTGGAAGGTAAGATTTACAGAGAGAAAGAGGTGCAGGGAGAAAGATCTTCCATTTGCTGGCCTACTCCCCAAGTGGTCACAGTGGCTGGAGCTGAGCTGAGCCGAAGCCAGGAGAGATACAAACCGGTGCCCATATGGGATCCCAGCATATGCAAGGTGAGGACTTTAGTCACTAGGCTATTGTGCCAGACCCAACCTTGCCTTTTTAATCTGAATAGATATGACTGTAGTGCATGCCTCATACATTTCATTTTAAAATTAACTTTAAAATTAGCAAATACTTCTAATCTAAAATGTTTTAGCCTCAGGATACAGTAAGCGGAAGACTCTTTGCTACCTGAGAAACTGTCCTAAAAAATGTAAGGTCCAAATTCCTTGGAGTCCTAGGAAACTGCCTGAAGTGACATAGTAATTAAGTCAACTGCAAACCAGAATTCCAGGTGCTTTACAAGGGAAATGCTGTCTGAAGACATCCACATTCAATGTTTAAGCTTTGGCTTCTGAGGTGGTTTATTCAGCATGAAATTTTTCTGTGGGTCAGAGCAATTGCTGTTTTAGTGTTTCAAATCAAACACACTCTGAGGTTGAGATGAAAAAATAAATATTTGCAAACAGTGGTTGAATCGAAAAGACTGTTCACTCCGGTTTTCTTTGAGGATTTTCAGATCTTCTATTTTATTGCTATGTCTGAATTTACCAATAAAAACAGTCACCTTGGCCACCAAGAAGGGACTTTAGAAGGAGCTATTATCCAGTTACATGAATGTTAGCAGAAGAGAGTTAAAGTGTAAGAATCCGTGCTGAATAATAAGGAAATTGCTTATAATTCTCAACAAAATGCATATTTCACTTAAGTATTACAAAGGCATATCCAGGAATTTTGAAACCTTAAAATAAATACCTAAATTAAAGTTACATGATTTGTTTAAATGTGTGGTAGTGAACTTTTAAAGCAGATTAGATCAGTGTAATATTTTCTCATTTATTTTGCACATTTTTTAGGTGGGTATCTCAGAGGGCTCTTTGTTTGGACTCCTGTTCGTCATCGGAGACTCTGAAAAGTCTGAAGGTTCCCATCAAGGAATAATGATACTGTTGACAAAATTATTTGAAACTGGTGATTTTAACTCACAACATCTGCTTGAAGTAGGTAGGTAACTTAGGGGACAACAAAGAGAATACATAAACTGCCTCACCATGTAGTGTTGACAAATCTGAAACTATGAAGTTAATTTTTTTATGGCATATTGATGAAGGCAAATTTTCATTGATTAAAATATTTAATATACTAAGATCTAGGGATAGTAGAACAAATGCTACATATACCTATAAAAAAAGAAATTCCTTCTTGTAAGTTCAAGAATCCAAGTTAATTTCTGTTAATAGTATTCATGATTCTGTTAATTTTTAAAATTTGTTTTGTTTTTGTTCTTGTTTTTTTTAGACACAGAAAGATCTTGCATCCTCTGGTTCACTCCCCACATGGATGCAACAGCTCATGAACTGATATGAAGCAAGGAACCAAGAACTTCCAGGTCCATCCGCTACTGCTTTCCCAGGCCTTAAGTATGGAGTTTGCAGGGAAGCAGAGCAGCAAAGGCGTGAGCCAATGCCCATGTGGGATTTTGAGGCTCTCAGATGAGAATGTAGCCGTTGAGCATCATGTCTGGCCCCTGTCCTTCAATTTATATGTGTTTATGAAGGTGATATATAAAAGAGAAATAGCATGATCACTAGATGCACGGTTTGAAAGTAATGGAAGGAATGTTATAGCCTTTCCCTTCATTTTCTGTGACTCCCATGTCTTCCTCCAAAGCACTCTCCACACATTTGCAATATCACATTATGATGTTTTAGATGGTATATAGGAGTTAGACAATAAAAAACACAGGAGTAAACAAAAACTGTATGCATAATCAGTGAATTTGTTGGCTTAGTTCAGTGACTAATTAGAATGAAATTTCTTTTCCCATCAGTGAAACTACTTAAAAATACAACAAAATACTATAAATGCCGTCTAACAACTGTGATGGGACCTACAATGTCCATTAAATGCATCTAGCTATTATTGCACTTTAAAGTAGTTTTACATATTTCTTTAAAAGGGAGAGAGACAGAGTGAGATCTCATCCACTGACTGATTCCCCAAATGCTTGCAAAAACATGGGCTGAGTCAGGATAGAACCAGGAACCAAGAATCCCATCTTTTCTCCAACATGGATGGCAGGGATTCAACCGCATGAGCCACCAGTTGCTCTCTCCCAAGGTGCACATTAACTGGGTGTTGGGAATGTCGGGAGAGCCTGGAGTGGAACACAAGTCTAGTATGGGATGCGGGTATCCCAGGCGGCTTCCTAACCACTATGCCAAGAACCTCTGTATCCTATTAACTTTTTTTGTTGCACAACTTTATTTTGTTTTTAGATAAGTTCAGAGTAGAACTTACACAACACAAATGTAGTAATAGATTTGCCCTCACAGAGAACAAATTAGTGATTTTCATTTCCTTTGCTTCAGAAACTGAAAATCAGTATGTTTGTGCTGTGAAGGTTCTAGCAAGTGCTTTGCCTCAGTTAGACAGGAATAGTGCCGTTAGATGCTGTCTCTCCCTTGAAAGAAAAAAAGAAGAGATTTTGGTGCATTTTACATAGATTGATTCATGAAAAGGCCTTTTAAAGAGGTTATACATGTGGCTGAAATGTTTCTCAGTAAAGTTGATATCTGATAATAATTTCATTAATTGATATTAAAGTGTTTGCAAGTTTCATAGATTTAAATAAATGAAACATCATTAATAGAGGCTGTTTAAGCCACTACATACTGTGCTGGGCACTGGTTGAAGTCCCAGCTGCTCTACCTCCAATCCTGCTCCCCGTTAATGCAAATGGGAAAGCAGTAGGAGGCAGTTTAAGTGTAGGGGACCTTGCTGAGGGAATGTGGTGGTAAATCATAACATGCTATCATGTTGCTGAATTAGAAAAATAGAGAGTTCCAGGCTCCTGCCTTTGGCCTGGCCCAGCCCTGCCATTGAAGCCAGGTGGAGAGTAACCAGCAGGTGAAAACCTATTTCTCTCTCCCCATGCCTCTTTCTCTCTCTCTTTTTCTGACGCTGCCTTTCAAATAAATAATTACTCTAGAATAGTGTAAAATACAATCAATGATAAGTGTTAAACAAAATCAATTCATAAGTAACATTTTGGATAGCTGAAACCACCCAGAAGTAAATGACCTAAGAGGATTTGTATTGTGACAAGTCTTGAGAAACTGCAAGGAAGCTTTAAGTTTATGTTCTGGACCTAGGGGTTAATCCTTCAGGCTTTAGCATGTGAACCCCTCTGTACAGATTACCGTGTTTTCCCTCAAGAATGATCCCAGACCTTACTTTCAGTTCATTTTTTGTAGTGATTTGTGTTTGCCTGGTATTTTATGTGAGCTTTGTGTCTGATTCTTCTCATAACACACATATGTGGTCTTCCAGGAAACATGCCAGCTTAGAGTTCATGTTATCTAGAACAATGATGATGACTATTAAGATAAAAAGGACTTTCTAAAGCCAAATGCTTTATTTGTTATAGATTATTTCCTGTTTTTTTCCGTTGTTATTTTATGTGGAAGATACAGAGATAGAGGCAGATGGAGATCTTTCATCTGCCGATTCATTTGCCAAATGCCAATAAAGCCAAGGACTGGGCCAGTTCACAAAGATAGACCTGGATCTCAATCCAGATTTCCCACATGCATGGGAGGGACTCAAGTGCTTGGTTCATCATTTGCCATCTCTCAGGGAGCACATTATCAGGAGACTGAAATTGAAAGCAGAGCTAGGACTCAAACCCAGGCACTCATATTTGCCATGCAGGCACCCCACATAGCAACTTCACCACTGTGATCAAAAGTGTTATAATAAAGCTTAAATGAAAGAAATCAGAAAAACTTTTGGAAGATACAATCTCTTCCTTTTACAGCAAAAGAAACATACCATAAGGCCTGGCAGGTTTCTTAGCAATTTGTCTTGCATCTACAGAGACACAGGTGCAATTACTGATACATAAAAAAATAAGTACAAATACAATTTTTAAATGGTCGTTTCCTCTGAGTAAAAAGAGTATGTTGATTTTCTGTTTGGGAAGCTTACCAAATTATTTTTTCTTTCTTCCTTAATTTTTTTGATATAATTCAAATGTCTCATATTCCATAAATACAGAGCTACCAGCACAAGAGCCAATAAATTTTTCTCTCAGGGACAAGCTGAATACTTTGAAAAATCAGTGTTATCATTCATAAATACCTTAAAGGAACTAAACATGTTTTCCTTCTTTATCACACTGCTCTTTTCATTATTTTTTTCTAATTTAGCAAAAGTTCTTTCTAAAATAGGTTGTGATTTGCCACTATACTCTTTCAGCTTATTTCTATGGATCCTCTTTTGCCATTGTGAAGTTACAAAGAAAATTTGTGTTTTGTATCGCTGCTTCTTTTTCAGATCTGCTAAAATCAATTCTTTAGGCCATTAGGTCACGATCCTCATTGCGTAAAAGCCTAAACTTCACAATGATTTCCTTTTCAAAACACATATTATTCATTACATTGACATTTTGTGTTTATTTTAATTTTGAACTTATTTAGTCAATGGCATGTCATTATTTTCACAAAGAAAACTATAGCATGGTTCCATCTTCACAAACACATTTGTTATAAACAAAATGTGGAGTTTTACTTTTGACATATTATCATCAAAATCCTATTAAATGATGTAGTTAGTCTTCATTTTGTCCTTTTTGAAACTCCAGATCCTATGCTGTCATTCTGGTGGAAAAATTTTGCCTTATTTTAATTTTCATGGTAATGCTTTTTCCATGTTCATAACTTTTGGTTTTCTACTTTAACAACAACATATTCATATCCTTTCCCAATGATATTTGAGTACATATGTTTTTCTCACTGAGATGCAAAAATAGCCTATGCAAAATAAATGACTTTTATTTTTAATAGTTGAGTTATCTATACAATATAAGACCATATAATTTGATATGCATGTTCATTAATTTTTTTATTGAAGTATATGCCTATATAATAGTATGACATTTTTCTCATTTTATGATTTTGTCTTGAATTTTGAGTTATACAATATTAACGTATCTATTCTCACTTTTATGATTGAATTTTCCTGGCATATGTGTTATTTTTAAACTTTCCAAAACTTTTCTTTATGGTGTATCTCTTAAATACATCGAATAGTTACATTTGCTATGTGACCCATTCTGGAAAATATTTTTTATCTTAACAAAGATTTATTTCTATTAAAAAGATGAATAGTATTCAGTAATTTTGTTTAAAGTTACTATTTCCTTTAAGTTTGTGTTATGTTGCTTTAAGATCCATGGAATTTTGTGTTTTATGTATATAATTTATTTTTCTATTTTATTTCTTCTTAGTTAAATATTTATTTTCTGAGGATTATACACATCTTGAAAATGGTTTTGCATCTTATGTTAGTATTTTAATCCCTTTGAAATTAATTTTTTAGCCTATGAAGTAAAGTCAAATGATAAGTTGATGTTTTTACTTGTTTTGACAGAGACAAGGAAACACTGTGAGTAGCTGCCGTCATGAGACCGTGCTCTGCTCAGCTGGGAACTGTGGTTAGCTCACAGCCTACAGAGGTTAGCTCCTCTAGAGTCCACATCAGCTTTCAAGCCAAGGGCCCAGTCTTATTGGAAGAGTGCTCCCTGGCCAGTAATGGACTAGGCAGTTGTCTAAATGTCTGAATGTCCAGCTTTTTCCGTTGCATAAGAGACACCTCTAATGAGCAATCATGGCTTCGTTGATCTTCTTTGAACTGGCAGATATTTCAATGAGGTCTACATGACAACACGGAAGCCAAGACTTCTTCCTATAGCTTTTCCTTTGCAATAGACGGTGCACCAATGCCTGCTTAATATCTGCTCCCCATACATTACAATTAACACTATGGCCAATCAATGAATTATTTTCACATCTCTCATTGAAATAATTTACAATAAGTTTTATATTATCTGTTCTGCTTCTGGATTTTGTATTTCATGACACTGATCCTTTGGTATGCTGCTTCATGGGTTACACAGATTAAATTACTGATTAGCTAATGCCAATATAATCATTATACAGATTCAGTATTCTCTTGCCCCAATTTATTGGGCAAGACATTTTTTATATTTTGGATTTTCTTAGATTTTAGAATATTAGCATACACATAATGAGACAGTTGTGACATTTATGCATCATATAGCTGTATGTGTATGTATTTTTGTGCATATATGAATATATATGTGTATACAGATGTGTGTGAGTGTGTATATATGTAAGGAATGAGTGAGAGGAAGAGAGAATGAATAAAAGCATGTCTGGCCACAGCAATCTTCTTTATGAATATTTTCCTGTGTTGCCAATTTCTCTCAAAATTGAGACCCAACCATCTTTAAAAAGATTTTTGGCAATTCACAAGAATGTGTCTTCTCCACTTCATTAATGTAAATGTTTCAATTTTACACATATGCAGTTATATGTGTATAGGCATATCTACACATTTCCTGCACATTGTTGTATTTACTCCGTAGTCTTTGATGATGTTTATAGTCATGTTATTTTCAAAAAGGTTTGTTAGCATACCAGAAAAATTTCTGAATTTTTAATACTGAGTTTATTATATAAATTATCCATTTGATGAACTTTCAAAGAATTCTAATAGTTTTGATACATTTCTCAGGCTCCTCGTGCAGTGAAAGTGTTGTCTGTAAATATTGCAAGTTGAGGCAATTAATGAAGGACAGAATCTTCAACTTTTTGGAGACAAGGGCAAAGTAATGGCCTTGCAGAAATGAGAGGTGAATGTGGGAGAACACCAGGCCATGGGGCCAGTTCTGCAGTGCTCACTTTGGGTAGCTAGCCAGTGTTGATAAGGGATGGTGGTTGTGGAGAGTAAACAGCACATCTGACTTTAAAACATTGGGTAAGGTGGCATTAGGTATAGTTTGGGAGACACAAGAGAGAATTAACTGTGAAACAGAAGGAAAACAAAAGTTATTTATCTATTTATTTATTTTAATTTTAAAGATAAACTTTTTCACTGTTGCATCTCTGTCACCACTAGTCTACACTGTATTCCACTGCCTTTGTTAGATAAAAAGACATGAGGCTGCAGGAAAACCTGAGGAAAGGGATTTTAGAGCTGATATTTTATCATGAGGTATTGTATTTTTTTAATAAATAGGATATTTGATATCAAATGTCATGTTGAAGTCTTTACACAGTTTTACCTTTGGTCTCTGTGTGATAAATTGTTAATATATTCTCAAAAATTAAAATCAATAATGCATTTTGAGAAGAAATTATGCATAACACTATTATTGTCATTTTTTTCACTTCACTAGTTCTCTATTTTTAGTTAGGATTTTCTCATCTATATTCAAAAGCATATTGGTTTGTAATTTAAATGTTATTGCATTTTTATCAATATTTGGATTACTCTAGCTCCAAAATATTTTTTAAGCTTCCTATCTGGTTCAGTGGTTTTAAATAAGTTTGTTAAAATTGAACTTTTATCAAAGTAATGCAAGTACACATACACAAATTTAAGTTATAAGATTGGGGTTTTAATAAAATCCACAACATTTTTTCTAACTCTCCTCACTCTTGCATCTTGTTCCTCAGAATTCCTCCCTTTATCCATTTCTATTTCACAGTTTCTGAAAATTTATTTCTTAGGTTTTAATTATATTCTTTCACTTGTTAGCTTACAGTTTAGAAAAAAAGTATTTATTTGAAATACACAGTGATGGTGGGAGTGGGTGAAAGGTGAAAGAGAGAACTGCCATTGATTAATTCCCTAAGTGGTTGCAATGGCTAAGTCTAGAGTTGGGGCTATCCAACCCAGGTCAAAGCCAGGGTCTAAGAACACTTTTTGAGTCATGGGTTGCAGGGGCCCAAGCACTCAGACCATCATCTCCTGAATTCCTAGGCACATTAACAAAGAACTGGACTGGAAAGGAAACAGAAACTCAAACTGGCATTGTGATTTGGGATGCTGGCACGATAAACAGCAGCTTAATCTATTGAGCCATAATGTCATAGCACTGTTAACATATATATAACTATTGACTTGCTGAGGACCCTACCATGTATATGACTTGCTGTCTCTCAACAACCCTCCTCCTGACCCCTGTAGTTGCATTTTGTGTTTTGTTTTTACAATGCTCTGAAACATCTGTTTCTTGCTTCATCAGCCATGGACAGTAGCCCTACTTCGCACTCTTACAGCCACAATATTATCATTCACATCACTTTCTTTTTCTCTCCCCGTTCTTCCAAAAACCACATTACTATCTTTTCATTAATTTTCTTTCTAGTTTACTGTAGGTTATGCACAGACACAGACACACACACACATACACACACAATTTAGTGTGTGCATGGGGAGCAGTGTTGTGATATGATGGATTTGGTCATCTTTGTGACATCAGCCTTGCCATACTGGTCTGAGTCTCAGCTGATTTACTTCTGACCCAGTTTCCTGCAATAGAAGATAGCCCCAGGATTTGGTTTTTGCCACCTGTTCAGGAGACCAGGCTGGTGCTCCTAGCTCCTGGTTTTGGATTTCCCGAGAGTTGGCTATTGTGCTTTTTGAGAAGTAAACAGCAGACAAAGATCTCTTTCTCTCTCTCTGCCTCTATTTCTTGCTTTCTGATGCATTGCTTTTCAGCTAAATAAATTGTAAAAAACCAAAAAACACACAAAAAAACCATTTTTTTTTTGCAATCTAGCATCAATTTAGGTTATATACATGCACAAGGTTTAGAGTCACTTTAATTTTACAACATTTCTTCTGCCTAGTGGCAATTCCATTGCTGCCTCTTTTTGATTTGCCTTTTGGAAAGCATTGATTTTTCAAAGTTTTAAAATTTTTAACTTTTATTTATCTTTTAAAAGACTCAATGTGACTTGTAGATATAATTCTAGAAGCAACTCCCCATTTCACATTTCTTAAAGTTTTTATAATATATTTTAAATTTACATTACGGTAAAATAATTTAATATTTCACCAAACAATAAGTTTAACAAGCAAAAATCAAAAGGTCCCTGTTTAGTGGAAGTATAGACAATGGCTACAAATGAATGGAAAAATGATGATTTCACTCATATACTGTAAGGTTTAAAGTAACTACAGATCATTACAATCATAGTGGTATAGCATTCTTTATTTTTTAAAAGATTTATTTAGTCTTACTGGAAAGTCAGATATACAGAGAAGAGGAGAAACAGAGCGGAAGATCCTCCATCTGCTGGTGTACATCCCAAGTGGCCACAACAGCCAGAGCCGAGCCAATCCAAAACCAGGAGCCTCCTCCAGGTCCCCCATGTAGGTGTAGTGTCTCAAAGCCCCAGGCTGTTCTCAACTGCAATTCCAGGGCACAAGCAGGGATATAGCTTTCTTAATCATTGGCTTGACAAAGATATGAAAAACAATTTATAAAGCTATATCTGAAGCAATACTGATACACAGACTTTTTAAAATTTAGTTCAAATATGTAACAGACAGCATGTGGTATTTGTCTTTCTGGATTTGGCTTACTTTATTCAACATGATATCCTCCAATTGCATGCATTTTATAGAATCTTATTCTGTTTATACCCATATGGATGTCTCTTCATTCTACGGGTTGTTTTCTTTATGATGCAAAACTTTGTGAATTTGATACAGTCCCATGTGTTTAGCTTTACTGGGATTCATCTATCATTACCATCACATTTTTGCTTTACTAGCTCTTTCTACACACATAGAACCTCACCCCACCCCCCCACACACACACAAAATTTTTTTTTGTATTTTGAGTGTAATTCATAAACACCATATTTTTCACCTTTATTCAACATGCATGCAATAATAAGAATATTCTACATAATATCAGAGTAGTCATCAAATTCAGTAAATTTATCATTGATATGATTCTTTTTTTTTAAGATTTATTTATTTTTATTACAAAGTCAGATATACAGAGAGGAGGAGAGACAGAGAGGAAGATCTTCCGTCCGATGATTCACTCCCCAAGTGAGCCACAATGGGCGGTGCTGCGCCGATCCGAAGCCGGGAACCAGGAACCTCTTCCAGGTCTCCCACGCGGGTGCAGGGTCCCAAAGCTTTGGGCCGTCCTCAACTGCTTTCCCAGGCCACAAGCAGGGAGCTGGCTGGGAAGTGGAGCTGCCGGGATTAGAACTGGCGCCCACATGGGATCCCGGGGCGTTCAAGGCGAGGACTTTAGCTGCAAGACCACGCCGCCGGGCCCATTGATATGATTCTTTATCCAATCTACAATCTATATTGATTGTGTGTTCTATCCAGCACAGAGAATCTTAGAGAAATTGATTTTATTTGCCAGAATTTGAGAAAATATGCTTCCTCCCCATGCTCCAAATAATTGTACTTTCATGTGTTATAATTTTTCAGTTTACTTCTCTCTCTCTTCCTCTCATTCATATCCCTCACTCATTTTTAAATGAAATTTTACTTTTAATTTAGTCTTTAATCTCCAGCTCTTTCTTCTGAGTATGTAGATGAGTGATGGAGAAAAGTTGTATGGTCAGAAGAAACAATACGTACATATTGTGAAGTTATTTTTTTTATTCATTAATTACATTGTATTATGTGTCGCAGTTTCATAGGTACTTGGGTTCTCCCCACCCCTCCCCAAACCCTCCCACCATAGTGGATTCCTCCACCTTGTTGCATAACCACAGTTCAAGTTCAGTTGAGATTCCCCCGTTGCAAGCATATACCAAACATAGAGTCCAGCATCTTCTTGTCCAGTCAAGTTCAATGGCTTCTTAGGTGTACCCTCTCTGGTCTGAAGGCAGAGCCAGCAGAGTATCATCACGATCAATTAAATTGCAAAATAAGTAGTTCCATTTCTGCTTCCCCTCCTCTGGTTCCTGGCAGCCAGGAGGTTGTCCACTTTAAGAAAGACAGCTTTCTTCCATACACTAGCATCTGTAGGGCAGTTTAAAAGCTTTGCCTTATTCATTCTTCCATTGCAAAAATGCTTTCTAAAAAAGGAATGTTACCTGCCTTTAGCTTCCCTTCTGTTTGGTGTATAGTTTTGGGGATATCCCTTTTTTTATGGCTATTTAATTTAGTTCCTAGATAAAGAACCGGTTAACATTTATATTCAATCCCAAATGTTGATTTGGATGTGCAAAAGTTATATTCTGGAAATAACTGAAAGACAATTAGAAAAGGCAACAGAGAGTCTTATGAAAGTGAGACACCTTGCAGGGACGTTGACTGAAATATGTAGAAAATGATCTATCACTGATTTTTACTTAAAACCATGCAGATTAATATCATTGTCTTGAGGCATCAATTGGGAATTTCAAGTGTGTTCGTATTTTTTGTGTTTACTTGAGACAAAGTTCATAATATATATTTCACTATAAAGTTTATTAATGTTTAAGCATTTTCCCATTAAGACATTTTAAAAATAATACCTGTTGAAGCATTGTGAAAATCCTTAAATGCTACAGTATTTTTTGTGTTTCTGACACTGGGTTCAAATAATTTTCTTTTCAATCAACTGACTTAAAAATTTTGAGTCAATCCTGCCTCTAGAATTGGAAGAGGAGCTGAGACTCAAACCGAGGCACTTCAAAATAAGACGGATTTGTCTCAATTGGTAGCTTAATTGCTTGATTAAATGTCATCCGTAATTATCCTATTTTTAAATAAAGTTTTATTTATTTTTATTGCGAAGTCATGTATATATAGAGAGGAGCAGAGACAGAGAAGAAGATCTGTCGGATGATTCACTCCCCAAGTGAGCGCAACGGCTGGAGCTGGGCCAATCCAAAGCCAGGAGCGCTTCCTGGTCTCCCACATAGGTACATGGTCCTTGACTGCTTTCCCAGGCCACAAGCAGGGAGCTGAAT
The DNA here is from genome assembly GCF_030435755.1 of Ochotona princeps. NCBI lineage: Eukaryota > Metazoa > Chordata > Mammalia > Lagomorpha > Ochotonidae > Ochotona > Ochotona princeps. The sequence continues at coordinate 76,906,886 of NC_080832.1, forward strand.
GGGAAGTGAGGCTGCTGGGATTAGAACCGGTGCTCATTTGGGATCCTGGCAAGGTCAAGGCGAGGACTTTAGCCGCTAGGCCACTGTGCCAGACCCCTGTTTTGAAGTTTTAAAAATTAATCTCTGCATTTCAGTGTCCCCATCTGCAAAGTGTTGTTATTGACAGTACCTAATTCACTGGAAGTAAGGAAATTGCACATGCTAAGAAGCAAAAATAAGAAGTAAATGTCAACTTTTACTTCTCCAGCTTAATTAAGATTTACTTTCTCATTTTAAAGCAAATTTATGATTAGCTGTTTAATATGTTTTTATTGTTTTGTGGTTAACTATGAGAGTATTGACGATTACCGTTTGTTTTCAGGAAGTAATTTTCACTGCATCTCAACATGTTTATATGAAACATTTTCATTATCATTTTTTTTTAATTTAACTTCATTAATTACATTGTATTATGTGACACAGTTACATAGATACTTGGGTTCTCCCATCCCTCCCCAAACCCTCCCACCATGGTGGACTCCTCTACCTTGTTGCATAACCACAGCTCAAGTTCAGTTGAGATTCCCCCATTGCAAGCATACACCAAACATAGAGTCCAGCATCTTATTGTCCAGTCAAGTTCAACGTCTTCTTAGGTATACCCTCTCTGGTCTGAAGACAGAGCTAGCAGAGTATTATCCCAGTCAATTGAAAGCTCCATCATACCATCAGCAAAAATTTACATCATTATGGAATTAATTGACATAGTAATGAGTAACCAACTTTCATTATCATTTTCTAAACATTCCCTGCATACAGGTTTTCTTATTTTATCTTTTAGGAAATGGCTTCATCAAAGCATAAAATCCATGATAAAATCAGCGTCCCAGAAGGTGTAGAAAGAGAAGGTGAGTTTGCAAAAGTATTTAATGAAATAATAAAGGAAAATTTCCCGAATCTGGAGGAAGAATTGGGAAACAAGATCCAGGAGGGGCACAGAATTCCCAACAGGCTTGAACAAAAGCGATCTTCACCAAGACACATGATCTTCAAGTTCTCTTCAATTGAACATAAGGAAAAGATCCTTAAATGTGCACGTGAAAAAAAACCAATTGACATATAATGGAATGCCAGTTAAGCTCACAGGAGATCTCTCATAGGAAACTCTACAGGCCAGAAGAGAATGGAGGGACATATTCCAGATTCTAAAAGAAAAAAATTGTTGGCCTACAATAACATATCCAGCAAAGCTTTCTTTCGTCTTTGAAAATGAAATAAAATTCTTCCACAGTCAAAAAAAGTTAAAAGAATTTGCCTCTTCCAAACCTGTCCTACAAATAATACTTCAAGATGTTCTCTTGACAGAGAAGAGGAATAGCACCTACCAAAACAAAAAGCAAATGGGAAGAACATCCCAGTAAAATGACAACAAAAGACTAAACCAATGAACAACCCATTCCTAAAATGACAGGACCAAAGTACCATCCATACATATTAAACTCTGAATGTGAGTGGCTTAAGCTCAATCAAACATCATAGATTAGTCGACTGGATTAAAAAACAAATCCCATCTGTTTATTGTCTGGAGGAGACACACTTCACCAACAAAGATCAGCGGAAACTATATCACATGGGTTTTGTTGTTTTCTGTTGGTTTCATCTCTTCAAAACACTTTCTTTTGATTACATCATTCAATGACTCATAGATCATGCAGTGGCATCATTTTCTTCAAGAAGGTTCTTGATTTTCATTTCTTCAACTACACGTTAGTCATTTAATAGCATGTTGTTTAACTTTTTGGTGTTGTTAATTTCTTTTTTCTCCCGGATGTTGATTTTGTTTTGTGGTTTTTCATTTAAGGGTATGTATAGTAGCTGTGTAATGGAGACTGCCATATCTAGTAACATGTCATTTAACTTCATGGCATTGTAAATTTCTATTTTTCTTTCTATTGTTAATTTTTTATCATGACTTTTCATTTAAGGGGATGTACAGTAGCTGTGAAATGGAGACTAACATCCAGATGTGAGGATGCAGTGTGGTATGCATTTCTGCTTCCAGACTAAAGAGGGAGTCCCAGTGAAACTGTTTACTATATCTTGACAATAGGATTCTGGACTCTCTGCCATTGTCCATGCCCGCAATGATGGACATATGACTGTGTATGAAGATCTATATGTTAGTAATGATATAGTGGAACTTGGGGGGAGGGACCTGGGGAGGGGATACGGGAATATGGAACTGTATCATAAAATGATAGCAATAATAATACAATTAAAAAAAATCCATTGTTAAAATCAGCAACAAACTGACTTTCTGGCTTGACCTTTTCCTTTCTCAGCAGATCCTGATCCATAGCAATGCTAGGAGTTCCTACCACTTTCTGAGCTCTCTAGCTTTTCTTTCTAAATGTTTCTTTGCTTGACAATGTGGGGGAGAGAAACCGATCTTCCATCCACTGGGTCATCCTCAAATAGTCACAGAAGTTGGGCATGGGCCAGGCTGAAGCAAGGTCCTGGAAGTCAGTGTGTGTCTCCCACATGGATGGCATGGGCTGCCGTATTGGAGCCATCACCTGTACTTCTTGGAATGCCCATTAGCCCAAGCTTGATCTAAGGGAGCCGAGACTGCAAAGGGCGCTGATAGGGGATGCATAGATCTTCTCATGGACAGCTTGAGTGGCTGTGCAGCGAAGGTCTCCCTGTTGCATGCCTTTGAAGCTTGTAAGTCTTGTGGCAGCAAGTTAGACTCATTGGTTAAATGAAAGAGTGACACTTTTCTAATATAAATTGCACAGAATGAAATAGTAATTTGAAACTGTTGCTTCTCAGCCTTTGACTAGATCAAGTGTGAGAGTCTATTGCTCACAATTACATTGTTTTAAAAATTAGTTTTATTAACTTTGTCCAACTAAGTACCCCTCATACCTTTTTACAGGTGTATAAAGCACCCATTATTTATTTAAAACAATGCTTCATATAATTTAAAAAATTTTTTCTTGGGTCAAGTGATACATATGCTAACTTTTATAAACTTTAGGTTATGCCTACATTAGATTAATCAATAATTGTGTTTAGAAAATAATATTTCATCATATAGATGTCTTAGATTTTAACAATGACATTCACTGTAAAGAAGCTAAATTTGTTTCAGTGTTTTGTAAACCATTTACAGAGGCAAGCTGGCAACTTACCTAGTAATTGAATCCCTATAATTAGTTTATGACCCAAACAAAATCTTCTGAATAAAAAAACCTTTTTCTAAAAAAAAAAAGCATAAATAAGTAGAATCCTATGCTTAAATATCTAGGAACTAGAACTTCACAGTTTTAGCCTATTGTGTAAAAGATTTACTAGATTTCCCTATGGAATTGCTTTTTTTCTGTTTGTAGGTTATATTTCTTAATGCAGACTTTTCCACATTTCCACAGGAGACGGCCTTTTTGTGTGTTTACTCCTTTTTTGTCAACTGTTAATGGTTACGTTATGACTTTGAAACAAAAACAGCAGGTGTGCATGTCTGAATGTCTCACATTAGTTCTCTTTGACTAAAAAGTAAAGATTCTCTTTTTGGCAGCTGATATAGAATAGAAAAATCACAAGGCAGTGTAATGGACATCTTGTGATATGCTTGCAGTTTTAATTCCTTGTCTATATCCTTGTGGAGTTGTGATCTCTTTTTTTTTACTTGATGAATATCATGTTTAGTGGTGAATTAAATCTTTATAAAATTTAAAGAAAAAAAGAAGAAAAAAAAAGGAAGGATGTGGATTGAGGAAGGGAGCAGTGAAGAAAGAAAGAATGAGTATCTTAGAACTGTACCTATGAGGGCCCAGTGTGATGGCTCAGCAGCCAAGCCCTTGCCTTGCATGTGCTGGGATCCCTTCTGAGTGCTAGTTCATGTCCTAGCTGCTCCACTTCCCATCCAGCTCCCTGCTTGTGACCTTCTCAGGATTGCTCAAAGCTGTGGAACCCTGCACCTGTATAGGAAACCTGGAGCAAGCGCCTGGCTCCTGGCTTTAGATTGGCTCAGCTCTGGCCATTGTGACGACTTGGGAAATGTACCAGTAAATGGAAGATCTTTTCTGTCTCTTTTCTTTCTAAGTCTGCCTTTCCAATAAAAATAAAATAAATCTTAAAAGAACTGTACCTATGAAATCTATTTGCTTTAGATTAATACAAATTTGAAGATAGATAAATAGATAGATAGATAATTTAGCTGGAAGATCTGGATTGCCTAAAGCAGCAGCAAGACAAATCAGAACCATTTAGAACAGTTTCCAACTTGGAGTGCATGAAAGTCCTCAGAGTTGCTTAAATGAAGTGTTACTTCCTTCTATGTTCCTTTGAAGAAACAGCGTTTCTGGGTATATGCAGTGTAATAGAAGGACCTGTGTTTTCCAGCCACTCTAAGTGATTTTGAAACAACTAATATATATTTATATCATGTATTTATGAACAATGATGTATGGAATGGCAAAGGAAGGGAGAGTCACCTCATTACAGTAGGAACTCAAAATAACGTATTACTGTAATAGTGACATGAATTTGGCAGTACATTTCAAAAGAGAAGCAGATTAATTGATTCAATTTTTCCTTCCCAATAAAAATGGCATTAAGTCTACATGAAGAAAAGAGAAACAATTTTTCTTGATTGGATCCTAGGAGGAAAGTATCATGGAGATCTTTTGGAAAACGAAAAGCAAGTAGACAGTGAAGTGTATGAGATTTAAATTTCACCGTTATAAAAATTGAAGGCATAAGATTAAATGTTAACCTTTAGAAGGTTAGCATTTATAATCTATAATCAGCAAAGATAATATAATCTAGTTAAATGATTCCTGTATGCCGTATCTTGAAACACAGATGAAGCTGCAAAAATAGGTATTTAATTCATCCTTTGAACAAGTCTTTCAAATATCAGATAATTTTAAGCCAAGGATAGGGCTGGAATAACAGATAGCATTGAAAATCTCTTCCAGAGCCAGTGGTAACACAGTTTTCTGAAAGGGATAAGACTGTGCTGCTGATGTCAGGAGCACTTGGAGACTGGCTTTGGATAGACGCAGGAGGGGGCCTGAAGCTAGAGCCCAACCTCTAGCTTTGTATCTCTATCTATCCCTATCCTGCTGTTTCTAAGAGTTGTTTGAGGAAATAAGTGTGCACCAGTGGACTCTGCCATTCTGCCTGCTATGGAGCATTCATTTCATTCTTCCCTTGTGGTCTGTGTCAGTCAGGGTTGTCCGGAACTGTGAGTCGCTCCAAGAACAGAGGAACTGAGAGAACAGCGGCTCCCAGTAACAAATTTCTCAGGTTTCAAAGGTCGAAGGTACAGTCTCAGCCTATTATTTTTTTTATGGTTTTATTTATTTATTTTATAAATTTCAAAGGCAGAGCAGTAGGCGGCATGGGAGAAAAAGACAGTGATGGCAGGAGAGAGAGGGAATCTTGAGGACGCTGGTTCTCCTACAATGCAACAGCTGGGCCACGCCATAGCAGGCACCTTGAATTCCCTCTGGATCTCCTAAATGGGTGGCTGGGGGTCAAGTGTTTGAATCATTCTTGCTGATTGCCAGGGTGCATTAGCAGGAAGATGGAAGGGAAGCAGAGAATCTGGGATGCGAATCAGCACTCCCAGATGGCTAACCTGCTGTAGGGCAATACCAGCTCGTTTGGGAAAGGTGACCTTGACCTTCACCGTTGACTTCACTCTTCGTTATGTTCTATGTGGTTGCCTAACCGAAGCTTCATATAATCTGAAAGCACCAGAACTTTCCTACTGCTGTGAAAGAAATAAAATCTTACCTTGAATTTGGAAAAGAGATAAACACCTTATCTTTGCTCCTCTCTAATTTGGTGGATTTACTCTGAGTGAATGACAACAGGCTTTGCCACTGTGGGTGGTAACTAAAGATCCAGCAGTAGGTGAAATATCAAATATAGACAGAAAATAATAGTACACTCATAAGGCACCAACAAGCAGTGTTTTGCTCATTATAATGATAAAATTATAAATTCCTTAAGGCCTCATAACATGTTCAAGTATGTAGTAGAAAATGTGTATGGTTGGCTTTTTTTCTCTCTGGCTTTTCTTATCTCTGACTAAGTAGTTGGCAGCAAAAATTTTCTCCATTGTAAGTAAACATTGCCAGCTCAACTACTTCTTTCTTAAAATTAAAGCAAAGTTTGTGTCTGTTTTGCTTATATTTTTGCTTTAATTTCCAGTGTTAGTTACCACTGAAGCATAGAAGCACCCCACCCCTGTTCACACCCAACACATAGCTTGTCTTTTCTGAGGCTTCTAATTGTAAATCTTCACTTCAATTTGATTTTTTCCAATCTTCCTGTTTTGCCATCTGAAATGTTTACTGAAGTGCAAACTTCCACACAAAGTCCCTAAGAAAATTTCTTTCATTTAAAAACCATTTACCTGTTTTAAGCATCACCAAAGAGAAAACATTTCTTCTACCCTTCTTTTAAGTCCCTGAAAGCTGGATGAAAGTCCTAGAGAGGTAATTTTAGAAACACTGTAGATAACACCGTGTGTCTGGCCATGCTTAGCCTATAAAAGGATAAATGAGTCATGCAAATACATTCCATTAGTGACCTTGTTATAAATTCTGTTTTTACCACATTCTTGAGAAAGCCCTCATTTTAAAATGCCTTAAGATGGATGCTACCCTCAAAAATGCACCCAGAAGTTGCACATGAGCCTAACAATCTGATATTTGCAGGATTTATTTGGTTCAACCAAGAGCTTTCTGTGTCTATTTTTAAAAATATATCAAGTGCAAAGCTAAAGAAATGGAGTTACTTTCTTGGTAGCAAAATCCATTTACTCCAATGCGCATTTTGTTTACAAACATATTTGCAAGTTCAATTTGATATTGACTTTTGCAATACTGATGGTCCTTAATTGGCCATTTCAAAAGCTGTTCCAAAAGATGCTATTTTCCTGTATAATCTTTACAAGCGTCCATTATTATGCCTCTTATTCTTTTTCATTAGGTGTCAAAACAGACTTGTACATCATTTTGAGTTCAGATGTAAATTTGTTGAATCAGATGGTAAGGATGACTTAGCTTTCAGCCTAGTTCTGAAACCTGTTGGTTTGTGACTACTGAAAACTGCAATGGAGGCTTGTGCCCAATGCATTGAAATGTGTATTCTCCAGCCACATCAGCCCAAGCTTTGTGTTGGTTCTTTGGTGATAGAGGTATGACCGAATACCTGTTCCCAGCTAAGAATGTAACCCAGTCCCAGGACTAGGTTTATTCACATAATCTGCTTAACCTCAGTTTTCCCACAATCTCTGTCTCTCTCATTCTCTCTCTGTCTCTCTCTCATTCTCTCTGTCTCTCTCTCTCTTTCTGTCTCTCTCCTCAGTTTCAGTTACTTCAGGTGAGAAAATGCTGATCATTGGTGATAATAAGTCAGAGGCATTTTATTGATTACGATTAAGAAAGTGTCAATTGAGATTCTATGCTAATCTGAAAGAAAAAAAAAAGATACCCAAATGCTTCCCCTCATTCTGGTATTATTTGGATGTGATGTAACATTTTCTAAATTTATTTGCTTTCTATTTATTTCAGTATGAGAAAAATTAATCTCCAATTCAAATATATCATGCTTGTTTCTCCCTTTAAAATTATTTTAGCATATGGGCTGCCGAGGAAAACACTTTCCTTTTAAGATTAAAACAAAAAATAAACAATAAATCTGGATGTGTGAAAAGGTGTGTCAAAAGTCACATATACTTGTATACCTCAAACATATAAATAGAGCAAATGTCATTTGTTTGCTGATTTAAACAGTCAGAACTAAGAACAAACTTTGCTTATAGAGCTATTTGAAAAACAACCCATCTAAGCAACATAAGTAACTATAAATGAGAAACAAACGTTTAAGTTTATAGATAGTTAATCCTTGGGAAAATATTTTGTCATTAGGCTCCTGAATTTATGTAAAAATTAAATGACTGAGGTGTTTACAAAATACTATTTTTTTCGTCATTTTCCCTAATATTTCATTTACATATTTTGTTTATTCAGAAAACACTTTTCTGGAGATTGAAATACAAGTCCTACCAAGTATCTGGCACAAATATCATAATATAAAAGTTAGTAAGGAAGCTCAAGATTCAAGAAAGGTAAGGCTTCTTTCCAGAAAGTCTATGTTATATTCACCACAATAACCCAAGAGATGAAACCAGTTTTTAATCCATCTGGGTACACTGTGAAAGAACAGCTGGAAAGAGAAAACTGCCAATTTTCATATAAGGTAAAACAAATTTAAAAAGAATACTGACCCAATTACCTGCAATATAAATGAACATTAATTACTCATAAAGCAAAAATATAAATGCATATCCTTCATTGCCTCTTTTAGCAAATAATTACCATGTATAGTGAATACTAGTAAAATAATACCTATGCATTTTGCTGTATCATTATAGCTTATTTTTAGGGATTTATTTGTTTATTTGAAAGGCAAAGTAAGAGAAAAAGACAGAAATATCTTCCATTCATTGTTTTAGTCTCAGAAATCCAGGCTGGACCAGGCCAAATCCGGGAGCCAGGAACTCCATCCAGGTCTCCCATATAGATGACACAGACTCAAGTGTTCAACTTATCATTTGCTGATTCTGAAGCACAACAGCCAGGAGCTAGATTTGAAGTAGAAGAATGGGTGGAGCTGAAGGAGTGTTTTTGTAGTTATTTCAAACTTAGTGGGCCTTCATCTGAGGGGACTAGATGGTTGTGAAGGAATGCAGAGGGTCTGGTGAAGAGTAATACATTAACAGGCATCTGCTTTTAGTTTTTAATCTCGGTGCAATCTTGGTTTTCCATTATCTTTGTAGTATGCTTGTTATTAGGAAAGATGCTGATTATTGTTTTTTAATAGCAATTAAAAATGTTTACCTAGCATGCTATGTTTAGTAAATTTGCAGGACTGTAAAATCAACACATAAGAATCAATCTTTTTCTTTTTGTTTTTTTAACGCAAGCAAGGCCATGACTGAGAACAATTTTGTCAGATCAGTATCATTCACAATAACTATAATATAATTTAATTATGTTGGAATTAATATAACCAAGGATATGAAACATCTCCACAATTAAAATTACAAAACTTTAAAGAAATAGAATACACATACACACACACACACAAAATGAAAAAAATCTTTTAGGTTTGTGGAATCAAGCAATTAATATAACCAAAAGATTCCATAATATTCAAAGTAGTTTACAGATACAATGAATTCCCAGCTGAAATAATATGGACATTCTTCTCAGAGCTAGGGAAAAAATAATAATGTAAAAGTTCCAAGAACTCTTCCTTTTTCCTTTTCTCCCTTCTCCTATTTTTAAAAATTATTTTTTTTAAAAAAGTTTTCACAATAATATCATTTTACTTAACCTTATACGTAGGCTCAGTGATCTCATAACTACAGTTCAAACAAGTAAAAAATAATTAAAAAAAACTGTGTTCAGCAGGAATATAGACATAGTTTATAAACAATAATCATTTTCCATAGACGTTTTTGAGGATGTATTCCATGTTTGGTTGACACAAATCATAGAAAATCTTTAATATTTACCGTTCTACAATAGTAGTAACTTGAACTCTGAGTCAAGAAGAAACATAAAGTTTGATGATATTTATAATATTGCAAATATAGAAGTTTTAATAGACCTTTTTACCTCTTCTTCAGATTTATTTGATGGGAGAATTCAAAGATCAGAACTGGTAATGGAGAATATAAGGAGACAAAAGAGAAAATGTTGCCAGTTTTAATTTCTCAATATTTTCTGACTTTCTATTTCATAATAATTGTAACACCAAAGGGGATCTTTGTATTTCCTATTTCCTTCTTTGCCTTCTACCACATGATTTCAGTAGCATTTAGAGGATGCTACGATGCCAACTCTTCTATAGACAGTCAAAATTTCTATGATCCCTAGAGACACATGGAAGACATTTTCTGCCTGCACAACAGTGGCCTAACAATGCGGAATCACTTCATAAATATCTGAAGTCTTTTGCTCTTTGTCAAATTCTTTTTGCAAAATATAGTTTCTATTTTCAAGTTAAATTAGGTGATAAAGTTTATAATAGTTATCTTCTTTTTTTATTAATGAGCTACTTTGGGAAAATTTTTTCTGCTTGCTTTGTTTCTAAATGTATGAGTGTGAATAAAACTTTGATGGTAGCTTTGGAATACAAATATGGACAACGAACACTTTTACCTACCTTTTTTTCTCTTTCTTTCTTTCCTTCCTTCCTTCCTTCCTTCCTTCCTTCCTTCCTTCCTTCCTTCCTTCCTTTCATTCATCCTCCCATTCCTCCATTGCTCCAGTAAAGTAGCAGTTAAGAGAGGACTCCAAAAGTGCAAGATCTAAAAATCTGGTAGAAGTAGAATCTAAGCATAACATTTTGAGAAAACACTTAACAGTCAACCCAGGGTGGGTGCACAAAATGCAGTGGACCAGGATTCTAATCCTGTGCAGCTTGCTCAAAACAAAAAGCCATCCTAAAGGTGTTGCTGGTAACTTTCTTCCAGTTCTCTTAATACCCTAATAAGTTAGAAAGATATCTAAGGTCGCTGCTTTCTTACTATTCTCATGATAAAGCTAAAAACTCAGGAGTAGAATTGGTATGCTGCCTTTCTAAAGGCAATTCTGAGCAGAAACCATCTTCCGCACTTTTAAAGAACTCCCCCTTTTCTATTCCACAAGAGACCTAGCTTTAAGCCTTTGTCAACTAACTCTTTACATTCTTTCCATCAAAAGAATGGACCCTAACTGTTATTAGGGACATGGGGATGATGGCTACTTGGCATAACGTGAGATTTTTGTCTCTTGTGGAGAGGAGGAGAAATCTTTGAGATGAACTTGGAGAGGATGAGGTTGTTAATGCTATCAGCTTTTCCTTGGACGCTCCAAACTTCTAAATTGATGGCCATCTCTGTCAGAGGGAAGCATAAGGTCTTCTCTGGACCTGTTAGAACTGTGATCTTCTGTGAAGTGCTGGACTCCATAGTATGACAGAAAAAGAGTGAAGAAACATTACATCATTCCAGACATGCCTCAAAAGTTGAGTGAAATACCTAACTTGGGTTCCTAGGACACATTATGGTCATTATATGAAAGTAAACTGGTCAAAGTTAGAGGTGAGAACAGAGTTGCTTTCCTATTTCCAGAAGGGAATTTACAGGCTTTGCTTCCGCTATGAAAACCACCTGGGCTCCTAGGTGCTGATCTGATGCATCACCAGAGCCTGGAAGAAAGCCTGAGGCTCTTTACATCCTGTGTGGGAGATTCACGGAAAATGCTTGACTCTGGGGTTGTTGACCTTCTGGGACAGTCACATTTCCAATGAACTCCTCCTCAGATATGACATGGCTCTGGGGCGTCTTTTTCAAAAACCTTTGGCAATGCAGCCACTGGTTGTACAGCAAAAGCACTTGGGAGGTCCCCAGAGCTCTTACTGGGAGTTATCAGGAATGCATCTCTGTTCTCATTTCCTTGTTCCTGCTGCTCGGTCCTCTCCTGATCTTTGCTATGAAAGGATGAAATGGGCCCAGCGGCGTGGCCTAGCGGCTAAAATCCTCGCCTTGAACGCCCCGGGATCCCATATGGGCGCCGGTTCTAATCCTGGCTGCTCCACTTCCCATCCAGCTCCCTGCTTGTGGCCTGAGAAAGCAGTCGAGGATGGCCCAAAGCTTTGGGACCCTGCACCCGCGTGGGAGACCTGGAAGAGGTTCCTGGTTCCCAGCTTTGGATCGGCACAGCACCGGCCATTGCAGCTCACTTGGGGAGGGAAACATCGGATGGAAGATCTTCCTCTCTGTCTCCCCTCCTCTCTGTATATCCGGCTTTCCAATAAAAAATGAATAAATCTTAAAAAAAAAAAGAAAGGATGAAATGGACACCTTTAAGAGGTTGTCTAGGGTGCTCTCAAGTCCCACTGCAAATGTCTTGGTTAAGAATCTGTCTTTTAAAAGCACCTTCTGCAGAGTCAGGATATAATAAAGTATATTTACATCTTCCTGAAATGTGTTAGGAAGGCAGAGTGATTTTCCTGTGGCCTAATATATCAGTGATAGTTTAAAACAGACTGTCTGAACATAAGGACATATGCCTTATTTAAGATGACATTATCTACCCTCCAGTTTGTGAGCAGGCCACACAGTGGTGCAGGAATCTCTATTTCAGGGATTGTGAGAGATGGCAGTTTCCCATTTGGAATGAGAGGATAAAACCGAAGCATCCCTCAATTTGTGCCTCTTCGAAAGTAGTAATGACTCTTGAGACTCTGCCTATGCCTGTGACATCCAGGCATGCGCTGAAGTATGCCAGGAGGAGGAGTGCTGAGCATGGGGTGCATTGCCCATGCTTGCTCAGCCTTCCGCAACTATAGCCTAGACTATGTATTTATCAGAACAGCATGTGAAGTGAGTGGTCAGTTCCCTTTACCTGTGGTGCACTGGAGTTCAGAACATGACGGGGGAATGGGAATTCTTCCCAGTAAGCTTCCTCTGAGTTATAGGATTACATTGGAAGTATCTGACAGAGGGGAACCAAGGTGATCTAAGAAGGAAGAGAAGGGAATACGACCTGATTCCACAAGTGCAGATCACACAGAATCTCAGGAGTGACAAGACCAAGCTGCGTGGCTGAGAAAAGGTTATTTAAGCTCTAACTATGAGATATCTGGCAAATGCTAGTGAATGAGATCTGGAATTTGTAGGAATTCAGGGGATTCTGGCAGGGCAAAGAGCATTTTGAGGCGTGGCCAGCAGAGAAGAGATGGAGTTCTTGTCAGGGTCTGGAGTGGAGATGCATTGAGGCATACAGCTGTGAGCTTATAACCTCACCCCAAAATGCATCCAGTCTCACTGACAAACGGATCACCAGAGGAAGAAGGGATGGAATGTGGAGCAGTTTTCACTTGAACATCCTAATAAATTACATGGTCAGGGAGCCTTTTGAAACATCAGCGTATATCCGTGGGCTGACGTCCAAAATTACTCCAAGATCTTCCACAAGTATCTCATGATGGGCCAATCCCTGGAAAAGGAAGCTAAGTTGGAGATCAACATTCCCAGAACTGTGACGCAAGAAGTGTAGGGTATTAGCTCCAGGGGGTTAATTCAGCAGTGTCAGCAAGCTGCGGAAAGGAACTGGGCCTCAGGGCCAGTTGGATATTTTCCTTCATTCTCTGAGACAATCAGACAGTGTTAGAGCAAATTCCAATCCTCCCTGACGCATTTTTTTAAGATTGAGCTTGAATGTAGGTAGCCTGACTTTGGCTTTTGTTGCTAGCGATGAGGATTTTAACCTACTTCAAAATTCATTGGGAAGAAAAATGACAGAATAATATATATATGATTTCCTTTGCTTCTAATAATTTCAGAATAAATATTGATATATAAAAATCGCATATAAGCAAAGATCTTTTTATTTAATGTATTTGGAATAATGACATTTTGATTTTTCAGAAGATAAGATTGGAGAGGGCATTTGGAGTACGATGTGTAAGACATCACTTGAGGTATCTGCACCTCACATCTGAGTTCTTGTGTTGAAACCCCAGCTCCGTCCATGACTTCAGCTTCCTGCTAATTTTACCCTGGGAGGTGGCAGATAATGGCCCATGTGCTTGTGTTTCTGTCACCCAGATGGGAAACTCAGATTGAGTTCCAGCCTCCAGGGAGCAGGATGTTGTAGCTTTGGATTCTGCAAGCATTTGGAACATGAATTAGCAAATACAAGATCTCTCTGTCTCTCTCTGAATCGCTCCTCTCTCTTGCTGTCTTTCTCATTTTCAAATAAAATGAAAATAACAAATAAAATTTGTAATTGAAAATGAATAGAGGTTGTTTAAGCAATCATGCCATCATTGACTTTAAATTGCAAATAAATGTAGCAGAACAATACACTCTAAACTTTTAAAAACTACATTTGTTGTACATGTTTAGTAATTCCTAGAATTCTTCCCTTACAAAATATCATGTAGTTGAAACAAAGTCTTATTCAGTAAAGAATCACTCTTCTTGATACCAGATGTTCATCTTGATATTACACCTTGAAAATAACTTAAGTTTAAACATTTTTTTCTGCTGTCTCATTCATATAATCACTAATGCTTTTTGAAACTGTATTATATGTAGCCTGAAATAAACTGGAGTGTCTTGAGAAAAAAATCTCTCTCTTTATTAAAAATGTTTTGGGGAATGGAATGAAGATAGACCCTCGAGTCCTACTACAGGCTGAATGGAAAAAGAGATTGTAAAAAAATTCTGGTTCTCATTTGAAAGTAATTAGTCTTACATAGACTGTGTGATCTTGAAACAGAAAGTGAGACTATGAAAGTCATTAGAAGAATAGATTTTAGTCTTGGGGGTCTAAAAATAAGGTATTTCCATAGTTTATTAAAGACTAAATTTTGTCAAGAAAGAGATATTGTCTGTTTCACACAACAGTGTAGTCCCACTTCCTATCACAGTACAAGAAATGCAATGGGCAATTAGCTAGTATGAATTCTGTGAGAAACTCAAGTTCGTATAATATGTATGGGTTTCATGAGTTTTTAGAGTTAATGAATGATAATCATTAATGAATGATTGATGAAAAATATTATTCAGCCATAAAAAATTCACAGAATACTATTCAGCCGTGAAAAATAAGCTCCTGGTGTTTTGCTGCAAAATGGATGAAATTGGAAACCATAAGGCATAATGAAATAAACCAGTCCGAAAAAGGCAAATATTTTCTCCCTAATCTGTGGTAACTAATAAATGGAGTACAAAAAAAATATAATGAATGTGAACATGATTGACATTGTGAGATTTGCGTATTGTTTGCAATTAGCAATAAGCACATTGCCTATACTTTTGAGGAACATTGTTTTTTTTAACTTGCTTTTTAATTTAATTCTTTACCTAATGGAGTGTTAAACCTGTGATTATGAAATAAGCTGAAAGTATGCCATTGTAAAGTTAAGACAAAAAAGAAAAAAAAGGAAAAGAAGAGGAGGGTGAGTGGAAGATGAGGGCAAGAGGGGGAATAGGCTGGGACGTGTCACTATGGTCCTAAACCTACATTGTAATATATGTGAAATATGCTCACTTTCTATAAATAAAATAATTTAAACTAGAAAAGATAAATTTGCCTCAATTCAAACTGGGTAACAAATTTGTAGTTAGGTTGGATTTGTATGTCCAACAGAAAAAAAAAAACAAACAGTGGTGAAATCCTTTTCTGATTGCATGCTATCAGGGGTACAGGATAACAGATGAATCACTGGTGCCCTTAACTGTAATGATAGTGTCTATCAAATTTCTTCACTGTAAATAGGCAATTATGAAGGAAGGAAGGGAGTCTAGTTCGCTCTAAATCAGTCAAGCTTGACCTTCATTTTATTGACCTTGATTAATATCGTATATGTTTAAATTTACAGACAGAGCAAACAGCATAATTATCTGGTAAAACTTCAACAGATCAAGAGCAAGAACACTGATAAGTTATGTTGCTTTGTGATTAAATATCATCCCCTTGAAATTCTTGGAAAGATATGGTGCAATGTTATATATTTGTATTTAGAATTCCAACACTGAGTAGAGGCAAGGGCCTTGCCAGAATGTGTTCACATTTGTGTTTGATTGACTGAGGTCATGAAATGCATCCAGTATATCAAGTCTAACTGTAACTGTAGCTGACAACTTTATAGCCACATACGAGATGTTGTATTTGTAAGGGTGGAGTTGGCAAAAAAAATATTATTTATATCAAGCTGTCAACCTTTATACTATACAAAAGCATACATATTGAAAGGACTCAAATGATTGGGGCAATCCAGGACTCTTTTACCATCTCAACAAATGAAGGAATATTCTCTGAAACAAATCTGGGTGAATCAACACACATTTTTCTAACAAAGTGTTTGTTTTGTGAACTGATGAGGAACGAGTGTTTCTAGTGCCAACATATGCTGGGTAGCGAGCTTCATCCTTCACATCTTATACTCCTTACTCTCTCTCATGTCCAAACACTCAATGTGGGTATTTTGATCTCCATTTGACAAAAGGAGAAACAGCCTGAGGTTGAAGGTGCAAATGTATAACTCATAAATTTTGGGATTGGTGCTCTAGCACAGGATCAGTTACTCTCTAAAGACATTATTTGAGATATATATATATATATATATATACATACATACACACACAAATATGTATACTATTACATGCTTGAGAAAAATACGTATTTTCAATATTAAAAGAAGAAATTTAAGTTACAGACCTGGCATAATAGGAGAAGCCTTTGTCTGTTGTCCCAGCATCCCATGTGGCTCAATTTTAAGTTCCAACTGCTCCACTTCCAATCCAACTCCCTGCTTATAGCCTGAGAAAGCGGCAAAAGATGGCTCAAGTCCTTGGGGCCCTGTATCCATGTAGGAGAACTGGAAGAAGCTCCTGGTTCCCTGCCTCGGATCAGGTTAGCTCCAGTCATTGACATCATTTGGGGAATGAACCGGCATATAGAAAATTTCTCTCCCTTTCTTTGTAGCTCTGACTTTCAAGCAAAATTAATAAATCTTTAAAATGAAAAAAAAAGTAAATAAGTATAAAATCCATCAATCAATAAATGAAATATTTACTTATTTATATATTTATTTATCTGAAAGAATTAGAGAAAGAGGAAGGTGTCCCAACCTGCAGGACACGACGCTCAAATCCTGAGGGTGGACTGGGAATGCCGGGCTGCTGGCTCAAGAAACACACGGACACTCGTACTTGGTGGAAAAGAGTGCCTCTCTCTTTATTTTTTACTCCTCATATATATACCTTCTTCTCTAGGGGAGGGGGAAAAAGGGAGGGGTTTCCTGGGAGTAATTATCTTCACTGAAGCAGGGAAGGAACTAATCAGGTATATTGAAACAGGGGAGGAACTAATTATCTGAACAGGAACAAGGGTGGAGGTTGTATTCTGCTTGCTCTACACAGGATGTTTTGGCCTAATATCCTGCTTGCTGTAGCCCTGCTTGCAGGCTTTTGTAATGCAACAGGCTGTCAGGTAGGCCAAGTCTAAGGCCCATAAGTCTGTGGCTCCTAACAGGAAGGGAGAGACACAGATGAAGAGAGATCGTCCATCCACTGGTTCATTCCATATATGGTCTCAATGACAGGGGCTGGGACAGGTTGAAGTCAGGAGCCTGGAACCCCATCTGGCTTCCCATGTGAATTGTAAGGGCTGAAGGATCTGAGCTATTTTCCACTGTTGTTGTAAACACATTAATACGAGCTGGTTTGCAACTGGAGCATCTGGGACTTGAATAAGAGGCTCAATGGGATATTATTAGCATCTCAGGAGGCAGCTAGCTCACTTTACAACAATGTAAACCCTCAGATAATTTGTTAATATGAAAGAAGAATGTTGTCTTTAAAACACATGCTCTCTGATTTGTCTTCTACTAATAAATGTCGAATGAAACGTCTGGCTTATAATCACTTTAACAGTTGCATAATTATATTCTCTGTCCATGTAAATTCCATGTGAAAATCAAGTTTTCATTACAGACACTAGTATGATTTGAACTGTAGAAATGGTAAGCAAAGCAATTCACTGCTTACAACAAAATTAATGTAATAAAGCATAGATATTATACCTTTATATATACCAATGAAATACTTGTATGAAAATTAAAGACAATTAGCACATCACAAACAACACATAAAACATTCATTTCATTTAATGTATTTAATAAATATAAGTATTAAATACATGGCTACTATTACATTATTCAATACACTTAAATACATTAATTTCTTGATATAAAAGAAGTATTATTCTCTTACGGAGATATATTGAATAAGCAGATAAATATATAGTAACATCATTTAGAAATACATGAGTGCAGGGTCCCAAGGCTTTGGGCCATTTGCTGCTTTCCCAGGTCACAGCCAGGGAGCGGGATAGGAAGCCGAGAAGCCAGGACATGAACTGGCACTCGTTTTAGATCCCTGTGCAAGAGGCAAGGATTTAACCACTAGGCAATCGTGCTGGGACCAAGGATATAAATATTTTTAAGATTCATTTATTTTGGGCCCTGTGTGGTAGCCTGGCGGCTAATGGCCTTGTCATGTATGTGCCAGGATCCCATATGGACACCTGTTCTAATCCTGGCAACCCCATTTTCCATCCAGCTCCATGCTTGTGGTCTGGGAAAGCAGTTGAGGTGACCCAAAACTTTGGACCCTTCATTAGCGTGGGAGACCCATAACAGTCCCCGGCCTCCTGGCTTCGGATTGGCTCAACTCCAACCATTGCGACTGCTTAGGAAATCAACGGACAGAAGATCCTGCTCTCTGTCTCTCCTCCCCTCTCTGTATCTGACTTTGCAATAAAAATAATAAATAAATCTTTAAAAAAATATTTTTATTTGAAAGGCAGATATTATAGAGAGAACAAAAGAGAGAAAGAGCCTCCATTTCTTGGTTCACTCCCCAAATGGCCAGAATGGCCAAACTAAGCCCATCTGAAGCCAGGAGCCAGGAATTTTCTCTGGGTTTCCCACATTGGGGCTAGATTCCAATACTTTGAACTATCTTCTACTGCTTTCCCAGACCAGGGAACTGTATTGGAAGTGAAGCATTTGGGACATGGATAAGAGGCCACATGGGATGCTGGCGCTTGCAGGTGGAAGAGTAGTCAGTTAAGCCATCACACCAGCACCAAAAGTATGCTTTTAAGGTTATTCATCAGATACTCACTGGAAAGGCGACTTTGGACAGAAGTACAAATGATGTGAAAAGTTGACTCTTCTTTCCCAGTAGCTAATGGAAGAAAATCCTATTTAGGGAATAGTGAGTGCAAATTCTCTTAGAGTGTTGTGGGGTGTGGTCAGTGCATTATTGGTATAGTGAAGATGCAATGTATCTGGAACAAAGAGAGAGAGACAAAGAAAGAGGGAGAAAGAGGCAGCCAGGTAGAAGCCAAGAACCTGGCAATCCATCTGGATAGCCACATTGGTTACATGGATCCAAGCACTACTGCGCATTAGCTTCAGGGAACTGGTTTGGAGGTGAAACAGAGCGGCTTGAACCAGTGCTGACATGGGATTCCTGCATTACAGGCACTGACCACTGCAAGCTTGCCCCTGAAACTTCACTGTTTTGAGTCAGTAAAAACTTTTTCTTTGAATAAAGGAGTTAAAATCTTGAAATAAGTTTAAATCATCATATATTTGGAACAGATAATTCATCAGGTGGCAGCTGACAGATACATGTGAAAGTTAATTTACAAGACATTTTGTAATCATGGGATATAACAATTGTGATATATAGCATTGGCACAATAGCCTAGTGGCTAAACCCTCATCTTGCATCTGCTTGGATCCCATATGAGCACTGGTTCACACCCCAGCTGCTCCACTTCGCATCCAACTCCTTACTTGTGGCCTGGGAAATCAGTGGAGGATTGCCCAAAGTCTCCAGGTCCTGCATGCATTGTAGAAGACCCAGAGGAAGCTCCAGGCTCCCAGCTTTGGATCAAGTCGGTGCCAGCTGTTGTGGTGGCTTGAGGAGTGCATCAGTGGATGAAAAATCTTTCTCTTTCTCTCTTTAAATAAATATTTTGAAAAAAAGTATACTTAGACAAAAATCTGAGGTCTATCAGTGATCATTATGGAGTAGTAAGGCTATTTGGAAACAGGAAATGCATTCTGAAAATGGGTGTAGTCATTTGGTGCAACACTTAAGCTACTCTTTGAGATACATCCCACATCAGTGTGTGAACTTGGATAGTGGCAATAACCCAAGTTCCTCTTCCTGCCCATGCACGTTATGCGTGGCAGCAGGCAGTGGCTCCAGTACTGGACTTCTTGCCATCTATGTAGGAGATATGGATTGAATTATTTGATGGGAGATGCTCTATCTTTGTTTACTGCTCTACCAAATGAAGAGTTCAAAAATTTAAAAAATGAAAAGTCCACAGTTAAGAAGGAATATAAGCAAGGGCTGTAAACAACAATCGAGTGAAATATGCTAATTTTATGCATATACAATATATTTTACAATAGTCATAGGTCATTGAAACTATTGTAGTATATCATTATTAGAAATCTATTTTATAAATATTTATATAATTTATATGTATACATACATATAAGAAAATAACCATATTTCCCTGTCCCTCCTTCATTTCCCCTGATTTCTCTATTTTACAACAACATATTTTCAATTTAGTTTGTAATCACAGGCTTAATGTACCACTAACTGTAATGTATAACAATTTTTCTTATTTTTGTAATTCCTTAAGACTTTTTCTAAGGTCATCAGATTGTTTATCGGAGAATCTTTTCCTTTTTTGTTTTAATATAGGCAGTTATCACTATAGGCATCCATCTTTATCCTTGTTTTGGTGTCACACTAGTTACTGAATTTTTTAAAAATATATTTGAAAGGGTCTGGCTCAATGGCTAAATCCTCACTTTATCAGTGACAGAATTCCATATGAGATACTATTTCCCATCCAACTACTTGACTATGGCTTGGAAAAGCACTAGAGGATGGCCCAAAGCCTTTGAACCCTGCTCCCATGTGGGCAGTCTGGAAGAAGCTCACTGATATTTTTCGTTTAGTCAGTCTCTTTAAGTCCAATAGTTTGTATATATAATCCTTTCCCTGCTAAGATTATAGCTTCCGGCCAGCACGTGCTGTTATAGGAGTGGCAGTAGTGATTGTTTGCTGTCTCTCATTCTCCTTGCTTTGGAATTCTTGTGCTGCTTATAGCTTATGTCAGGTGTTTAACAAGAATTTCTCTCAGATATTCTCTGGAGCTGTAGTTCTTCTCTTCTGAAACTTTTATCTGCCTGAGGCAGTTGAAGATTGTCTCTACTCAGCCATCAAACCCAACATCAACTCATGACTCTCTAATAGAGGAATCCATATTTATTAGGTTACTACAATTTAACCCAAAGGGAAACCAAATAGTTTATTTTGGGTGAGTGGAGCATGTTCTTTGAGTTTCACTCGAATCACTTCATGCTCCTCCACCCTATACTTGATTATACAGAATACTTTTTCTCTAAATTTGAATTTACTCTGGTAAATGTGTCTATCCTTCCATTCAACTGAAGTAATTGAATAAAAAAATATCTATTTCAAATAGCCAGACATTAGGAGGATTATAAATAGTTTCTTTTTTCATATGTATCTTCGATGCATTTGGAATTCTTTTAATAGAATGAAGACTAACACCACTGGAGGGAAAATACAAGATAGCCTTTCCTTTTTCTGTGACTATTACAAAAACAATTGATTTCCACTTATAATTTCTAATCAGGTAGTTGATGTTCTGTTGTCATTTCTCCAATACCCATGTGATGTGTTGAATGTGTTGAGTTTTTTTTTAAAGATTTTATTATTATTGGAAAGCTGGATATACAGAGAGGAGGAGAGACAGAGAGGAAGATCTTCGTCCGATGTTTCCCTCCCCAAGTGAGCAGCAACGGCCGGTGCTGTGCCGATCCGAAGCCGGGAACCAGGAACCTCTTCCGGGTCTCCCACGCAGGTGCAAGGTCCCAATGCATTGGGCTGTCCTCGACTGCTTTCCCAGGCCACAAGCAGGGAGCTGGATGGGAAGTGGAACTGCCAGGATTAGAACCGGCACCCATATGGGATCCCGGGGAATTCAAGGTGAGGACTTTAGCCGCTAGGCCACGCCGCTGGGCCCATGTGTTGAGTTTTTTAATGAGAGTATTACATCTGGAAGAATACAGATGTAAAAGTTTCACTTGATTAAGTGGACATAGAGAGTAATAAATTTGTAAAAAAAAGTCATTTTGTTATAAGACTTCTTTGATAGTTATTGTAAGCATGATGCCACTGCAATTTCTGTTTCCTCTTTGAACCTTTGAGTTGATCCAACTGATGTAGATTCTCATTGTCATGTGTCTATCTCATTAGAAAAAAGACAACATCTCAATGACTGACTTTAGTTCCTCATTCTAAAGTAGGGCATAAGGGTGCCTCCTCCCTAAAATCTCTGTGAATTTAGATCTACCTGGATCCATTCAGGTGAATATTTCAATCTTTGCTTCACTTATGTTTTGAGGAGACTTCAGTGTCCATTTACTGTTCCTGAATCGGAGAAGTTGGTCATACCTTTTTTTTTTTTTCTTAAGATTTATCCATTTTATTGCAAATTTATATATATATATATGTATATATATATGTGTGTGTGTGTGTGTATGTATATATATATATATATATATATATATATATATATATATAGAGAGAGAGAGAGAGAGAGAGAGAGAGAGAGAGAGAGGAAAAGAGACAAAGAGGAAGATCTTCCGTCCATTGATTCACTCCCCAAGTGACTGCAACAGCCAGAGTGGAGCCAATCCAAAGCCAGGAGCCCAGAACCTCTTCCCAGTCTCCTACATGGGTGCAGGGTCCAAAGGCCTTAGGCCATCTTCGACTGCTTTCCCATGCCACAAGCAGGAAGCTGGATGGGAAGCAGCACTGAAAGGATGCAAACCAGGGCCCATATGGGATCCTGGTGAGTTCAAGGCAAGGATTCCATCTGCTAGGCTACCACGCCAGGGCCCCATCATACCTTTTCTGATGTAATAATTTGTGTCATTAGTCAGACAGGTTGGCTAACATGGCACTGTTTCTTGATCCCAAGCATTGCCTACTCCCTCAGACTCTGATTAACTTCTTGCTGACCAGTTTACAAATTTCTGTGTTTAGCTCACTGTTTTTCTCAGCTCTGATATGGGTCGAGTGAAACTGAACTCCAAGTAAGCATTTCCTCCATAGTAGCAAATAGAACAAACCCCCTACTCTTTATTTTCATTAATTATCACAGATGAAGTCAGCCACCATTATTTCTTGCTTCGGAGTTTCCTGAGAACAAGCTCTACTTTACGCAGTCAAATGATGGTTTTCAGAAATTCCAGAAAGCTGTTACTGGTCACAGTCTGGAAATTCCTAGCAAACCTAATGCCATCAAGGGACGTAACTACACATAATTGCACAGCTCTCCTTTCAAAACTTTGTAATATGTTTCCTAAATTGATATCGTTTGGCAAATGCTATGGAGTTACAAAAAACCAAAAAGACTTACAATTATGAATTATGAGTTTGTTCCTAGGGATCCCACTGAAAACTTAGAACCTTATTTAAGGCAGTAGAGCAATTTCAACCATCATTTTTTCCGTATTTCAAACGAAACACATTGTCTATTGCAAACTGTACAATAATGGTGTTTTAAGGCTTACTCAAAAAGCCACAAAAATCTTGAACAGATGCATCGCTCCAAATAGCCATTATAATCTCTAACATAACGAAATTCATTTATTTTATTGCTAATGAACACTTTATATGCATTTACTTCTAAAATTTTAATTAAGCAATTAATTTTATTAAGGCAGAGATAGAGGCACAATGAAATCTTCAATTTATTGGTCCACATGCCCACAAAAAGCAAATGTAGGTAGACTCTAGCATTTTAGAACTCAGTCTGAACTTCCTGCATGGGTGGTACAGGTTCAAGTATTGTAGCTATCACTAAAACCTAGGATGTGCGTTGAAGCTGAAATTGGAAGCAGATGTGGGACTTGAACCCAGTCCCTCCGGCATGAGGTGTAAGCACCCCAAGCTCTGTATTTACTGCAATACCCAAATCCCATTCCACTGAATTGATGTAAAAAGCTGTAGAGTGGAAACGGTGTAGTAGTTTATCAACCTAATTTTTCTTCTCAGTATTTGCATTCCATATGGGTGCTGATTTAGTTCTGGCTGCTCTACTTCTGATCCAGCTCCCTGATTATAGCCTGGAAGAGCAGTGCAGGACGGCTGAAGCTCTTTGGACCTTACGACCATATGGGAGACCTGGAAGAATTCTGTGACTCCTGGCCCCTGAATTACAATCAGCTTAGCTCTGGCCATGGGGCAATTCGAGGGAGGAGCGAACCAGCAGACAGAAGATATCTCTATCACTCTTCTCTGTAAATCTCCCTCTCACATGAAATCAACACATCTTTAAAATACATCTTTAAAATAAAATGAAAAACTCCCAGACACAGTAACATGTTATGTTATAAATGTTATATGTTGTGTATAAACTAAAATTGAAGTGTAGGTGAGGTGGTCACAGAAGGTGGCTGGGAACTCGCATTTACTTTTACCATATTGGTTACTCATTACTATGTCAATTAATTCCATAATGATGTAAATTTTTGCTGATGGTATGTTGGAGCTTTTAATTGATCGGGATGATACTCTGCTGGCTCTGTCTTCAGACCAGAGAGGGTATACCTAAGAAGCCGTTGAACTTGACTGGACAATAGGATGCTGGACTCTATGTTGGTGTACGCTTGCAATGGGGGAATCTCAACTGAACTTGAGCTGTGGTTGTGCGGCAGGGTGGAGGGGTCCACCATGGTGGGAGGGTTTGGGGAGGGGTGGGGAGAACCCAAGTGCCTGTGAGACTGTGTCGCATAGTGCAATGTAATTAATGAAGTAAAAATAATAAATAATTTAAAAAAATGTATCACATAATGCAATGTAATTAGTTTTAAAAAAGGAAATGCAATAAAAATATGTTAAAAAATAATAAAAAAATAAATGTTGTCATCAAAATAAAAAAAAATGAAAAACTGTGGAATATACTATGTGCATGTCATTCATCCTGCTTTTCCTGACTTGCTCATTTTCATTGCCACCTTTGCTATACATTCTAATTGTGTATGTATTTATTTGAAAGTTCCTGCTTTTCTGTTTTACTACTGAAGTTTTTCCTGGAACAGATACCTAAACTAATTTATTTACTAGCATTTACTCAATGTCTGTGCGTCTCACTGTGTAGAGACTGAATAAGTGTTTCTTGTATATAGTCATCACAAGCACTCAGTAAAGGGTGAGTCTTGTGACACAGCAGGTTACATCTCTTGGGACTTAGGCACCTCATGCCAGGTTCAAGTTCCATTCTCTACAAATGCACCCGGGAAGTAACAGGTGACTGAGTCCTTGAAATAGATGTGTGACCCAAATGGAGTTCCTCGTTTCTTGCTTTGACCTGGCTCAGAATTGGCTGTTGTAGCAAATGGGGGAGTGAATTTGTGCATGGACACCAATTTCTTTCTGAGTTTATCTGTTACTCTAACCTATAAATAAAATTTTAAAATTCAATAAATGCCTGTTTTTAGTAGACTTAAATGGGATTATAAAAACTTGTAATGCTTATATTCAGCATAAGACAGAGGTAGCAAGATGTAAATAAATTGATGTGTGACATATATGTGTGTGTTGTATATGTATTATGAAGAATATTCAAAAAGTTTTATTTTTTGTGGCTTTTCATTTAAGGGGATGTGCAGTAACTGTCAATGGAGACTCTCATATCTAGCAGCATGTTATTTAACTTCATAGCATTGTAAATTTCTATTTTTCTTCCGGTTGTTGATTTTGTCTTGTGGTTTTTTTCATTTTAAGGGACATATAGTAACTGTGTAATGGAGACTATTATATCCAGATGGGAGGATACGATGCAATATGCATCTCTACTTCCAGACTAAAGATGGGGTCCCAGTGAAACTGTTTACTATATCGTGACAGTAGGATGCTGGACTCTCTGCTATTGTCCATGCCCACAATGGTGGACATATGATTGCCTATGAAGAACTGTACTATAGTAATAAAATAGGGGAACTTAGTGGTTGGGGAGAAGGGGACTTGGGGAGGAAATAAGGGAAATTGCAGGGCCTATGGAACTGTATCATAAAATGATGATGATTATAATAATAATAATAATAATAATAATAAAGTAAAAAAGTTTGTGGGAAACGCACATACACATTATCTTTCAATTCTGCTTTTACATGAATTTTTAAATACCTGTCATTTGTATTTCCTCATATATTCTAAAACTAAAAGGAAATTAAGTATAAATGATATTTTGATATATTACCATTTATAATAACTATGTCTTGACAGAGAAAGAGGAGGGAGAAAAAAATAGAGAGGCTTGCAGTCTTCTGGTTCATTCTCCAAATAACTGTGATATCTGAGGCTGAGGTTGGCCTGGTGAATACCAGAAGCCTGAAACTATGTGGGTCTCCCATTTTGGAAACAGGTTCCCGAATCCTTGGGCCAACCCAGGATGACTTCCCAAATGCATTAGGAGGCAGTTGGTTTGGAAGTGGAGCAGCTGGAAATCATATGGGATGCTGGCATCAAAAGGAAGGCTTTGCCACAGCATCAGACCCTATAATAAAAATATCTTGAAGATGTTGTTAACTTTGAAAAATTGTTGATAATGTTTATTTCACATAATAATTCTCCCAAAATGATAGATCAATAAGTTCAAGGATAACTCTGCACTTGAAAGACAAGGTTATATACTGTACAAAAGGATCATCATTCATGCTGTGAATTGACCTATTAAAAATAATAAGTTCATTTAAAAACATTTACATTGAACAAATAAAATGGACCAGTATAGAGTGCTACTGGTTTGATTAAATACTAGAAGGTATGATATGTGGTTAAGAGAAAGACTTAAAAGTTTTAGGTGACTCCAAGTTTTTAATATATTTAAAATAAAACAGATCCAAATTTAGATTGCACTGTAAATACACGATGTCCAGAATACATTTGATTAACTGTTCGACCACACCTGAGATGTTCTGTTCAGCTTAGCACCCACATACTAAGAGAGACAAATGTCATCCTGTACTTCTCCTGATGCAAGCAGAGTAAGGATGCAGGAAACATGAAATGCTTCAGGATTATTGCCTGTTTGCTGAATATTGCCTTACTATGGGAGAATAATACCTTCAGTTGGATGAAGGGATACATCTGGTGGCTCCAAGACAGGCTGTCAGAATGTGAAACAGAGGTCTGAACCATAACCAGCTGTGGAAACTGAGAGGAAGAATTTGATTTTAACCAAGAATGAATTTTCTAGCAACATAATCAAATTATTAGAATGAGGTTTTTTTTTTTTTTAGAAAATTGAGTTTCATGAATCCTGAGATCTTCAAAGACCAAGCAGAAGTCAGGGTAGTTTAACCAATAACTGAGGAAACACTTTTAACTCTAACATTTTAAAATTTAATGAGCAGCTAACACAATAAATTCTTCAAGTAATAGGTTCTATTATAATTTGGGAATTTTTTCCATAGTTCCTTATATCATTTTGTTGCTTTAGTAATTTGCTCTCATGTGCTGGTGCATGTGAATTTATCTTTGCTTTGCCTGGATTTATTGAAAACATGAGTAATAATATCAATGACCTGCAGTTAAAAAAAAAAAGAATAATCGTCTTTAATAAAAAGGATGACGTGTTGATTCAAGGGATGCTGACAACACTCTCTCTTGTTTATCGAAACTTCTCAACCTTACTTTCTATCTTAATTTATAGAAACCACTGGATTTCCAATGTTATTTTCTGAATGCAGTCAATAGAATGAATGCCTGATGATCAAGAAGCTGTTGAGTCATCAAAGAGCTCTACATCTTTTGTTTAATTTGATTTTTCTCAGTAAAGTGTTCTTTTTTAAATTTTTATCTTAAATTTTGAATTATATGGTACAATTCTGTATAGTCTGGGATTCTACCCTCTTCTCTCCCCTCCTTCCCAGTTCTCACACTGACTGATTTTCCCTGTATTGTCACAAAACACATTTCTTCGTAAGGAGTTAAAATTCCATCAGTCTGCTATTCTAGTGTGCCCCGACTTTGATGGTACATACAATGTCAGACAGTCCATCATCCCATTGTATAGATATGTTTAACACTTTTGTTGGGAGTCCAATTTTATTTGGAAT
Source organism: Ochotona princeps (assembly GCF_030435755.1). Lineage (NCBI taxonomy): Eukaryota > Metazoa > Chordata > Mammalia > Lagomorpha > Ochotonidae > Ochotona > Ochotona princeps. The sequence continues at coordinate 76,934,708 of NC_080832.1, forward strand.
TAAGGATGCATGCTGCATTGTGTTTTCACTCCTGGATTTGGTAGTCTTCATTACTTCATCACCATACATTCCAATTTGCATGATAGTTTCCTTATATTAGAGAGAACATATGGTATTTGCCTTTTTGGGATTGACTTCTTTCACTGAGCATAATGGCCTCTAGTGGGGATCATCTAGTTACAAAGGATATAATTTCCTTGTTTTTAATGGCCGAGTAATGTTCCATGGAGTAGATGCACCACAGTTTCTTTAACCACTCCTCTTTTGATGGGCATCTGGATTGTTTCCAAAGCATTGTTTCCAATGCTTTGCTATTGTAATTTGTATTGCTGTAAATATAGGACTGCATATCGCCTTCTCATATGCAGTTTTCATTTTCTTTGGGTATATTCCTAGGAGTTGGATAGCTGTGTCATATGGGAGGTTTGTTTGCAATTCTCTAAGCACTCTCCATACTGATTTCCATAATGGTTCTACTAGCCCGCACTCCCATCAGCAGTGAAGAAAGGTACCTTTCTCTCCATATTCATGCCAACAGATGGTGTTAGTTGAGTTCTGAATGGAGACAAATCTCACTGGAGTTAAGTGGTATCTCAATGTGGTTTTCATTTTATCTTACTGATGGCTAGGAAGCCTTAGCATCTTTTCATATGTGTTAGTCATTGAATTTGAATCGGTTCTTTTGATAAATGTCTGCTCATTTTCTTTGCAAAATTTTCACAGGGTTGTCCCCCACCCTTTTTTTTACTGTCCCTGAGTTTCTGAAGCTCTTTGAAAACTTTGGATATTAGTCCCTTCTCATTTGTGTTGTATGCAAACATTTTCTGTTGGTTTCTTCTTCACTTTGTTAATAGTTTCCTCTGCTGTACAGACACTTTTTAGTTTGATGTAGTGCCATTTGCTTGTTTTATCTTTGATGCCTGTGCTTTTGGTGTCTTTTCTAAGAAGCCTTTCTCTCTTCCTATTTCTTGGAGAGTATTTCCTATGCTTTCCTTTAATAGTTTGAGAGTTCCTGGGTGTAGATTTAGGTCCTGGGACAATTTAGAGCTGATTTTTGTATAATGTGACAGGTGTGAGTCTTGCTTTTTAATTCTGAAAGCTGCTATCCAGTAGTTCCAATAGCATTTGTTGAAGAGACCAGGTTTTTCCCCTGGATTGTTTTCAAAGATTAGTTGGCTATACATGTGTGGGCTCCTTTTTAGTGTTTCTATTTTGTTCCATTGGTCTTCTTCTCTGTTTCTATACCAATACCATACTATTTTTTAATTATTTTGCATTATGTGACAGTTTCATAGGCTCTGGGAATCCCTCCATCCCTCCCCCCTGGTGGATTCCTCCACCTTGATGCAGTATTACAGTTCAAATTCAATCAAGAGTCTTTCCTTGCAAATGTATACCAAGCATAGAGTCCAGCTACTTATTGTCCAGATGGGTTGAACAGTTTCTTGGGGAGACCATTTCTGGTCCGACGTTAGAGCTGGTAGAATGTCATCCCAGTCAATTAAGAGTCCCAATATAACATCAACAGCAATATGCAACATTATGGAATTGACATGGTTTTGAGTAACCAGTATGTTAAAAAAAAAAAAGCAAGTTCTTAACCACAACCTATGATTAGCTCATTGACATTTCAATTTTAGTTTATATACAGGACCGGCTGCTATATACCTTAAAATGGCTATAAGGTACCATTCAGCCGTCTCGTGTCTATTTCATTTTAGTATTTAGCCATTTGTTGTGTTGAAGTATAATTTTGCTGATCTTGGCAGATTTTAGGATAATCTAGACTGGCTTGTAACTCTAATAAGACATTTGTCGACATTTAAGGTGCAGAACATTTTTTTGGGGGGGGTGTGTGCAGGAAAATCCCCAACACCATGGTGAGGAGTGACTAATCTTTGTGTCCCACCCAGCGAGGCATGAGCCAATCCATGCCAGCTCTTTCCTGTCAGTTCCAAGCTCTACTTTTTGTTGTTTGTCTATTTATTTTAGGTTTTTTTAGTTTCTATGATTGTTTGTTTGCTATGAGGGGTTTTTGGAGCGACCCCGATGGTCATTTTAAGGGAGAGTGGGGGTCCAGGGGTGGAGCCAGGCTCGGACCAGAGAAAGCTCTCCTCCCTGGTCCCGAAGGACGTTTATTGTTCTTCTGTTTCTGCAGACCACTCAGGGCTTCTGGTTGTCTTTCCGATGACGTTGGTTTCTGCACGGTAGTGTCTCATTGCTTTTTAAGTCACCAGGCCATCATTGACAAATAGATTTACAAGAAAGAAAATTCATATCATCAGAGAAGAATGCATTTAGATTTGGTGTTGTGTAGCTCATTTTATAAGAAAGAATTTATCTGAGTCCAGTTAAGGTTTAGGTAGAACAGAGGAATTCTTTCTTGAAAACTGTTTTATCATCTTATTCTTCTCAGAATCAGAAGTACAATGAGAGCAAAATATGTATTTTCCAAATTAAAGCTAAATTCTCATCACAATCTTTTAGCAAAAGTTACTGCATACCTGCTGCTTAGTGTAATTTATAATATTAAAACACAACAACTAATTAATTCTCTGTAGTTAGGGTTGAACCAGGATTGCATTCAGTTATCTTCTGCATCTTCAAACTTCAGGGTATCTACACTGTGAATAGGAAAAATGTACATCATATGTAAAACAGTTTCCATTACTCTTTAAAATGTTGGCTTTGTGATCCATCCAAGCCTTCTACTTTTGTATATTTATCCTGAAACCACCACAAGTACCTATTAAGTATCACTCAGCCTTACTGAATTTGCAGGCAAAGTAGAAATATGATGCCTTCTCTGGGTTTGAATAGCAAAAGGAAAATTCATAAAGTAAAAATAACATTGCAATTTGGCTTCTTTAATAAATGTAAGTAATATATTTTGAATTTATAATTAATGTACTTTCTGTCTTTTGGGGATTTTTAAATATTGAATGATTTATATTCATGTTCCTAGCATTAACAGTAAGTAAAGCATTTACAATTGGAACCAAGTGTGGCCATAACTTTTCTTGGTCTCTTCTAGAATTTCAGGAACTAAAGGATTTCCCTATGGCTCTCTCTGCATTTTTTGTATTACAATGTCATTATTGCTCTGTTTGCTTTAGCAAATATTTTACTTATGAGCTCCCCCTCTCTTACTGTGTATACATATTTATAGATAACACTTGTATACTTGATATTTTAGAAAAATGTGAGTTAGAACAGGAATATAGCAAATAGATGACTGTAACATTTTGGAGGTATTTAAAATTTATAATAAATTCATTCAGTTTTTCCATGTGTGTGACAAAAAGTTGCGTTTGAACTGCATGCAATTGTTTTCAAAGGCTATATTGCTTTAGAGCTTTCAAACTAGCTTTGATTTAGCTTTGAAGTGTCAGGAGATTTTTTGTAGTAGACTTCTGAAAGTCTTGATTAAGAGGCTGGTTAGTGCTTTTTTCCCCTGCAAGTCTATCTGGTTTAATAATCCATGGGAAATAATCTCTTAAATCTCTTTTATTTCACATTCCTGGAGTTTCTGTATAACTAACGGGAATCTGACAGAACACAAAACGAAAGGAGAGGCTTGAGTCTCACAAGAAGTTAATGGCTTCCTTTTTCCTAATTCAACATCTACCTGTTAGGTAAAATGTGAGACTGGACAACCTATGCAACCAAATAAATAAATAAAATACAAAAAAAGCCTAACATTTTATTCAGGAAAATGTGCATATCTGCATATACACATTCACATAATATCAGATCTACATGTGTATGGAGACAGAATGTGAGAAGTTTCTGGTTTTTTTAAAAGATTTATTTATTTTTATTATAAAGTCAGATATACAGAGAGGAGGACAGATAGAGAGGAAGATCTTGCGTCCGATGATTCACACCCCAAGTGACCGCAACAAGTGAGCGCAATGGCCAGTGCTGTGCTGATCCGGAGCCAGGAGCCAGGAACTTCCTCCGGTCTCCCATGCGGGTGCAGGATCCCAAAGCATTCGGCTATCCTCAACTGCTTTCCCAGGCCACCAGCAGGGAGCTGAATGGGAGGCAGGGCCACCGCAAGCAGAACCGGCGTCCATATGGGATCCTGGCGTGTTCAAGGCGAGGACTTTAGCCGCTAGGCCATGCCACCGGGCCCGAGAAGCTTCTATCTTAAGTCCTATTCATTTTTATTTTAAGAACTACAAATTTCATGTTGCAATTGTACTTCTTAACCTTGCTATGGCTCATCCTTTTTTTTTTTTTTTTTTTTTTAACTCGTAAGGTTAATATTTAAAAGTAGTTCATTGGGCCCGGTGGCATGGCCTAGTGATTAAAGTACTCGCATTGAACATGCCAGGATACCATATGGGCGCCAGTTCTAATCCTGGTAGCTCCAATTCCCATCGAACTCCCTGCTGGTGGCCTGGGAAAGCAGTAGAAGATGGCCCAAAGCCTTGGGATCTTGCACCCACGTGAGAGACCTGGAGGAAGCTCCTGGCTCCTGGCTTCGGGTTGGCACAGCACCAGCCGTTGCAGTCACTTGGGGAGTGAATCACCTGACAGAAGATCATCCTCTCTGTCTCTCCTCTTTGTATATCTGACTTTGCAATAAAAATAAATAAATCTTTAAAAAAGAGTAGTTCATAAGTTGAATTGATCTCCAATTTGTTGAAATAGTTTATGGAATAGATTGCATGATATATCTATGTATAGATTAAAATTTACCTAAATTATATTTGAATTTCATTTATTTAGAAATAAATTGATTTTTCTCTACCAATACTACGTATTTTTTTAAAAAAATCTTTGATTTTCCTTTGTTGAAGCCAATAATAGAAAAGTGACATTGATAATCATTAGTTTCAATGATTTTTATGACGCAAGGGATTATGCCCTGGTCTTAAATGCATTGCAAACATGAAGGGACAAAGTTTGTTTTTATTCAAATACTATTACAAATTTTGGATAGCTCTTCTTTCATACATGCGCTTTTTTCTCTGTAATAATAATCCTTCATCCAAAGATGAATTCAATTAATTGTATTTTTTTTTTTGCCAGGTTGTTTCACCATAGCTAGAACATGGGTAGGGAAATACAGTGAAGGTGAAAATTGAAACTAAGTCCTCCTACCTTTCATCTACATTTAAACAGGAAATGACATTAATCTTTATTAATTAATCTATATCCCTTGCTACCATTATTCTAGAAGTTGCAATAGCTCAGCTGGCCATTAGCAACCTAGAAAAATTTACTACAATCTGCATCAAGGTTTCCTTGGCATGGCAAAGTCACTGATTCAGAAGAAAGAACAATATTTTCATCCCTCACCACGCTTCTCTGGAAGCAGTTTAATTTCTTAGTGATACACTTTGATCTATTTAAGGCATCTTCATTGGTACAACATAAAATTACTTTCAAGCCCTTTGGAACAACAAAGACAGGTACTTCTCCATGCACTAACACAGAGAATTAGAACTTAAAATAGTTATTATTGAATCCAAGAGAAATTCTGGAATTTTGCATTGCAGGATTTTTGCATTCATTAAAAATCTATATAATTTTATTTCTTTTGAAGACATATACAGTGCGTAACAATAATGGGACCCAATTTCTAATATACTCGTTCCTCATGTAAATGAGGTATGTTAAAAAACAAAACATAGATAACTTCCAAAGAGGAAGACAAAGGAAAGAATGACTCAAATTTGTAATAGTTCAAGGTCAAATGAAATACCATGATCTGCATTGGCATTAAGTGTTCTACTTGGCAGATTTAATATATACACATGTTATGTTATGTTATGTTATGTTATGTTATGTTATGTTATGTTATGTTTTGTTATGTTATGTTATGTTATATTATATTATATATATAATTTTTAAGACATAGTACAACTGAAATTGTGTTGGGCCAAATGCAGGAGTCAAGCGTGTAAACTAGGTGTCCCACGTGGCTGGTAGAAAGTTAATTATTTGAACCATCATCACTGTCTCTCAAAGTGTGCATTAGCAAGAAAGTAAGGCAGGAGCTGGGATTTGGCATCCAGCACTCTAATATGGACACAGGAATCTTAATCAGTGTTTTAATTCATAGGCTTAACTGCCACCATGGACATTTTGAAATGCCTGCGTGGATGATCTTTGATATATTGACATATATTTCCTTTATGTCAACCTTGGTCGAAGTGGATGCTAAATTTTATCAAAAGTTTTTTTTTCTCTTGCAATCATTGTAAGTGAGACACATGGCTGGGCTTGACAGTTACCTTTCTAATACATGAAAGAATTTGAGGAGCAGAGAGTTGAGCAAGAAAGCAAGATTTATT